>NC_059105.1:103990663-104590663 GCF_020740685.1 Jaculus jaculus
TCCAGGTTTAAAGATTATATATATCAATGGACATAGGGAAGTTTTAAGAGCTGAAGGTGACTCTTTTTGACAACATGTAAAGGAAGTAAGACTCTAATCCTATACTCTTATGTGGGTTATTTTAAAAATACTAAATATTAAATATAAATAAATATACATATAAAACCAAATACTAAAAATATTATAAAAATGAAGTTTTACCATAAGCGTTAAGGCTTGCCATTACCATTAGACTGTATTCCTTGTGAGATAATTTCTCTTCTTCATAGTGATGGAGATAATGGATGCCATCTAACCTTGATAATTAATAGAGGTGTAAGGTATTATTTAAACTGGTAAAAGAAGTAATCAGAAGATTTAAAAATGGATTTTCACCTTCAAAGCCTAATGACCTGGGTTACATTCCCTAGTACCCACATAAATCTGGATGTACAAAGTGGTGCATGCACCTGGAGTTTGATTACAGTGGCTAGAGGTCCTGGTACTCCCATTCTGTTTTTGTCTGTCTCTCTCTGCTTGCAAATAAATAAATATGAGTGGATTTTCAACAAGCATTACATAATTATGTAAGATGCTAATATTATGGAACAGAGAATTTTCTGTCCTATTTTTGTAACTTTTCTGTAAATTTATTCCAAAATTTTAAAGTCATGAAAATAAGAATCTGAAGTTGATGAAAGCAACTGTGTCTTGAGAAAGTGATTGCTAATAAGGCAGATAAAGATTTTATATTATGATTTCCTTATTACTTGTTTTTATTTTCTCATGTAGAGATATACAATGGAGGTTAATAAAATGGTAATGATGACAGTAGTGATGATAATGATATCCAAGACGAGCTTTGTAAAGAAACCTTTCTTTAAAGGGCATTGGGAAATTGACACATGATAAATTCACTTAATAATGTACAATGTAATTATTTAGTCAAATGCTATAGAAATTGTCACTTTTCTTGAGTGATTTTACTATCACACTTCTAATTTAAATGTATATGGTTTATAAGTAGGACCTCTTCAGATATTTTGATAAATGACCTTACCACTGAGATGGAAGGAAATGAAAGAAAGGAGAGAGGAAGAAAAAAAGAAAAGGAGAAAGATGAGAGTAAAGGAAAAGAATAAAGTAGGGAGGGAGAGAGGCCTGGAAGGAACGAGGGATAGGACGAGGAAGGAAATGACAGAGAAGGTCCTAGCCACGCTTTAAGTTCTATGCAATATAATGACAAGGTCTGCAGGAGTCAACCTGGGAGCTCCTCACTGCTCTCACTAGGAGTTTGATTCTCAAATAAAATCTAGTAAATGACTGGCCTATTGTTGGAGTCCCAATAAGAAGATCTGACAAGAACAGAGCTGCAGGCCCAGAGTATACCCTGGTGAGCAGAGAAAACACACATGAAAAGCAAAATTACAGTAAGACAAACTGTAGGAATGAGGAGTAAAATATCAAGTAATAGATTCTCCATCCTTTTTTGTTATTACCTTGATACACAGTGGCTACATACATAGTGGCTTCAAATAAGACAGATTAATAGTCTTTCATTTATGCAGGCCAGAAGTTTTGTATACTGGTCTATTACCAACAGGATGTGGACAGGACCTCAGTTACTCAGTTTCAGAGCTTCTAAGAAAGAATCATTTCTTCATTATTCCATCATCTATAGGCTTCCCATATTCCTTTGCTGGTGACTATTTCCATCCTCAAAGCCAACAATACTGTTGAGCCCTTTTCATGTTGCTATCTCTGTGATTTCTCTCTCTCTCTCTCCCTCTCCCTCTCTCCCTCTCTCTCTCTCTCTCTCTCTCTCTCTCTCGCTCTCGCTCTCGCTCTCACTCTCGCTCTCCCTCCCTCCCTCTAGAAAAAGCCAAGAAACAGCCTTTCCTTTTATGGATATACAAGATCATCATGGTTCCACTTGGATATAAAGGATATTTTCCCATCTCAGAGTCCATAAGAATAACATCTGAACACCCTTTTTGCCATATAAAGTAATATGCACATAGACCACAGGTAATTAGGGGTAGGCATCTTTGATGGAGATTATTCTGCCTACATAATCCTCAAGATCCATATGTTACTAACCTCCCATCCTCTGGACTTATTCCAGAAACTCATGTCATATTCATGGGACTCTGCTTCCAGGACTGAGCCAAATAGTTTTAGGGCCTGAGGGATATTCCTGTAGGTGTCCTGCCACAGTGCCTGTAATTTAGAGGGATGAGTGGGCTGCTGCAGAACAAGCATGGTGATTAAAATGATCATTTGGAATGTTATTCTTCTTTTATCATTTTAAAATATATAATATTTAGAAAAATCAGCTGCTACCTTTATATGAGGTGGCTTTTTATATCAAATTCCCCCAAGCAACCTGGTAATTATGAAGATGAAAAGCACACAATGAAATTTAATTTCATGAGGATAATAACAGAAAAAATCATTTTTTATTCTGAAGGAAGATTGGAAATTATGCCTTCCCATCCTTCTTTGAAATTCCTAGGCTACACTCCCATTATGAATTCTTATCAGTTTTATAAGTAATTTCCTTACTATTTCAATGGTCACAGATAGGCAGGATTATATATCTTCTTAGGAAGCATCCATTTCATTAGCAGTGTCATGGTCTAGAGACTTCCAGCGCTTATAGACTAATGTTTTTACACCGTCTCATGATCAGATACATAGCACAGAAATAAATGTATATGTCTATTGCTTCTTTTAATGAAATTAAAATGTGTTACTGTTTTTCAATGCCTATAGCTCATTCTCTTTTTAGATGCTAATGATTATTTTTATTGAGATTTCCATCCTCTAATTGTGAATCATGTCTTTAAAAAAATCTGCAGACTCAAACATTCTTTCCCTCATCTAGGAAAAAGCCATAAGTTGGCTATCAAGAATAATGCTAAAATTGTGCTAGCTTTGGCAGCATATATACTAAAATTGGAATAATACAGAGGAAAAAAAAAAGAATAGTGGTAAAATAAACACAAGGTTCAGGTATCTGTTTTATTCTGACTTAGTTCCTTTGGGTATATACCCAGGAGTACTACTGCTGAATCATGTGATAGTTCCATTTCTAGCATTTTGAAGAAACTTCACACTGATTTCCATAGTGGCGTCATTTGTTTATATTCCCACCAAAAGTGGATGATAAATCTTAACTCTCTTCCTCACTCCTGGTTTTTTCAACTCCAAAACTGAACTATTTTCTTCTAACTCTCCCAGCTATCTCTTCGGGCTGTTATTTGCTTGTTTTTTCCATTCTCTCACCCATAGTTTCACTGTTCACAGTATTTTATGAAACAATTTCCACAAATTGCTGCTATCCAAAACCACAAGTGTCGCCTTTGTTTGTTCAGTCCTTACTTCTTTGTTAGACTGGCTCTGACGAAGAGCTCCTCTTCACATACTTATTGTTGACACTTTCCTACATATGTACAATGCACTTTGATACTACTCCCATAAATTATCCTCTTTCTTTTTCCTTTCCCTCCTTTTTACAACCCTTCTTCTGACCAATAGATTCCCATCCCACTTTTATACCTTACTTATTATTTTTCCTTTTAGGGTCACTTGCATAAGCCTGGGTGGGAGGTTATTTACTGGAGAATGGGCATCTTACAGTGTCTACAACACTAAAGGACATGACTCCTCCTCTCCCAACAATCTTCAGTTTCCATTTTTACATTGAGAGATATTGGATCTCATGTACTCCTCCCACATCCATGTTGAGATATTATGAGGCTCAGTCATGTACAGGAAGGAACCCCTATCTGCTGTGAATACACAAGGGTAGTACACTTGTATCCAAAAATACAGCATTCCACAGCCTCACTTCCCATCTTCCTATTTTAAGTTCTGCCTGGCCCTTCTGCAAGGTTCCCTGAGTCTTGGAACACAGGTAATTGGATGTCATGTTTAAGACTGAGCATAAACTAGTCACTCATTCTTGGCATCTTTGTCATCTCTGTATGCACCTCTACACTTTGCCTAAAGAAACTTCTGTGTTTGAGGTTGCAAACAGTACTAATCTATGGGAGCAAATGTAAATATTTAGAAGTCGAGAGCACCACAGGCTCCAAATGCCTTAGTCTCCAGAAACAGATTTTTAGACCTGATTTATAGTACTAAGCATTATTTTCATCTGATGGAACTAACTTCATATTTAATCCCAGAGTCATTACTTGCTCCCATAATCCTCCTGCCACTAATGCACCAGTGGACCCATCTTTTTCCTGAACGTTGGTGTTGAAGTACACAGGGTCCACATCTGGGGAGGATTTTGGTGACTTTTCTCCCCCAGCAGCTTGCATAGCACGTTCCAGAATGAAGAAAGCTAGCAAGCAGGCAAGAAGCTTCCAATTCAGTTCTGTCTTGGTTTCTTTATATCTTACAACCAAAGTTTCTGGTAGTTAGCAATAGGGACCTGCTACTTAGTGCTCATGTGCAACCTAGAGTAATGAGAGTAGCCAATATTGTTTTAGGGTCCTCTGTGTCTTCCTGGACCAACAACTCACTGAAAGGTACCTCATCCCTTGCAATGGGATTTACAATTAATACCCTGTGGCTTCTAGGAACAACATTATCCACTCACATAGAGAACCTTCCCTCCACCTCTCTCTCTCTCTCTCTCTCTCTCTCTCTCTCTCTCTCTTTCCTCAATCCTTATCCCTGCTTAAAACTTTCTTTCCCACTATTACTCCCTTTACTTTCATGCACCATGCATTCGATTATCCCCCTGCACAACTTCCCCATCAAAGTGACCCTTTTCTAGCTTCCTGGCCTATACAGACACTCATTCAAACATATAAACTATCTCTAGTCATTTGAAGCTAGTATCTGCATATAAGAGAGAACATGCAGCATTTGTGTTTCTGGGTCTGTGTTACTTCGTTTAGTATGATCTTTTCCAGTTCCATCCACTTTCCTGCAAAGTTTCATATTTTAATTTTTCTGTATAGCTGAATAAAACTCCATGTGTATGAGCTACATCTTCATAATCCATTCATTGGTTGAGGAACATCTAGGATAGCTCCATTTCCCAACTATTGTGCATAGAGAGGTAATAAACATGGTTGATACGTATCTCTGAAGTCCAGTGTAGACTTCTTAGAGTACATGCCCAGGTATTGTACAAACAGCTCATCTTTCTTATGAGTCCTCTTCTGGATTGACAAATAGGCATTACTCTGATATGTCATTTTTGCCCCAGTTATTTACATACCTTCTTTAGTTCTTTTTATATCACCTTTAAGTCTTTGTCACCAACATTTTTTTCATTTTGTAATTTAATCTTCATGTCCTCCTTTTCTTTACCCAGATCTTTAATTAGTGATCAAATTCCTCAAATTCTATGCAATGTGTATTTTTGAATTCCCCTTAAAATCTTTTAGTGGTTACTCTTTGTTCTCAAACTCTGTAATGTGAGTTATTAACTGGCCTCATTTACATCTCTGAGGTTGTCTTTTAAGGCTAGATAAATAAATAAAGAAATAGTTACTTCTTGCCTGGATTCATGATTTTTCCTCTTGCCCTTGAGAATCAGAAATCTTCCATTTTCTCTATCTAGAATAACATTTAATTTTCAGTAATTCCTATTTCTCCTTTAGGCTCTCAATTTAGTTGTTATTTTCTCTGTGAAATTTTCTGGGCCTTGACCCATATATTGTGTCCTATACACTTCCATATCAGAACGCTTGACCCTATGCACTAGTATTATCTTCCAATCAGAAATTTACTTCATTATTTTCATTTACCACCACATACCCAAGGCTCAATAATATTTGTTAAGTTAATGAATTTTTACCTCTTTCTGTCTTGCAAGTGTAGAAGATCTCTAGTGTTTTGGTTTAGATGTAAAATATCCCTAACAGGTTCATGTATCTGGCTGTTGGCACTATTTAGGGAAGTTGTAGAACCTTTGAGACTGCTGCATACCTAGCAGAAGTGGGTCACTGTGGGTGGGCCTTGAAAGTGCTATCTTTTTCTAAGTCCTGCTCAAGTTCCCTGATTCATAATCTATCAATATGTAAGCAAGAATGCTGAAAGCTCCCACTACTATAGACAGACTCACTCCAGCCACCATGCTTCCCTTGCCTTAAAATGATATCCCCTGAAAACATGAGTCAAAATAGGTCCTTCGTTGAGTTGTTCTACAAGGTTTTTGTCACAGTGATGAGACAAATAACTAGTACTCCTTAACTACTACCCTTGATTTCATGCAGAACTGAATGTTTACATTTAGTGTGCAAAGTTGCTGCCAGAAGCCCAACATATACTTCCATTGCTCATTTCCTGAAATGACTTACTTCTACAGAAATATTCTTGTGTGCACCCCCTACAGCCCTCTTACACAACATTTCTTAGAGTTCACAGAGTGTCATAATTTACCGTATAAGCATGTGATACTACTGTTTTTGCCTACAACAACATGAGTACTTTCTATGCATACTTCATCTTCTGTGAAACTTCCCTAAATTATCAAGACTAGCTGTCTTCTCCCTTCTAAGTCATCCTATATTTGGTGCTTTCCATACCAGACAGATCACAGTATGCTGTAACCTTGTCAAGTTTCGACATGCCCATTTCCTTTCCATCTTTCTTCAGCACAACAGAATGTTGGATGCATCACAGTGATTGGCATGTCACAAATTGTTCAACATATATCTTTTAATTGAGCTTGTTTTTTTTATTTATTTGAAAGAGAAAAAGGTGCAGACAGAGAGTGAGAGAGAATGGGCATGCCAGAACCTCTAGCCATTGTAAATGGACTCCAGATACATTTGCCTCCTTGTGCATCTGGCTTATGTGGGTCCTGGGGAATCAAACCTGGGTCTTTTGGCTTCACAGGCAAGTGCTTTAACCACTAAGTAATCCCTCCAGCCTGAGCTTGTTTTTTGTTTTGTTTTTTTTTTCTTTAATTGACTAAGTGACTTTTTATTGAGGGCTTTAATGTCAATACTCTGAAACAACAAATTCAAAAGCTGTCTCATTGGATTTTATCTCAATAATGTGCAAAACAAACTGCACCAAAATTTAGTGGCTTAAACAGCATGATCTCATTTCTTATTTATGAGACTGCAGTTTGGCTGAATCTCTGCTTGGCCAAGCTGGATTCCAAATGCTGAGCCCTACAATCTAGGTTGGGTCAGATGTGCTACATGTAATTTTCACACTCTGAATCAGTGACCACCTGGCCATTTTCTTTTCATGAGAAATGCCAGGTGTCTCAATGGCAAGCCAGAGCATTCACACATTAAAAACCTCTGCCTGTGATGCATTTACTAGTATTCTAAGCCTCATATCAACAAGACTAAAAGCTTTGCCCTGCCTTCAGTATGAGAGGCAGGGAATTATTACTTGTGAGAAAATAATTCAAATTATCACAAATATTCTACTGATAACTCCTGAGATTTTCAGATAGATACTTGGGGAATTTTACTACTAACAATATATAATATTGAATAGGCAAAATAAATTGTTCCTAATGTAGTCATACTCTTGACATTGTTTCTGATTCTCAACCTCTAGTTTACTCATGGGGGATTTCTTGGCTAATTAATGAAGTGATATAAACAAAGATTCTCTTAGAGAGACAAAACAAAATTCTCTGGGTTTCAAATCCTTTTATTATATCAGATTTAACATTCTGTATCTGGAAAGATGTTAATAGGTATATAACATAGGAAGGAGATAAAATCTGTAGAAATTAGGACCAGAAAATATCAAAGCTGATCATGAAGCAAAAATATGCCTCTTCTTACAAGAATTCACTTTGGACATGATTGTTACCTTTATATAGCTGAGTGTATTTCTACCCCTTTTCATGATGAAAATAGGTAAGGGTGGTAATAGGTGTTAGTGGTCTGAAAACAAAGGTGTTTCCATCACACAATCTAAGTAACTTTTGATGTAAAATGCACTCTAAATCATATAGCTGGAATCCATTTTATTTGCTGATAGATATGAAATATGCAAATGAAAGTAATTTACCTCTTAAACAAATAGTTATTGTGGTGTAGAATTGAAGGATTTAACAAAAAGTGTTCTTACTGTACCAAAAACCACGTACAAGAATGTTTATAGCAACATAATTTATACCATTCCCAAGTTTAACTATACATCAACCAGAGCAGGTTAAAATGGACTATCTTAAGACAAAGCACAAGTTATAGGGTTACGTAGACTTCCACCTACATCTAAAGAGAAGGCCTCTAAGGCCAGGGAATATGTGGCAGTGTGGCAGTGTCATGATCACTTCAACAGCTCATGAGAGGATGAGGCATAAAGCTGTAAGAATGTTCTTTATATACCCTAGAAAATTAGAGGTTCCAGGAATATGGAATATCTGAACGAAGGCTACTACAGTGAGCACATCTGGCCCCAAAGACAAGTCTTTAGACTATAAATGGCAAGACATGGCAGTGGCACTGTTTGGGAGCTCACATAATGCTTTTGTGGCCTCAAGATGCCAGATATAGAAGCATAGGATTTAATGTTTACCTAGCTTTGGTCCCATTGTCTCTTTTTTATTAATGCCTCACCCATTCTCTTTGGAATGAAAACATTTACTCTGCTTCATTGTATCTTGGAAGCACATAACTTGTATTTGATTTTACAGAGATTTATAGATGAGTCTTTACCTGGAGTATTGAAGCATTCTTTGAACTGGGTTTGGACAATACAGGAACTGTTAAGACTTTAGGGGCTCTAGGAAATAGGCTGAATGCATTTTGTATTATGACATGGCATGAGTCTTCAAGGATCAGAGGTGGAATGCTATGGCTTGAACATAGTGTTCCTCAGAGGTTCTTGTGCTGAATATTTGTTGCTGGCTTTCTTCAGGGAGTTAGTGGAAATTAGGAGATGTGGTTTAGGTGGGGGAAATATGTCACTTCACTGAGAGGCCTTTGAAAGTTGCATCTGACTTGTAATCTTTTCACTCGACTTCCTGTCTGTTATGAGGTAAGAAGCCTTTGCCACATATTCTTGCAACAATCATGTTTTGGGATGAAGAACTATGGGCTGAAATCTCTGATACCATGAGACAACTTAAATAATTCCTGTAAATTTTATCTTGAGAATCTTAGTCATTATTACAGAAAGCAGACCAACACATTCTAAAACCAAAGCCTCCTTGTTAGCTTTACCTGTAACTGAAATATCATACTTCTTAAAATCTCAACTTTCAGCTAGAAAGATCCACTGATACTGTGCCACCTTTAATCTATATCTATGCCTAGAAGAGGTTCTCCCTGTGGAACATCCCATGCTGAAACTGGAGGGATGAGCTATAAACTATCTAGGTGTTCCTTCTCTCCTTTCCACATTAAGTGAACTTTTTTTGTTTGTAACATCATCAGTGTTAAATGTTCTATGGTCAGACAAAATACATTGAGTTTCTGAAGAGAAATAAAATTTACTATAAATTATTCAAATGAATTTGAAGAAATTTTACATAGCTTTAGTTTATCCTGCAATATACTAGATATGTCATCAAAAACAGAATGTAGTTTCTATCATTTGTTCTTTGAATTATTTTATTCACTAGTATTCTTAAGGTAGTAAAAGGAAGATGTAAGTTCGAATTTCTTGCAGAAAAGTTATGAGTCTCTAATGCTGTGCTACAGAAATTCTTTTGCAAGTACACACTTTATTCAAGTATTGCAAAAAGCTAAGGCCACTTTTTTTCAAGACAAGAAAGTGAACAAAATTGTTTTTATCAATAGGCCACAGCACTCTTATGAGCAAAGAAATCTCTTTTGAAAGGTAATTTCTCAGAGTGATAGAAACTACAATGATGTTTAATGCAAATTGTAGGAATTTACATATTTACAAATCATCTTAACCTGGTTGTGCAGCAATTCAATAAAATCTTTGTATTATAAAATGTGAAGAAAAATGTAAACTGATGTAAAGGAGGTACTGTCATTTTAATTAACCTATGTTTAATAGCTTTTCCTTCTGGACTTTGCAAAGCCTTCTGGGTAAACAAATTGCAAAGTATTCTTGAGAAGGCCTAGCCTCCTCGTGTGTACTGTACTGTGCAGACATGAAAAATACACCCGTTTATTGTGTACATGTAAATAGCCTGGTCATCAGGCCATTTCCAGCCAATAGTCACATCCAGTGCAGTTCTGCACAGAAGACTAAGGGTATGATCTGTAAGTATGAGCTGTAAAATAAATGGGATGAACTCCCATGTACACCTGTGTAAATAGATTTGTTAACTAAACTATACTTTAAGAAAAGATAAAATTCTGTAAATAAACTGATTTATAAATTAAAAAAAAAAAAACAGAATGCAGCTGGTGTGGTGGCTCACAACTTTAATCCAAACACTTGGGAAGCAGGGAGGCAAAGGTAGGAGAATTGCTATAAATTCAAGGCCACCTTGAGACTACAAAGTGAATTCCAGGTCAGCCTGGGCTAGAGTGAGACCCTACCTTGAAAATCCAGAAAAGAAAAAAAAAAAAGTACCAAACCCCCTCAAGGAGACAAAACCAGGGAATATTTCTTTTTTTATTTAAAATTTTTTTTTTAAGTTGTTGAGAGAGAAGGAAAAAAAGCTGAGAGAGAGAAAGAGAGAGAATGGACACACCAGAGCCTATAGTCACTGCAAGTGAACTTCAAATACACGTTGTACCTTGTGCCTCTGGCTTATGCGGGTCCTGGGGAATCAAGCCTGGGTCCTCGGGCTTCACAGGCAAGTGCTTTAACCACTAAGCAATATTTCCAGATCCAGGGAATACTTTTAATATACACAGTACCAGGCCACCAATTAGAAGCACAAAATTCCAAATATTAGCAGTCATGTCTGATGATCACATTTTTTAAAAATCTCAAAACATCTTTTTTAAATTTTTTTAAACTTATTTTTATTTGAGACAGACACAGAGAGGGGGAGACAGAGAAAGGAAAGAATGGGAGCAACAGGACATCTAACTACTATAAACAAATTCCAGATGCATGCACCACCTTGTGCATCTGACTTATGTGGGACCTGGAGAATTGAACCTGTGTCTTTATGCTTCACAGGCATCTCTCTAGCTCCTCAGAAAATCTTAATGAAACTGACATGGCTCATGTTTTCTAAAACATGCTTATGATCATCTCACACTTATGGTGAACCCAGTACTTAGAAATGATTCCAAACCATTGGTTACTGAAGAACTCAGAGAATATGCAAAGCAAATGTAGCAAATATAAATGAACCTAAATCATTTTCTTTAGCTGTGTAGCCAGTGTTAAATTGTTTATCCTCTAGAAAGTAACTCTCCAGTTATGCTCATGAAAAAACTTTTATTAAACTCAATTGATCTCTTTCTCTCTCTTCTCTTCTCTACTCTTCTCTTTTCTCTCTCTCTCTCTCTCTCTCTCTCTCTCTCTCTCACACACACACACACACACACACACACACACACAGACGACAAAAGGAGCCACTAGTTTGGAAAAAGTAATTCAGTTAAAATGAGAAGGGACAACATAGGGTAAGAGGATGAATATGATCAAAATTCACTAGATACAACTATAAAATTACCAAAAATAAATTAAATTTTAAAAGGAACTTATAAAATTGCAGCCCTCCTGTGACACTAGGCAATTTCCCAGTCACTGAGAACCTGAGATCTGCCCTTCAGAGGTGATAAGGTACGTTCAAAGGGCCTTTCTGTGATCCTTGCTAAAATGATCTCCTATAGATTTATATCCTTTGCCTTTAATACCAAAATACTCAGCTTTTGCTGCTGTTACAGAACATGATGATATTCCTCAGTTCATTTTCAGTATCAGTACATTGCTGATCCTTGTCAAAGTTCACTGAAACCACCAACCATACATTCTTCAAAATAATTCACACCAATAACATGAATTTGAAAGCCCTTTCATTTCTTTCTTGCAACTACAAACTGCTGACTCACACCTTTCCCTGTTGAGTGTGTTTAACTTCATACTGCAGTTTAATAGTTTCACTCCAAAAAAAGACTGGAATTGGGAAGCTCAGATAGAGCATAGTAGGTAAAGTTAAAGTTTCAATATGTGTTATCTTATATATGAATCTTAAATTACCTCTCAGTAATACACAAGCTATGACACAAGACTAAATTGAATCAGTGACATCTTTATTTCCTATAAAAAAAAATAGGAAAACAAGCTGACTTTGTGGCATACTTTCCAACTAACGCATTTCTATTTCAAATTCAAACTTATCACCTAACTTCCTGGATAATCCAATAAAAGCAGCTTGTCAACCAATTATTTTATGACAAAGCTAGCTTCCTTATAAGTGGGGTAAAATGTTATCAAACTACTTAGTTTTTCCACAATAAAATGTTTCATAATTATAGAGATCCTGGGATTACTAAGCATCCAGAATTATTAAGTCAGAGAAGAACAAGAGAATATTTCTGGCAACTATGCAATGAATTTCCCTCAGCCCCTCCTCCAACTCTGAAGTGATATTAAAAAGTCAAAGAAAAAAAACAAATAAAATTATATGCATTATTATTTTTTAACATGGTGAACAACTCTTATAAAGGTATCACAAAAAAAATACAAAGTTTTCTTGATTTGGGAGATGTGTTTCTAAAAACCCAGTAATTATTAAATCCATACAGGAGTACACTGTACTTATGTGTAAAATGAAGTCAGGCTCTTGATTGAAGGTATTATAATTAGATTTTTGCTGCAATGTCCACTGAGGCACTCATTACAATGTCTGATGCTAGAATTCTTTACTGAGTGGAAAGGCAATATACACTGAGAATTTCCAACACCTAAGTCCTACCTAAGTCCTAGTATGAGTCCTTATCATTCTAACAACCAAAAATTCTCCCTACATATTTCCAACAGCATCTAAAAGGTTAGTAGCATTTTCCTTAAGACCTAACGTGAGTAAACAAGTACAGTATTCTTGGACATTCTTCCCACTCGTGTAAGGACAGCAGAGCCTATAAACTAGGATGTTACAAGGTAATTGAGCATGTTTCTTGACATAATTTTCAATGCATTTATGTACTGTGATGAAACAAAGGAGTCATATGTTTTAAATGAGAAAATCTAAGCTCTAACCACTGGACTGCCTTGAATTCAGCAGCTATCTGACCTTGGGAAAGTCATTTTCCAATTCTGAATCTCATTATCCTTATCAATAAAGTAGATGTAAAGGTAGCCATCATTCTGCCTACTTCACAAGGCTGCCAAGAAAATGGCAATCAGTATGAGATCTGATTTGGTCAATGAGTTGGTTGTTAGAGCTATGTAATAATTCTTCATGCTCAAAAATGTCACAAAGATTTAGGAAAGTATTGTAGCCTCTAGGAGTGCTGACAAGCCTAAGGCTTATTGATATTCTAGTTATAAGGATTAAGTAATGTGTGAGTTTATAAAGTTGACCTTCTGTTTACCTTCTGGGTATATTTCTTATGTTTTCCCTGTATCATTGTATACCAGCCATGCTCTTGTCTTTTCTCACTTAACATTCTCTCTACATTCCCACTGTAACTCTTCATCCCACTAAATGATTAATTTCCAACCTACTTATTTATCCTTCTAATGAACCTACTTTCCTCTATCTGACCTCTCTGATATTACTGTTTATGTTGAAATATAAGAATACAGTCAAGCTACTGACCTTGACTGCAGGCTGGAGACATTGTCGGGTTATTCCCACCACACCAGTTTATATGGCACTAGTTCCCTGCATCATGCTACTAACTGTTAAAATGTCCAATATGTTTAGAAAGGCTATGGTAGATTGTTAGAAGTCAATAATTTGGCTCAGGTAGTGAGAGGAACCAGTGACAAAATATAAGTATCTAAGATTTCAAATAGACACAGGTGCAGTGGTTAGAGGGCTCCCCCCCCCCCTCTGTCTCTGTCTCTCTCATAAATAAATATCTTAACAAAGAAAAAATTACAGAGAAGGGAGCAGGAGTAATGGCACAACATCTAAGGGCATGTTCTGTGCAAACATGAGGGGCTTCTAGAGGCCAGAGAAGACTGTTGGAGTTCAATCCCCAGGACCCATATAAACAAGTGGGCCTGGCCCCTCATGTCTGTAACTCCAATTCAGTAGTGGAGTAGAGACTGGAGAAAAATAATGGACTTGGTGAGTAAATAGTTGTTAGCACCATAACCACTAAGAGACTCCAGAAAGAACAGAGGGAAGACAGATGCAGGAGAACACCCAACATTCCCACCAGCCACTGCAGGCAAGTGCACAGGGCACAGCATGAGCATACATAAGTGTATGCACTACACATCACACACACACAAACACACACACACACACACACACACACGACACATTATATGGAAACGATATTTATATGGAGAAGAGAATTTTCTGACTAGAAACAGCAAATCAGGAGATTGTGTTAGATATAAAGGATTACCATTAAGCCAATGAGACTTCGCCCTGAGTGCATCCCATGCAATAGAAGATTTGGAGGCAAGTATTCACTCAACCATGTTAGTCATGAGGAGGAGCTTTTGCTTTAACCTAAAAATATTGATGTTTGAGCTGGAGAAATGGCATAGCAGTTAGAGCACTTGCCTGGAAATCCTAAGAATCCAGGTTCAATTCCCCAGTACCCACATAAGCCAAATGCACAAGGTGATGCATTCATCTGGAGTTCCTTTGAGAGGGCAAGAGGCCCTGGCACATCCATTCTCATTCTCTGTCTCTATCTCCTTTTCAAGTAAGTATATAAAATATTTTTAATTAAAAATATTAATGTTTGAGGAGAGACAAAGGGAAGAAAGATGATGAGATTTTCTTTTATTTCTGTCTTAGTTTTGTCTAATTAACCTCCAGGGCTGGAGGTAGAGCCTTGTTTTTCATGCACAAGGCCATATATTCAATCTACAGCACCACAGAAAATAAAAAATGAATAAATTTCCAGTGAAGATAAAGTGTGCAAGTTACTATGGCTTCATGACATGAATAAATCAGGTCAGGAACAATAAGCACATCTTTAGCCAACAGGGTCACTGAGATGGTACCATTACTAACCTTCACATTTTGGAATTTGGGAATGTCCACTGACATCTTTGCTATAGGATGGATGACAACAACAACAAAAAAAAAACTTTGGTTCCATGATTTGCCTTAACCATCCACTATGATCTTGTCCATGCCATGAGGACTCAATGTGGTCCTTATAGTCTTGGTGATCACCTGGCACACACTGATGATATTCATAAGTTGAAGGATGCTTAGGGACTTATCAATAGCATGTTCCAGTGTGACAGTGCCCTGGCCTGTTCCATTTCCTCTTTTCTCTGTGTGAAGCCTTCCAGCTTCCTTCCCCAAGGCTTGTACCAGAGGAGAAGCACTGCCACATTTAGATTTGGATTTTGAGACAATCTGGATAGTTGACTATACAACTGTTTTTCTTCCTTAGTTTTACCCTTCATGAACCTAATGTCAAGTTCTTGTTATCCTAGAGGGGTCTTCTTAGAAGTAGACTTCCATTTTATATTTATTACATATTTATATATTATATATTTGGGCTTACATTCCACTTCCAATATTCACCATCAGTTGAATATTCTTTCCAAAGACATTTATTTTTCCATTTTTCTGTTTTCTAATTTACAAAAGAGTATATTAATGTTATGAATAGATAGAATCTATTAATAAATAAGGTACTTATATATTATTATGTATCTAAGTCAATAAATGTGAGTTCTGATAATTAACCTCATTGAGAAGTATAGCTTTTGAATAGCATACATTTTAGCTTTATTTATTAATAAAGTAACATTATTGATTTACTATCAATAGATTATGATATTTTATTTATTCTCCATAGAGGATTTGGTTTGTATTAAGCCATTTTAATTTGCCTCCTGGTATTTCTAGCAACAATGACAATATTCTATATTACCTTATTTAGTGGTATTTTACCAGATGTTAGGAATTTATATCATTGCCTTTCTAGGATTTTAACTCATCAAATAGCTTAAAAGATTATTCCAAAAACTGAGATATCTCCATCAGTAAAATGCTTGAACACAGGCATGAGGGCCTGAATTCACATCATCCATACCCACATACAAACCAGGCAGGGAGAAGTGGTATGTACCTATATTCCCAATACTGGGGATGCAGAGACAGATAGATCCCTAGGGCTTACTGGCTAGCTACTTTTGCTGAGTTACTGAGTTCCATATTCAATGAGAGGCCTTGTCTCAAAAACTAAGGTGGAGAATGATTTAGGAAGACATGATGTCAACCTCTGGCCTACAAATACACACACACACACACACACTATAAATACACAAAGACAAATACACATACATACACATGTAAAGAAATTATTCCAGACGCCCAAAAGAGTTATGGTAAGCATGATTGCTCTGGAAGTATCAGCAGCCACTGCTAGTTAGCTCAGACATTTTATTGAATGGCATTTCTTTTTCATTGTGCCAAGTGGCCCACTACAAAGCAGACATAGTTGGTTTTATACTACTGAAAAATTATGCATCCTACTCAATAAGCTGTTGAACATGAGTTAATAATCTATAACCAGGTACAGAAACTATTTAAATAAAAATAGCCACTTTTGAGTAAGTCACAAAGTGATATACTAGGTAGAATTTGACCTACAAAGGATAAAACATCAAAATTAATATTGAAGAAAAATTAAGATTCTCCTCACAGCCTGAAAGCTTTCTTCTCTAATCACAGTGCCGACACTATCAGTGAAGAGAGAATCTTTGTATTATTTCCAAGTTTCTACCATTGTCAGTCACTGTGACAAAGTGCTGGCCAGTCTGACACAATGATGAATCACTCCAGACACTGTTTTCACGTGGCTGTCGAGGTTTTCTGTAGATTCCGTCATCTAAAAATGCTCTGCTCATGAACAAAGCCAGGATTTGGAAAAATTAAACACATGCATTTTATAGAAAATAGATGGGTATTCAGTATTTACTGTCTCTTTCTAGCATGTCTTAATGCTGCATCTGAGTTAAATGCCTACTGAGCATATCTGTACTTTCCAAATCCCTTCTTGTGTATATCCTGCTGAAAAAAGATTTGAGACACTAAAATACTTAAAAATACCTTTATTTCTAGTTTTTAGCTTTAAAATGTCATGGGCTTTTTTTGTTTTTAACCTTGAAATTTTCACATACAACAATTCTTTGCTAATACTTCTTAACTGATTAGATTCTAGAGACCTAATAATGTTAGATGATAGATTGATGCACAGTCCAATGCAAATGCACTTGTAATGTCTGCCTTGGCTTCTTGGTAGAGAACTTGTCAATACATCAGTGCCTCAAATCCATTTTCTTGGTAAAAATGTTGTAGTTTTCTGATTATTATTCACAAAGGCAGCTTCCTGAGTTATTTCTGCTCCTGCACAATATTCATGATAGCAATTTGATACCTTAGCAGTTTCAAGGTTATCATGTGATTGAAAATCCTACTGCTTACTTCAAGGTGTAACATATACAACTGTGCTGTCATCCATTATAGCAGTATAATAGTTTTTTGGTAATGCCTTTCATGAACTACTGATTTAGAAGTGTAAGCCTACCTTCTATACGTGCTTATCAGTCTCTGGCTGGGAAAGCAGCACTTCACAGGAAAATACCCATCCAGGACTCTCTGTGCTACTTAGGAAAAAAGCGTTAGAACTCTGTCCTATGAAGTAATTAAGGCAAATTTGAAGCAGTAACAAACAAACAAAGACTAAGTTTATCTGGTCTTTTGATGTACTACATTTAATCAAGATTGAGAAGAGTAAGTTAAAAGAAAAGAATTAGAGATAAGGAAGGAGATTGTACTAAAGTGAAAATACACAAAAGTTAAACAAAATAACAATTATGCTGAGAGGTTAAAAAAAACTAATCACTCTTCAGACCCACCCTTCTTTTCCCAACATTGCTCTATGAAATTTTATTTTTAGGCTCTAGTTGAAGTAGAGGGTTGCTTGAGTGAGTTTAGAAGGGGCATCTTTTTGAGTAACAGATGTCTATGTCACCAAGGTGCTATGTTCTCACATTTTATATATGGGGAAATTGCTACAGAAAGACTTTTATTATGTTTATGCAAATGAAGACATCATATTCTTCTCCTCAAAGGGTTCTTTGTCATGGTGTGGATCCACAACAACCATAAAGAAGCCCAGCCTCATCAATTTGTGTTTATATTTTTGAATATGATAGTTTCATTTGCATTGCCAATTGTGCATGAAATGAGGTTTGGAAGTTCAGACATATTTACTTTTATTTATCAAGACCCAATGGGTTAAGGTAAGTTGAGATTGTATTGACCACTCACCAGGATAAATCCAGTCTGTGACACCCAAAGAGATGAGATCTGAAAGCTCTGGGCCAGGGGTAGGGAGTACCTTATAGAGACTGATTTTAACTTTCACTTGGTTTTCAGTTTATAGATATCACTTTCTCTTTTATTTTTCAGGAGGGGTGAGGGAGTATGGTGACATACAAAACATTCCCAAGTTGACACACAAAAACTTAATCATTATAAATCATTACCGTATGTGACAAGATGGAAAATATGTATAAAGTTTTTCTGTTTCTGCTATCTGCCAAAAAAAGATAGTTGCTTTTCAGAAAAGCATGTGTGCAATTGAGTTGCAAACTGAATGACACATTTACTTCATAGAATGCCACTTCTTTTGAAAGTACAAAAGGGAAGATAAGTATGGTAACTAATACCTGTGTTCCAAGCATTGGTGAGGCTGAGGTAAAGTCACCACAAATGTGAGGCCAGGCTGAGTTATTTGATGAGTTCAAGGCCATCCTTGGCTACAGTGTAAGACAGTGTCTCAAAAGCTAAACAACAAAAATTTAAAAAGGAGTTGTGTGACAGAGATAAAGAGAGAGAGAGAGAGTATTAAAATCATGTAGAATATACACACTGTTCAGTATTCAACACTGTCTTGGTATGACATCATGAAAATGAGCATAAAGTCTCATTTCTAGGAAAATCACTAAAATTTTAATTTTTGAAAACTTGTATCCACCACCATTAGCTTGGCTGTTTCCAAATGCTTAAAGATTTTTCTAATGAAATTGGTGATACTGGTGATTTTTTTCCACTTAGGGTATCTTATTATCTCTGGTTTCCAGTAAATATTACATACAATATTACTGCATATTGATTCTTTAAGATTTTGCCTTTCTTCATCTTTTTTGATAATTTCATTGATGTAAATGAAGCATTTTGGTGATATTCACCCTGCCCCATTATTCTGTCTTTTAAAGTTTTATTTGGGCTGGGGAAATGGCTTAGTAGTTAAGCATTTGCCTGCAAAGCCTAGGACCCAGGTTTGTTACCCTAGGATCCACATCATCCAGTTGCACAAGAGAGATCATGGATCTTGGGTTTGTTGATGGTGGCTGAAGGCCCTGGCATGCCCATTCTCTCTATATATCTGACTCTTTCTCTCTCTATCTCTCTCAAATAAATAAAATATATTTTTAAAGTTTATTTATTTAATGGTATGTGCATGGATGTGTGAATGGACATGTGCATATCACACATATACCACATTTGCATCTGGCATTAGTGGGTACGGGGTAATTGAGCCTGTGCTAAGAGACAAGGTTGTAACTGCCTTTAACCAGTGAACCATCTTCCCAGACTCTCTTACTGTCTCTTATTCTTCTCCCAATTCACCTCTTTTTCCTCAGTTAATTTTCTGATGATATTTTGATACAGTACAATATGTCAGCATTTTAATTATTTACATCATTCTGTGAACCAATATTTTTCATGTCACTAGTACATGATGCTAAAGAGTCATGCATGGGGGCTAGAGGGATGGCGTAGTAGTTAAGGCATTTGCCAAAGGACTCAGGTTCAATTCTCTAGGACCCACATTAGCCAGAGGCACAAGAGGCACATGTGTCTGGGGTTCATTTGCAGTGGCTAGAAGCCCTGGCATACCCATTCTCTCTCTCTCTCTCTCTCTCTCTCTCTCTCTCTCTCTCTCTCTCTCTCTCTCGTTCTCACTCTCTCACTCTCTCACACTCTGTCTCCCCCCTCCCTCTTTCTCTGTCAAATAAATAAGTAAAAATATTTTTTGTTTATTTTATTTATTTATTTGAGAGCAACAGACAGAGAGAGAAAGAGGCAGAGAGAGAGTGGGCATGCCAGGGCCTCCAGATATGGAAAAGCAGAAGGCCTCTCATATCTGAACATATGAACAGCAAAAGAAATACCTCTGGTGGCATCACCATACCTGATCTAAAGCTATACTACAAAGCCATTAAAAAAAAGCATGGTACTGGCAAAAAAACAGGAGTATAGACCAATGGAATAGACTTGAGGACCCAGATTTTGGGTCAACCAACTATAGCTACTTGATTTTCGACAAAGGCCCAAACAATATAGGCTGGAAAAAAAGATAGCATCTTTAACAAATGGTGATGGACAAACTGGATAATCACATGCAGGAAACTGAAACTTGATCCACACATTTCACCATGCACTACACTCAAATCCAAATGGATCAAAGACCTCAATATAAGAACAGAAACTCGAATACTACTGGAAGAAAATTTAGGAAGTAATTTCCATGATATAGGAATGGAAAAACACTTCCTGAACAAAACCATCAGTGACCAACAGCCAGAGATTTCATAAGAGATTTCGGAATGAAAGGGGACACCGCAAATGTGCCACCGAGTGCCCAGATGAAAACTGAGAATCCACTCGCTGCCTGGAGATCACACCATGCTCAGGAAAGCGAGTCTCGGTTAAGTGACCTCTCTACAGAAGAGGACGACTTGGAATCCTGCAAAACAAACCCGTGATGATAAGATTGGCAGTCTCCTGGATGTGGTTGGCTGCCTAAAGCCTGAGGTCAAGATGCAAAATGTTGAGTGCCAGATGGCCAAAAGGCTCTTGGAGGAGCTAAAGGAGCAGGTGGCCGAGGAGGCCCATGAGCTGGCCGAGGCAGGCTGGAAAACAGTGCTGAGGCACAACACAGAGCTATGGAGAAGGACTTCAGAAGAAGCATCTCGAGCAGGAGGACGAATGCCTCACGTCCAAGCCTGTAGAGGCTGAAATAGATGGAGCAGCTGCCACAAAGCAACTAATGGCCTGGAAGGATACCATCAAGAAACTGAATACTGAGAAACCAGTGACCTGCACAGACAGACACTGACACCCTAACGAGGCAAAATAATCTTCTCCTGCAGAGAAGAGGAGAACAACTGCACCCTCTGAGACCTGTTGAGGGAACAGCACTGCAAAGAGGATTCCAAGGGACTAATGGAGGAGCAAGTTGCATTCCTGAAACAGCTGACAGAGATGGACACTTGTCCCAGGCACTTCAGAGAAGACCCTTATAGAGACTCATGCCCATCTGGCTTTACAAGTGTAGTCCCAATCTCACTGGTTTTTGCTTTGTTTTGTTTTGCTGGGTTTTTTTTTTTCTTTTTGTATCTCTGTAATCATTTATTCTTGAAATATTTGTTTGGTTAAAAAAATATATATTCCACTAAAAATAAAAAAGTTAACTTCTCAGAAAATCTGGACATGAAAGAGAAGCAGGTATAAGGTGTAGCTTAGTACTTGGCAGTGAGGAGAAGTGGAGATGAAGGGTGAGGAAAGGAGCCGAACTGGCACAGGGAACATAGCAGAGTTGGAAAGCTGGTGTGCTAAAGGATTCTAGAAACGTAAAATTTGTCAAGAAAAAATGTGGTTCTCATGACTGCAAAATGCCTCCAAGGTGTCTTTCTTATAAGGCAACTCCAATTACAGCAAGGAATGTAGCCCAAGAGACTAATGCTTCTGTATTATCAAGGTCAATATGAGAGAGAGCCCATTCTCTCAAGCCTGCTTTACACAAAATATAATAGATTGGTGGTTGCTTAATGAGTGACTTCTCACAAAGAGAGTTGTCTTAAGTTGGTGAAAAGTTAAGAGGTAGGTTCAGGTAGGGAAGAATTTCAGAATGCATGACAACAGAAAATAGCTGCCCCTCCAGATTTCCTGACCCATACACATGAACCAGAGGTTGAAGCACTTTTTTTTTTCTATTTTGATTACTTTTGATAGTTTTAGTTTGTTTATTTAATCAAATTTCAGTACACGAAGCCTCTGAAAGTCACATATCTCTGAAACCATTTGATAGATAACATGTCTATGATACTGTGTTAAAATAATTTTGGGGTGAAATTTGATCTATGTAAAAGAAAAGTTGACATTTATTAACAGAGTTTGCCATGGGTATGGCAAGGGTGGTTGCAATACATGTGACATGGTTACTACCCTATTCTACATGCTTTCCAGTACATGTCAATATATAAATACTTTCTCCTTTTTCCTTTCATAGTCTCAAGGTCACCCTGATATTTGTGACATTGACTTCTGGAAAAAACTGGCACATGTCTAACAATTCTTGTACAGGACCATTTCTATCTTGTCCTGACTTCCCATTTCTAAAAGACACAAAGGATTTACAGTCCCTCTTTTATTTTCTCACAACCCTCTACATTGATCCGATTCCCAGAATATGTTTTAATACTACCAGAGATGTTTACATCAGTCTCTACATCCTCCTAAATGAGTATCAGGAATAAAAATGAAACTACTCATGAGAGAGAGACGAGCTAGAGGGACTCCCTCTAGGCCACTGGGTCCTTGCAATAGTTCAAGTGGAATGACAGTTAGATGATTCTTATATTTTCCCTTCTCTTGGCCAGGTTTACAGGAAATCTACATTGAAATTTTCTACTTATGTTGCATTTTAAAGCAGTGGGTTTTTTTCCCATTTATTTCTGAGTAGTGACATAGTTCTCAGGGCATAGGGATGATGAAGTGAGTGAGGACAGAGAAAGACAAAGAGCACATACATGAAAAACCCTATCAGCAATACTCTTGCTTATTTATTGTGATAACCCCAAGCAAAATATAAAAATATATTTAGGGATATGACAGCTTTGCTGCATCTTGATCACAAACTAGCACTTAGGAGTTTACTTTTGTGAGTAGATAAAAGGACTGTGTCTGGATAAAGCAGGATGAGGAAAAATAGAGAAGCTAGGTGAAGGGCAATACGTCCTAGACAAAGCTAGCATAAGGACCAACACTTCAAACAAAGTGGAATTTCAGATATATCCTGTGGCTGCCCTGGACTGGGGATGAATGAAAAATTATTCCTATTCAGAAATTAAAATTCTTAAAAAGCAAGAAGTCTCCAAACATGCCTTCCAGTTCTTGCCAAAATTTATATCTGTTAAATAAAATAATCTTTAACTTGCCTCAGATCAAAATAAGAGGGATAAGAGCTTGGAAGGTAATTCACTGGGTAAAGGCACTTGCTTGCAAAGCCGATGAGCTTAAGGTTCCATTCCCAAGCTATTCAGGTAAAGCTGGATGCAAAAAGTGGTTCAAACATCTAGTGTTTGTTTGCAACAGCAAGAGACCCTGGCATACACGTGGACACACCAACACACACATGTAAATAAACAAATTTAAAATAGGAGAGGTAAAAGGTACACAAAAATTTTTTAGGAAAAACTTATTCTAGTGTTAAGTAGAGGCAGTTACAATTTACAAATGGGTCTATGTTTGAATATTTCAGCCTCTGAGAGCACTGTGTCAACCCTAGCAATACAATACTGAATTGGACCCAGATAGAGCTTGCAAAGAAGTCATTGCTATAAAGTCAAAGTTTATTTTGAAGTTGGTTTGAAAACTGTAATGCCTTATCATAGAGACAGTATTACACATGGCTTTTGGTGTCATTTCTATGACACTATACATGAAATATATAGGTGCCTTGATCTTGATGTTCTCAGCATCTAGAACTCTAAGAAATAAATTTCTGCTGTTTATGAGCTATCTGTTTCATAGTATTTCATTATAGCAGCACAAATAGACAGGGCATGTTCTTATATGGTACTTCACTTATTTCACTAACACTATGTTTTTGTTATATTTTTAGGTGAGAAAATGCTATATGAGCTCCATCTCTGATTTAAAAGATGTATTTCTGAATGAATCTATTCAAATAACTGAGATGCCTGGTGTGAAAAACAAGTCACTTTAAAAGGGAATTGAGCCAGGGCAAGGTGGAGGGCCAGAAATGCCCTGTCTGCAGAGAGGAAGAGCTGTTTCTCTGCCTGCCTGGAAAAGCCAGTTCTGTCTTTGGGAAAAGACTCTCATCATTGTTTGGACACATTTCTCTATTTCTGACCTTGCTATCTATGCTAGCTAATTTCATGTGGGCAATCTCATAGTCACACACGCCTAGTCTGTACCATGCTCCACCTGCCTACCTTGTACCTACTTGCTCACCCTTGTCTCTACTCTTAATTGGCTGTGTTGTTTCAATTTTGTTCTGAACAGTCAGTCTCTTCTCAAATCTGTTTTTACCTACCTTAGGTTCCTTGATTATATTTGGGGTATTTTCTTTGATTTATGATTCTGTATAGGCTGGTAATAATTTTCACACCAACCCTTGGTAACCAAAGTGAAGAGGAAATACATTGAGTACTATGAAAGAGGGCAAAGAAGAGTATGTATAACCTTCAGTTAATTGTCACCAACTCTACATTTACTTAGGAGAGACCACACCTTCAACTGTTCTTCCTCTTCCATGACCTGAGTAGAAATCTTATGAAAACCTGAAGGTTCCCAAGTCAGAAATGAATCAAATTTGCAGGTGATAATCTTAGTGAAAAAGACTTGCAAAGAAAAACAGCAAACTGCACTGAAGACTGAACAAACATTAAATTCAGCAGATTCTTTTCATTTTGTCTTTGTATTTGTGGGGTTGTTTGTTTGTTTGTTTTTGATACATTCTCACTCTGACCTGAAATTCATTACATAGCTTACTTATCATCAAACCTGCAGCAATCCTCTTGCCTCAGTCTTCCAGTTGCATGAGCCACCGCACCCAGCTAGAGAAACAGATTCTTATCTGTAAAGTAGAACTAAAAAATGTGAAGGTATAAAATTTTACCCAAAATTTAGAGGATTAATGTAATTTCAATAAATTTATAGGCTAATGTTTTATAACTTAAAGATTCTAACTTTCATCTGAATAGGCAAACATTTTAAGACTGCAAATGCTGCCTTTAAACAATGAGGATCCCACTTTGGTAATAAACTGCAGTGATTCAACAAGTAGATTAGAACAGAATGAAGAGTACTGACCAGTACTTATTTTGGGAACATTTGGAATAGGGAAGCTGATGGCAAGAATAAGCATATAACATGTCATTAAATATGTGGGTGGCAGCAAGCACAATCTCCACTTCAGGTACCAAGGACTTTCCAAGTGGACTTGAAGTTAAAGAAAATAGTAAACTGCTAAAAGGAAGCAGGAAAATAAAATAAATACAAATAATTTTCTGATATAAAATATAAGGAAATACTTTCTTAGCATTAGACAAAACAGCTATCAATAAATATGCTACAAAGGAAAATTTTTCTGCCAAAGGTAACAATTAATGATAAATGACATATTGGGAAAATATTAGAAAAATTTGTGACTAATCATAGGATCTATCAACATCTAATGTTGATACACTCAATAGAAAAATAGCCAAAATGGCATAGCAAGCAATCCTCAGAAATATAAATAAAAAATGTCCAACAAGTATATAAAGATGCTTACCTACATCAATATTCCAAGGAAAATGCACTAAATAATATCAAAAGTATTTCCATGCTTGAAGCTGGAGAGATGTCTCATTGGTTAAGGAGCTTGCCTGCAAATCCTAACAACCTGGGTTCAATTACCCAGTACCCAGAAAAACCAGAATGCAAAATGCGATGCTTGCATCTGGAGTTCATTTACAGTGACTTGAGGCCCTGGCACACCCATACTCATTTTCTCTTTCTTTTTCTTTCCCTTTTTCTCTCCCTTTCTGTATCTTTCTGCTTGCAAATAAACAAATACAAATAATTTTTAAAAGATTTCCACTCTTAAAAAAGCTGAAGAAAAAGAAATTCCCATCAAATACTTGGTAAAGGTCAGAACTAGTACAATCTCTCATGAAAAGCAACATTTCATCATATTAAGAGTGCCATAAAAAATCTCATCCCTGGGGATGGAGAGATGACTTAGCAGTTAAGGCATTTGCCTGCAAAGCCAAAGTATCCTGGTTTGATTCTCCAGGACCAACGCAAGACAGATGCACAAGGAGGCACATGCATCTGGAGTTCGTTTGTAGTGGCTGGATGCCCTAGTGTGCCCATATTCTCCCTCCCTCTCTCCCTCTCATCCCCCTCCCTTCCTCTTTCTCTTTCTCAAATAAATAAATAAAACATATTTTTTAAAATCTCATCTTTTTATTGTTAGTTCAATATCTGGAGATCCATCTTGAGATAATAATCAAATGTATGCTCAATTTACTATAGTAAATCACAGGGTAATTTTACTACAACTAAATGATTAAATGTTTACCATTATGGGATTCATAGTTTGGATAGTCAAAATCATTGTCTATGTTTCTCATCATTTGATCTTAATTTGGTAGGAGGGGAAGCATTTCTTTGTGGATTGTTAAAGAAATAGAGTCGAAGCTAAGGTTTTATCACCCTGAAATGTACACATTTTCCTCCAAGGTTGGTGCTAGATAAAAGGAGCATTTAGGGCACATAACTTTTAATTTTTAATTATATTGCTTTTATTATGCATATATTCACTGCTTATTATACAAGAAAGTTTGACTCCAAGAAGAAGGAAAATCTTTAGGAAGTTCTTCCCTATTCAACCCATAACCCACTTTAACATTCTTTCCCTTGCCACCTCTTTTTTCCCCTGATTCCTTGTCAGTGACTCTCCACCTTGCAGAGACCCAATACTAGATCAGCTCCGCGAAGTGCCTGGGGCCCTCACAGCTATCAGGCTCCTGATGTTTTGAGTGCCTGAACTGTCCCCTTGTCAGTGCCTTTTCTACCCCACACCTTCACCTCTACATTCTCCTGCAACTCAACCAATATCTATTCTTATTACATTTCCTTAGCCAGCACCACCCCTGCCTCAAAAATCCCAGATGCCTTCTTGAGGGGGTTGGTTTTCAATTTGTTTTTAAATTTTCCTATTTCACTCTGGTCTTATTGAAGGTGACTCAGAAGAAGGCTAGCTTCTTTTAAGCAGTTTCAATTAGAAACTAAAGCCTAGAGAGAACTTATGCCACCTCAACCTGGCATGAATGGAACTTGTGTCTAATCCAGACTCATCTATAACAACTGCAGTGAGCCCTGATGCCCAGTCTAGTAAGATAGGTGGTCTTCACTACCCAGGTGGGATGGCTAAGGAGCCTGCTCCCTCAAATCTACAAATGACTGGGTCTTCCTCTTTACATACCTGAATATGATGAAATAACACATTTTCAATCAACTATAAAGGCTGTTCCCAATCTCTCTTCTCTCTCAGTGTTCCACCTCACTCTACCCAGGGCTGCTCAGATACACATGGGTGTAACTCTCTTGAATATCCATTTCTCACTGCCTGAAACGCTCTCTTATTCTCAAACTATCACCACTTTTAACTTTCTTCCATGGGGGAGCTCAGGGTGATGCTATGTATGTTCTTTCTAAACCACCTAGGCTATATCTTCCATGTGCTTTGGGGCTCCACTTTAGCCTTTCCTAAAAACAAACTTTAAAAACCTCTCAATTTCTTTTAAATAAGCCTTATGAAGTATGCTGCATTCATAAGTATTTCTTACTTTCCATGTGTTCATGGCCTTACTCTATCTTTTTCCTAGATCCCAACCAACTGCCCTTAAAAAATCCCTACAATTTGTGATTCCACCCTAAATAAGCATAATAATTTATAATTTATACTTCTTGAGTTCATTTTAATCAATTGTTTGTTAAAAATAGGACAGGAGGGCTGGAGAGATGGCTTCGTGGTTAAGGCACTTGCCAGCAAAGCCAAAAGATATTGGTTCAATCCTCCAGGTCCCATATATGCCAGATGCACAAGGAGGCACATGTGTCTGGAATTCATTTGCGGTGCCTGGAGGCCCTGGTGCACCCATTCTCTCTCTCTCTCTCTCTCTTTCTTTCTCTCTCTTTCTCTCCCTCTCTCTCAAATAAATAAATAACTAAAGTATATTTTAAAAAAGGACAGGACCCAAAATTGGGGTTTATAAATTGGGGGAGCCCTCATGAACTCCAAAATCCTGCATCAACATCATTATCACTTGTCAATTATCCTCACAGTTCTCCCACACCAAAGCTCCAGTGTGGGAGAGATTCCATGATCATGAGCTGCTTTCTCCACCATGGTCTACCTAGCTGGCTTGAGCAGACACACTCCCTTAGATTGGTTCTTAATAACTTTATTTTATCCCAAAAATTACCCAAAGAGACTTTTGAATTGCACTTTCATGAAATTATTGTACCTTTTCCTTTGTCTTCATTGACATTGTCACATAAAGTTCACATACTTCAGTTCCTTCACAAGTCAGCCCAATTAATTCATCTAGTAAATATTCTTTACATCCTTTTTGCATGGAAAAATGTTCTAGGTACATGTGACACTGAAGACAACCAAGCAGATCTCTGCTTTCAACAAGCCTACATTCTCATTAACAGGTAGTGATAACAAACATACACTGTACTAAAATTTATACAATATTATATGATAAATTAAAAGGTACTAAGGGCTATGGGATAAAAGAGAGTGCTGTACTTTAAGCCTGAAATGTTCCCTCACAAGTGCCCATGTTTCAACACTTGAATCTCAGCTGGAAACACAGTTTTAGAGGCTTGTGGAATCTTTAGGATATAGGTACAATTGGCAGACACACCTATAATCCAAGTGTTCTGGAAGCAAAGACAGGGGGATCCCCAGAGCAAGCTGTATAGCTAGACTAGCCAAATAGTTATTTTCAGTCTTTGAGACCCTTTCTCAAAATATAAGATGAAGAACAGAAGAAGAAACCCCACACCAATATCTGGCTTCTATATGCATTTGCACACATGTGCACATATACCCAAACACCCTCAAGTGTGCCCAGACAAATATGAACACTCATACACACACTCATACCAATACATACCAAAATAAAAATAAAAATCTATGGAATGAAAAGTGAAAAAATAAATAAGAAGCTGTAATGACCACTGACGATTTGTGGTGGTTTGAATGTATGGCCCCATAGACTCAGGCTTGCAACTTGAGTCTCCAGTGGACAGAATACTGCTCAGCAAAAGGTTATGTCACTGGGAGCAGATCTTTAGTCCACCCTAAGGTATTTGGAAAGCAGTTTGGAGCGCTGCATCTTGAGTTTGCTGCTGCTGGCAGCTGTTTCTCTCTGCTGAGGATGTTGAAGTGAGGCAGCTTCTTTTGCCACTGATGATATTCTCCTAGATTCTGTAAGCCTGAAATAAACCCTTCCCTTACATAAGCTTTTCCTGGCTGGTTGTTTATCCAGCAACACAATGGTAGCTACAACACCATCCATAAACACTAATATATAGTATATAGCATTAAGCTTCAGGTGGTCATTCTTCACTGTTTGAATTGTTAATATGGATTAAGAGCAAGGTAGCATTTTTAGGTAGTCAGCTAGGGGCAGGCTAAAAAAATCATAGATGCCACTCTGCCCTGGCAGCAGTAGAACTCCAGTCTGATTCCATCTCATCAAACATGGTAAGGCAGCAACAGCTTCCTGATCCTTCCTGATTCTTCTTTCCTGAACATTTGCTGAGCTTAGAACCTGAGTCAGCATCCTTCCTGAGCATCCATCAACTAATCAGAGCCCTGCCTATACACCTGAACCTGGCAATGAGGCTCATTCTAATGTACTACTTAATTCATATATGTAGACCTGAGCCAAGCCTCCATGTGTGAGAAAGATTTTTTCCCAGCTCACCCTCTCCTCCACCAGCCAAGCTGGGAGGGAAGAATTCCTCTTATTTTGATCTCCCATGATTTCACTCTCTCTTAATAGATCCTCAATAAGTTACTCTTCTCAGTGTTCATGTTTTTCACTTATTTGCTGCACATGGACAAGAATTGGAAGTTGAGTGGCTTAGGGATTCTAAGTCATTCAGAGCCCAACAATCCTATCAGTCTAATGCTTTTCATACCTCCAGTCCCATAAATTTTGGAGTTCCTTGCCAATGCACTAATATAATATGACATCACATGGATAATTTGTGGGAGTCTTTGGATTCTTGCTTTATGAAAGCCACAGACCAGAGGATAAGATTCAAAAAGATTTAATTATAGCTTATGGCTTTAAGACAGAGAGCTTTAAGACAGTGTAGAGAGGTTTAAGGAAAGGAAGGAAGACACTGAGAAGCTCAAAACTTAAGAGAAGAAAAGAATACAAAGCTCTTTTCCAGGGAGGCAAGAGGATGTTTGAGAAACCCACCTGAAGACTCAGGTGAAGAATTTTTATGTGAGTCCTGTGAATAGGTAGCTGATTTTTTCATTTAGTCTTGATGTCAGATGTCTTTGGTCAAGAGTTCTGGAAATGGCCAATCTTACCAGAAATATGAGTTCTTTATGAAGGGCTTTCTCAAAAGGGAATGGCAAGACTCCCTAAAGGGGTAGAGATAAGGTAAGTCATTTCTCATTTGTAGTAAAGTATAATGATTTAGATTTTTCTCTATAGGCCCAAAGATAACTTCCACATTTAGTCAAGGAGAATGCTTTGGGGTTCTATCACCCCTAAAATTCCTAGCCAATTTCAATCTCTTTTGCCACATTATTTCCTTCACTCTTTATCCTTTTTCTACTCCTAACATTGTCAAGTTTGAGATTAAATATAGGGAACCAGATAAAAAGGTTTTCTTGGGCCCAAGATTTTTTTTCAACACCAGGAGAGAATGGCAGAATCCCAAGCAAAAGAGAAACAGGCTCCCAAGCCCTGTCGTGGGAGGGAAATACTTTTAAGGGATTTTGGAGAAGGGAAGGAGAGTATCACAATGAGAAGAGCCCTTACATGAGGTTGAAAGGGAAAGGAGGACATTCCTATCTCTATCTAAGTGCAATTAGGTCTACTCAATTACCATAATAATAGGCACTTCCAAGGTCCCAGACTTAGTATAAGACATAGCTATTGAAATCTAATAAAAACTATATTTATATATTTATAAGCAAAACAAATGTGACTTTCAGGAAGACTCTTGGGTTTTGTTGTACTGTGGACAAAACCCAAGACCTGCGTGTGCTAGGAAAATACTTTACCACATCACTTACAGACATCAGTAAAGACATACTCTTAGAACAAGTTTTCGGGCTAGAGTTAGGTGGCATTGAGAAATGTTCACTCTCATTAGCAATGTGGAATAGGCTTGAGCTTTGGAGTGTAGACAACTCAAGCTAAGTCAGCTGCCCCTCTGTTGATCTCTCGGCATCTCCATTTCCTCATTCCCAAAAAGCTTGCCTGGACTGATATTGTAAGTGGTATTTGTAGAGGAACAATAACTGATAGTCATTGTAACAGCAACATAGGACTTTCATTGAGACAGTTGAGTATCAGGGATCCCCAAAAGTAAAAGTGAGGAATGTCCTTGAGCCTATGGAAGAGGACATTTTTTTCTTCACCTCTTTTATCTCAAATCTTACTGACAATGTGAATAGATGTCTCTGGTCTTATATCTCTTTCTTAGAAGAGAAAGGGATGTAAAGGGATTACCCCTTTTTCCTAAACTTTAAACCCTCATAAAAGATCCCAATCTAGGTCTCTAGATAGGCTCTCCCATTTCCAGGAACTCCATTTCTGCCCTTTCTTTAGGCAGCATCTCAGTATACTTTCCTCTTCTTTTTTTTTTTTTTATTTTATTTATTTATTTATTTGAAAGCGACAGACACAGAGAGAAAGACAGATAGAGGGAGAGAGAGAATGGACACGCCAGGGCTTCCAGCCTCTGCAAACGAACTCTAGACGCGTGCGCCCCCTTGTGCATCTGGCTAAAGTGGGACCTGGGGAACCGAGCCTCGAACCTGGGTCCTTAGGCTTCACAGGCAAGCGCTTAACTGCTAAGCCATCTCTCCAGCCCCTTTCCTCTTCTTAATCTCTATAACAAAATCTTCCTAAACTTTGTCCACTGATCCATGGGTTTTATTCATCAATTTATCAGATAAGACTCAGGAGAACACTAACTCAGTGGAACTTTTGTGTGGCCATAAGTGTCTTGCACCCATGCTCCTGAGTTATTGTCCACCCAAAAGAGAACTCAGAGCCTGGTGACCATGTGCAGCTGTGCCAGTAAGAAGTGAGGATGTCAGTCTGAGGTTCTCTCTGCAGTCATAGAGGAGAAGTGCAACCCTGTCCTCGGGGCCGCAGTTTTCTTAAACAGAAAGCTTTAACAAGCATAAATCAAGTTTTGAAACCACTTGGAACATGGCTGGGGTCCAACTGTTACCATTCTATGGTATAGCTTTAACCTTCAGCAAAACCTCTATGGTTCCTTACAACCACCTCTTTTCCTGATCTGTCATCTGTTAGAGCTTCCCCCTGCAGAAAATTCATAGCCATGACCTAGCAGAGTTTCTGTTCCTCCATTTAAAATGAATTTCTGCATTATGAACATACTGTTTATATAGTAGTTAATACAGTAAATTATACCTACTGCTCAAGTCTTTCCCATGGTAGGCTGTAAATGACCTATGGATAAAACTTGTCATTTTAACCTTTGATTCCTCAGCATTAATACAGTGTCTGGCACACAGTAAAAATTTGATAAATGTTTGTTAGCTTCTGATACAAATTAGATAGCAATGAATATTAGCATCTTGAATGCATTATGGACCCTAGTAAGTAGGAGGAAGGGACTAGTAGTTTCCTAAGCATGGCTTGTAGTGGAGAAAGGCTAGAGCAAGTTGATATATTAAGGCTTTTAGTCTATGACATAAATAATTGTAAAAGAAGACATAAGAATTTAATATATCAACAAATTATGTTTACAAAACATAATTATTTTGTCTATGGCATAAGTGCAGCATTTATTTTAAAAAATAATTCCCAATATACCATAGGCCATATGATCTAGTCATAAGATACAATAATAATTGCATTTAAATCTTGTCAGTATAATTCTGTGAATTTATATATTAACTGTGTCAGCCAGCCAGCCTGCCTCTCATCACTCTGACTAGATACCTTAGGAAAGAAATCTTAAATTTTAGGTGACTTGATGGTAGGCACATGGCATCATGTGAGTATTGTGAAGCAGAACATGATAGCTGTGAGCATGTGGTAAAACAAATTGTCTCACTTTGTGGCAGGCAAGAGGCATAAAGACATAAAGAACAGGGCTGGAGACAAAACATATTCTTTAAAGGCATGATTCCAGTGAACCACTTCCTTCAACTATGCCCCACTTCTTAATAACCCATTCAGTATGAATTCATCAATCCATGGCTTTTGCCTTATGTCTGATCAGAGAATAGTTAGTTAACCACAAAGCTGCATGCCACTATGCACATGTGTACTTCTTGCCTGACTGGTTGATTTTGTAGCCAACGGTCACCTATTGTTGGTGACCATTACCCCCCACCAGCTAACACTTTCCAGTGCTATGAGGGCTATCCAGGAGGGAACTGGCTTCTCTCTTATTTCCAGCATGATCTCTCCATGTCTTGTGACTTCAGCCTGTGGTGTTGTCAGCAGTAGGGTCTTTCCTTTTAGCTTGGTGGGTAACCAAGTACTTTAGCACTAAATTGCATTGTTTTGAGGACCCCAAGGGTCTCCCTTACTAACAGCTTACTGTAGGAGAACTCATACCCAGTACAGGGAACCAAGTTAGAATCCCATGAATAGGAAACACATTCACTACAGAGAGAAGCCCCCATTGCATTTTGGATAAAATGAGTGGGTATACACATCAAAAAGTCTTTCAGTGCTGATCACAAACTCTAGAGAAGCTCCCACTAGGCATTGGCTAAAAAGAGTGGCTACACTTATCAAAATATCTTTCATTTAACTATGTTTATACCCTTTCATCCATGCTATTCTCACTATCAGTTGGAGAATCTGTTCCCTTTTTTAATAGGAGGCAGCAAAATCCAGGGAGAACAAAAACACATCAACATGAGAAGACAAGATATCTGACTTGACTGTCTATAATGAAATGTGCCACTTCTTGTACATCATTAAGAATCAGAAATGGTGAGTTAAACATGAGTGCTGCTCTCACAGCAACCCTGACAACCTAAGCCCGAGAGAGAGTGATGAACATTGTTGCAATCAGGTTCACATTGCTGGTAGTAATCACCCAACCAAGATCAGCTTCTAGGAAAAAGAGATTTATTTTGGCTTACAGACTTCAGGGGGAAGATCCATGATGGTGGGGGGAAAACAATGGCATGAGCAGAGGGTGAACATCACCCCCCTGGCCAACATAAGGTTGACAACAGCAGCAGGAGAATGTGCCCAACACTGGCATGGGGAAACTGGTTATGACACCCATAAGTCCATCTCCAACAATACACTGCCTCCAGGAAGCATTAATTCCCAAATCTCCATCAGCTGGGAACCTAGCATTCAAAACACCTAAGTTTATGAGGGACACCTGAATCAAACCCCCACAAACATGGAGGACACTCAAAACTTATCAAAGCAGTAATCTAGAAGTTGCTAAGAGCCCAATACTAAAGTTAACTTATAACACACTCACCAAGGCTCAAGGAACATTTTAGAAGAGGGGGAAAATTATAAGAGCCACAGATAGGAAAGAGTATCCAGAGGCATTACCCCTGCACACGGTAACTGCCTCATTCATAACCCATAACCCCATGGTGAATACCAATGGGCATGGGGGAGAAGGAGATAATCAGATAATATGAGGGGAATTGGACCAACACATGATTTCTTCCATAAAGCAAAATTCCTTATTAATAAAACAACTTTAAATTTCTAATAAACACTATGTATATCCCCTTTTATCCTCATTCTTTGTTGGAGAATCTGGTTTTATGTTTTGTTTACGCTTTTACAGATTTCAGTGAAAACTGGGGAGAACCTATAGGATAAGGAAAAATATCTGGGGCTAGAGTGATTGCTTAGCAGTTAAGGAATTTTCCTGCAAAGCCAAAGGACCCATGTTCTATTCCTCAGGACCCACATTAGCCAGATGCACAAAGGGGCACATGCATCTGGAGTTTGTTTGCAGTGGCTAGAGGCCCTGGGGAGCCAATTCTCTCTCTCTCTCCTGCTTTCTTTGTCAAATAAATAAATAAAATAAAATATTTTTTTGAAAAGAAAATATAGCCAACTGCTGCCACTAGACATACCACCTCAACCATATCTACCTGAGTCCAAGAGAAATTGCAGAGGAAGAGGCAACATGCTACCCTGTATGCTATGACTCAACAAACATTGCAAAAGAGGAGGTGAAAAAATTGTGAGAGCCACAGAGTGGGTAGAAATACTCTGAGGTATGTTCCCCACTCCTACCCAGAGGGACCAACTGAGGCATTCATGACCCCACAGTGAATACCATAACCCACTGGGGAGGGACACCAGGAAAGTGGGAGCAGGGACAATGGCATAAAGGAGTATAATCTGGGCTGGAGAGATGTCTTAGTGGTTAAGGTACTTGCCTGCAAAACCAAGGACCCGTGTTTGATTCCCCAGGACCCACATAAGCCAGATGGATAAAGTGGCACATATACCTATAGTTCATTTGCAGGGGCTAGAGGCCCTCTGGAGCATTCTCTCTCTCTCTCTCTCTCTCTCTCTCTCTCTCTCTCTCTCTCTCTCTCTCTATATATATATATATATATATATATATATATATATATATATAATTTTTTTAATCTTTCTCTTTCTCTCTCCTTCTTGCTCTCTCTCTCTCTCTCTCTCTTTCTCTCAAGTACATAAAAATATAAAGAGAATAACCTACTATATCTATGTATACATATACAATAGGAGATATATATATTAAGCTGGTCTTGTAGATACTACAGTTCTCATTACACTTTATCCTATACTTAATTTTAATTCATATATATTAAACTACATTTTCCCTCTTGCATCTGAATTGAGAGTCCTTGAATATTTTCTTCAAATTTCTCCTTGTTAACCCATTCTCTCTCTCTGTCTGTCTGTCATTCTCAAATAAATAAAAATAAACAAAACCTTTTTTTTAAACTAAAAAAAAAATTTTCTTCTTGTTAAAAGCCATGATGTATCCACAGATAGATGTGTATGCCTAAGCTTATAGGAGATTTATTGCACATAGCAAAACAAAAAAAAATTAAACAAAATAATCTAAGACAACTGAAAGTATAAAAATGTAGTATAGCCATAAGGTAAAATTTAATGGCACTAGAAATAAAAGTTACAAAATAGATGAATCTTAAAAGCATATAATATGACTGAAAAAGCCAGATAAAAGAGCTTATAGAACATGAGTCAAATAATGTGACTTCTAGAACCGAAATTTTGTAGCTCAACTAAACTATTGAAATTTCCTGGGGCCAGGCAGTGAAATGAGTATGGAGTTCACGTTAGATACCCAGGGAGCTTTTGAAGAATTAATGTTTCTAGTCTCAATAATGGTGATAGTAGTTATACAAATGTACATATTTGTCAGAATGCATTGAAGGCTATACTTAAAAATGAGTGGGAACATTTAAATATAGTTAAATTGTAGATCATAAAACGGATTTTTAATTATTTTAAGGGTCAAAGAGCTTTGCAAATATATAGTACATATATAAACATAGTGTTGGATTTAAAGCTAAAAGATCTTGAAGATTTGCCCAATATGATGAATCTTTATTGGAACTGAAATCACCTAGAAGACAAATTTGTGGTACTGTTTATGAAGGACTTTCTGGCTTAGGTTAATTAAAGTGAGAAGACCTGCCCTAAATGTAGATCACATCATCCCATGAGTTAGGGGTCCTACACTGAATGAAAAAGAGAAAACTTGCTGAGAAGAAACATTCATCTATCTCTGCTTCCTGACTATGGAAGACACAATGTGACCAACTGCCTCAAAATCCTGCTGCTATGCCTTCCCTACTCAAACTGTTGCCAGGTACCTTGTCACAGCAAGATAAAATTAACTTATACACTTAATACTGTCACAAGTTAGAACTAAAAATCTTTGAATAGAATTATTTTCTATTTGGAAGTTTTCTGAAACAAAGGGTATGGAAACAACATTTCAAAAGTAGATTTTCATGCATAATAGCACATGCTTTATTGAGTAGAGATAAAGCTCTGTACAATGAAATAGGCCTGAAGTCCCAACTTCTTAGAGGCTGAGGCAGGAGGATTGCTTGAGCCTAGTTAGTTAATCAAGAATACCCTGAAAATATAGTGAAACTCTTTCTCCCTCTAAAAGTAAAATTAGGAGGCCATAGGTGAATTATTGAACAGAAGTAATAAAATGGTAAATAAAATTAATTCTTACCCAAAGCTCTGCTTATACTTATCAGTTGGAAATAATTTTACTGTTGTTTCATTTTGGGTTGAAATATACTATGCATATAGTATATCTGTTATTAGCATAGAGTTATAGATTTTCATGAATAACACATCCATTTAACCATCACACAGATAAAACATTAGAGTGACATCATCACCCCTGCATGCAATTTTTAGTTTTCCAAATGATAAAGACTATGATAGAGCCATAACAACAGCAACAAAAAAATCTTATATAGAATATTGCTCCACATGAGAGATTTTAATTTTTGATATTTCATCTTACCAAAATGTAAATAATAGAAGAAACATGAATATTAGCTAGTGGGGGTGGAAGTAGTATATGACCTGAAATTTATAAAAATTAATTTTATTTTGTTAATAATCCACATAAATCCTCATGGTACCTGGAATGAAGTGGAAGTTAATGAATCTTTACTAGAAGGATGGCAGGTAGATGGGGAGAAGGAAGTGATCATGTTTTCATAATTTTCGCTGAACATAAATATCTACATACAAAAGAAAAGTAAAAAGTCCAATAAGTAAGATATGATTATTTTTTCATTTATTTCACACACTCCAACCATCCCCCTGAGTCACCCATGGATCAGTGAGCTAAAATATGCACTGTGTTTCCAATAATTTTTAAAGCCCATAATTATGAAAGGGATACAATGAGATAGCTACATGAGACAGATTTCTATCTCTCCATTGTTCCCTCTGCAAATTCTGGACAAGGAAGAAGTGAGATGATTAGACCACTGTCTATGCCTTCATCTAAGCACTTGATGCTGAAAAAAGAAATAAGCCACAATTATTGAGTAGTCTAGGCAGTTCAGCTGAAGGATGATCAATGACTTCAGAGCTTGATAGATGGAAGATAATTCTCATCCAAGCTAATGGAAAACTTCAACTGAACTTAAGGTGTTTGAATGTGAGAAGAGTACATCTTTCTAGAAGAGAAAAAAAAAATATCACTTTGATAAGTACATCCTTTCAGCTGAATCTCCTTGATAGTTGACAAATAAGAGTTTGCATTTTCGAATGCTCTTTTTCAGTTTAGATTCCTATCAATGCTCTTTGTTAGTATTACTGGCTATGTTTTACCAGAAAAAAAAGCTAGAAATTGCATTCTTTCCTCTAGGAAAGGGTAACTGGACATTATAAAGGTTTTCTGCCAAAGGCATGGAGCCTGAGATAAGAAATCTCATCCTTCACCCATGATAAATAAGCTATTAAAATTCAAGGAAAAAAAAAAAAACAGTTGGAAGGCCTGAAATGCACACCCGATGCAGACTTCTCATCTATAAGACTGTGAGTCTTCACCATTGTTTAGCCACAATGCTAAACCTTCTCTATTTATATTTTTGTTTGGGGATTTTTCTCATCTCTGGGCTGAAGTGCTTTGTGCAGGAGACTGAAAAGGTACCAGGGCTAGTCCATCTGGCTGGCCAAATGGATTGTGCTCACTGGAGCAATGCCGGTTGTATACCAGTAGAAAGTTTAATTTCTGAGTAGACAAAACCCTCAGGACCTTTGTCAGCTTAATGGAGACCAGGATTCTTTTTATTTTCCAGAAACTTCTCTGATTGACATGAATGCCTTCACCTGGTCTTGTCTCCTATAATCTTGACCGCAGGCCTTGGAGACGACCTAGCTCAAGTGAACTCTCTTCTAATAGCAAGTCCAAAGCCAAGAGATGAATTTGATGCAAAGGTTTATGGCAAGAGAAAAATCACTATGTTATATTTGATTACATTTGTCTGACCTTGAACAATCTTAGGAGCCAGAGTAGTCATTTTGGTTAAGTAATTTAGTTTAAGTTGCTTAATTAAGAAATAAAATTTCATGGAACTCCCTAGATTAATTTGCACTTATACTTAAGAGCATCAACATTTATAATCAATTTAAAGAGGAAATAAGTCCAGAGTATTTTATGGTTTGAAGTGGAACCTAATTGGATTCATTTGGACTGAAATAGGAAATGTAGAGAGATCTGATATATTTTTAATTTCCCACATCTTAAGGACAATAATGGGTATTTAATCTTTGTGAGGCACTGAGTTTTCGACTAGAAACTGCAAAAATTATTTTGAAGATAAACTTAACATTTATCCAGTGCATTTACTTTTTGTGGAAGGCACTTAGCAGAGCTAACTTGGATCAGGAACTATAGGTGGATTTGGTCTACATGCCAGAGTGGGTGAAGGGAGCATGGGGAGGTGGCCTGGGATCAGCAAAGTCTGTTTTTCTCAGATTCTGTATTTATGTTCTCTCATGTCTCCTCCCCCCTCTTTCTTCTAAAAGGGGACTTTAAATGATGTTGTTGGGATTAAAAATAGTGTTTTAGAAGACCCAAGGAGGACTTGAAGATCAGATTCAAGACAGAGAAAACTTTTGGAACCAATTTGTCTATCCCAGAGTTTAGTCTGTTTCTATAACAGACTGGAGAGCTTTTCATGTTTATGTGGTGGTTTGATTCAGGTGTCCCTCATGAACTTTAAGTGTTCTGAATGCTAGGTGCCCAGCTGATAGAGATTTGAGAATTAATGCCTTCTGGAGGCAGTGTATTGTTGGGGGTGGGCTTATGGATGTTATAGCCAGTTTTCCCCATGCCAGTGTTTGGCACACTCTCCTGTTGCTATGGTCCACCTTATGTTGACCTCGAGCTTGTAAGGCAAAATAAACCTCTTTTTCCCAAAAGCTTCTCTTAGTTGGGTGATTTTTACCAGCAATGCAAACCTTACTGCAACAGTAAAGTGGTACCGAGGAGTGGGATTGCTGCTAGACACCTGACTGTATGGCTTTGGCCTTTTGAAGCTGATTTTCAAGAGGAATGTGGCAGGATTTGAAACCTTAGCCTAAGAGATGCCTTGCAGTGCTATAAGTACAGTTTGATGAACTATTCAGAATTGAAAGACATGAATGCAGTAAGAACTATGGACTGTGAGATTTGGTTTATAAGGGTGAGAAAGAGCTTTGTATGGACTGGGCTACCAGTTTGTGTGAAAAGCTTACTGTTATGCCCATGTCCTGAGAAACTGTGCAGGGTTGCTTTGCATAAAAATGAACCGATGTGAGAAAAGGGATATGGCACAGAAAGAAAAATCTTTGGGTAAATTGTTGCGCATTCATCTACAATTGAGAGATTATAACCTTTGAGATTGGGCTAGCTGATCTGCACTGGAGAAACAGGAAAATGTAGACTCTATTGGAGGGGCCTGAGTGCTCAAGGAGTGTCCTGTTCTTCAAAGTTTTTTTTTATTTCCCCGTGGATTAACAAATTGGCATCCTGCCTGGTATTGTGGAGTATAGGAAATGCAGGAAAGAGAGGGTCATTGAGTTTTCAACATGGTCTTGCGTTTTGGAAATGGCCATGGGCAGTATGAAGCAGGTTTGCTGGTTACCTGCATGGAGACACCATGGGGCTATGAGGATGAACCGTGGCTTGCAGTGGAGACCCGGTGGGGATGGCTGCCAAGGAGAGTTGCCAGCCCCAGATGAAGTTTTCCAGGACTGTGAGTAGCCTAGCTGGAGGGGCAGGATTGGAATTCCAGAGACTTGTTGGTTAGAGGCTTGTCGCTGGCTGAAGTTGATGGACTTGGAGCTACAGAGTTTGGTGTTTGCCCTGTTTAAATCATGTGTTGGGGCTGGAGAGATGGATTAGCAGTGAAGCACTTGCCTGTGTAGCTTAAGGACCCTGGTTTGAGGCTCAATTCCCCAGGACCCACGTTAGCCAGATACACAAGGGGGCACACAGGTCTGGAGTTCGTTTGCAGTAACTGGAGGCCCTGGTGCACCCATTCTCTCTCTCTCTTTCTCTCTCTCTCTCTCTCTGCCTCTTTCTCTGTCTGTTGCTCTCAAATAAATAAATAAAAATAAATGAAAAAAAATTTTTAAATCATATGTTGCTTGAGTATTTCTTTACTATGCCTGATGACATCTTTTCCAGTGTGAATGTTTATTCTGTGCCTTGATGGGTTTTTTGAGGTTATTTTTTGGTATTATGGCTCGGTTAAAAGATCTTGGACTGTGGGGATGTATGAACATCATTGGAATTGATAAAAACTATGGGTATTTGTAAAGTTCGATGAATGTACTGCATTTTACATCATGTATAGTTATCAGTTTATGGGGCCAGAGATGGAATGTGGTGGTTTGACTCAGGTGTCCCCCATGAACTTAGGTGTTCTGAATGCTAGGTTCCCAGCTAATGGAGATTTGAGAATTAACACCTTCTGGAGGCAGTGTATTATTGGGGGCAGGCTTATGGGTGTTATAGCCAGTTTCCCCATGTCAGTGTTTGGCACAGTCTCCTGTTGCTATTGTCCACCTTATGTTGGCCAGGGGGTGATGTCCACCCTCTGCTCATGCCATCATTCTCCCCTGCCATATGGAGCTTCCCCTTGAGCCTGTAAGCCAAAATAAACCTCTTGCTCTTACTTGGGTGATTTTTACCAGCAATGCGAACCTGACTGTAACAGTTTATTTGGTTGATTTGAGTTGGCTTTTTTAAATTGCTGTATTCACTTACAGCCTTCTTTATTTTTAATTTTTTTATTAGTATACAAAGAATTTTGTCTCATTATGGCATTTTCAGAAAAAAACTTGCTTTTGTTTCCCTCCCCTAACATGCTGGTCTTCCCCTGTCCCAGTCCCCTCCCATCTAATGCCCTCCATACACCATAGGCTTTGTTTACCTTTTTCCTATCTATTTTCATGCCCTATGCCCATTCTCACATCCCTTTATTTTCATATGAACTATCAAAGTTATGATCCATATACAAGAGAGAACCTACAATTTTTGTCTCTCTGAGCCTGAGTTAGCACTTCATATAATTTTGTTCAGCTCCATCCGTTTCCCTACAAATTGCATAATTTCCTTTTTCTTTACAACTGAATAAAATTCCATTGTTGTGAGTACTTCACTTTCATTATTCAGTTTTCAGCCAGTGGGCATTTAGGTTGAATCCATTTCCTAGCTATTGTGAATAGAGCATCAGTGAACATGGATGTGCAGGTCCCTCTTTCCTAGGGTATTTATGTAGTCCTTTGGTAATATGTCCAGGAGTAGCATAGCTAGAACATGTGGTAGTTTGATTTTAGCTTCTTGAGAAACCTCCATACTGATTTCCATAGTGACTGTGCCTGTTTATGTACCATCAATTGTAAAGGATTCCTCTTCTCCATATCCTCATTAGGACTGTGGTCATTTGTTGTCTTGAAGATAGCCATTATGACAGAAATAAAATGGAGTTCCAAAGTGGTTTTAGTTTCCATTTCCCTGATTGCCAAGGATTTTAAGTATTTTAAAAAAATGTCAGCCACCTTTCTTTTGAGAATTATATGTTTATTTGATTAACTCATTTATTGATCAGCAGGTTGGGAGAAATTACTGATTACTTGGCATTTAATTTTTGCAGGGTTTTCTTTTTTTTTTTAATCTAGTTTGTTTTTTTGAGGCAGGGTCTCACTCTGGCCCAGGCTGACCTAGAATTCACTATGTAGTCTCACGGTGGTCTCAAATTCATGGTAATCCTCCTATCTCTAACTCCTGAGTGCTGGGATTAAAGGCGTGCACCACCATGCCTGACAATTTTTGCAGTTCTTCATATATTCTTAATAACAACCTCACATCTGAAGTATAGCTTGCAAAGATTTTTTCCCATTAGATAAGTTTTCTGTTTGTTCTACTGATAGTTTCCTTGGATGTGCAGAAACTTTTAAATTTTACAAACTCCCATAAAGTTCTTGCCTATGCCAATAACTTGAAGTATATTTTCTATGTTTTCCTCTAGCAGTTTCAGTGTTTCTGAGTTTGAATCAAAGTTTTGAATCAAATTTAATTGATTTTTTGGCACAGTAAGAGAGGAAAATCTAACTTCATTCTTCTGCAGGTGTATATCCAGTTTTGTCAGCACCATTTGTTGAATAGGCTATCTTTTTTCTTATTTTTGATGCCTTTGCCAAAACATGGATGGTCATAGCTGTGTGAGTTTATTTCTGGGTCCTCTTTCTCTTCCATTGGTTTATGTTTGTTTTTGAACTAGTACCATGTTGTCTTGATACTATGGATCTATAGTATAATTTGAGGTTAGGAATTACGGCGCCCCAGTAGTATACTTTCTGCTTGGTCATGCTATAGCTATGTGAGTTTTTTTTAATGTACATTATTGCAGTGTTGTTTACGGTTCTGAGAGTAATGTCATTGGAACTTTGATAGGAATTGCATTGAATCTATAGATTCCTTTTGGCAATATATTCATTCTTAGAATACTAATTTGCTAACCCAAGAAGATGGAAAATTTCTCCACCATCTGGCATAGTCTTTTAGATATTCTTTCAGTGTTTTCATGTTTCCTGTGAAGAGATCTTTCACATCCTTTGTGAATTTTATTCCTCAGTACTCTATGTCTGTAGAAACCATTGTGAATGGGATACAATTCCTACTTGCTTATATAAGATTATATGGGTTTTTTTTTTTTTTTTGTCCTGGACAGTTTATGCAGTAAAGACATTTACTTAAATGGAGGCTGAGAAGTTCAGAAGCATATTGCTGGCATCTAGTGAGTCTTTCTTCATGGATCATAATATAGCAGGGGACTTTACATAGTGAGAAAAGGAAAGCTTGCCAGCTCGGTTCTCCCCTTTTCTTTCTATAAAGCTACTAATAACATCCATATGGATCCTAGTCTCATGACTTTATCCAATCCTAATTTCTTCTCAAAGGCCCTACAAATATTATTAATGAATTAATTTGTGGGTTAACAATAAATGAAATTTGGAGAGATGTTTTCAAACAATCACACCTACCCAGAAACCATGAAATCCTCAATTAAGAGAGTAGTAGTAGGAATAGAGAAGAGATATTCTAGGGGTGATATCAAAAGTACGTAACAATATATAGGAAGAAGCCTAGGAAAAAGATGTGTGACAAAATAGAAATAAAGGCTTCTAAACTCACACATACATGCATCCAAGTTTTTCGTGAACTGGGAAGGTTATACTCATATCATGTAGTTATTAATATGCCCCAGTCTAATAGATAAGACTATTTTATTACCTTAGTAAAAGAGTGGATAACAATCTCATTGACAACTCTAGGTAAGAGACAGGTGAAAATGAGGTAGACTTACTGTTTGGGATGATTCTGTTATAATTGTATGTATCTACTCATTTTCTTCAAACTTTTGTTCTTTTTATTTTCAGTACTGGGAATTGAGCCTAGTACATGCTAAACAAGTATACTACTATTAAGTTATACCCCTAGCAGCTTTTGTATTTTTTTTTTTTATTTTGACACAGAATCTCACTAAGTTGTATGGGCTGGCCTTGAATTTATAGTCCTCCTGCCTCAGACTTTTGAGTGGCTGAAATTACATCCTTGTATCACCCTACCCAGATCCTCCCCTCCTTGTGTTTAGGTTCCTCTGGCCCCCTAATTTAATTCTCTCCCTGACCCACTCCTGAAGTTATTTTTCTTATTCTAGTTTTATTTTCTTAAATCATAGCTCTTGATGCATTCTCCCAAATAATTATAAGTGTAATTAGCTTGTTCCATGTGTTTGATTCACCATCACTGGCTATCTCCTGAGTAGAAGCTCCTGAGGCCAAAACTCTTGGTTTCTTCCCTTCAGTGAGATGTTGACAACATTTGCAATTTTATAAGTGATTAGTGGAAGTTTTCTGAATAAATGAGTAAGCAAATTTAACAAATTCAATCTACTATAGCCACTGGATCTATTATATTGAAGATGTTAGTCATATGATCCTGACATTCAAGAGAGGGACTGACTGAACTACATTTACACAAATGCATAAGTACCAAATGGATCATGTCTGGAGTTATGGCAAGATTAATTTCCTTTAGGGAAATTAATTTAAGTGAGGTAAGATCATGGCTCAGGACTCGGACTAGAGATTAACAACAATTAGAGGAAGATATGAGAAGAGAAAATTTGGATGGCAGCTGAGTAGGAAGGCCAGTAAAAGAAATTGAGCCAGAAAGGGTAGAGTTTACAGAAACTGAAAGTTATTAAAAGGAAAATTTTCATACCCTTTTGCTTAATTTTATTTTAATTAGTTTACACTATAGTAGGTTTCCATGTAGCTTTTTTGTGCATCCTTGATTTTTGTTAACTCTTAATCCTTACTCTTTTCTCTCCCCTTGCCCTTACCCTTGTCCCTACATAAAATCTCCATACACAATGCCTCCCAATTTTATATTGCTTATGCTCTACTATCCCTTTCAAAACACCTCTCCCTTCCCCCTATCACTACCCTAGCTCTTTTCTAGCTTCCTGCCTCTAAGAAAACTCGCCCCAATTTAAATACACAAATTAAAATTCAAATGTAGGACTGCATATGAGATAGAACATGCAGAATTTTCCACTCTGGGCCTGAATTATCTCACTCAGTATAAGATTTTCCAGTTCCATTTATTTTCTTACAAATTTCATTTTTAACATTTTTAAGTGTTGTATAATAGGTTGGTTCTTTTTTATATTTTTTTAATTCATTTGACAGATAAAGAGAGAGAGAGAAACTATGAATAAGTGTGCCTGGGCCTCCAGCTACTGCACACAAACTCCAGATGTGTGCACCCTCTTGTGCATCTGGCTAATGTGGGCCCTAAGGAATAGATCCTGGTTCCTTTGGCTTTGCAGGCAAATGCCTTAACTGCTAAGCCATCCTCCAGCCCCAAATTTCATTTTTCTATAGAGCTATATAAAATCTCATTACATATATGTCTCCTATTTTTACCGATAGATGATAGATAGATAGATAGATAGATAGATAGATAGATAGATAGATAGATAGATAAAGCTGCTCCCAGAAGTCATAATATTAATTTAAAAAATCCTAATAACAAATTGCCAGGGGTGAGATACCTTCCCAACAAGTTGCCGGTCAGGGAAGTTATAGAGGACCCTAAAACATTATAGGCTATTATGATTGCCCTTGGAGACCCACACAAACTAGATGGTGAGCCCACATTACTAAAGATACCACATTCTTTGGTTGCAGGACATGGAGAAATCAAACTGCACTGGGCTGTGGCTTCTTTCCTGCTAGCCAGCTTTCGTGGTAATGGAAGGTACTATATAAGCTGTTATAGAAGAAAAGTCACCAGCCACCCTACTCATCCATGAGGCAGGAAAACATAGGGAATAGTTTAGCCATCCAGGGCACTGCTTGGTTTGAGAAATAAACATACCCTTCTCCAATTTAACACACCTGTGACTCCCACATGTACTGAGCTGTACATACTCCAAGCTTCTCACAATGAACTAGGATTCGTTTCCCCTTAGCAGCTATTATTTGTAATCAGTACTCATTCAAATCTGGCTTTATGGGCTGGAGACATGGCTTAGTTGTTAAGGTGTTTGCCTGCTAAGCCTAAGGAACCATGTTCAATTCTCCAGACCCCATGTAACCCAGAAGCACAGAGGTGAAGCAAGCAAAAGGTTACACAAGCCCACTGGGTAGCACAATCATCTAGAGTTCAATTTCAGCAGCTGAGGCCCTGGCACATTAATTCATTCTTTCTCTCTCTCTCTTAAAAAAAAAAATCTTGCTTTAGATAGATCTAGGATCAGAACATCAGGGGAAGTCCAGCTTTAACTGGTCTTGGGCACATGCACAGTAAGGCAAACTGTGCAAATGTGTAGTAGAAAAAGAAAACATTGAATATCCAAACCTATCTGTCAAACCAAAGCTTCATCTTAGTGACTGACCCGGACTCTCCTAAAAATCCTATAAAGAAAAATAAACGACCATTTTCTGGGGTCTCTGAGTACTTTCCATTCAAGGGGCCCACTGCCCCTTTGGCAGTACATCTCAAACATTAAGGATTTGTTCTAAATAATGTTTATTGCTGCCTAAATATATATGTGAGACTTTCTTCAATTCTTTGAGTAAGATGCCAAGAACATGGGAATACCCAGAGATCACAGTTAATAGGTATGGACACTGGGTGTTCCACAAATGACCAGCAAGATGCACACCCTGGTGTTGTAGTGGGTCATGATTATGAAGGTAACCAACTACTTTCTGATTGGATTTGAGGCCTGTTCCATAGGAGAGAATTCATATCTTGTACTGTAAACCTGTTCAAAAAACTGATTAGGAGCTGGGGAGATGACTCAGCAGTTAAGGAACTTTCCTGCAAAACCTAACAACCTGGGTTTGATTTCCCAGTACCCATGTAATGCCTGATACACAAAGTGTCACATGCATCTGAAGTTCATTTGTAACTACTGGAGGGCCCTGGCATGCCAAATTTCTGTGTCTTTCTTCTCCCTACCTCTTTCTACATGCAAATAAATAAATAAAAATATTAAAGAGATAAAATGTGACAAAGAGGTTCATAGAACCTAGGGAGAACCTACTATGTATTATGCTAAATGACCATATTGTTAATCTGCTCATAATATTTGTTTATTCCCATAGACAAGTAGTGCTCGCAGCCTGGATCACAGATCTTTCTTTATCAGTGTGCAGAGGTCAATACAGAGGTGCATAGCTGGTGAAAGTGCTGAGAATAAGTGAATGTTGTGTGTTTATCCATAAACAGAACATCTAGATATTTTTTTCTAGATTGTGGAAGAGGAGGCATAAAGATTGTGGAGGAGTGTTTTGAAATGCTGTCTTCTGAACATGACATGGGTGTTATATTCATAAACTCATAGGAGCTGTGGTTCCCAGCACAAGATTGAGCCAGTCAATATTCCATCATAGAACAAGGAGGGAACCATGAGGCCTCATTACTTCCATAGTAGCTACTGGCAGTTAAGGGTTGTTGGGAGAGAGAAAGTCATTTTCCTCAGTGACATGATCTATTGTTAAGTGGCCCATAATCCAATAAGTACCTCTTTACCCATGCTCTTACAAGCAGCACTAATTTAACTTAGTATATCACCAAAAAAAGATGTTAAAGTAGAAATGGGAGTTAATTTTGAAGGAGTTTAGTGAAAGTGGAATAAAGACAGAATAATTGGAAAAGAAGTCAATATGATCAAAACATGTTATACACATGTATGAAATTGCCATAAATGAAAAATACTTTTATAAGTAAGGACTTGTCAGAAAAATAAAATAAAACACAAAATACAACTTTCAAGTGAAGTCTGAATAGCTGTTATCAAATTTGTTAGCAAGGTAGATAGTATAGACAAAACTCTGTTCCACTTACCCAAATTAGTTAAGACTAAAGTCCTAACCCCAATATAGGACCTTTAAAAAAAGTCACTAAGGTTAAATGAGATCATAAAAGTAGATATTCAATCTAACACATTGGCCATTATAAGGAACAGAGACATTCAATGTGCATCCACACACATGTTGAGGACAAATCAAGAAGAAAATCACCCCCACACCTGAGTCAGTCCTTGGACGCTCTCCTGAAGTCTAAGAAATCAATTTTAGTTGTTTGAGCCACCTTAACTGGAACTTATAGAAGCTTTCTATGGCTAATACAATCATCATTTTTGAAATGGTATGATTGAAATCACAATACTTTTCAGAAGTAGTGAGAACTTATACTACATAGCATTAGTGTAGGGGTCAAACAGGATGTGAATATAATCTTGTTTCTCTGGAATCATAGCCTGTGGGAGGAAAGAAATGACCCAGGTACCAGAGATTGCATGGAAACCTCAAGAGAACAGTATTAAAATGTGATTTCCATAAATTTTCAAGGGGCAAGATGATCATCTTCACACTATAATCTACATAATTATGCATACTTATTAAGACATATTTATTTATTTTGTAACTGAAGAAAGTTCTTGGGAATTTGTAGTTTGAAACAGGTAGGATTTTATAGAAATTTTAGCAATAAAGTTTGTACTCTGTGTGATTATTGAGGTCCTTAGAGCAACCTGGAGTTCCCAATCTATACAAATCATGTTAATGCCAGAGTCAAAGCTGGATAAAACTTAGGATTGTATAAATTTTGATATGTATACATATCAAAATTTTTATTTATTTTTAAGATTCTTATTCATTTGTGAGGGGAAAAGACAGAACTATAGAGACCATAGGTGTGCTAGGGCCTTTTTCCACTGCAAACTCCACATACATATTCCACTTTGTGCATCTGGCTTTATGTAGGTATGGGGGAATTGAACCTGGGCCAGCAGGCTTTGGAGACAAGGCTCTTTAAACACTTAGCCATTTCCCCAGCTCTTATAAGAATTTTTAAATGCACGTTTATGCCCTTTTTGTGAAGTTTATCAATTTAAAGTCAGAAGTGTATTTTTCTTTCAAAAGGGCATAGTTTACTCCTACTGACAGAACTTTGCTGAATTAGCATAATTTTCAAAATGGGTTTACATCCACTGTACCCTAACACTTCTCTTTTTTATTGACAGCTTCCATAGTTGTAAACAATACCCCATGGTAATCCCCTCCTTCCCCCACTTTCCCATTTGAAACTCCACTCTCCATCATATCCTCTCCCCTTCTCAATCCCTTGTTCTGAAGGTATTTTGGTCCTGAAGTTATTTCATTTCTTCCTAAGATCACCAATGTCCCATCATAATATAAATGTGCTGTTAATTCCCAATATTAACAAATGATAATAAACTCACCTCTACCCATATTACTTTGTATCTTATTGTTTCTTTTCATAGAGAAACAATAAATAAAGTCAAGTCTTGCGTAAGACACTGGATTAGAAGTTGTGTCCCCGTGACACAACGGTCAATGAGAAGAGGCAAAATATTAAAGAAGTAACTATTCCACGTCAGAAATCACAAAGCAGGTTAGACAGAAGCTGAGAAATGAGAAACAGAAGGCCAGTGAGTGAAAAGGAGCAAGCAGCCCATGACTGTATTTGTGCGGTTTCTCAGCAGAAGTACAAGCTTCACCCACAGGGTAAGACAGGTAGTGCCAGTGAAAAGACTGACAGCTTTACCCATAAGATAAACTCAAAGTTCTTGCAATCTTGAAATACAGTTAGGGGTTTGGTGAGATAGTTACTCTTCTGGCATGGGGTCAGCATTGGAGAGATCCCTGTTGTCACTTCTCATGTCCTGCAGGGAAATAATTGCTTAAGACTAAGTTATCCTGGGAACCTGACAAGGAATGATCACAAGTTAAGCAACCTGGAGTCAAACTGCCACAGCCCCTGGTTAGGAGACCCTCTCAAGGTACTAGTGGATGAGAAGAGTAGACATGGACATGCTGAGAAGCTCAAATTGCAAGAAGCTTTTACAATACAATGAATTCTTCAATGTAGGTGTCCCTGCTGTCTTTAGCAAAGAGAGATAAGCTCAGAGGCCTCTAGTTCTGAGTCAGAGAGCAATAGGCAGCTCTAACTCCACTGCAAACCATGTGGTTTTGCTTTTGCACTACTGAGAACTCTAAAGTTCAGGACCAGTGCCTCCTTTTTTACACAAGGTGCTTAATACTAAGCCAGATCTCATAACACTGAGAAAGATCCAATGATAGATCTCAGTCTTCCACTTGCCTCCCTACATCCTATCACATTCATAAAAAACCTCTTGGCTTGGACATTAGCCTCCCCAAGTTATGCAAACTGAGCTAGCTATCTATGGAATGAGTTAAAAGCTACTGGGCCCATAAGCTATGAAACTAACAGTGGTCAGAAACAGTTCCCCAGGTTTGCAAAGAAGGGAAGCCCTTAATGTGATTATAGTAGTAGACAGCACTAAACAGGATGAAATACAAAACTATCCCACTTCAGCTGACCACCCCTTCTTCCTGGAAGGACCCAATATTAGAAAATTCAAAAAGAAGTGAAAGATAGGAGAAAGCTAGTTTTTTTAAATTAATTAATTTATTTATTTAAGAGCAACAGACAGAGGCAAAGAGAGAGAGAGAGAAAGAATGGGCACCCCAGGGCTTCCAGCCACTGCAAATGAACTCCAGATGCCTACGCTTCCTTGTGCACCTGCCTCACGTGGGTCCTGGGGAGTCAAGCCTTGAACCTGGGTCCTTAGGCTTCATAGGCAAGTGCTTAACTGCTAAGCCATCCCTCCAGCCTGAAAGCTAGGTTTTTAAGGTAGTTGTAGTTACAGACAGAGGCCCAGAGAAAACCAGGAGATGCCACCTTATGTGATACCACACCCTGGCACAGGAACAGAACTTTTGGCAGAAATGGAACTGTTCTTACTGACAGCTCTGAAGATCTACAAGGCCCCCTGCTGCCCAGCCAAGTACACTACCTACATGGAATGGCCCAGGTAGGCTGGCTCTGGGCTCCGCCCTCCATATCTGCAAACCAAAGCAGTCTTCCCCTTGCCTATAAAAGCTGCTGTCTTCTTCCTGTTACTAACTCTGCCCTGCTGTGCTCAGCTCTGCTCTGTTTTTCTGGCTCTACTGATCAGCTCTGCTCTCTTCATTGGAGCCTTACAGATATGAGTCTGGATTCCCCTCACCCAGCCTGGATTGATGGGGATGAGGAGAGGAGAACACTGATTCTTGGTCTGAGGGAAACTTTAGGCTTACCTGTTTTATAGTTTGGGGTATTTTTCACTCTGATTATATGCATGATTTTCTTCTGATCTCTAACCTACCACATATTTCCTTTACACCTCCAGATCCACCATGTGGATACTTTCACTATCTCTAGGTCTGCTACCTGTGTAATTTCTTTAAGCTTAGGGTAACCATGAGTGTAACTTTCTTTGTTTTTAAATTTATTTATTTATTTATTTGAGAATGACAGATACAGACAGAAAGACAGATAGAGGGAGAGAGAGAGAATGGGCGCGCCAGGGCTTCCAGCCTCTGCAAACGAACTCCAGACATGTGTGCTCCCTTGTGCATCTGGCTAACATGGGACCTGGGAAACCGAGCCTCGAACCGGGGTCCTTAGGCTTGACAGGCAAGCGCTTAACCGCTAAGCCATCTCTCCAGCCCACTTTCTTTATTACTCATTTCTCCTCTGAATCTCTTGTTTTCTGCTTTGATATCTTCCCTCACATTTTTCCTTGAGCATCACCACCATTTGCCCCTTAACTTCCCTACTTGGAAAATCACATGGCAGATGCCATGTTAGTTCCATGTAAATCTCCCTACACAAACTCCTAAATTCTATTTTCCACACTTTTGTAGCTTTACACTGATCTCTCCTTAAAAGCTTTAGTTTCTCAAGTCCACATGCTTGCAGCTTTACTCTACTCTCCCTTTAAAAGCCTTAGCTTCTCTTAACTCCCAATCTCCCTTAAATATATGCCACAATTTATTTCTTTCTAAATAAACTTAATAATATATAATTTATCCTTTAGTCCATCCATCTTTGTTAATTCTTTATTAAAGTTAGGACAAACCCCAAAACTTGTAGTTCATACATTAGGGGACTCCTCCTAAACCCCAAAATCCCACATCAAAAGTGATTGAAGGTACTTTGACAGCAAGAGCTTTTCTTAATTCTTGGGCTGTTTAGCCCAGGAGTTAGAATGCTGGATTCTCAAGGTCACACAATACTTCCACTGGGTCACTGGCTCCAGGTTCTTGTCTCAGGAATTCAATTTTCATTAAAATGGACCACAGAAGGTGAATTTTAGAAAGATTTTATTATAGAGTTTAAGAGAAGGAAAGATGGCTGAGTTCCTGTGCAACAAGAGTGCTCCCCCAAATGGGATGCTATTTCAGGTTACTGCCTTGGAATTAATAAGGCTTTACTGGATGGTGGGGTGGAGGAATGAATTTGTCAGTCTAGTTACCATGGCAGGCATCCAGGCACCTTGCAGATTCAGTCTGGTTTCTAGGAAAGGGGAACTCTTTAAGGAAAAAGAGATAAGAAAAACCAAGACCCTCCTTTCTGCATTTCAGGCCTGCAGCAAGGTGGGATATACCAAAGACACCTCTAGGGGAAAAAAAGGAAAATCCCATCCCTATTACAGGCTCAAGGACATTCCTCACTTTTAATCAAAAGAAATGAGAATAAAAACAACTGTTCACTTTCAGAGCCCTGCTACCCTGACTGCCTAATCAATTTCAGTCTCCTGTACTCCATTAGAAGCTGCATTAATACATGACTATATGAGATTTTAATTTTTTATTTTGCTCTGCTGCTTTGTTCCTTGTATTTTCATATCTTGTGTTTGTTTTATCTCTTCTATTACTTTATTTATTTGCTTCAAAAATGACATTTATTCAAATAGAGGAAAAAAGGAAAAAAGACAAGGTGTCCATCCCTTGACTCCCTTCTCTCCCCACTCATATTGCTCCTCAGACCACCAATATTGAACCCTGGCTAGGCCAGAAAGCAAACAGACCTCCTTAGATGAGGTTAGCAACACTGAAGAGCAGCTCTTCAATGGAGATATTGTACAAAGTCTCCATGTCTCAAAGAGTCCTCTTATCTTCTTCTGTCACCATGTTAATAGCCACACCCTTGTGGCCCAAATGACCACCCAGACAAATTCTGTGAATGTAGTTTTCCCTGTTGATGGGAACATCATAACTGATGACAAAAGAAACACATCATACATCAATGCCTCAGACCTGTCAAGAAAAGACAAAGCTTGTTAGTGAGGATAAAATCTATCCAAACTTAGCAGGTATGTAGAAAGCCAAAAGAAATACACATCCCATGCTGCCCAATGATGTCAGATATGGCAGGTTTTCTTTCAAGTTATTACATTCCTGGGAGGGGAATCAGTTGGACCCTAGGAGAGGGAATAACCTTGAATTTATTTTATTTTTTAGAGTAGCTATTTTATTTTCTTCTTATATTTATGACATTTTAATTACTCATTTATTTCTTCTTCTTGAAATCAACTTTTATTATCTCTTACACTTTTCTCACCCTCTCCCTAACATTCTTCTGTTCTGTGTCTGTTTCCTCTTTTTATAACATGAATTCTTCTGTCCTTTTACCATCTCTTCACTGTTTCCTCTTTTACTTTATTCAATTATTATTTCTAATTTTACCCTAAATAGTTTCTAACTTCATAGTTTATCCTACGTTTCTTTTACCATATTATTTTCTGTGATCAATGGTGGCATAATCATTGGTTTTAATTAACTTAAAGTCTATTTCTGTATCTACTTTTATGGGTGGTATTGCTGTGGGAGAGGTTTGCTATCTTCAGTCAGAGAGATACTGGAGACTGGGCCCTCAAAGAGGGCTGATAACAAAGAGTCTAAAATAAAATAGGAGGACAGATCCATTCCCACATATGTGACCATCACAAGACAGAAACATAAGAAATATGAAAAATAAAACCTCTTCTAAAGGATCACAAGTCAATTACTAAATTCAAAGATACTGAAAGAGATAAAACACTGAATGTATAATTCAAAAGTTTACTTACAAAAATGATAAATTACTTCAAAAGGAATACAAAGAGGCAAAAGACTGAAGTAAAAGCCGGGCATGGTGGCCCACACCTTTAATCCCAGCACTCGAGAGGCAGAGGTAGGAGAATCACCATAAGTTCAAGGCCACCCTGAGACTACAGAGTTAATTCCAGGTCAGCCTGGACCAGAGTGAGACCCTACCTCAAAAAAGAAAAAAAAAAAAAAGAGAAGAAAGACTGAAGTAAAGAAATTAATTGAAAACTTAGAGAAGACAGAAATATAGATGAAAAAGTCAGTAACATGAATGAGAAACTAAACAAAGAAACTGAAATTTTGAAAAACAAATTTTCATTTGGAAATAAAAACAAAGAATCAAATAAAGAAACGCAGTCGCCAATATAATAAGTCAAAGAAATAATAGAACAAAATGGAAAAAGTGCTACATTCAGACATCAATTTTAAAAGTAGAACAAAAAAATTTTTTAATGTGAGATATGATAAACATTTCAAATGCAAGAATCCATGGAGGAAAGAAGAAGCTGAGACAAAAATCTAAAGACATAGAAAATTTAGTCAATGAAATTATAGCTAAGATCCTAAACCTGGGCAAAGAATTGGTCAGCCAAGTGCAAAAGGCATTTAGAAACACAGATAGAGAAGAAGTAAGGAGAATCTCCACAGCATATCATAATCAAGTTACCAAACTAGAAAACAAAGAAACAATATTAAAAGCTGGGAGAGAATAATGCCAACTCACAAGATAAACACATCAGAGTAACATCATACCTCTCAACAGAAACCTTAAAACAGGAAAGTATATAAAGGAATATTGTATTCCAAGCCTTAATGTAAATTACTGTTTACTAATATTTTTGTATCTGACAAAGATATCTTCTACAATTGAAAGATAAATAAGAATATTTCAAGACAAGTACAAATAAAGGGAGTTTGTGGCAACCAATCTAACACTGTAGAAGAAAATCAAAGAAAGATTGTACAGAAAGAAAGACAGACACTCTCAATCATGAGGCCACAGGGGACAAAACACTTCACAATAGTATTAGATTAAGTAAAGAAGAGCTAGGAAAAAGTCATTTCCAACTCAGTATAACAAGAAACCCTAAAACAAATAGAAAAGAAAGGAAACAATTAACTATAATCCAACTAACCAAAACACAACCAACAAAATTACAGGAATTAGCCAGGCGTAGTGGTGCACGCCTTTAATCCCAGCACTCAGGAGGCAGAGGTAGGAGGATTGCTGTGAGTTCGAGGCCACCCTGAGACTCCATAGTGAATTCCAGGTCAGCCTAGGCTAGAGTGAGACCCTTACCTCAAAAACCAAAAAAAAAAAAAAAATTACAGGAATTAATAAACCTCTCTCAATAATAACCCTCAATGTGAATAATCTTAATTTCTAATTAAAATAACACAGACTAGATGATAACATTAAAAAATAATGTCTAATAATATCTGTTTTCTCCAAGAAACACACTTTACTGGCCAAGACATACAGAAACTGAAAGTTAAAGGATAGCAGTCAATATAACAAGCCAATGGAAACTGAAAATAATATAAATATATATAAGCTGTTTATATATTTGATAAAGTGAGCATTAAGCCAAAAATATTCAGAAAAAATTAATGTCTGTTCATATTAATCAAATGGACAGTCCATCAAGAATATGTAACAATTGTAAGAATATATGCACTAAATATTGAGTTCCCAATTTCATAAACACTAATGGACATAAAAGGATAGACAGGTCCTGATAACAAAATACTAGGAATCTTCATCACCATACTTTTATCTATAGATAGGTCACCCAGATTATAAATCAACAAATCAACTTCAGAGTAAACCTGTACCATAAATGCACATAGACAGACTTAATGAACATTTACAGAATAGTCCATCCAACTATTGCATAATATATATCCTTCACATGCAGCGTTCTCTAAATTCATCACACTTAGGCCATAAAGTGAGTTTTAACAAATAGAAGATAATTGAATATTGTCTTGTGTCTTATCACATCATAAAGCTAAAAATCAATAGCAAGAAAAACTGTAGAAGCTATACAAAAACATGAAGTTTGAACAATATGTTCTTAAATGAATACATCATTTAAGATATCAGGGAACAGTTAAAGTTTCTTTTATATAATCAGATAAAAATAAAACCATGACTTAAAAGAACACTTGGGGGCTGGGTGTGGTGGCGCATGCCTTTAATCCCAGCACTGGGGAGGCAGAGGTAGGAAGATCACTGAGTTCCAGGGCCAACCTGAGACTACATAGTGAATTCCAGGTCAACCTGGGCTACAATGAGACCCTACCTAGAAAAAATAAAGCAAAACAAAAAAATAACCAGACAGATCTCAATACAAACAATTCAAAACAACATAATCAAGCCAAAAGCAGTAGATGGAAAGAAATTGTAAATATAAGGGTAGAAATTAAAGAAATGATTAATAAAAGAACAATATTTACAAGAACAAAGGGTTAGGAAGATGGTTCAAAGGTAATTCCCTAGTACTCACAAAAAGCTGAACACAAAAAGTGATGCCATAATCTGGCATTGTTTACAGTGGCAAGAGTATTTAGTGCTCAATTCCCTAGGACCCATGTAAGCCAGATGCACAACATAGTGCATGAATCTGGAGTTCGTTTCCAGTGGCTGGAGGCCCTGGCATGCCCATTCTCTCTCTGTCTATCTGCCTCTTTCTCTGCTTGTCTGTTGCTCTCAAATGAATTAAAAAAAATAAATAAGAAATTTAAAGAATCAATAAAATGAGTTGGTTCCTTAAAAAACATCAATAGGATTGACCAGCCCTTCAACAAAGTAACCAAGAGAAATAACAGGAAGAGCCAAATTAACAAAATTATAGATGAAAAAGGAGACATCACAACAGATATCAATGGGATCCTGAGGATCATTAAGAAATACTTTTGAAACTCTATGTTTAAGAAAGGTGGACAAATAAATCTAAAAGCAGTTCTCTGACCTCCATATGCATGGCATACACATAAATGCCTTGACTAACACACATATACACACTACATAAATAAATATAAAAAAACAGAAAAGGTTCTGTATATAAAAGAAAACCATCAGTACATCAGTAGAGTAAAGTGAAGTGAGACTATAGGATGGGACTTTTTTTTGCCAACTATACATCTGTGAGGAATTAGTGTCTAAAATAAATAGCTCAAAAATTAAACCTGAGGGCTGGAGAGATGGCTTAGTGGTTAAGCGCTTGCCTGTGAAGCCTAAGGACCCCGGTTCGAGGCTCAGTTCCCCAGGTCCCATGTTAGCCAGATGCACAAGGGAGTGCACGCGTCTGGAGTTCGTTTGCAGAGGCTGGAAGCCCTGGCGCGCCCATTCTCTCTCTCTCCCTCTATCTGTCTTTCTCTCTGTGTCTGTCTCTCTCAAATAAATAAATAAATATTAAAAAAAAAATTAAACCTGAAAAATCCAATTAATAGTGGTCAAATGAATTAAACAGAGCATTTTCAAAAGAATAAATACAAATGTCCAATAAGTATATGAAAAAAAGTTCAGACTCATTAGTAATTTGGAGAATGCAAACTAAAAGTACATTAAGATTCCATCCCTCCTGAGCAGAATTTTTCTCATCAAAACAACAACAAAAATAAAATAAAATAAGCACTGGTTAGGATGAAGAGAAAGGGAGCCATTATACATTATACACTGGGTATGCAAACTGGTATCACCACTATGGACATCAGTGTCTTTTGAAAAAAATAGATTTATCGGGCTGGAGAGATGGCTTAGCGGTTAAGCGCTTTCCTGTGAAGCCTAAGGACCCCGGTTCAAGGCTCGGTTCCCCAGGTCCCACATTAGCCAGATGCACAAGGGGGCGCACACATCTGGAGTTCGTTTGCAGAGGCTGGAAGCCCTGGCGCACCCATTCTCTCTCTCTCTCTCTATCTGTCTTTCTCTCTCTGTCTGTCACTCTCAAATAAATAAATAAATAATTTAAAAAAAAATAGATTTATCTATGTGTCTTGTTTCCTAACTGCTTCTCAGTTCTTACGAAGTAGATATGTAGTTCTTACTGGACTCATTTCATCTTTCTTTTTTACTTTCCTTTTCTATTGCAGTTACCTTTTCATTGGTAGTTCAAATACTTGATGATAAGCAGCTTATGGGATAAAAGGGTTTCAGGCTTTCAGATTTGAGGGGAAGCTTTCTCATGTTGGAATAAGCTGATTCATTTCATACAACCAAAGCAGAAAGGCAAAACTAATAGCCAAGAAGCATAAAGAGCCAGAGCTTAAGCTGCTCTCACCACACCTAGCAGGGTTGGACTCCAGATCCACCTCTAGTGACATACCTCCTATAACAGGGATGTGCCTGCTGAAGACTAAGTTGGAAGATTAGTCAAAAATATCTAAAGCTCATAAGGGAAATCCATTAAGACTCAAAACCTCCATAATTTCCAATGCCTGGAACAGATTTTGCTCAGATCTTCATGTGGCTGATTCTAGAATATCATTTTTTGTGGCAGTTTGATTCAGGTGTCCCCCATAAACTCAGGTATTCTGAATGCTAGGTTCCCAGCTGTGGTGGCTTGATTCAATTGTCCCCCATAAACTTAGGTGTTGTGAATGCTAGGTTCCCAGATGATGGAGATTTGGGAATTAATGCCTCCTGGAGGGAGTATATTGTTGGGGGCAGGCTTATGGGCTTTATAGCCAATTCCCCCATGCCAGTGTTTGGCACACCCTCCTGTTGCTGTGGTCCACCTTACGTTGGCCAAGGGGTGATGTCCACCCTCTGCTCATGCCATCGTTTTCCCCTACCATTGTGGAGCTTCCCCTCAAGCCTGTAAGCCAAAACAAATCCCCTTTATAAAATAATTCATTCTAGGAGTTCTGTTCCTCTAGAGAACCCTGACTAATACAGATTTTGGTACAGAGGAGTGGGATTGCGGCTAGATACCTGACTGTGTAGCTTCAGCCATTTGGAGAAGATTTTCAAGAGGAATGTGGAAGGAGTTCAAACCTTGGCCTAAGAGATGCCTTGCAGTGCTGTAAGTACAGCACTGGTCAGAGCTGAAAGACCTGAAGGCAGTAAGAACTATGGAATGTTAGGTTTGGCTTATGAGGGTGAGAAAGAGCTTTGCCTGGACTGGGCTAGCAGTCTGTGTGAGAAGCTTGCTCTAACGCCCATGTCCTGAGAAGTTGTACAGAGTTGCTTTGCATAGAAATGAACTGGTGTGAGCAGAGGGATATGGCACAGAAAGAAAAATCTTTGGGTGAACTGTTGTTCATTCAGCTGCAACTGAGAGATTACAACCTTTGAGACTGGGCTTGCTGACCTGCGCTGGGGCAACAAGAAGAATGTAGACTCTTTTGAAGGGGCTTGAGTGATCAAGGAGTGTCCTGTTCTTCAAAGTCTGCTGTATTCCCCCCTGGATTAACAAACTGGCACCCTACCTGGTATCATGGAGTATGAGAATGCTGGAAAGAGGGTCATTGAGTTTGTAACACAGTCTTGTGTTTTGTAAATGGCCATGGGAAGTGTGAAGTTGGTTTGCTGGTTGCCTGCATAGAGACCCCATGGGGCCATGAGGATGAACTGTGGCTTGCAGTGGAGACCCAGCGGAGATGCCGGGACCATGAGATGGCTGCTAAGGAGCTGCCACCCCAATGAAGTTTTCCAGGACTGTGAGTAGCCTAGCTGGAGGGTCAGAATTGGAATGCCAGAGACTTTGTTGCTGGTTAGAATTATCAGACTTGAAGATTTGTCACTGGCTAGAGTTGCTGTACTTGAAGCTACAGAGTTTGATGTTTGCCCAGGTTGTTTTAAATCTTGTATTGGTTGAATGTTTCTTTGCTATGCCCAATGCCATCTTTTGCAGTGTGAATATTTATTCTGTGCTATTATGGGTTTTTGAGATTATTTTTTGGCATTATGGCTCAGTTAAAAGATCTTGAACTATGGGGATGTATGAATATCCCATTGGAATTGATAAAATCTATGGGACTTTTAGAGTTACATGAATGCATTGCATTCTACATCATGTATGGTTATCAGTTTACAGGGACCAGGGGCAGAATGTGGTGGTTCGATTCAGGTATCCCCCATAAACTTAGGTGTTGTGAATGCTAGGTTCCCAGCTGATGTAGATTTGGGAATTAATGCCTCCTGGAGGGAGTGTATTGTTGGGGGTGGGCTTGTGGGCTTTATAGCCAGTTTCCCCATGCCAGTGTTTGGCACACCCTACTGTTGCTGTAGTCCACCTTATGTTGGCCAGGTAGTGATGTCCACCCTCTGCTCATGCCATAGCTTTCCCCTGCCAGCGTAGAGCTTCCCCTCGAGCTTGTAAGCCAAAATAAATCTCTTTTTCTCAGAAGCTGCTCTTGGTTGGGTGAGTTCTACCAGCAATGCAAACCGGACTGCAGCACCAGCTGATAGCAATTGGAAATTAAAGCCTCCTGTGGACAGATTATTGCTGAGGTAGATTTATGGGTATTATATCTCCTTTCCCCTTGTCAGTGTTTGGCACACTCCACTGTACCTGCTGTCCACCTTAGGTGAGTCATGGAGTAATGTCCACCCTCTGCTCATGCCATTGTTTTCTCTGCTATCATGGAGCTTCTCCCTTGAGCCTGTAAGCCAAAATAAACCTCTTGTCCCACAATCTGCTATTGGTTGGGTGATTTCTATCAGCAATACAAACCTTACTGTGACAGTAAAGTGGTACCAGGAGTGGGGACATTTTCTGCTAGACACATGACTGTGTGGCTTTGGCCATTTCAAGCTGATTTTCAAGAGGAATATGAGAGGATTTGAAACCTTGGCCTGAGAGACACCTTGTGGTGTTGTAAATACAGCTTGATGGACTATTGTGGTCAGAGTTGAAAGACCTGATGCAGTAAGAACTATGGACTGTGAGGTCTGGCTTATGAGGGTGATAAAGAGCTTTGCTTGGACTGGGCTAGCAGTTTGTGTGAGAAGCTTGCTCTTATGCCCATGTCTAGAGAAGTTGTACAGAATTGCTTTGCATAGAAATGAACTGGTGTGGGCAGAGGGATATGGCACAGAAAGAAAAATCTTTGGATGAACTGTGACCATTCAGCTGCAGTTTATAAACTACAACCCTTGAGATTGGGCCAGTTGACCTTAACTGGGTTTAAAAGAAGAATGTAGACCTTTTTGAAGGGGTCTGAATGCTCAAGGAGTGTCCTGTTCTTCAAAGTCTGCTTTATTCTCTCCTAGATTAACAAATTGGCATGCTACCTGGTATTGCAGAGTATAAGAAATGCAAGAAAGAGAGGGTCAGTGACTTTGCAACTTGGTCTTGTGTTTTGAAAATGGCTATGGGTAGTGTGAAGCAGGTATGCTGGATGCCTGCATGGAGACTTAATGGAGCTGTGAGGATGAACCCAACATGGGTTGCAGTTTACCACTAACTAGAACTCCAAAGTGTAGATGTACCACATCTTTACTATCCATTCATTTGTGGAGGACATCTAGGCTGGTTCCATTTCCTAGCTATTGTGAATATAGCAGCAATAATCATGGTTGTGCAAGTATCTCTAAGGTAGTGAGAAGATTCATTAGGACATATGCCTAGGAGTGCTATAGCTGGGTCATATGACAAATCTACTTTTAGCTGTTTTAAGAACCCCCACACTGATTTCCACAATGACTGTATCAGACTACATTCCCAGCAACAGGGCAGAAGGGTTCCCCTTTTACCACATTCTCACCAACATTTATTGTCATTTGTTTTCATGATGGTAGCCATTCCGACAGGAGAGAGATAGAATCTCAAGGTAGCTTTAATTTGTATTTCTCTGATGGCTAAGGATGTAAAACTTTTTTTTAGATGTTTATGTGCCATCAGTATTTCTTCTAGTGAGAACTCTCTATTTAGTTCCATAGCCCATTTTTTTTGATTGGGTTGTTTGATTTCTTATTGTTCCATTTTTTGAGCTCTTTGTATATTCTGGATAGTAATCCTCTGTCAGATGTGTAGCTGGCAAAGATTTTCTCCCATTCTGTAGGTTGTTTCTTTGCTGTATTCACAGTGTTCTTTGCTACACAAAAGCTTTGTAATTTCATGAGATTCCAGTAGTTGATTATTGGTTTTATTGTCTGAGCAATTGGGGTTATATTCAGAAAGTCATTACCTATGCCAATATGTTCAAGGGTTTCCCCTACGTGTTCCTCTAGCAATCTCAGGGTTTCAGGCCTGATATCAAGGTCCCTGATCCACTTGGATTTGATTCTTGTGCATGGAAAAAGACACAGATCTATTTTTATCTTTCTATGTATAGATATCCAGTTTTCCAAGCACCACTTGTTGAAGAGGCTGTTTTTTCACCATTGAATATCTTTAGCATTTTTTCAAAACTCAGATGGCTGTGGCTGCCTGGATTAACATCTGGATCATCTATTCTGTTACATTGATCTACATGTCTACTTTTGTTACTATGGCTTTATAGTGTAGCTTAAAATTGGGTATGGTGGTACCACCAGCCTTATTTTTATTGCTCAAAATTGTTTTGGCTATTTGAGGCTTTTTGTGCTTCTGAATGAATTTTAGCATTTTTTTTCCTATTCCTGTGAAGAATGCCATTGGAATTTTAATGGATATTGCATTAAATATGTAGATTGCTTTGGGTAAGATTGCCATTTTCACAATATTGTTTCTTCCAAGAACATGGGATATCTTTCCATTTCTTTGTGCCTTATGTAATTTCTCACTTGAGTGTTTTAAAGTTCTCATTGTACAGTTCCTTCACTTCCTTAGTTAAGTTCATTCCAGGGTACTTTATATTTTTCAGGCAATTGTGAATGGGAGAGATTCCCTGATTTCATTCTCCATGCGTTTGTAGTTAATATATAGGAAAGCTAATGATTTCTTTGTATTTATTTTGTATACTGCTATGTTTCTAAAAGTGTTTATCAGCTCTAACAGTTTGCTGGTAGAGTTTTTAGGGTCTTTTAGATATAGAAGCATATAATCCTTAAATAGTGATAATTTGAGCTCTTACTTTCCAATTTGTATCCCTTTTATGAGTGTTTCATGCCTTATTGCTGTAGCTAAGACTTCCAATATTATATTAAATAAAAATGGGGAGAGTGAAAGCCCTTGTTTTTTCCTGAATTTAGTGGAAAATCTTTGAGTTTTTCACCATTTAGTATTATGTTCACTGTAGGTTTGTCATAAATAGATTTTATTATGTGGAACTATGTTCGTTCTAGTTCCAGTTTCTGTAATGCTTTTCTCATGAAAGAATGCTGGATTTTGTCAAATACCTTTTCTGCCTCTATTGAGATGATTATGTGGATTTTGTCCTTCAGGCCATTTATATGATCTATTACATTTATTGATTTGCATATATTGAACCATCCCTGCATCCCTTCGATAAAGCCAACTTGGTCAGGGTGAATAATTTGTTTGATTTATTCTTGTATTCTGTTTGCCAATATTTTGTTCAGAAATTTTGCATCTATGTTCATGAAGGAGATTGGTGTGTAATTTTCTTTTTTTGTTCTGTCTTTGCCTGGTTTTGGTATGAGGGGTGATGGTGGCTTCATAAAGGAGTTTGGTAGAATTCCTTTCTTTTCTATTTTATGGAAAAGTTTGAGAAGCATTGGTGTTAGTTCTTTCAGGAAGGTCTGGAAAATTCACCAGTAAATCCATCTGGGACTTGGCTTTTTTTAGTTGGGAGACTTTTTATAAATGCTTGAATCTCTGTACTTGTTATAGGTGTATTTATTGGTTTATCTCATCTTGATTTAATTTTTGTAGATCATATGAATCAAGGAAATCATCCATTTCTTTCAGGTTTTCAAACTTAGAGGGATATATATTCTTAAAGTATGTCTTTATAATTGTCTGAATTTATTTGATTTCTGTTGTAATTGTGACTGTTTCATCTCTAATTTTACTAATTTTTGTCTCTTCTCTCTTTCTTCTGGTCAAATTTTCTAAGGGTTTATCAATCTTGTTTATCCTTTCAAAGAACCAACTCTTTGTTTTGTTAATTCCTTGGTTTTTTTTTTTTTCTTTGTTTTTGTTTTGGTTTGTATTTCATTAATTTCTGCCCTAATCCTTATGATATCTTCTCATACTGATTTTTGGTTTGCCTTTTTCTTCTTTTTGCAGGGCCCTAAAGAGGAGCATAAAATTGTTTATTTGTATACTCTCTAAATTTCTTAATATAGGCATTTAGAGCTATAAATTTCCCTCTTAGGAGTGCCTTCATTTTGTCCCAAAGGTTTTGGTGTATTGTATTATCATTATCATTTGATTCTATGAATTTATTGATGTCCATTTTGAATTCTTCAATAACCCATTGATCATTCAATAGTTTACTGTTTACTCTATTTGAATTCCTGTATGCTCTGTAGCTTTTCTTGTTGCTGATTTGCAGTTTAACCCCATTGTGGTCAGATAGAGTACAAGGGATAATTTCAATTTTCATATATCTGTGGAGATTTGCTTTGAATCCTAATATATGGTCTATTTTAGAGAATGTTCCATGTGCTCCTGAGAAAAATTCTGCAGCATTTGGATGGAATGTTCTGTAGATATCTTTTAGGTCCATTTTTTACATGACATCATTTAATTCAGATGTCTCTCTGTTTATTTTTTGCCAGAATGTCCTGTCAAGTGATGAGAGTGAGGTATTGAAGTTTTCTACTACAATTGCATTTGATGTTATCTGTTACCTTAAGTCTAATACTGTTTCTTTGATGAAACTGGAAGCCCCCATGTTAGGTGCATATATGTTTAGAATTGTAATGTCCTCCTACAGGAATGTTCCTTTAATCAGTATAAAATGACCTTCTTTATCTTTCCTCACTAAGTTGGTTTGAAGTCTATCCTATCAGATAGTAGGATAGCAACCCCTGCTTATTTCCTAAGATTGAAATACTATTTTCTATCCTTTCACCCTAAGGTGGTGTTTATCTTTTATTGAATGATTAGTTCACTGCAGGCAACAAATGGCAGAATCCTGCCTTTTAATCCAGTCTGCAAGCCTGTGTCTTTTGGATGGTGCATTGAGGCCACTGATACTAAGAGTTATTATTGAAAGGTATGTATTTTTTCTTGCCATTCTTCCTACTTTGTAGTGTTTCCTGTTTTCCCTTTACTCATTTGTTTTAATCCATTTATTTGAGTGTGGTTTATTTTTTCCTATTTCCTCTTGTGTGTTTTGCTTTCTCTTCAGCATTAAGAATGCCTTCAAGTATTTTCTGTAGAACTGGTTTAGTTGTCATAAATTTTGGACTGTATTTGATCTGCTACCTGGTCTTCTAGTTTAGATCTTTTGTTCTCTCCTTCATCCATTCTACTGGTGAGACTTTCCACAGAGTTTTTATTTCATTGACTGTATTCTTCAGAACCAGGATTTCAGCCAGGTTTTTCTTTAGTATTTCTATTTCCTTACTCATGTCTTGTAATGACCTCCTTATTTCATTAAGCTGGTTTCCTGTTTTCTCTTTCACGTTTGTTTTCTTCTTTAATTCCTTTGTTTTCTTCTTTGATTCCCTTCATTTCTTACCTGATTTCTTTGGGCATAGATACCATCATTTTCTTGGAATTTTTGTTGGGCATTTCATCTAAAACAGCCTCATTGGTGATCATTTCTGATGTATTTATAGTTTTTGGTGGGACTGTATTGCCTTGAGTTTCTTGTATTATGTTGTAGTGACTTGTGCATCCTGAATTGATTTGATGCTTGGGTTTTCTACTTATCTGCTGTGTTCCCAGACATAAAAATCCACCTCTATATACCCTCAGGATATGAGTTCAAGGTGCCAAGTGTACCTAGAGAGAGTATCCCTCATAATAGATGGTGACAGGAAAACCTTTCATGATCAAAGCCAACTCTATGATTATATGAACACAAAGCAAAACCTATAGAGAAGAGCTCAAGGAATACTCCACACAAAAGAGGGCAGCAACCAGCCTCAATATCTTACAAGAGGAAGAACAGAATAACCAAAACTAGAGCTGGCACAAAAACATTCAATGCCCAGGAAAGCACAAACCCCATAAAGCCTCCAACATGGCAGGGATTAAATTAAACCTCACAGTTATAACAGTAAATACTAATGGTCTTAACTCACCCATCAATATACACGAGTTAACAAGATGAATCAGAAAAATGGACCCTTCCATCTGCTGTCTTCAAGAACCCCACCTCACCACTAAGGATAGACATCTCCTCAGGGTGAAAGTGTGGAAAATGATTTTCTATTAAATGGAAATAATTAGCAATCTGGAGTAGCTATATTCATATCTGACAAAATAGACTTCAATTCACTCAAAAGGGACAAAAAAGGAAGCTTTTAAAAAATATATTTATTTTATTTATTTGAGAGAGAGGCAGACAGAGAGGGAAAATGGGCACACCAGGGCCTTCAGCTTCTGCAAATAAATTCCAGATGCATGCACCTCATGTACATCTGGCTTACATGGGATCTGGGGAATTAATCCTGGGTCTTTTGGCTTTGCTTGTATTCTGAGCTGTGATCCTGCTTTTAAATTCTTCCTCCCTTACTGTATGCCTCTAATTCTAGCACTCTAAAGTTTGAGGCAGGACGGTCATTAGTCAGAAGCCAAACAAAACTACATAGTAATTTCAAAGCCAACCTGGGCTCTATAGTAAGAGAATCCAACATGGCTCAGGGAAATTTTGTGGAAAAGGGGGCAGCAAGAATGTCAAAGTCACAGTTGGGTCATGATATGCAGAGATATTTCCTCCTACCCATAACTTTGGGCTAATTCCACCTATGCATATATGGAGAATTTTTTAATGTTTTTTTGACAACTTCCATAAATACAACCAATATATCATGATCATAATCCCTTCCCACTACCCTGCCTTTCCCCCTTCTCAAACCTCCCTCCACTGAATCCCTTCTTCTTTCCAAATAGCTTCTCTATTTTGATGTAATCATTTTTTTCCTCTTATTGGGCAGGTTTTGTGTAGGTAGCATCAGCCACTTAGTGTCTGAAACACAGTATTGTAAGTTCCCCGCCCCCTCCTTTGGCTCATACATTCTTTCTACCACCTCTTCTGTAATGACCTCTGAGCCTTGGAGGGTGTGATAAAGATGTCTCATTTAGCACTGAATATTCCACTGTCATTTTTTACCACTTTGGTAAGTGCTGAGTCTACCCAGTGGTCACTATAACCTGAAAAGAGAAGCTTTTCTAACCAAGAGTGAGAGTAGTATCAACATATCAACATATGGGTGTAAATATAAGTATTTAGAAGGCATTTTGTTGGGCATAATATATCCATTTAGCCAGACAACAGTAGTAGTTTACCTCCTAGGCCTTATAACCTTCTAGGACCTAGGCTTTTCATTAGGTTTTCAGTGCCAGGTAGGAATTCCCTCCCATAGAGCATGCCTGAAGTCCAATCCCCTTAAACCCCCATGCCCAGTATTCTCTTCCTCTTCTTACAAATCCACTATATCTCCCATTAAGCCCTTTTCTTTCTCTCCTCCCTTATAGCCCCTTTCTAGCTTCTTATCCTTAATGTCTTATTTTTATTTATATATTTGAGAGAGAAAGCAAGAGGGAGAGAGAGAGAGAGAGAGAATTGGGATGCCAGGGCCTCCAGCCACTGCAAACAAATTCCAGATGCATGTGCCACCATGTACATCTGGCTTACATTGGTCCTGGGGAATCAAACCTGGGTTCTTTGGCTTTGTATGCAAGTTTCTTAACTGCTAAGCCATCTCTTCAGCCCCTTTATACCTTCTTTTTTTTGTTTGTTTGTTTTATTGGTTTTAGTTTTTTTGAGATAAGGTCTCCCTGTAGCCCAGGCTGATCTGAAATTCACTACGTAGTCTCAGGGTGGCCTCGAACTCACTGCAATCCTCCCACCTTTGCCTCATGAGTGCTGGAATTAAAGGAGTGTGCTACCATTCCTGGCCCTTTCTAGCTTCTTGATGGAGACAGACCTTTCATTTGGGTATCACAAACCCAGGAATACCAAGGGGATAGAGATCCACTGGGTTGTCCAGAAAATGGTGGCTTTTCACATACATCTTCTTTCTCTAATTGTGAAATTATTATGAATTTTTGAGCACTAGTATTGATTGAGCAAGAAATTGGAGCTCAAAGAGGCATCATGTTTTGTGACATGAATAAAGGCTGACACCTAAGAAAATGTACCTTCCATTATGTGAGGTCTTACTGTATGCCCACTGCTTCTTTCACATTATCTCGTAATTCAAGAGAGTTTAAGGTACTTGCTTATAGTTGTGCAATTCATACTTGACACATGAGGTATCTAAAGCCAGGTCTGTTTGACTCCAAAGTCTGTCCTCCTTCCATTGATTAGGCAACTTCAGAATCCTATTCTATACTGAGCCATAGTTCCATTCTTTCCAACGAGTCTGAGCCCAGAGTTTTGGGTCAAAGATAAAAAGCCAATCTAGCCAGATGTGGTGGCGCACGCCTTTAATCCCAGCACTTGGGAGGCAGAGGTGAGAGGATTACTATGAGTTCAAGGTCACCCTGAGACTGCATAGTGAATTCCAGGTCAGCCTGGGCTAGAGTGAGACCCTACCTTGAAAAACCAAATAATAAAAATAAAAATAAAGCCAATCTAATGAACATTTATCTACAATATCTTTTAATCTTCTATAAAATGGTAAAATTTAGGCTTGAGAAAATACAGAAAGACATCTACTGTCTTGTGGAGAAATCTGTGTGTGAGCACATTAGGTAATACACATTCATACAAAAGTACCAATGTCTTGATGTGAATTGTTTCTGCACAGAGCTATATTTTTATTTTAATTATTTTGTTTTATTTATTTATTTATTGTTACTTATTGAAATATTTTGTTGATTCCATGCCAAACATATTTTTTCTTCTGAGAGTATTCTTTTTAATTTGAGTATTTTTGACAACTTTCATAATTATGGACAAGAAACTGTAATAATCCCTTTCCCTCCTCCACCTTCTAATTCACAAATCCACTCTCCATCATATCCTCTCCCTCTCTCCACTAGTCTCTCTTTTATTTTGATGTCATCATCTTTTCTTCTGATTATGAGGGTCTTGTGAAGGTGGTTCTGGGCAATGTGAGATCATGGATAGTAAGGCCAATTTGTGTCTGAATGGTTGCATGGTAAGAAGTCCTACCCTTCCTTATGTTTTCACATTCTTTCCACCCCCTCTTCCACAATGGATCCTGAGCCTTGGAAGATATGGTAGAGATATCTCAGTGCTGAACACTCCTCTGTCACTTCTTTTCAGCACCATGGTGCCTTTTGAATCATCCCAGTGGTCACTGCCATCTGAAAAGAGAAGCCTCTCTAACCAAAAATGAGAGTACCATTAATGTATGGGTATGAATGTTAAGAAAAGTGCGTACAGGGCAGTTTGGTGAGCATAATATATGCATTTAGCCATTTAGGAGTACTATAGCTGGGTCATATGCTAAATCTATTTTTAACTGTCTCAAGAACCTCTACATTATTTTCCACAATGGCTGTATCAGACTACATTCCCACCAACAGTGTAGAAGGGTTCTCCTTTTTCTGCATCCTCACCAACATTTATTGTCATTTGTTGTCTTGATGATAACCATGCTGACAGGAGTGAGATGGAATCTCAAAGGAGTTTTAATATGCATTTCCTTGATGGCTAAGGATGTAGAACACTTTTTTTAGATGTTTATATGCCATCTTTATTTTTTCTTTTGAGAACTCTCTATTTCTATAGCATATTTTCAAATTAGGTTGTTTGATTTCTTATTGTTTTATTTTTTTGAATTCTTTGTAAATTCTGGATATTAATCCTCTGTCAGATGTATAGCTGGTAAAGATTTTCTCCCATTCTGTATGTTGTCTCTTTGCTCTGTTCAGTGTCCTTTCCCCACTTAGTAATATGTTGTCTGTAGGTTTATCATAAATAGCCTTTATTATGTTGCAATACGTGCCCTCTGTTCCCCATTTCTTTAGAACTTATACCATTAAGGAATATTGGATGTTGTCAAATGACGGTTTTGCATCTGTTGAGATGATCATATGAATTTTTTGTCCTTCAGTCCATTTACATAGTGCATTACATTTGTTGATTTGTATATGTTGAACCTTCCCTCCATCTCTAGGATAAAGCCTTAGTCTAGGTAAATGATCATTTTGATATATTCTTGTATTCCAATTGCCAATATTTTGTTGAAAATTTTTGCATCTATGTTCATGAGAGAGATTGGTCTGTAATTTTCTCTTTTTTTGTTCTGTTTGTCTGGTTTTAGCATTTTGTTTTTGCTTTACAAAATGAGTTTAGCTGTATTACTTCATTTTCTATTTTATGGAAAAGTTTGAGAAGCATTGATGTTAGTCTTCCATAAAGGTCTGAAAAAGTTCACCAGTGAATCAGTCTGGGCCTAGACGTTTTTAGCTGGGAGAATTTTATAATTGCTTGGATATCTGTACTTTTTATGTCTACTGAAATGATTTATCTCATCTTAATTTAATTTTAGTAGATCATATATAAGTATCAGAAAGCATTCATTTCTTTCAGATTTTCAAACTAAGTGTAGCATATGTTCTTAAAGTATGTCCTTATGACTTTCTGAATTTCTTTGGTATCTATTATAATGGTGCCTTTTCATCTCTAATTTTATCAACTTGTGTCTCTTCTCTGTTTCTTTTGGTCAGATTTGCTAAGGGTTTATCAATTTAGTTTATCCTTTCCAAGAACCAACTCTTTGTCCCATTGATCCTTCATATTGATTTTTTGGTTTATGGTTCATTAATTTCTGCCCTAATCTTTAATATTTCTTCTTACCTACTGATTTTTTGTTTTCCTTGTTCTTAATTCCTGAAGGCCTTAAGTGAAGAATTAAGTTGTTTACTTGAGACCTTGTTAATTTCTTCTTAGAGGCACTTAAAGCTATAAATTTCCTTCTTGGGATTGACTTCATTGTGTCCCAAAGGATTTGGTATGTCTTGTTATCATTATCATTCAATTCTTCTATGAATATTTTAATTTCCTTTTTGAATTCTTCAATAATCCATTCATCATTCAGTATCATACTGTTTAGTTACCATGATTTTGTGCATGCTCTATAGTTCTACATGTTATGGATTTGTAGTTTAATCCCACTGTGATCATATAGAGTACAAGGAATTATTTCACTTCTCCTTTATTTGTTAATATTTGTTTTGTGTCGTAATATATTATCTATTTTAGAGAATTTTTCCATGTGCTGCTGAAAAGACTGTGTATTCTTTAGCATTTGGTTGAAATATTCTGTAGATATCTGTTAGGTCCATTTGTTTAATAACACCATTTAATCCAGAAGTCTCTCTCTTTATTTTTTGCTGGGATGACCTGTCAATTGATGAGAATGTGATATTTATGTCACCATCTACAACTGTGCTTGGTGTTACATGTGACGTTAAGTCTAATAGATTTTGTTGGATGAAATTGGGAGCACCCATGTTAACTGCATATATGTTTAAAATCGTAATGTCCTCCTGTTGAATTGTTCCTTTAATCAATGTAAAATGATCTTCTTTATCTTTACTAACTAATGTTGGTTTGAATTCTATCCTGTCAGCTATTAGGATAGCAACACTTGCATGTTCACTAGGCCCATTTGCTTGAAATAGCAGTTTCCATCCTTTCACCCTTAGAGAATGTCTGACTTTTATGGAGAGGTGAGTTTCTTGGGGGCAACAAACAGAAGGATCCTCCTTTTTAATTCAGTCTACAAGCCTGAGTCTTTTGATTGGAGCGTTGAGACCATTGATATTGAGTTTTTATTGAAAGACAAATATTTATTCTTGCCATACTTCATCTTTTGTAGTGCTTCCTGCTTTTCCTTGACTGTCTTGTATTAACTATTACTTGAGTATGTATTTTCCCTGTTTCTTCATGAATGTTCTTTCCTTTGTCTTCATTATGAAGGATTCCTTAAAGTATTTTCTGTACAGCTGGCTTACTGGTTATGTATTTTTTTAGCCTGTTTTGTTGTGGAATGTCCTTATTTCTCCATCAACTTGAATGGATAGCTTTGCTGGAAAAGTAATGTTGGTTGACAGTTGTTATCTATCAGAACTTGGAATACATCATGCCAAGCCCTTCTGGATTTAAAAGTTTGTGTTGAGGAATTTGAAGTTATCATGATGGGATTGCCTTTGTAAGGGATTTGATACTTCTCTCTAACTGCTTTTAATATATATTCTTTGGTTTGTGTGTTTAGTCATTTGATTATAATATGGCAAGGAGATGTTCTTTCTTGGTTTTGTCTGTTTGGTGTGATAAAGGTTTCCTGTATCTGTATTGGCATCTCTGTCCTATTTGGAAAAATTTTTTATTATTTTGTTGAAAACATCTATTATGCCTTTGGATTTTTTATGTTTGATCTCTTCATAGTGTCCATAATGTCTTGATATTCCCAGCCATACCTTCCTTTTAGTTTGTCTTTCTCTTTGTTGGACTGTATTATATCTACTACCTGGTCTTCCAGTTTAGACATGGTCTCTTCTCTCTTTCATCCATTCTGTTGTTGAGACTTTCAACAGAGGTTTTTTTTTTTTTTTTTAATTTGACTACTGTATTTTTCATTTCCAGCATTTCTGATTGTTTTTTCTTCAGTATTTCTATTTCCTTGCTCATGTCTTATTTGTATTGACCTTAATTCATTAATTTGGTTTCCTGTGTTTACCTTTAGGAGTTTGTTTACTTCTTTGATTTTTTTTGGAAATAGTTATAATAATTCTCTTGAAATATTTCTCAGGTATTTTATCTAAATCAGTCTCATCAGGTCATTTCTGATGTATTCATAATTTTTGGTGGAATTCTATTGTCTTGATTTTTTGAGTTTCTTGTATTATAATGTAGAGATTCTTACACCTTGGGTTAGTTTGATGCTTGGGTCTTCTAATTATCTGCAGTATTCTTAGATATGTAAATCAGACATTATATATTTTAGGTAGGAGCTTAAGTTGTCAGATGCAGTTCTTATATTACTCCCAGAGTAACAGCAGAACCGACTGCAGGTGTTAAGGTTTGCCTACACAAGATTTCTAGTAGGCTGGGTTGAGCAAATACAGGGAAATTCTAAAATTCAACTGAGCAATATACACATCCAATGAAACCAGCTTTTAGTATTTATATGAGTGATTATTGAAACAAACAGACAATCTAACAGAGCCAAAGTCCCTAAGGGTATGTGTTGCCTTGCAACCTTAATCCTGTCAACTGGAAGGCTGAGATTTCTGGTTTGTAAAGGGTTCCAGTTCAGCCTGGGACTCAGGGAGACCCTGCCCCCAATAATGGTGGAAGAAAAAGACAAAGGCACTATAAATCAGAAAACAAAAAGGACAATCCCAAAATACAGCTTATTTAAGAATGGCAAAGCTCACTGTGAGTGAAGTCTAACACATAGTCTGCCCTGACATGGAAGGTTGATTAGCACTGCCAATGCAAGCCTATATACTAGGCTTTGGGGCAAGTACCTACACTGTGAAAATAGGCCCTGTTGCCATTTGGGATGGCTTTGGTCTAGCCTATGCTGCATGTCTGTTTTGGGTCCCTCTTTGTTGCACTATGGGCACAGCTAGCCTGCCTGGATCAGTAGGCCTGCTACTCCAATCCCATGTGCTGGTGGCTGGCAACTGAGTTCCCCTTCCCCAGATCTCCAGTAGGTTGCATTCACTGGCAGTTGGGGAAGAAAGGCTGTAGAGGGTGCTTGCAGTTGTACTGGAACTGCATAGCTGGTACCCATGATCCTCTTTCTCACTGGCTGCTCAGCTGGTCACTGCTGTCTTTTCCTTCAGGCTTTTGACTTTATGAGAAGGAGTGTGGGTGGAGAGTCTCCCAACCTGGGTTCTGCTCCTGTGGTTCAGGTATGTAGTTCTTTCCATAGACCAGGATTGTGACAAATACCACTGCAAAAGCCCATTTTGGTTGGTTATCTGCTTGCTGGAAGCTCTGGGTCTCTCCTGCTTCTCTGCTGTGGTTGATAATTCCTCATACACTTTCACTTTTTGGTAGAAGAGTGTACTGTGGTGTTTTTTCTGCTTATTTCTCTCCCTAGGTTGCTTTGATGTGGCAACTACACCACCATCTTAACCAGAAGTCTCCATACCGAACTTTTAATCAGCATGTATTATAGATGTCTATTGAAAAATTCAGTTAGCACTTCCATTGGTGATTTAAGTTCTGGGTAGACCAAGCTTTCTAAAAGTGTCAGCTCCTAAAAGTTATTGTTTTACAGGCACTGAAGGACTCTATAAAAGGCACCAGTATTGGGGAGGAACTGGGGTACAATGTGGCACACTGCATATTTAAACAACAAATGGAAGGCCTTTCTTGGGATTTCAAGAACAGAAGGTACCGATAAAGGCAATAATCTCTCAGTCATGCTTTACTAAGCCAGAACTCTAGACTAAAATCATTTTCAGTAATAGGAAATCTGTAGAGAGTATACAGCACAGGAATCTCTGGATTTGCTTGGGCAGGTGCTTTCAAAGTCAGGGAAATATGACTCATGATAGTTTCACTAAGTTGACACCACTACCATCATCTTTGGAAAGTAATTTGTGGGCAGGGAGCTAGGCTGTTTATAAAAATGACATGAACAGCAGCTCCAGCCCCAGGAGGCCTCATGAGGATAGATAAAGAGGAGGATTACCACAGCTAAAGCCTTTGTTTAAAGAGAGATTACAAAGCATTTAGCTTGGATCAAGTCAGCTTGAAGCTTAACTTCTAAAATTCATCTCTTTTTTTTTGCTGTTCTGTGATGAGTTTTGTTCTGAAATGAGTGTGCAATGTGAAGATGAGGGCAAAGCTTTATTTGGAATGACCACAGATGGGCTGCTGGCCTCTGTCCCTTCTGTTAATATTAATTCAAGAAACAAGAAAATCAGTAGAAATTCTAATCAATGACCTGGCATTAGTTCTGCCACTAACAAAGGTAAATGTGCTTTCTAAGTAGTCAAATGTGAAAGGGGATTCACAGAGCAAAAGAGTAGTGTGATGAACTTAATACAATGGTGTATTTCATAAATTTAAAGTTCCTCTATTTAAATTATCCAAAGTAAATATTTCCAATGTGAGTACAGTAATAAATATAGGATCAAAACACTCTATCTTTGTTTTGAGACTGAATTAGAAAATTGAATACATGGGCTGTTCTAACAACTACAGAAACCTACAAACTGAGCAGTTGATTTTTTTAATTTATATGTGTGTATATGTGTGTGTGTGTATACATACATACACACACATATATATATATACATACATATATATATATGAGATCAATCAGCCAATTTGTCAATTCTTTGTAAGCTTGATCTTTTCACAACTTAAAATCATTTCTGATCTTCCCTATGTCATTATTTTTTGCCTCAGGAAACCTTTATCTTTCCTTGGGAAAAATATTTTACTAAAGAAAAATATCAGACTTCCAAAAGAAATAGATATAGTGTTACATGTGTGGCTGATCAACTCATTCATACAACAATATAAAGCACATTTGCCAATGACAGATTCTAGGAAACCCACCAAGGAGTCAATCACAAACATGACAAAGTACTTACACTCATAGTTGGTAGGATATCTAAGTGGTATAGCATAAGTTTAGCAAGTGTGAAGTTCTAGAGTCAGTTTCCAACACACTTGCAAATAGTCTCTATACATAGGTCGCAGAGAAAGATTAAATGGTTAGGCAAGCAAGAATATACAAGAATACATTTCCAGGGCTAGAGAGATAGCTTAGTGATCAAAGCAATCGCTTGTGAAGCTTGAGGACCCAGGTTCAATTCCTCAGTACCCACACAAGCCAGATACACAAGGGGGCACATGCATGAGGAATTTATTTGCAGTGGCTGGAGGCCCTGACACTTCCATTCTCTCCCTTCCTCTCTCTCTCTCTTTCTCTCTCAAACAAACACATAAATTTTTAAAAAAAGAATACATTTTTACTTCATAGTATTAACAGAAAATTTAAAGGGAAGTTTTGTAAGACATGAAAGTACAGATGTCAGGAATGCTTTTCTAGAAGGTGATAATTGGCATAAATCTCCAGATATGAAGCAGCAACTAGTGTGAAGGAGTGAGTGATCAAAGGGAGAGATGAGAAGGTAGGATGGTCATGAAGCAGAAGCAGAAACAACTATAAACTTGCATGTATATGTGCATGAAATGTCCTTATGTAACCCAGTTTAGTAAAAAGAAAATGAAGATGAAAAATGAGCAATGTTACTCTAGTGTTAAGGAGCTGTGGAAGAGAAATACAGATGAAAACAACAAAACTAGAGAAATTTCCAATGCCTATAATACCCCTGTCTTGAAATAGTCAAGTAAAGCAAGTGATCTGACCAAGGTACTACAGAAACAGGTTTTTACTATAAGAGATCAGAGAGAATCTCAGCTCCCCTTCCCAGCCATAGATGGGAATAACTGCATAATCACAAGAATGTTGTGATAAAGCTGGTGTAGTGTCCTGAAAGAACTAAGTACAGCAGACAGGCTCTCTACCAACAAGAAAGAAGTATGAACTAAGAGTATAATAGCTATTTCAATTTATTTCTCTTTTGTTTTAAAGTATATGAACATAAAATGTAAAGTTATTGTTTAATATTTATATGTATATAAGTTTTTTTTAATTTTTGTATTAGCTTGCACACTTTTATATTTTAAATGTTCAGTTGATATGTTGTAACTTGTGTCTTGTTGCAAAGTCTTTCTTTTTCAAAACCTATCATATTTTTCTACTAATGTTCATGCCTGTGACATATGATTACTCTATCTATGCCCTCTTACCACATATGCTATGCTCCCTTCAATTAACTACTTAAATATATTGTGTTTTATCAAAGTAGGACTCTACCAGGCCTATACAGGACACAAGTCGAGTATCTTTCCCTGCACTAACAAAAATTTCTACCAAAACACTATAGTTCTTCCTGTTGTTGATTTCTCTGCAAACTTAAATATAAGGAAATATTCACATAATTTTTAAGTGGGAAAAATGGAGAAAGCTATGAACCTGAGGAAAAAAGATACTTCAACAGATGTGCAAAATACAATAAAAAACACAAAAAAAAAAAAATGAGAGAAGGCTCCATTATAACAGCCCTACAAACTTTTTAATACCAGAAAACAAAAATCATGAGATGATTGAAAATGCCATAAAAAGATTTCAGAGTCCAACTTCCAGGTAAGATGGCAGCTTAGTAGCCATACCAAACCAGCCTGGGGAGGGATTTAAGCAAAACTCTAGCAAAATACACTATTCTTCAAAACAGTGAAGGACTATAGGTTATTCTTAGATACAGTGGAGAAACCTAAGAGAACAAGATCCACCAGAAAGGAGGAAAACAACCAGTGTCCCACTGAGGCGACTGGCGCCCCCACCCAGTGCAGTCTCACCAGGAACCGCAGACAGTAGAAGCAGTACCAGCAACTTCAGCAGAAACCAAGCAACAACTCCATCTGCTTTCTTTCAAAGTGAAGAAATCTGAAGGAAAAACAGCAGAGATCAACTAAAGAACTACTGAAAGTTCAAGCAACTCCAGTAGTCTGAACTCTCCCATCCCACACCATCAGAACTGTGAAACTCCAGCATTCAGCACCCACTGGCAGCCCAAGCCAGCAGAGCAGATCAGAGGTACAGCTGCACAGCACAACAGCCACCCTAAAAGGTAACAAGGTTGAACGACCAAAAAAGAAAAACAAAACAGGTACACAGTCCTGCAAGAGCTAATCTCGCTTTCCTTGTCAGGGCAGGCTATGGGGTATATATTCTTGGTTGGTTTTACCATTTACAGGGTTGACTATTGTTGCCTTTGGTGCTTTCATATATATAGGGCCTTTGTTTTTTTGCTTCTATCATTATTGGCGGCAGGGTCTGATCCATATCCAGGTTGACCTGGAACCCAATTCAGAACAGAAATCTCTACCTCCCACCTGACATGATTAAGGATATAGAACAACATACAGCCTTAGGGATTTTGGCTTTATACAAGTATCTGTTTTAATCCCCACAATTGAATAGTTTATGCTGTTTCTTATTGATTTTGTATGTTACTCAGTTGAAGTTTAGAATTTGCAGTAAATTATTCCACCCAGTCCACTAGAATACTTGCTTAGCAAGCAAACTCAACACCTAGGATTACTTCTGTGGCTTGATGATTAGGGGACAAGAACTACACCGGCACCTTGAACTCATATCCTGAGGTTATATAGAGGTACATTTATATGTCTGGGAACACGGCAGATAAGAAGAAAACCCAAGTATCAAATCAATTCAGGATGCACAAGTCACTACAACATAATACAAGAAACTCAGAGTATCAAGGCAATACAGTCCCACCAAAAGCTATAAATCCATCAGAAATGATCACCAATGAAACTGTTTTACATGAAATGCCTGAAAAAAGATTTCAAGAAAATGATGGCTTCTATACTCAAAGAAATCAAAGAAGAAATGAAGGGAATCAAAGAAAACAAAGGAATTAAAGAAGAAAAAATGTCTGAAAGAGAACATAGGAAACCAGCTTAATGAAATAAAGGGGCCATTACAAGACATGAGTTAGGAAATAGAAATACTGAAGAAAAACAAGGCTGAAATCCTGGCTCTGAAAAAATACAGTCAATAAAAAAGAAAAAAAAAACTCTCAGGAAAGTCTCTCCATTAGAATGGATGAAGGAGAGAACAGAATACCTAAACTAGAAGACCAGGTGGCAAATCTAATACAGTCCTACAAAGAGAAAGACAAGCTAAAAGCAGCAAGGTTTGATTAGGAATTTCAAGATATCTGGGACACTATGAAAAGATCAAATATAAATATCCAAGGTATAACAGGAGAAGAATTTCAATCCAGAGGCTTAGTAGGTGTTTTTAACAAAATTTTCCCCAAAATGGGAAATAAATGCCAATGCAGATACAAGAAACATTTTTAAAACCAAACAGAAAAAATCTGAAAAGAACCTCTCCTTGACATGTAATAATTAAAATACTAAACACATAAACCAAAGAAAATATATTGAAAGCAGTTAGAGAGAATAGGCAAGTCACCTAGAAAGGCAAGCCCATCAGAATAACTGCAGATTACGCAACACAAATTTTGAAAGCCAGAAGGGCTTCAAATGCTGTATTCCAAGTTCTGAAAGATAACAATGGTCAACAAAGATTACTTTATCCTGAGAAGCTATCTATTCAAATTAATGGAGAAATAAGGACATTCCACAACAAAAACAGGCTAAAGGAATTTATAACTGAACCAGCTCTACAGAAAATACTTGAAGAAATTCTTAATGCCAAAGAGAAAGCAAAACACACACAGGAGGAAATAGGAAAAAATAAACCACACTCAAATAACAGTTAAAACAAATGAGTAAAGGGAAAACAGGAAATACTACAAAATAAGAAGACTGGTGAAAATAAATGCATACCTTTCAATAATAACTCTTAGTATCAGTGGCCTCAATGCACCATCCAAGAGACACAGGCTTGCAGACTGGATTAAAAGGCAGGATTCTGCCATTTGTTGCCTGCATTGAACTCATCGCTCAATAAAAGATAAACATTGCCTTAGGGTGAAAGGATGGAAAATGGTATTTCAAGCAAAGGGGCCTAGGAAACAAGCAGGGGTTGCTATCCTACTATCCTGACAGGATAGACTTCAAACCAACTTTACCAAGAAAAGATAAAGAATGTTGTTTTATACTGATTAAAGGAACACTCCAACAGGAGGACATTACTATCCTGAATATATATGCACCTAACATAGGGGCTTCCATTTTCATAAGGCAAACAATATTAGACTTAAGGTTGCAGATAACATCAAATGCAGTTGTAGTGGGAGACTTCAATACCCTTCTCTCATCACTTGACAGGATATTCTGGCAAAATGTAAACAGAGAGATATCTGAATTAAATGACGTCATGGAACAAATGGACCTAACAGATATCTACAGAACATTCCATCCAAATGCTGAAGAATGAACATTTTTCTCAGCAGCACATGGAACATTCTCTAAAATAGACCATATATTAGGACACAAAGCATATCTCCACACATATAGGAAAACTGAAATAATCCCTTGTACTCTATCTGACCACAATGGGATCAAACTGCAAACCAACAACAAGAAAAGCTACAGAGCATACAGAAACTTATGGAGACTAAACAGTACACTATTGAATGATCAATGGGTCATTGAGGAAATCAGTAAGTTCATAGAATTAAATGACAATGATAATACAACATTCCAAACTGTTGGGGACATAATGAAGGCACTCCTAAGAGGGAAATTTATAGCTCTAAATGCCTATATTAAGAAATTAGGGAGTTTACAATAAACAATTTAATGCTCAACCTTAAGGCCTTGCAAAAAAAGAACAGGGCAAATCAAAAATCATTAGATGAAAAGAAATCATAAAGATTAGGGCAGAAATTAATGAAATACAAATCAAAAAAATCCAAAAAACTCAATGAAAAAAGAGTTGGTTCTTTGAAAGGATAAACAAGATTGATAAACCCTTAGAAAATTTTACCAGAAGGAAGAGAGAAGAGACAAAAATTAGTAAAATTAGAGATGAAAAAGTAACCATTACAACAGATACCAAAGAAATTCAGACAATTATAAGGACATACTTCAAGGATATATATGCCTCTAAGTTTGAAAACCTTAAATAAATGGATGATTTCCTTGATTCATATGATCTACAAAAATTAAATCAAGATGAGATAAGCCATTTCAATAGACCTATAACAAATACAGAGATCAAGCAGTTATAAAAAGTCTCCCAACTAAAAAAGCCATGGATTCACTGGTGAATTTTCCAGACCTTCCTGAAAGAACGAACACCAATGCTTCTCAAACTTTTCCATAAAATAGAAAAGGAAGGAATTCTACCAAACTCATTTTATGAAGCCAGCATCACCCTCATACTAAAATGAGGCAAAGACAGAACAAAAAAAGAAAACTTCAGATCAATCTCCCTCATGAACATAGATGCAAAAATTCTGAACAAAATATTGGCAAACAGAATACAAGAATATATCAAAAAGATTATTCATCCAGACCAGTTGGCTTTATTCCAGGGATGCAGGAATGGTTCAACATATGCATTTATATGTAATACTTCATATAAATGGTCTAAAGGACAAAAATGACATGATCATCTCAATATATGCAGAAAAGGCATTTGACAAAATCCAACATCTTTCTATGGTAAAAGTATTATAGAAACTAGAACTGGAATGAACATAATTCAACATAATAAAAGCTATTTATGACAAACCTACAGCCAACATAACATTAAATGGTGAAAAACTTGAAGCTTTTCCACTAAATTCAGTAACAATACAAGGGCTTCCACTCTCCCCACTTTTAGTTCACATAATACTGGAAGTCTTATCTGTAGCAATAAGACATCAAACACTCATAAAAGGGATACAAAATGGAAAGGAAGAGCTCAAATTATCACTATTTGAGGATGATATGCTGCTAGACATAAAAGACCCTAAAAACTCTACCAGCAAACTGTTAGAGCTGATAAACACGTTTAGCAACATAGCAGTATACAAAATAAATACACAGAAATCAGCAGCTGTCCTATATACTAACAATAAACATGCAAAGAATAAAATCAGGGAATGTCTCCCATTCACAATTGCCTCAAAAATATAAAGTACTTTGGAATAAACTTAACTAAAGAAGTGAAAGGAGCTCTACAATGAGAACTTTAAAACACTCATGTGAGAAATTGCAGAAGACACAAAGAAATGGAAAGACATCCATGTTCTTGGATTGGAAGAATCAATATTGTGAAAATGTCAATCTTACCAAAAGCAATCTACACATTTAATGCACTACCCATTAAAATTCCAATGCCATTCTTTACAGAAATAAAACAATCCTAAAATTCATTCAGAAGCACAAAAAAATCCTCAAATAGCCAAAGCAATTTTGAGCAACAAAATAAGACTGGTGGTATCACCATACCCAATTTTAAGCTTTATCACAAAACCCTAGTAGCAAAAACAGCATGGCATTGTCACAAAGACAGACATATCGATCAATGTAACAGAACAGAGGACCCAGGTGTTAATCCAGAAAGCTACAGCCATCTGATTTTTGAAAAAAATGCCAAAAATATTCAAGGGTGAAAGGACAGCCTCTTCAACAAGTGGTGCTGGGAAAACTAGATTTTGATGTGTAGAAAGATGAAAATAGATCCTTGTCTTTCCCCATGCATCAGAATCAAATACAATTTGATCAGGGACCTTAATATCAGACCTGAAACTCTGAAATTGCTAGAGGAACAGGTAGGGGAAACCCTTCAACATATTGGCATAGGTAATGACTTTCTAAATATAAACCCAATTGCTCAGACAATAAAACCAATAATCAACTACTGAGATCTCATGAAATTACAAAGCTTTTGTACAGCAAAGGACACTGTAAATACAGCAAAGAGACAACCTACAGAATGGGAGAAAATCTTTGCCAGCTAACATCTGACAAAGGATAACTATCCAGAATATACAAAGAGCTCAAAAAATGGAACAATAAGAAATCAAACAACCCAATCAAAAAATGGGCTAAGGAACTAAATAGAAAGTTCTCACTGGAAGAAGTACAGATAGTACATAAACATCTAAAAAGGTGTTCTACATCCTCAGCCATTGGAGAAATGCAAATTAAAACTACCTTGATATTCCATCTCTCTCCTGTCAGAATGCTACCATCAAGAAAACAAATGGAAATTAATGTTGGAATGAATGTGGTAAAAGGGGGACCCTTCTGCACTGTTGGTAGGAATGTAATATGGTACAGTCATTGTGGAAATCAATGTGGGGGTTCTTTTTAAAATTTATTTTATTTATTTATTTGAGAGTGACAGACAAGCACAGAGAGAATGAGGCAGATAGATAGAGAATGGGTGCACCAGGGCCTCCAGACACTACAAACCAACTCCAGATACATGTGCCACCTTGTGCATCTGGATTACATGGGTCCTGGGGAGTCTAGCCTCGAACCAGGGTCCTTCCTTAGGCTTCACAGGCAAGCGCTTAACTGCTAAGCCATCTCTCCAGCCCAGTGTGGGGGTTCTTGAGACAGCTAAAAATAGATTTGCCATATGATCCAGCTATAGCACTACTAGACATATATCGTAATGAACCTTTTCACTACCTTAGAGATACTTGCACAACCATGATTATTGCTGCTATATTCACAATAGCTAAGAAATGGAACCAGCCTAAATGTCCATCCATAGATGAATGGATAATAAAAATGTGGTACATCTACACTTTGCAGTTCTAGTCAGCAGTTAAGAGAAGTAAACTCATGAAATTTGTAGGGAAATGAATGGATCTGGAAAGGATTATACTAACTGAGGTAACCCTGGCCCAGAAAGCCAAATGTCACATGTTCTCTCTTATATGTGGATCCTAGATACAAATGTATATATTTGTGTGTGAACTGGAACCAAAACTCAGTAGTAGAGGCCCAATATCCTGAAAAAGTCTTTTAGGGAGGGAGGAGAGGAAAGGTCTTAAAAGGATGGTTTGCATATTATATAAGTAGAACATATTAAGTGTGGGGAGGCCTAAGTGAGGTCAGGGGAAGAGATTGTATAAAAGAAAGTAGGGGAGAGGGTGAATCAAATCCAAGATATTCTGAATAAGATATACAAAAATCTACTTTCTTAAATAATAGCATGTCCAGAAGCCATAGATTGTTACTAGAAAATTTTCAGTGCCTAGGATGGGATACCTTCCAGTGAATTATTGGCCATGGAGGTCCCTGTTGCCTCCAAAACATTATTGGCTATTGCTGAAGACTTCAAATGCCTGATCAGCAAAGTCACTGAGAAACAAAGTTGGTGCTGAGCAGAAGACTTCTCCTTCTCCCTGTAGACCAGCAAACTGGAAGCTGGAAAAAGCTGCACGTATACAGTCTTATGGGAGACAGAAGTCATCAGTGGTGAAAACAGTGGACACTAGAAACTTCAAGTTTGGTCAGACAGGCCAAATGACTGCATGAGTACAATAGTGGCATGTCTGCTCTGGGGGAAACCAACTGCTTTCTAATTGGATTGAAGGCCTGCTCTATGGAAGGGAATACATGCCTGATACTGAAAACCTAATCAAAAGCCTATGGCAGGGGAGGTTATGAGCCTTAGGGGTATAAAGCCTGCTCTTATCTGGATAAAAGCATATATTACTCTCACCATATTTCCCTGAAAGCACTACACTCAATGTTCATGCTCATATATTAATCCTACTCTCACTTTTGATTAGGGAAGCTTCTCTTTTCAGTCAGCAATTACAACGGGATGACCCAAAAGGCAACATAGTGCTGAGGGGAAGGGATGGAGGAGTGTCCAGCACTAAAACATCTCACACCCTCTAAGGCTCATGGTCCATTGCAGAAGAGTTGGCAGAAGGAATGGAAAACCCAAAGGAAGGGTACCACACCTTACATACAACCGTCTGGACAGAATTTGGCCTTGATATCCAAGACCTCACAGTGCCTACAGTACCCACACAAGACCCTCATCATAGGAGAAAAAGATGATGACATCAAATTAGAAGAGAGACTAATGGGGAGGGAGGAGGTATGATGGATTTATGAAAGGGAGTGTGGGGGAGGGGAGGACAATGCCATGGTTTGCTGTCTAAGTGTAGAAGTTGTATATATATAAGATTTCAGTGTCCTATTTCCAAAAACATCTACAGACAAAGTACAGTCCTGAAATAAATGTATAATAAATTTAACTTGAGACTTTGAGACAAATTCAAGACATAGACAAGAAAGTTCCCAATGTGGGGGCTGGAGAGATGACTTAGCATTTAAGGTGTTGGCCTGAAAAGCCAAAGGATTGCGGTTCAAATTCCCCAAGACCCACATAAGCCAGATGCACAAGAGAACACATGCATCCAGAGTTTATTTGCAATGGCTGGAGGCCCTGGCATGCCCTTTCTCTCTCTCTGTCTCTCTCTCTGCCTCTCTCTCTCTCTCTCTCTCTCTCTCTCTCTCTCTCTCTCTCTCTCTCAAATAAATAAATAAAATACATTAAAAAAAAGAAAGTTGCCAATGTGGGTGAAAGAACCTATAACTTGGAGAAATATTTAAAATATGACATTAAAAAAGTGATTAGTGAAATAGAGAAATTTAAAAAGGAAAAAGCAGAAAATCTGGAAATGAAAGAATTGGTCAAACAATGCAGCAGAAAGCATCAATAGACAAGGTCAAATTGCAAAGTTGGAGAAAAAGGTCAAGAGTATAATACACATAGACAAACATAAAGAAAAAAGATCAATGAACATAACAATTGAGAATTCTGGGATAATACTCAAGAGACCAAACCTAATAATCAGAGGCAGAAACATCACAGTAATATCAAATATATTATTAGCAATCCTCAAAGCTAGTAACAGATGGAAAGATATGTTTCAAGCCTTGAAAATAAAATATTTGTCAACCAGAATTGTTATACAAAGCAAAATTATCTATTAAAATAGATGGAGAAGTAAAAAGACTACAAGAAAAACACAACGCATGACAACTAAACCAGTTTGTAGAAAATTCTTAAGGAAATGCCATACACAAAGAAGAAAGATTCACAAACAATAACACAGGAAGGAATGCATTCTATATAAACTGACGATAGCAGGAAAGTCCTAGAGAAACCATGAGTAGACAGAACATAATTAAAATAATAAAGTATATATATGACAAACCTAGGGCTAGCATTACATAAAGTAATAAAAGAATATATATATATGAGACAAACCTATAGCCAGCATTATACTAAACAGAAAAAAAATTGGAGTGCTTAAAATCTGTAGTGAGACAAGGGTACCTACTATTTATACCCTTATTCTTATTCTTTTATTCTTATACTGTTCAAAGTCTTGGCTAGTGCAACAAGTCAGAAGAAGAATATAAAAGGAATAAATATAGGAAATGAAGAAATGAAATTATCCCTACTGAGAGAAAATGTGATTCTATACTTAAGCGCCCATACCAGATAGCTCTCAGATTTAATAAAAATATAGTTACAGAAAAAAAATCAGTAGCTTTCATATGTTGTAAAAATTAACTTGTTGACAAAGAAATTATGGGTAGCATCTATTCTCAATAGGTTCAAAACCTTTAAATACATAGGTGTAAACTCACCATGAATATTAAAGACCCCTACAAAGAAAACTTACGACATTTAATAAATAAATAAAAGAAAACTTCAGACAATGGGAAGACAGTCCATGCTCCTGATTTGGCAGAATTTAGTATTGTAAAAATGGGTATGCTACCACAATGTGTCTACATATTAAATGTAATTTCTGTCAAAATTTCAAGACATGCTTCTAAAGAAAAAAAAAATCTATTCAAAATAGACCAAAGACCTTAATTTCAAATCCAAAGTGAAAAAAACAAGTTCTAGATTGGTAGAGTGGCTCATGCAGGGCCTGAGACAGGAAGGTTGCCACAAATTCAAGACCAGCTTGTCCTACATAATGAATTCCAAGTCAGCCTGGGCTACAGAGTAAAACTGTATTTTACAAAAAGAAAAAAAAAAAAAAACATGGGCTAGAAAATGGCTTAGCAGTTAAGGAGCTTTCCTGTGAACCCTAAGGACCCTTGTTCAACTGATCTCATGTAGTCCAGATGAAGAAGGTGGAACATGCATCTGGAATTTGATTTCAATGGCTAGAGCCCAAGGTGTGCCAATTCTCTCTCTCACTCGCTCTCATGCTCTTACTCACACCCATAAAAAAATAAAGGCCATCTATTGGGCTTGCCAAAACAATAAATAAGTAAATACAAAATGTTCCCAAACCAGAAGTGCTAAGTGCTAGAGAAAAACAAGGGGAACACTCTTTAAGTTATAGATATAAGGAGGAATGTTCTAAAAAGAAATCTAGTACCACATAAAATAGTACCAGTAATCAACCAATGAAACTACATGAAATTGAAGTTTCTGTATGTCAGGCAAAGAAAGCCATCATCAGAGTGAACAGAAAGTTACAGAATGGAGTAAAATCTTTGCCAGCTATATATGTGACATATGATTAATATCTAGAACTCATAAATAACTTCAAACATTAAACACATGGACTGGAGAGACAGCTTAGTGCTAAGGTACTTGCCTGCAAAAAAGCTAAAGGACCCAAGTTTGGTTCCCCAGGACCCACATAAGCCAAATGTACAAGGTGGTACATGCATCTGCAGTTCATTTGCAGTGGCTGGATGCCCTGGTGCATCCATTCTCTCCCTCTTCCTCTTTTTCCCTCTCCCTCTCTCTGCCTTTTTCTCTCTCAAATAAATGAATTTTAAAAATATTTTAAAAAATTAAACACAAAGACCCTGCCAATTAATAAATAGCTAATAAAGATAAGAAATACAAATAGCTAACAAATATTTTTTTGAATGTTCAACTTTTTAGACATCAAGAAAATGCAAATTAAAACCATGTTGAGATTCGATTTCACCCCAGCCAGGATGATTATCATCAAGAAAACAAATGATAACTACTGTTGGCAAGGGTGTGAGGAAAGAAGAACACTTACTCATTGTTGACAGGACTATAAACTGGTATGGCCACTATGGAAATTAGTGTGAACTATCCTCATATGATTTGACTATAACACTCCTGGACATGTACCCAGTGGACTCTGTCCTTTACTATAGAGATACTTGCACATCCATGTTCATTGCTGTTTTATTCATAATACCTATGAAATAGAATACATGTAGATTCCCATCAACAAATAAGTGGATAATGATAATTCAGTATGTATTCACAATGAAAATTTATCTAGATATAAGAAAAATTAAATAATGAAACTTTCAGATAAATTGATGAAACTACAAAATATTATACTAAATGAGATAACCCAGTCCCAGAAAGAAAAAAAAAATCATACGTTCTCTTTCATATATGGATCCAAACTTTCAATGTTTGTTTGTATGTTAATTAAAAGAGTGGAGGGTTGGTATAGGCTACGTAACTAGATTGAAGACCACACATGCTAAGAAGAAATTTTGAGGAAATTGTGGAAAGGGGCAAAGAACACATGTGAGAGAAAAGGGAAAAGGAAGCAATGATGGAGCAAGCACACAAACGGGGCTGAGGATGAAGAAAGGAGAGCAAAAATAATTTCTAAACTAGAGAGATAGCTCAGCTATTAAGGCACTTGCCTGCAAAGCCTAAGAACCAGGGTTAAAATCACAGTATCCATCCATGTAAAGCCAGATGCACAAGGTGACACATGTGTCTGGAGTTTGTTTGCAGTGACTAGAGTCCCTGGCATGCCCATCCTTTCTCTTTCTGTCTACCTCTTTCATTCTTTCTCCCTCTCTCTCAAATAAATAAATAAGTAAAATGTTTTAACAATAACTTTTGTTTTAAAAATTTTGATGAAAATACTAAATTTTGTGTAAACCAACATAGATATGTTTTAAAAAAGAAGCTTTGATTACTTAAATTACAGTGTGGAATATAAAATATCACTCATATCTCCATCTCCTACCATCTTTTTGGTCTGTCATGCATGAATATAAAATGTGAAATATCATGGAATATCAGTTTGTTATAAAAGTATCAGCAACTATAATCTCTCTAGGTATGAGTGGCATAGAGATGAGCTAGCCTCAGGGAACTTCAGTTTAATAAACCAAAAATTCTAACACAATATGACAAATGTGGTAATAAGAGACCAAGTTCTATGACAAATGATGGAGGCAGATCAATTGTGTCTTGTACACCTATTAAATATCTGCCAAGAAGATAATTTTAATATGGATCCTAGAAGATCATATGTAGACAACAGGCATCCTAAGTTGTAGAACCAATATGAGAAAATGCAAGGAAAGCTAAAGAGCATGGCGTGCTTTTCCCTGGAGATTTGTAAAGTTCTGGGTAGCTGGACTTCAGCACTCATATGGAATAAGATTAAAAGTATAAGAAAATAGTTTAGTAGCTGAAGTGGAATATATAAGGAAAAGAAGGTAGAACCTAGATCAGTACAGAACCTTCTTATATGAATTGTAGAGAGAAGCAGCCTGAAAATCAATGGAAGACATTACAATTATACAGCCTTACATAATTCCTGCTCTAGCATAAGCATTAGGTTATAGACAGTAACATCCAAGAACATAGGTTGAGAGTGATGAGTTTAGCCAGGCATGGTGGCGCACGCTTGTAATCTCAGTACTCAGGAGACTGAGGTAAAAGTATTTCCACAAGTTCCAGGTCAGTCTGGAATACTGAGTGAGACCCTGTGTCAAAACAAACACACAAAAGAATGGTGAGCTCAAACATAAAATGACTAAAGTCTAAAATAATTACCCACAGAGGTATTATGTAGTTGAACATGCGTGCAGGATTTAGAGGTATGATTTAGGATTTAGGTATGATATTGCATAGGTTTCAATGAATAAGACAGTTTGTTGTTGGTGAAAATGATGATGAAGAACAGAACAGTACCCTTTTAGCATTTACATTCATATCAGTGACTACTGATACACCAACAGGCACATGGCCAGGCAGGTAGTCTTTCATGTACTGTAACATTAATCATCTCATACATCCAAGACTTGCCCCATTGATTCTTTAATAATGATGATGATAGCTATTCGCCAAAAAATCTGTTTTCTTTTGTGTTGTTTTCTATTGTCTTTTTTTAAGCAGTTTTAGAAAGCCTCCCTTGAATTTGCAGAATAAAGCAAACACAGAGAAGAAAATTCAATGCCAGAACAAAGGAAGCTAACATGTCAGGACCTGGATGGGTCCAAGAAGTTTAGAAGTTTAGCTAAAGAAAGACCAGTTTCATTGCCTCTGCTCCTGAAAATATGCTTACAAACTGAATCAACACTGGAGGTGGAAAGGTAGGTCATTGTATAATGAAAGGAGGTAGGGAAAAGAACAGCAAGAAAAGCTTTCGTTTGGTTTTTAGAGGATTAAGTATGTGAATGCCAGGAACATCGTGAAGTGAATTTCCCAAAAGGGAAATAATTTTGGCAGAAAACTAGAATCATATATTTAGAAATGAACATTATTCTTCTAAGTACAATTAAAAAAACTAAATTATTCAGCCTGGAAATGAATTCTGGAAAGAATATAATAGATGAATTCATTCATTCATGTATTCTCAAACACATATTGAGTGTCTTTTGTACACTGGACCCTCCACTAGGTGCTGATAAAAAAATGGCTAAGGTAACATACTCTCCCACAAAGAATATGCAGTCAAATAGGATGACTCACAAGGGGAAAAAAAAAAAACAGGGACTAAATATAGTGACAGATATTGTGTCATTATGTGTGGGGCTGCTAAGGAAGTGTGGAGAATGGAAAGGTGGGTCTACGCATTTAAGGCAGAGGAGAAAATGAGTAACAGCTCATGTATCAGTGATAATTATTACACATAAAATTCACTAAGAATGTTAAAATCAGTGAGCAAAAGCTTGAGGACAAAACTTGAAGTTTCAGATGTATGTATTAATTATAAATGCAGCAACAGTAATTTTATACAAGGAAACTCCAACAGAAAAGATCTAATAGAGATCAACATTACCAATAATACTACATAATAGCATTATAAACCTTGTGATATGGTGCACATATGTACACGTAATTTCTGGGGTGTTCTTGTCAAAAAACCAAGTAACTTTAGTTACTTTACAATTACAAGAAGATATGAGGTAAACCAAAACTGAAGTGCCTTCAACTTAACTCATGAATGCTCATGAAATGTTAAACTCATGGAAAGACTGGGAAACAATTATAGACTGTAGGATACTAGTGAGAAATAATAAGGAAATGCAATGTGAGAATCTAGATATGTGATGGAACAGGTGAAAAATGAAAAAACAACATAAAATTGGAGTCATGCCTCTAATTTAGTTATTGATATTTTCTCAATGTGAGTTTCTTTTCCTTGACATCTGGGGTGTTGTGATACAGTATATAAGGGAAGGAGGAGAATCAACAGAACTTACTGGTTTTGCTCTTCTTCTGTTTAATGGAGGTAGAGTAAATTCTGAGATTGACAAGATAGGGAGGGGAACTAAACTTTCTCTTTTTTGGGACTTTTTCTGCATTCAGAGAATGTGTTCTTGCCTTCTCTTTACCACGGACTAGGGTTGGTGCTTAAGACTTTTGGGAGAAGCCTATAATTTCCTAATGCAATTTGAGACTGAGGTACCAAATTATTAACTCAACCATTTTTTCTTATTTAAAGCACAATGTCTACCAACTCTATACTTATAAATAAAGAGTATTATTTTACCTCTTTCTGCTTGTGATGTGCCCTGAAAATATTTCCAGTTTTTAGTTGTATCTTTAATAAATTTATCTAACCTTCTTCTGGCTTATTTTCTACTTATATAAAGGAGATAATACCAGCTCCCATCTTTCTTCACTGGATAGCTAATGATTAAATGATTCAATGAAAAGGACTTAGAAAACTGTCAGTGGTGTTATCTATTAATTTTTTGTTTAATTGGCATAGTAAGGACAGATTATTTTAATTAGGCCTCCATGAAATCTAGCATCAATTACTTAAATGTGTGCACAAAACAGTGTGATGGTTCTGGCTTCAAACTAATGATATAAACAGGTAGTTGAGCTTGTAATTATGAAAATAGTATGTGGGGCGATAACAAAGAGGCAAGCCACATACTAAGGGAATTTGGTCAAGGAAGCAAGAGACAAGTCAGATGTTACTACTGCTGTACCAAAACCAGTTCCAGGACCACCTAGGAATCAGAGCCCAAGATAATTCAGCTCTGGATCTGACCCTTTACTTCAGTGTTCTCCAGCATTCTCTCTGTCACACAATGATCCACTCCTTGGCTGCCCTCCCGGAATTTGCTCCCCTTAATATTCAGTTCTAGATTCAATAGCAGGTTGTCCCAACAGCTGCCTAAGGCATATATCCATGTGAGCTGCCAAAGCATCAGTTGAGACTGAAAACATCTCTGGACATAGAGCAAAGCAGAGAAATTTAACTTTATCAGATCAGAAAGGATATTGTGTACCAGACAAGGTTTGTGCATTCCAAGCAATGGGAGTTAATTCAGAGTGAATAAGCAGAAGAGAATCTTGGTGAAGCTTATATTTAGCAGCTTATAAAATCATTTGAAGCAAGTTGGAAGGCAAATGTTCAGAGCAGTACTGTAAGTTATAAACCACAATTCAAAATTGTTCTAGTAAGAAAACTATAGGCTAAAAACCATAATGTGCATCAAGACCACTTCTGTGCCAAGACCTCATTGCTTCCGCAATCAACATTGCTGGCCTCACCCAAGACCCCTTAAAAACAACTTCTCAACACCAACAGCTGCCCAGACTCCAAATGTTAGACATTTCTAAATTACTGTTATAAGAACAGCAAAATAGGTTATGTACAAATTGTGCTTTCCCTCACTCTTATTTTCTACCATTTTCTTCAAAAAATGTATTCAGTTGCTAGAGTGTAGCTCACATGCTTAAATTACAGCTATAAAGAAGCTGCCAAAAGTCATGCCTTCATGTTGGTGTGTTATGAAATACTTCAGCATTCATAAAACATTAGAAAAAGTTTAGTATACTATAGAATTTTGCAATTATTATTAACATCTTCCATGATTATAAAAAATATCCCATGGTAATACCCTCCCTCACCCCATTTTCCCCTTTGAAATTCCATTCTCCATCATATCACCTCCCCATCTCAATCAGTCTCTCTTTTATTTTGATGTCATGATCTTTTCCTCCTCTTATGATGGCCTTGTATAGGTAGTGTCAAGTACTGTGAGGTCATGGATATTCAGGCTATTTTATGTCTGGACATAGCATGTTGTAAGGAGTCCTACCCTTCCTTTGGCTCTTATATTCCTTCCACCACCTCTTCCTCATTAGAACCTTGGAAGGTGTGGTAGAGATATTGCAGCACTAAGCACTGCAGTCATTTCTTTCCAGCACCAAGATAACCTTCTGAGTCGTCCCAAGGTCACTGCCATCTGAAAAGAGAAGATTCTCTATCAAAAGTGAGAGTAGCATTAATATAAGGGTATGAATACTAAGAGAAGTGCTTACTGGGAAGTTTGGTAAGCATAGTATATATATTTATCCAGACATCAGCAGACATTACACCCCTAGGGTTCATGACTACTCCTGTTTTAAGTTTTCAATATCAGGGATTTATTCCCTCCCATATAGCAGGCCTCCAGTCCAAATAGAGGGCAGTTGGTTTCCACCATGATAAACATGCCACTATTGTATCCATTGGCTCATGTGGCCTGGCTGGCCAAATTTAAGGCTTGCAGTGTCCTCTGTTGAGTATCTTCACTGGTGGTATTCCTTTCTCCCATTAAACTGCATGAAGAATGGCTTCTTACAGCTTTCTGTCAGCTGGTCTACATGGAGAAGGTTATCAGCTCAGTTCCAACAGGATTTCTCAGTGGCCTTGCAGCCCAAGTATGTGGAGTCTTCAGCAATAGGGTCTTACCATCTATTCCTGGTGGGAAACCAAGGGCTTTGGCAATGGCCTATAATGGTTTGGGAGACATCAGGGACCGTCCTGGCCAACAACTCACTGGAAGGTATCCCATCCCTGGCACTGAAAATTTTCTAGCATCAATTTATGGCTCCTGAGTGTTCCATTATCCAAAACTGGATGATTCCATATGATTTATTTATATCCTCTTAGATTTTGACTAGCCCTCTCTCCACCTTTCCTTTACTCAATCTCTTCCCCTGACCCCACTATGGGCCTTTTCACCACCATTAATCTATTCTTCTATTAACATATATGCAATACTATCATATTAAGAACCCTCCTCCCTTCCTTTCTCTTCCCTTTATAGCTCTTTTTTAGCTTAATGGCCATTGCTAGTGAGTTTTTTTCCTCCTCACACAGAAGCCCAATCATCTGTAGCTAGGATCAACATATGAGAGAGAACATTTGGCACTTGGCTTTCTGGGCCTGGGTTACCTCACTTAGTATAATCCTTTACAGATCCCTCCATTTTCCTGCAAATTTCATAACTTCATTTTTCTTTACCACTGAGTAGAACTCCATGGTATAAATGTGCCATATTTTCATTATCCACTCATCAGTTGAGGGACATCTAGGCTGGTTCTACTTCCCAGCTATTGTGAATTGAGTGGCAATAAACATGGTTGAGCATGTACTTCTAAGGAAATGAGATGAGTCCTTAGGATATATGCCTAGGAGCACTATAGCTGGGTCATATGGTAGATAAATTTTTAGCTGTCTTAGGAGCCTCCACACTGATTTCCACAATTGCTGGACCAGATTGCATTCCCACCAACAGTGTAGAAGGGTTCCTCTTTTTCCTGCCAGCATTTATGATCATTTGTTTTCATGATGGTAGCCAACCTGACAGGAGTGAGATAGAATCTCAATGTAGTTTTAATCTTCATTTCCCTTATGAATAGGGATGTAGCACATTTTTTAAATGCTTGTATGCCATCCATATTTCTTCTTTTGAGAACTCTCTATTTAGATCCATAGCCCATTTTTAATTGGCTTGTTTGATTTCTTAGTATTTAATTTTTTGAGTTCTTTGTATGTCCTAGATATTAATCCTCTCTCAGATTTATAGCTGGCAAAGATTTTTTTCCCATTCTGTAGGTTGCCTCTTTGCTTTATTCACAGTGTCCTTTGCAGTAGAAAATCTTTGTAATTTCATGAGGTCCCAGTGGTTAATCTGTGGTTTTATTTCCTGAGCAATTGGAGTTATATTCAGAAAGTCTTTGCCAAGACCAATATGTTGAAGGGTTTCCCTTACTTTTTCCTCAAGTACTCTCAGAGATTCAGGTCTGATGTTAAGGTTTTTAATCCATTTGGACTTAATTCTTGTGCATGGTGAGAGAGAAGAATCTATTTGCATCTTTCTATAGATAAATATCCAGATTTCCCCACACCATTTGCTGAAGAGGCTGTCTTTTCTCCAATGAGTATTTTTGGTATTTTTATTGAATATCAGGTGGCTATAGCTACGTGGACTTACATCTGGGTCCTCTATTCTGTTCCATTGATCTACATATCTGCTTTTGTGCCAGTACCATGCTGTTTTCATTACTATGGCTCTGTAGTATAGGTTAAAATCAGGTATGGTGACACCACCAGCCTTAATTTTGTTGCTCAGTATTATTTTAGATACTCGAGGTTTTTTGTGATACCCGATGAATTTTTGGATTGTTTTTTCTATTTCTATGAAGAATGCCATTGGAATTTTGATGAGGATTACATTAATGTGTAGATTGCTTTTGGTAAGATTGCCATTTTCACAATATTGATTCTTCCAATGTAGGAACAAAGGATGTTTATCCATTTCCTAGTGTCTTCTGCAATTTCTTGCTTGAGTGTTTTATAATTTTCATGGTAGAGATCCTTTACTTCCCTGGTTAGGTTTATTTTCAGGTGCTTTATTTACTTTGATGCAATTGTGAATGGGAGTGATTCTCTGATTTCATGCTCTGTGTGTTTGTGGTTAGCATATAGGAAGGCTACTGATTTGTGTGCATTTATTTTGTATCCTGCTACATGGCTATAGGGGTTTATCAGCTCTAACAGTTTGCTGGTAGAGTCGTTAGGGTCCATTATATACAGAATTATGTCATCTGAAAATAATGATAATTTGATTTCTTCCTTTCCAATTTGTATCCTTTTTATGTGCACCTCTTGCCTTATTGCTATGGCTAAGACTTCTAGTAATATATCAAATAAAAGTGGGGACAGTGGACACCCTTGTCTTGTTCCTGATTTTAGTGGAAAAGCTTCCAGGTTTTCTCCATTTAGTAATATGTTGGCTGTAGGCTTGTCATAAATAGCCTTTATGCCAGGAGTGGTGGTGCACACCTTTAATCCCAGCACTCAGGAGGCAGAGGTAGGAGGATTGCTGTGAGTTCGAGGCCACCCTGAGACTCCATAGTGAATTCCAGGTCAACCTGGGCTACAGTGAGACCCTACGTAGAAAAAACAAAATAAATATGTATTAAATCAAAATAAATAGCCTTTATTATACTCAGATATATTCCTTCTATTCCCAGTCTCTGTAGGACTTTTATCATGAAGGGATGTTGGATTTTGTCAAATGCTTTCTCTGTGTCTAATGAGATGATCATGTGATTTTTGTCCTTCAGTCCATTTATATAATGTATTACATTTATTGATTTGCATATGTTGAACCATCCCTGCATCTCTGCGATAAAGCCTACTTGGTCAGGGTGAATGATCTTTGTGATACATTCTTGTATTCTGTTTGCCAATATTTTGTTGAGGATTTTTGCATCTATGTTCATGAGGGAGATTGGTCAGTAATTTTCTATTTTTGTTCTGTCTTTCCCTGGTTTTGGCATCAGGGTGATGCTGGCTTCACAGAAGGAGTTTGGTAGGATTCCTTCTTTTTCTATTTTATGGAAAAGCTTAAGAAGCAATGGTGTTAGAAGGTCTGATAAAATTCAGCAGTGAATCTGTCTGGGCCTGGGCTTTTTTTATTTGGGAGATTTTTGATAACTGCTCAGATCTCCATACTTTTTATAGGTCTATTTAAGTTATTAATCTCATCTTGATTTAATTTAGGTAGGTCCTATAAATCAAGGAAATCATCCATTTCTTTCAGATTTTCATACTTTGTGGAGTATATGCTTTTGTATTATGTCCCTATGATTTTTTGAATTTCCCTGGTATCTGTTGTGATGTTACCTTTTTCATCTATAATTTTATTAATTTGTGTCTCTTAATTCTTTGGATTTTTTTTGTTTCTATTTCATTGATTTCTGCCCTAATCTTTATTATTTCTTTCTGTCTATTGATTTTTCATTTGCCTTGTCCTTCTTTTACCAAGGTTTTAAGGTGAAGCATTAGGTTGTTTACTTGTGACCTTTCTAGTTTCTAAATATAGGCACTTAAAGCTATAAATTTACCTCTTAGGACTCCTTCATTGTGTCCTAGAGATTTTGGTATGTTGTGTTCTCATTATTGTTTGACTCTATACATTTTTTGATTTCCTTCTTGATTTCTTCATTGACCCATTCATCACTTAGTAGTGTGTTGTTTAGCTTCCATGATTTTGTGTATGTTCTATAGCTTTTCTTGCTAATGATTTGTAGTTATTAGTAGTTATTAGTTCTCTATTGGAAGTGAAAACTTTCTCTCATTCTGTAAATTGTCTGTTGACTCTGTTGATGGTGTCTGTATGTATAGTATAATTTTAGTTTCATGTGGTCCCAGTGGTTGAGTGGTTGCCTAATTTCCTGGGCTACTGGGGTCTTATTCAGAAAGTCTTTCCCCATACCTATATTATAAAGAGTTATCTCTATTTTTTTCTTCTAAAAATTTTAGAGTTTCAAGTCTTATATTGAGGATTAACATTTAGAGTTGATATCTGTGCAAGGTAAGAGAACTGGGTCTAGGTTCATTTTTCTCCAGGTGGTAATCTAATTTCTCTAGCACCATTTGTTGAAAATGCTGTCTTTTCTCCAGTGTACATGTTGGCCCTTTGTCAAAGATGAGGTGGCTATAGTTGCTGGAACTTAGGCCTGTATCTTCTATTCTGTACCACTGATCTATGTGTGTGTGTTGCCCCAGTACCATGCTGTTTTTATTGCTATGGCTGTGTATATCTTGAAATTAGCTATGGTGATACCTCCAAAAATACCTTTTTTTCTTGAGGATATTCTTAGTGAGGATATTTCTGTTCTTCCATATGAGTTTTGAGATGATTTTTTTCCAATATTGTGAAAAATGTTGCTGGTATTTTTACTGGGATTGTGTTGGATCTGTATATTGCTTTTGGTAGGATGGAACTTTTCATAATATTAATTATTCCAATCCATGAGCATTGGAGGTCCTTCCATCTTCTCATGTCCTAATCAATTTCTTTCTTCATAGTTTTAATGTCTTTTTTATTTTATTTATTTATTTAAGTTAGAGAGAAAGAAGCAGATTGAGAGGGAGAGAGAGAAGGAATGAGCATGTCAGGGCCTCTAGCCATAGTAAACAAAATCCAGAAGCATGTGCCACTTTTTGTATCTGGCTACATGGGTACTGAGAAATCAAATCTAGATCCTCAGGCTTTAAAGAGAAGCACCTTAACCCCTATGCCACCTCTCCAGCCCAAAAATATTTTATTGTATTTATTTATTTGAGATAGAATGAGAAGGAGGCAGAGAGGGACAGAGAGGAAGAGAAAATGGGTACACCAGTGCCTCTAGCCACCACAAACAAATTCCAGATGCTTGCACCACCTAGTATATTTGCTTTGCATGGGCACTAAAGAGTTGAATCTGGGTCCTTTGGTTTTGTAAGCAAGCACTATAACCACTAAGCAATTTCTTCAGCCCCAATATTTTCTTTATATCAGTCTTTCACTCCCTTGGTTAGTGATATTCCTATTTAATTTTTGTGGTTTTTGAAACCAGGATAGCATCACAAATCTCTCCTCCATCTGTTTATTTTTGGCATATAGGAAGGCTACTGGTTTTTATGTATTGATTTTGTAACATGTCACTCTGCTGAAAGAATCTCATTTAAGTTTGGTGAAGATTTTGGGGACAATTGTGTATAGAACCATGTCATCTTCAAATATGGCCTTCTTTGTTTCCAATTTTTATTCCTTTCATGTCTTTCTCTTGTCATATTGTTTGAGCTAAGACTCGAGAATTATGCTGAAAAGCAATTGTGTCTTATCCCAGACCTTAATGGGAATACTTTGAGTTTTTCCCTATTAAGTGTAATCTGTACTTTAGGTGCTTTATATATAGCATTTGTTGTATTGAGATATAGTAGCTCCATCCCAAGTCTACCCAGTGTTCTAATCATGAGGGGTGTTGTATTTTGTTGAAGGCCTTTTCTATATCTATTGATATGATCATGTGATTCTTCTGTTTCAGTTTATTTATGTGGTATATTATGTTTATTGATTTCTATATGACAAATAATCCCTGTGTTCCCTGGGATGAAACCTACTTGATCTAGGTAGATGATGCTTTTGATGTGCTCTTGGAATCAGTTTACAAGAATTTTATTGAGGATTTTTTCATGTACATTTTTCTGGGATATTGCTGTATAATTTTCTTGTCATATCTCTGCTTTTGGTATTAGAATAATGCTAGTTTCATAGAATTTGGGACCCCTCCCTTTTGTTTTCAATTGTGTGAAATAGCTTAAGAGGGAATAGTTTCACTTCTTTAATAAAAGCTTGGTAGAATTCAGAAGTGAATGCATGTGGGCCTGGACTTTTCTTTGGTGTGTTGGGCCCTGAGAGGCCCAGACGCAAGGCCTAATGGAAGTTCCTGAGCCAAGCTAAAGTTTGGCGACCTGTCTCTGACCATCTCTGAACAGCTATGACTCAGCAGGGCAACAAATTGCCTCTGGCCTGCTACTTCTGCATAGGAAGTTAGAGTTCCCACGCATGTGTGCTCTTAGAACCAATCATTTCAAAAGTCATGGTATGCTATTGGCCCTTACACCTCACCCCATCCTGAGATCCCCACCCTCATCCTCAACACTATATAAGCACCTGCCTGTTACAGTAAAGTGAGATCCTGCTTCGTCAAGTCTGCCAGCTCAGTGTAGTTTTTCTTCGCTGCCTAGAAGAGGGTCTGGGTCATCGACACTCACCATCCCACTGAGCCCCAGGGAGAGACTGGCAGGACCGGCTCTCCCACAGCCCTACCTGCCAGAGAATCCAGCAGACTGAGTCGTTTGGTTTAGCAGGGTGAAGACCATTTTTAATATGGATTCAGTAGGGGTATCTGGAGGTCGTGGGCCTTTGGAGGGCCAACAAGCACTTCCAGAAGGCTCCAAGGAGGGACAAAGACTCAGGTGGGCCTGAGGGTTAGGGGCTTGGGTTTGATTTTACTTTTAGCTTTTCATCGTCTTTTGTCCCCTCCTGGGTCAGGGTTTCCCTTTTTTCCCTCAGGGTCGTAGGTGGAAAACAGCCTTTTAAGTCTGATACAGTTGGGAGGGCACCTAAAGGGGGAATCTCCCCTTCTTCCTCCTGGGCCCTCCATATCAGAACTTCAACCCAATCCCAGGTGTCCCAGTCAAAAAGATTACTCTCAGACAACCAGGGAGAAATCTTGAGTAAACAGCCCCATGCCTGGAGGGCTTGGTTATCAGAAAGATTAAGGCCTCTACTTTTGAGCAGAACCCATAGTGACTCTAAGGCAGGATTTGGTTTAGATGAGGACTGTCCCATGTTATAAGGTCAGGAGAGGAGTGTCCATAGAATTAGGGCAACAGCAACACACAGACACACAAGTATAACACAAACACAAAGGACCCAAAAAATGGCTAAACATGCTTCAGAATTAAGTTCAGATTTAGATCCGTGATGGCCAGACAAGTCTATGTCCTCAGGGGATGGCTCAATGATACCAAACATGGTATGGATGGGAGCAGATCTCCCCAGCAGGTTTGCTCTGTCTTCCAGGATGGAGCCCCCACTCAAATGAGGGGACAATATCCCTCAAGTCTCCTCCAGGTCTGCCCACATGGTGTGTCTACCAGGGATGTATGACCCATTCAGAAATACAGACGCTGCAGATGCAGCTTGCCAGCAAACCGAAAGTGAAAGGAAAGAGAAAGGGAAGGAAGAGCTGTTGACAAGCAAGCACAGGTTACAGGCACAAAGGTCAGCACATTAGATATGAGAACTGCCTCATAACTTATGAGGGTGCACTCACCCGCAGACCGATTGGCCCATCAGCATTCTTCCATAGGAGAGAGAGAGAGTTCCTCACACAGGGCACCAGTCTGCCAGATTCTCCAGCAGGTAGGGCTGTGGGAGAGCTGGTCCCGCCAGTCTCTCCCTGGGGCTCAGTGGGGTGGTGAGTGTTGATGACCCAAACCCTCTACTAGGCACTGGAGAGAAACCACTCTGAGTGAGGAGACTTGTCGAAGCAGGATCTCACTTTACTGTAACAGGCAGGTGCTAATATAGCTGAGAATGAGGGCGGGGATATCAGGAAGGGGTGAGGTGTAAAGGCCAATAGCATACCGCAACTTTTGAAATGACGGGTTCTAAGAGCACGCATGTTTGGGAACTCTAACTTCCTACATGGAAGTAGCAGGCCAGAGGCAATTTGTTGCCCTGCTGAGTCATAGCTAGCCAGAGACAGGTCACCAAACTTTAGCTTGGCTCAAGAAGTTCCATTAGGCCTTACATCCAGGCCTCTCAAGGCCCAACATTGGTGGGAGGTTTTTAATTGCTTTTTCAATTTTGATAAACGTGATAGGATTGCTCAGGTAATTTATCTGTTCTGGGTTTAGTTTTTGTACATGATATGTTAATTTCTTCCAGGTTTTCCAATTTCATGAAATTCAATTTTTGCAATATGTCCTGATGACTCTTTCAATTTCATTCGCATCAGTTGTCACATATCCATTTTCATCTCTGATCTCATTAATTAGGGTCTTCTTTTTTTTTTTTTTTTTGATCCATTTGGCCAGGGGTTTATCAATTTTATTTTATTTTATTGAAGAATCTGCTCCTTATTTCATCTATTATTTAATTGTTTTCTTTATTTCTAGTTCAGTGATTTCTGCTTTGATCTTGATAATTTCTTGCTACCTAGTGCTTTGGGGATTGCACTGTTGTTGTTTTCCAGTGCCTTTAGATGGATAATTAAATTATTTATTTGAGATCTCTCTGTTTTTGTAATTTAGGTATTTAGTGCTACAAACTTCCCTCTTAGCACTGCCTTCATTACAGCCTAAAAGTTTTAGTAGGTTGTGGGTTTGTTTGTTTGTTTGTTTGTTTTTTTGTTTTTTTTTTTTTTAAATTTTTAATTTATTTATTTGAGAGCAACAGACACAGAGAGAAAGACAGATAGAGGGAGAGAGAGAGAATGGGCGCGCCAGGGCTTCCAGCCACTGCAAACGAACTCCAGACGCGTGCGCCCCCTTGTGCATCTGGCTAACATGGGACCTGGGGAACCGAGCCTCGAACCGGGGTCCTTAGGCTTCACAGGCAAGCGCTTAACTGCTAAGCCATCTCTCCAGCCCTTGTTTGTTTGTTTGTTTGTTTTTTCAAGATAGGGTCTCATTCTAGCTCAGGCTGACCTGGAATTCACTATTAGTCTCAGGGTGGCATCAAACTCATGGAAATCCTCCTACCTCTGCCTAAGATTAAAGGCATGAGCCACCATGCCTGGCTACATGTTGTGTCTTATCATTCAGATATATAAACTTGCTGATTACTTTTTAAATTTCTTAACAACCCAGTTTTTGTTTAGTAATGAATAATTCAGTCTCCAAGACTTGTTATGTTTTCTACTACTATTATTTTACTACTATTGTTCTTTACCTTTTTTTTTTTTTCTTTTTTTTTTCCTGAGGTAGTGTCTCACTCTGGCTCAGGCTGACCTGGAATTCACTATGTAGTCTCAGGGTGGCCTCGAACTCACGGCGATCCTCCTTCCTCTGCCTCCCAAGTGCTGGGATTAAAGGCGTGCGCCACCACGCCCAGCTTTATTACTACTATTGCTGACTATTAGCTTTATTGCATTGTGGTCAGATATAGTACAGGGCATTATGTCAATTTTTCTCTATTTGTGGAGACATGTTTATGCTCTATTTTGGAAGGGGTTCCATGAGCTGTTTAGAAGAATGTGTACTCTGTAGGATTAGAATGGAATGTTCTGTAAATATCTGTTAAGTCCAATTGGTCTATGGTATTTTTCAGCTCTGATATTTGTTTATTTTCTGCTTAGGTGATCATCTATTGTCATTAATGGGGTATTACATTCTCCCACTATTATTGTGATGGAATTTATTTCTGATTCAATATCTAATAGACTTTGCCTTATAAAATTTGGTGCAACTGTGTTTGGTAAATATGAGTTTATGATTGTAATAAATAACCTCTTGTTGAACTCTTGTTGAATGATTCCTTTAATGAGTATGAAGTAGCATTCTTTATATGTTTTGATTACTTTTGTTTTAAAGCTTATAATGTCAGATATTAATACAGCCATACCTGTTTTGTTTTTTTTTTCCTCATTCCCATTTGCTTAGAAAATCTTTTTCCAACCTTTCACCCTAAGGTGGCTTCTGTCTTTAGGTAAGATGGGTTTTTCTAGAAGATAACAAATGGATAGGTCCAGCTTTCTGATCCTACCTGTTAAACTGTGTCTTTTTATTGGAGGAGTTGAATCCATTAATGATCAGAGTTATGATTATTATTATGAAGTGGGAGTTGATCCCTGTTATATTGAAGGTGTTTTGGAGTTTGACCTTTTTAATATTTTTTGTTCATTTTAATTTACTTACTTGTAAGCAGAGACAGAGAGAAGAGAGACAGAGAGAGTGAATGGACATGCCAGGGCCTCCAGCCATTTGAAAATGAACTCTAGATGCATGTGCCACTTTGTAAAGCTGGCTTTACATGAGTACCAAAGAATCAAGCCCAGGTTGTCAGACTTTGCAGGCAAGCTCTTTAACTGCTGAGCCATCACTCCTGCCCACGTTTGATATTTTCCTAGATTTTTACATGACTTAATATCTGCAACTAGAATTGAGTATTTCTTTTTTCTTTCCTGTAGCCACATTTGAATGGTGGTTTATCTTTTTAGTGTGGAGTATTCTATGAAGTATTCACTATAGGGCTAACTTAATGGTCATATATATTCATATATATATGGCTTATATTGTGGAAAGTTTTTTTTCAGCTTCCATTATGAGCAATAATTTTACTGCATATAGTAATATGGGTTGGCAGCCATATCTTTTGGCTTTTGAAATACTCCATTCCAAGCTTTTCTGCCTTTTAGAGTTTCCATTAAAAAAATTGAGGTGATTCTAATGGATTTCCCTGTGTGTATAATGAACTGTTTTTCTCTTGCTGCTTTTAATCTTCTCTCCTTATTTTCTGTGTTTAATGTTCTAATTATAATGTGACATAGGGAATCTCTTCTTGGGACATGTCTATTTGGTATTCTGTGTACTTTTTGAACCTGATGGTGCTCTTTTTGTAAGGCGAGGTTAATTTTCTTTGATGATTGTGTTGAAATATTCTCTATAACCTAGGCTTCCATTTCTTTACCTTCCTATATGCTTATGATCAAAATATTTGGCCTTTATAAGCTGTTCTATATGCCCTCATGGTTTATTGGCAGAATTTTTTAAACTTCACATTATTTTTGTAGTATCAATTTATGTTTTTGTTTTTTTTTTGTCTTGTCCTCAAGTTCTGATATTCTGTCCTCCATGTAGTCAATTCTGTTGCTGAGGCTTTCTTGGGAGCATTTTAAGAAAGATATTTCATTTTTGTTTTCCATTATGTTTTTCTTCAGCTTCTCAAATTTTTAATTAAATTATATTTTCATTTCCTGGTTAGACCTGCTGATTGTCTCTTGGAATTCATTTCTGATTTTGGACACATCCTCACTGAATTTATTCCTTTGATCTATGAGATCTTTTATTTGATGGTACTCTTCAAGTTCCTTTAGCATTCTGTTGATCTCTTTTTGGTTGTCTTTGATTTTATTGAGCCATCTAGTAAAAACTATCTTGGTTCTCTGATTTCATTCAGCCTTTGATTGAATTGTTTTTTTTCTTTCAATTTCCTTCATCCATACTTCGACTTCCTTTTGTCACATTTCTTCCATTTCATTAAGCCATTCTTTGAGTTGTGTTTTGAGCTCTTTTTGATGATTTTATTTCATTTCCTTCAGCCATTCTGGGAGTTCTTGCTTGATTACTCTGTCAATTTTCTTGAGTTTTGTCTAGTTATTTGTTTATGGCCTCATTAGGTGTGTCAAGGTGGCTATCATATCATTTTGGGATTCTATGACTTGAGCTTCCACTGGGCTTGCTTGGGAGGTTTCCACTGTGGTACCCAGCTGTCTTGCTGGGGACCCCTTTGGTTGGCGTACTGCATTGTTTGTTTTGCATCGGGGTTTGTCCATCTCAAGATCTACCTATTGTCCTGTTGAGAATGCAGCTGTAGCCATTCTTGTATAGGCTGTGGTTGGGTTGCCTGGTCTGATTAGATGAAGGTGGCTCTGGAATAGTAGTCTCTCCACTAGATTAGGCAGGGTGCTCTTATATCTGAGCAGGGTCCACCTTGTGTGTGCTGCCTCCAGGCAGACCTTGGTGAGACCTTAGCAGAACTGACGTATTCAATAACAGGGTGGGCCCTGTTCTTCCAGTACTGTTTATTGTCTGGAGGTTTGGAATGAGCTCAGCTTCGAGTCACTCCTGGGAATTACAGCCAGGACATGGTTGCCCTCCCTTTTGGCCATTCAGGCTTTTTACAAGGTGGGCGTTGGCAGTCAAATCCCTTCCAAGTAGGTAAGTTGTTGCTGGAAAATACAGGGCTGTGCCTGGTGAGTAGGAACACTTCCTATGGCTGGCATATCTGGTTTCTTTTGTCTTTGTGCTCCTCTCTGTGTATGATGACTAGCAACTGCCCACCCGCTCGAGGGTCACCACATGGGCCACCCCTTTCCCTCAATATGACCCCTTTTTCTGGTTAGCAGTTTCCTGAGTGCTAACTAAAAACCTCACTCTAGGGGTCTTCCTGAGTTGTCCTTCCCCTTTGGATGTAGGCTAAAGCTCCTAGAAGCCTCTATGCCAAATGGGAGAAGGGGGACAAGTTCTCTCACTTGAGCCTGCTGTCCCTCTTGCTAGCTGTCATTTTCCCTAGGCTGTGCTTCCCAACATCAGCTGTGTCTTCCACGTAATAGGAGCTGGGCCCCCAAAGTTGTATCTGCTTCTGCCCTTACTCTGCAACTTCTTGAGGCTGCCCTGCGCTGCCACTGGTAGAGAGCTGAGCCACAAAAGTTAGTTCCGCTATTGGCCTTGCTCTCTGTGACTTCCCCTAGGCTGCCCTATGCTGATGCTACCATCACTAGGAAACCTGTGCTCAGAAAATTAGTCCTTCTAGCTCAGCCCTGGCTCTCAGGAACTTTCTAGGCTGCTCTGGGCAGTCACAGCCCACTGGGAAGGGGCCAAATACAGAAATGTAGGCTGCAGCCACCCACTGCAGCTGAAATCAAACTTGTTAAATTGCTGGAAATTCATTAGTTATCTGCCTGGGATTCCTGTGTTGCTAGTTAAATACAGACTTGTAATTTTGTGTGTGTGTGTGGTTTTTTGAGGTAAGGACTCACTGTAGCCTAGGCTGACCTGGAATTCACTATGGAATTCGAACTCACTGTGGCCTCGAACTCACTGTGATCCTCTTACCTCTGCCTCCTGAGTGCTGGGATTAAAGGCACGTGCCACCATGCCCAACTAGACTTGTAATTTTTTTGAGAAGGGTGGATTGTGGTGTTCTTTCCTCTGGCTTCCCTCCTGGTTACAATAGCATGGCTCTCATTCTGACATCTTGATGGGGACCCCCTCCATATGCATGGTAATTTTACTTGTTCACAGATAATAGCAGTCTTTTTGCAGGTGCTGTTTATTTTTCCATTGTCTTGAAGAATCCTTTGGAAAAAAATAACAGTTGAACCGATCTTGCAGAAACTTTGAAACTGTCTAATCGTTTCATTTTTTTTTTCCCAGACATGTTTCCTGAAGTTAGTAATGAAGTAAGACCAAACAAAGGCCACAAGCAGATCTCTTTATCTACAGCTGGCTGTAAGCAAGATATACAGTAATAATTCAACATCATCATCTTTGCTTTCCCTTAACCATCAGACATACATTCTTGAAAGTGTCTTCTTTTAAAAAAATTATTGAGAAATTTAATATATGAACATATTAGAAACTGGTCCTATTCCCATTGGGTTACCTTTTCGCATGTCCCCTCGCCCCCACCCCTATCCCACTCTGGGGGGCCTCCTCATTGTGGGTGTTGGTAGTCACTGTGGGGCCATGAATGAACCAGTCAGTTCCTGTGGACAGGACAATGTTTCACATTATTCTTTCCCACCCTGTGGCTCTTACATTCTTTCCTCCCTCTTCCACAATGTTCCTTGAGCCTTGAAGTATTAGAAATATTAGAAGTCTAGTGTTGAGCTCTCAATTTTCTGCTTTGGTGAGTTCTGAGTCTCTTCATTGTCTACTGCCATCTCCATAGAGAAGGTTCTCTGGCTAGTAATGAGAGCCAATTCCCCTGTGATGTTACCTGAACCCTGATGTGTGTGGTAGAGCTAACTCATCTTGTGCTGGGCATTCATCTCTCTCTTTTTGTCATTCTCATGGGTCTTGTGTCTCCCAGGTATTCACTGCCAGGGAGGTCCTCCACAGCCTAGTATGCAGAGCTCTGTTTGGTACATGTAGGTGGTCACGTGCAGGCTAAGCTACTGCAGCAATATTAGAAAACAACACATTTTTAAATTTAATTTTATTTATTTCAAGCGCAGAGAGACAGAGAGAAGAAAGACAGAATGGGCATGCCAGGGCCTCTAGCCACCACAGACAAACTCCAGATGCATGTGCCACTTTGTGAATCTGGCTTTACGTGGGTACTGAGAGATCAAACTCTGGTCATTAGCCCTTGTAGGAAAGCATCTTAACTGCTAAGCAATCTCTCCAGCCCAGAAAACAACACAATTTTACTGTTACTTGCTATATACAAGAATAAGATGGTTTTCTAAGTATTTTACTATGTGAATAATCCCAACTGTTATTCTAATCTTTCCCTTGTTACTTTCTTCCCAGTCCTTGTCAAACCGTACACACTGATGAAAAAACTTCTGACTAGTCAATTTCTTACAGTTAATAACACTTTGATTCTTTTTAGCACTGGGCCCTTGGAAATCTTGTCCTAGTATTATTTGTGATTACTATTAGCTTGTTTTTCATCTCTTCTTGGCCATTTCATCTACGTGGACTTGGTTGCTTTGTCCTACTGATAATGAGCTGGGCAGTGTTGAAACAAGCCTGAGAAGATTCAATAGATAACCTTGTCCAACATATGGTCTCTTATTTGACCAAACGAGGGTTATTCATACCCAGAGGCATTCACATCAAACCCTAATCCTCATTTAATAAAATTGTTGATTTAACAACCAGAGGCCTCAGTAAGAAAGTCATGACATTTCCTATTGCTCCTACTTTGGTGTCACAGGCTAGACACAGGCTGTTTCCTGATTAGTGGCTTTGAGCTTGTGTTTGGCAGCTCTACTCAGGGAAACTTCAATAAATAATACACGCTGTAGTTTTGACTGGATAACTGGCTGTGAGTAGTTTTGCATATGACAACAGAATGAAACTGTTGCTAGCCCAGCTTCATTGGACTAAATTGAAAATTCACATTTTATTTGTGGAGCAGGGAAACTTTATAGTCTTTGGTTCTCATTTTATCTGAAAAGTACTAATTCATTTTTTTCAATGATCTCCATTTCTAAACTTTATCAATTATTGTTGAACAGAGAAAACAGGACTTCAGCAGTCCTCAGGAGGCTCAGTTATTTGCAGTTACTGCTTGAAATTCTTCAAAACTTAATTTTCAGTGGCATGCCTTGTAACTGAATGCAGAAGAGACTCTAGAGTATGTGATGTTCTTGAACAAAAACCATGTAGACAAGATAGTCAAAGCTTAGTCCCTAAAAATGGTACTGTTTTCCTTTTTGAGAACCACAGTCTCAGATTTAATTGTGGTCCACAGTGTCACCTTGGTATTTATATATTTACCTATGGCCTTATGCACTTGTGTCCTGGCTTATATCCTACTCACACATCATCTCAATGACTAAGATTCATTTTCTCCCTCCTTTGTCATCAGTCATTTTAAGCTGTTTGTTAAGTTCACACCCTACAACAAATATTGTACTCAACACTCAATTTACATTGTTCATGTAATAATTGTGGTAGTGCTATGGGATCAGTTTTCTCATTATTCCCATTTATGGGGTAGAAAATTGAAATTCCAAATCACATGTAAGAGCTTTAACAGACTAAAACAAGAGCAGTGTCCTAGAACAATAAGTAGGAATGCAAAGTATCTAAAAGTACTCAGCACAAGAACATGATCTGAATAGTTCACTCATAGTAATCACTACATGCTGACATGGTTGACCTTTTAATTCTTTACAGTTTGACTTTTTAAAGAAATACAGTCAATATAGCAGTATATCACACTAAGGATATTGTCCACGATGATCTACTTTAATGAAATACTAACAGGCATGACAACTATGATAATGAAGACTACTTATCTGTCTTATATCATTTTATTCCCTTTATTTAAAGAGGGGCAGGTCAAAATTATACTTTTACTCATTTTCAATTATATCCATCTCCTGAATACTTCCAAATATACTTAGGAAAATGTATTCAGTACAGATGGAAATTCATTTTTTACAAAATATTTTATTCATTTATTTAGTGGGAGCACCAGGGCCACCTGCCACTGCAAAATCTCCAGATACATGTTCCACTTTGTGCATCTAGCCTTATGTGGGTATTGAGGAATTAAACCAGAGTCATCAGGCTTTAAAGCAAGTGCCTTTAACCACTGATTCATCACTCTAGTCCCAGAAATTTCAAACTCTGTAGATTTTAAATTTGACTGATTTCTAGAACTTAATGTTTAAAAGGAATACATGGTCTCCATATCAATAGTGCAAATGTTTCAAAAAGTTCCCATCCTCAGCTCATTACATGCTTTAGCTAATTCAAAAACAACTCAAAAGCCTTGCTGCACAATCAAAAGGAGATACATTCTATATGATTTCTTCACAATTCAGCTCCGCCTTTTGTCCTTTTTTAAAATTTTAATTGTTTATCAATTTTGAGAAAGAAACAGATAGAGAGAGGGGTGCAACAGGGCACCCAGCCACTGCAAACTCCAGACACATGTCCATCTGGCTTATGTGGGTACTGGAGAATAAAACTTGGGTCCTTAGGCTTTGCAAGCAAACGCCTTAACTCCTGATCCACCTCTCCAGCCCTTTTTGTCTTTTTAATCTGTTCTCTGCATAGATCCCAGTATGAACAGGGGACATACTATATCTTAGCTAAGAACATTTCTAAAGACACACAGTTAAGCTTAAAATACATCATGATCTGACCTTCCCTAATGCCTTTAAAATATTTAATATTTCTCCTCCCACTCATCATCTTCCTCTTACATGAGTATAATCTTGAATAGCCCCTTTCTTTTTGGCAGCGGACAACTGTCATTTGATAGATATTTAACCAAAATTTCCATATCTTTCATGTAAAAATGAGCATTAATATCCTTAAAGTTTAAAGAGTAGCCAACCACAGTAGTACACATCTATCATCCCAGTGACTAGAGAGCTAAGACAGGAACAGCATAAGTTCAAGGCCTCCCTGGGATATGTAGTATTCAAAACTATCCTGGACAACTCTGTCTTAAATTAAAGAAAAACATCAAAACTTTAAAAGGCTGGACTATAACTTAGTCATCATTAGCCTACATGAGGCTCTATGTCCAAGCCTCAATATAGAAAATATAATGCCTAAATGATAATCCTGAATTCCAAGGAAAGTAATCCTGGCACTGAAATCATATATAATTGAATTAATAAGTGTGTTCAAGGTTACATATTTTAAACATTGTAGATCTTCAGTACACAGGGTTGTTCGAATGATACATGTACCATTTATTTTTTAAAGTATCAAGTACCAAAAGATAAACTTATTACATTTTGGAAATTTCTATTTTTCTGTATGAACAGGTATTCATGTTGGGAAATAGCTAAATGTCTGAGTCCCACCATTAAGGAGCTCATTTACTCAGCACACAAAGGTAAGATACATCAGAACTCATAGAGAACAATATTATATACCAGTTATATGTCCCTGGAAGAATAACTCAGAAATATCATGTGCATCCTGCTGAAGAGGAGCATGAATAAAGAAAAAAAAATGCCCTAGCCAAACTACCTGATCAGCTTAGTCAATTTAAGTGACAAATTAGAGCCAGTGTCTCATTGTGAATAGCAATATGGAAGCCTCCAACAACAGACTTAGTCCAGAGCACATAACCAAAGAGGATGTCAGATCTGATCCTACAAAATAGAACCTACCAAAAGAATTCTTTTATACTATGTCCAACCCACCCCCAATATTTCCCAGCCCATTAATCTCTTTACTCGATACTGTGTATTTATTTTCTCATTGACTGTTTAGTCACTGTTTCCCTTAATGAGAATATATGCTCCAAGAGAGCAAGCACTTTGTTTTCTTTGTTGCTATGTCGTTGGTCTAAAACAGAGGCTAACACTAAGGAACTAATGTGCAATAATGAAGTAATGAAGCACTGGGTTGAACGGAGTCCATGCCTTTGCTGGAAGGCTCAGTGATTAGGGATGATCATTAGAAGAATTCTGAATGATTATATAATTCCTTCTTGAGGGGAAAAAAAAATCCCCTACTCTCTGTTTCTAATTTTCAGAATGGGTTGGGATTTTCCTACCTTCTTACCAAGCCTTACAATGGGGGAAAACTGGGTCTCTACCCAACCCCAGTATCTCCAGGTTCATATGAACAGCAATGCACGTCACACCCTCTCAGAGGCCCTCTGAGGGTTTCCATGGGCAGCTGTCTGGTTACTCCATGGGTTGCAATTCCTGCATTATTGGCTTCAATCCAAAGGATCACCAGCTCATTTCCAAATGTGCTGTTTATGAGGATTGATCCAGAACCCAAGAGACCCACCCTGGGCTCCATTCAGCTGTGACAATATGCCTAAAAGCTAATGCAGGTTTTACTAAATTACGGAGAAAATGTCAGACTTCTTCCACATTTTCAGACACACATCTTACATGGCCTCTTTATTGGGTCTTTATATCTTGAGGGGGTCTTAATAGGAAGAATGGGAGGCTTGCTAGGTGCAAATGAGTGCCATTCAACTATTTAAAGGCACATTTAATTAAACTGGATTCACTGCCTGCATGGGGCAAGTTAAAAGAAAACTAAATAGATGGAGTATGATTACATATTATTAAGAAGAGAGACAGCTCTGGAGACCAAATTCTTTTAACACAACATTAAACTGAGCTCATTTCATATGCACAGTTTACCACCGGCCTATAAGGAGAACATGTTTTGAGAAAATCAGCAGAATGGTTATGAGCTCTAAACAGCTTTTATAAAATGCAATGTTTCAGGGAAGAAGCAGCATCTAAGCTTCACTTAAATATGCTAATTAAAGAAAATGAGGCCTCCCACTGATTCCAGGTCGTCTTTGTTTTCTCCTCTATGTTTTATGCTCATCTCACCCTAGCTACTTTCTACCTTATTTTACTGTGTCCCAGAAATGCTCCAAATTCTTTGTAAAAAGGATGCAAGTTAGGTAGAGAAGAAAAAACTGAGTCTGTCAAGTTGATGACTCTATCTAAATTGGCTATCCAGATCTGAGTGTCCATAGACTGGTACTGAGGCCCATTTTGGCAAATGGGCCTCACTGAATAGGTAATAATAATAAAATGGTTTCTTTTTGTCGAGTCTTTATGGGCAAGTACGTCATAGACGTCATCTAATTAGACTCCCACCATCTAGGAAAGTAGGCATTGATGTCTTCCTTCCAAATAAACTGAAAGGATAAAGTGTCTTACTTAGGGTCATATGAATAGTAGCGTTACTGTAATTCATACTCAGGTCCTACAGAGTCCAACACAACCCTGCTCCTTCAATAACATCTTTGCAAATACATCTGGAAAGTCACACCCCAAAGAAAGAAGGTATTTCAAAAATATGTTAAATAGCCACTATAATTTTATATTGCAAAGAAGCAAGAAATAAATGGATTCAAAGCATGTACTCCTTCAAGGAAAGTTTAACAAAATCATCTTTGATGCTGTATCATGCATTTAAAAAATTGCATAGATATTGATATGATTTATACAGAATTAACAATCTTCTGATACTGGCTTTGCAGTCCTTGTTTCCAAAACCTTGGTAAAACATTGTGGTATCAGGTCACTTCCACCTTTAGTCCATTTGGTCCAAGTTGTGTTTGCCCTTAAATTCCATAGCTTGCACATATCACAAGCCTAGATAATGGAATCTAAGTTTTTTTTTTTGTTTTTTTTTTTTTTTGATTTTTCAAGGTAGGGTCTCACTCTGTTCCAGGCTGACCTGGAATTAACTATGTAGTCTCAGGTTGGCTTCAAACTCACAGCGATCCTCCTACCACTGCCTCCCAAGTGCTGGGATTAAAGGAATACACCACCACACATCTAAATTGGTTTTTTTAAAAAAATGAAAATGGTAATTTTGGACAGAACCTGATACCTTCTAAGATTACTAAGCCAGGAGAAAACATGTCTAGCATGACTAGTGCTGGAATCACAAGGAATGTGCCCAAGAATGAAACTCTACTGACAGATGGGAAGGTATACAGTTCCCATGACATTGAGTACGGGATCTGCCCCACATAGACTTTATTAGTTCATGAATCAACTCCATTTTGTGTTTGTGTCTGTCAGGGTCAACTTTCTTTTTTTCCACTTATATTTATTTATTTGACAGAGACAGACAGAGAGAGAAAGAGGCAGATAGAGAGAGAGAGAATGAGTACAAGAGGGCCTCCAGCCACTGCAAACGAACTCCAGACGCATGTGCCTCCTTGTGCATCTGGCTAATGCGGGTCCTGGGGAATCAAGCCTCGAACCTGGGTTCTTAGGCTTAGGTGTAGGCTTCACAGGCAAGCGCTTAACCAGTAAGCCATTTCTCCAGCCCAAGGTCAATTTTCTACCACAGGCTTCTGCAAAAGTGTGCCTCTCACCCTCACCAATTTTTTAGTCATAGAACCAAACATACAGAAAGAAAGCTTTTTAAACATATCATTACCTACTACTTTTAGAGCTGGACACATCTCTAAGCTCTTTATCCACATGTGTCAATGGGCATCAATGAAGATGCTTCCCCCTCTAATTGTTTTCAAATTTTATATAATTGCTGACTTTACATTTAAAAGTCTTTTTAGGGCTTCAGAGATTGCTCAGTGGTTAAGGTGCTTACTTGCAAGGCATAAGAACCCAGGTTCAATTCCCCAGTACCCACATAAAGCCAGATGCAGAGTAGCACATGCATTTGGAATTTGTTTGCAGCAGCTGGAAGACCTGGCACACTCATTCTGTCTGTCTATCTCCCTTCTCTTTATCTCTGCCTGCTTATAAATAAAATCTTTTTAAATATATATAGGATTAGAAGTTAACAATGGGATTGCAGATTGTACATTGATAGGGCTTTCCCCTGGAAAATACCAGGTGTGTCCTACCACCTCCAAATCTAAATACAGATATAGGAAGTGGTGAGACAAGAGTGCCTCATGAGAGCTGAAAAACCAAACCCATGGTGTCTAGAAATGGGGTAGGATACTATTTACATTACCCTTAAATTGTATTTTTCTAATCTTTGCAAATACAGACCAGTGTTTGTGTTTGTGTGTGTGTGTGTGTGTGTGTGTGTGTGTGTGTGTGTGTGTGTGTGTTTGAGAGAGAGAACAAGAGAGAGAGATTTGAGATTGAATGTAGGAACATGCTAGGTAAGCATTCTCCCCCTGAGCATATCTTTACCAGTTATTTTGAGATATGGTCTCACAAAGTTGCTCAAGTTAGTCTCATTTTTATTTTGTATCCTATACAGACCTTAACCTGCCTCAGCCTCTAGTATAGCTAGAATTATAAACCTGTGCCACAAGGCCCAGTGATACTTCATAATAAATGTTTGAAACCCCAGAATGTGCTTTAGAATCTAGTGCTTTTCTGGCTGTATGCTCAACTCTTCTGCCCTGGGAGAAAAAAATCTCACCAGTAAAGCTGAAGGACCATGTCTATTCCCAGCCAAGGCTGGGAAGGTCATAGACGCTAGGTGGGCAGTCACTCCTGTTGTTTGACTAAATAAATATATTGTTCAATCAAATTATCCTGGGAATATTTATGTTATGTTTATGACCATAGATTAGTGTTGGCTCATCTTTGGTCAGAGAAGTTTCTTTTGCAGATGGTAGTGACTCAAAACTTATCAAAATGCTGAGAGTAAATAATTATTGAGTGTTCAGTCTTAAAGAGGACATCATTATCATGCCTTCCAAGGATCAGGGAACAATGCAAAACTGGAGATAAGAAAAAAGGAAAGAGCCAAAATATGGGAAGGAATACACTGGGACACTGTCTTCCAGTCATGGAGTGCTCCTTATTTTATGACTTCATAGCAGCTGTCATCACCACTGCAAGACCTACACAATCGTAGCTCACCAACATCTGGACATGGATCATGAAGGAGGGGTGAAAAGTCACTGAATAAAAGAGGGACCAGTTGGAAAGAAAAAACAGTTCAGTGGAGGGAGAAGCAGGAGGGAATAAAAAAAAAGTATTTGGGGATGATCAAAATACACTATGTACATGTATAAAATTTGTCAACAAAAAATTGTTAAAAAGTATTTCTGTTTTCCTTGATATTCTTTTTCTTATGCTACCTTTGATTCTTGACTCTAACTTTAATTTTTCACATTACTGTGATGTTAATGTTCTGACAGTAATAATAATACATTTTGTAGCCAGGCATAGTAGATCATGCCTTTAATCCCTACACTTAGGAGGTAGACATAGAAGGATCACTGTGAGTTCAAGGCCACCCAAGGCTTCATAGTGTTCCAGGTCAGCCTGGACTAGAGTGAAATGCTGCCTCAAAAAAATAATAATAGGGCTGGAGAGATGGCTTAGCGGTTAAGCGCTTGCCTGTGAAGCCTAAGGACCCCGGTTCGAGGCTCGGTTCCCCAGGTCCCACGTTAGCCAGATCCACAAGGGGGCGCACGCGTCTGGAGTTCGTTTGCAGAGGCTGGAAGCCCTGGCGCGCCCATTCTCTCTCTCTCCCTCTATCTGTCTTTCTCTGTGTGTCTGTCTCTCTCAAATAAATAAAAAATATTTAAAAATAATAATAATAATAATAATAATAATAATAATGCATTTTGTACTTCTTACTATAAGTTTGGGGTATATGTTTCACTAAATGGTGAGGAGGAAGTCTGTGTATCTCTGGATGTGTTGTCTGTTACATCATAGGTAATTAAAAATGATTTCCCAAAGGAGAAAAAACAATTTCTTGCTAGACTTATTTTCCCAAAGTCAACTATGCAGCTCAGCATTGAGAGATTAATACTATATTCCATGAATCCAATACCTAATTCTGGTGAGTAACAGGTGTCATAGATGAAGAAACAGAGGCACAGGAGCATGAGATTGTCCAAGAGTGGAGAGCTTGTAAGTGGTGAAACAAAGACCTAATGTCAGTCTTGTTTGATTCCAAACTCTTGACTTTTATCATTATATCACCTCTCTCTTGTTCATTCTTTCATTTAACCAGCATCTAACCAAAACCTCCTTTGCTCCAACAGCATCTAGCATGTGGATATTGTGAAGGGTTGTCCTCAAAGATGCTTGGCTTCCATAAGCTCACATACAAAAGAGAGAGAGAGTCCTATAAGTACAATAAATAAATGGGCAAAAATAAACCAACTTTGAAGAGGAGCCCTTATATTGGATCTACATAGTACTTTTCCTCTAAACACAAACCACTAAACATAAACACTGAGTCTATAAAAATATTGCCATTGATTGACTAATTTCCCCCACCACAGAAACAAAGCCTGTAAATTTACAACATCCTCAGGCCTGGAGGAATATCAAAGTGTGCAGGTTATCTTGGTACTGTTCATTATCCCAGGCCTGTTCACCTATCTCCTGCTCTAATTGCTAGCTTTCCTGGGCAGAAATAATTCCAAGTTGCATGTTCTGCACTTTCTCCTCCTGTTTAATATCATCAGATTTGAAATAGACATATACTGCAGCATTGTTTCTGGAAGTATTAGAGGAACCTGGTAGGAAATATTTGCATATTTATGAAAACAGTTGCCTTCTGCTATGACAATAACAAATGTTCATGATCTCAGTGTTTATTCACTCTGTTTGAAGAAATAAGCAGGAATGCATTAGCAATTTAGAAGTCTTTTAGGGGTGGTTATTATATAGTTTTATTTTCCTAAAGTTATCATTCTAGAAAGGATTTACAGGCCATAATTTCTCATGTCAAGAATGACCTTTTGGACTGGGGAAATGGCTTGGCAGTTAAGGCATTTGCCTGCAAAGTCAAAGGACCCTGGTTCAATTCCTTGGGACCCACATAAATCAGATGCACAAAGGGGTACATGCATCTGGAGTTCATTGCAGTGGCTGGAGGCCCTGGTGTGTCCAGTCTTTGTTTCTCTCTATATGCTTCTTTCTCTCTGTCTCTACACTAAATACATAGATATTTTTTTAAAAAAAAAGAATGACCCTCTGATCATGAGAAATAGAAACTTTTCAAATCCTTTCCACAATGTGCCAAGTTTAAGAAAGACTTTGCTAACCAGTAAAACAGAGTATTTTCATAGTCCATAATCAGCGAAGCCTAAGGACCCTAGTTCAAGTCTTGACTCCCCAGGACCCATGTTAGCCAGATGCACAAGGAGGTGCACACGTCTAGAGTTCGTTTGCAGTGACTGGAGGCCCTGGTGCGCCCATTCTCTCCCTCTGTCTCTCTCTGTCTCTCTCTGTCTCTCCCTCTCTCTCTCTCTCTCTCTCTCTCTCTCTCTCTCTCTCTGTCTCTCTGTCTGTCACTCTCAAATAAACAAATAAAAATAAACAAAAAAATTTTTTTTTTAACTTTCTAAAGCCAGGTGTGGTGGCACATGCTTTTAATCCCAGCACTCAGGAGGCAAAGGTAGGAGGATTCCTGTGAGTTCAAGGCCACCCGAGACTACATAGTTAATTCCAGGTCAACTTGGGCTAGAGAGAGACCCTACCTCGAAAAAAAAAAAAATCTTTCTAAAAATCTTTTGGAAGATGTTAAACAGGATACAAGTGTGACTCACCAATTAATCTGCAACCTTTTTCTAGGAAGAAAATCAGAATTCTAGAAGGAATGTTTTAAAACAGAAGGATGAAGATTACAGGAGAATCAATAACTCTCTGGTAACCTAGTTTGAGTTGAATTATATCCAACTGTAACGGCAGTTCATAGTAATTTTGAAATGGCCCCAAATAAGTAAGCTAAAATCTGGAAGAAGCTGAATGATATATTATGAAGAGTTGAGGTTTTAAAGTTAGAATTAGAAACAAATTCAATTCTAGTTTGAACATAAAATGTCCCCCATAGTTTCATGAGTTTGTGATAGTCTCATACTTTATCTCTAGCTGGTGGAGCCTTCATGAGGTGGAGTCTTACTAGAGGAGGTAAGTCAATAGGAGCCGGCCTGAGGAATTTATAGCCCAGCCCCACTTGCCAGTGGTAGTGAGCTCACCCTTGCTGCTTCCTTTCTGCTAAGGTAATACTATGTGACAGACAGCTGCCTATCATACAGTCCTTCCATGATGCAATTTCTTATCAAAACTGTGAGCCAGAACTAAAGCTTTTCCTTCCATAAACTACTTCTGGTCAAGTATTTTGTCCCAGCAGAAGAAGACAACTGCTACAAATCCCTACTTTTTCTCTTTCTTTAGGGAAAATACTGAACCTTTTAAATAAATTCCAGTTGTAAAATCAGGATAGTCTTGCTATCTTGCATGGCTAAGTTTGAAATGACATACCTGGCTCTGTGCACAAGGTGTTGGTCGGTGTTAGTAGCTCTTTATTAGTCTGTCATGGAGAATGTTTTCCATCTTTCATTTTGTTATAGTTATCAATTAGTTTAAATTATACCATGTGTATTAATTTTCTTTCTCTTCTATGACACATTCCTATAAACTTGGTGGCTTACAAAAGCTTATTCTTGCATATTTGTGTAAGCTAGAAGTTTGACAGCAAGACTGTGCATACTTGCGCATGCTCACTCTCACTCTCTCTCTCCTTTCTCAAGGCCCTAGTAGAGAAGCCTTCTTCTGTACATCTCTTAAATGAAGGATGTAGAAATCTGAATCTCATCTCTATCTTTGTCTTTTTATTTTGTTTTCTCTTGTTTCACCTGTGTTAAGAATGGTAATCTCCTGTCTTAAGGTGCACTGTGTAATTCAATATGATATTGCCTTGAAAGCCTTGGCCAAATTAAGTCTTCAAATTCCCTTTCACCAAATAAGGTCTCAATCATAGGTGGTGGATGTTACTTGGTGATAATAACAATAACTTAAGCAGGAGGATAGAAGGGAATAAAGTGAGGAAAACTGCCAACTTTATGATAAGATTGTGTAAACAGAGGTTTACTGGACTTGGAAAGTAACAGGAATATAAAATATTCTACTGTCTGAATATAATCATGTATTCTTTCCCATTAACAAATAAGCCTAGTTGGCTCTGACTAGCATGTGTGTATAAGAAGTCCCATCTTCCTCGAATACTTCTATCCATGTATGAGATGGGATAGGGAAAATAGCAGTGGATGGACTAACAGTGAGTCAGTCTTAAACATTTTTTGTTTATTTTTGAAACAAGTTCTAATTATACAGCCTAGGATGATCTGGAACTCATGACACTCCTGCCTCAGCTTCCCAAGTGCTAGTCATCATTATGGCTAGCAATCTTGTCTATATTTAAAAACAACTAGCAAGCATCCAGACATATGATTTTTAAGAAAGAAATTCCCAAGCTTCTGGAAGTTTGAATACCTTATTATTTGTTTCCAAGAGAGTTCCTTGGCAAAATCAGTACTGTATCTTGTGTTTGTGAATTTTCGAAGTTCTTAAAAAGTCTGTATTTAGCCCCAGGATCTCAGATGTAAGAGTCCTCATAATTGTCCCTTTATAACAAAAATGTAATCATCTTGAATTTGAATAGGGTACATCAATGATACATCACTTGTACTATTCATACTTTGGGTCCTCAGCAAGATAAACAGTCTCTCAATGGTTTCAACTTTTTCAAGACCTACCAGGACAGATGTTCATGATAAGGCTCTAGAATTATTTGACTTACTTTTCCACACTAACTAACGGCCTCCAACAATGTAAGCCTGATGTTGAACCTCATACAATTTCTTTTAGCCTCCTCCTGTTAGAGAATACAATCTCTTCTGCAATATGATCTTCAAATGCAATTCCTGTCCTTCAGGCATCTATTATGTCTCTTGGTATGAATTTCTATTGGTGAGAAGTCCATTCTCTGTTGCCACACTTTTATGTAAAATGGGGTCATAGCTAGTTATTAAGTGCTAATATTCACCCATCAGTAGCATCCAAGCTCTGCACATGACCCAGCCAAAATATCCTGTTATTTTAGGATATTGTGTAGACTTTTGGAACTGTAGATATTTATATATTTTAGTTATAAACATCTGTCTTTTGTAAATTCTTTAGAAAAACAAAGAGGCTATTTTTACATTGTAGGAAAAAATAAAATTGCATAGATCAATTGGTGCAGACTCATTAAGGAGTCAGGGTCCAAGCATGCAACCAGAACTTCACACTTTAGAAGTTTTCCCTGCTACATTGAGAAAACTTGTGTGGGACCTAGGTGTAAGTGGAAGAGTGTGAGCCTTAGAATGAGAGGGACATAGATGAGCAAGCTAATTTGCTATCTTTGTCTCAAAAAAAGCTGCTTTGTTTTAGGGGGTGGGGAAGGGGAAAGCGGAGTAAGTTACACCATTACAAAAGCTAAAAAATATGCTACCTAATTCAAATGACTATGGGGAAGATGCAGTGAGAATTGTGAACTTTGACCTTCATGACAAGGGCCCATCTCTCTTTTTATCTTAGTATAACTTTAGTTATTTACAGACTTACTTCCCTAGATGTCCCTAATGCCATGGATCTTTGGTATTTACCTGATACCTTGTGCTTTATTCCTTCTCCTTAGGATTTCCAGGCCTTCAATGAATTTGCCTCTTATAAATCACTTGATAGATACTGGAAACTTAAATGAAAGTACTGTCACTTTCTGAAATTTCTCCTGAAAAAAAAAAATAAAATCCATATTTTCATCTTTCATTTGCTTTAAAAAAATAAACCAATACAGATAGAGCTTTCTGATATCCTTAAATGCTAGCTTGAGATCACTCAACTCAATTGTAAGGATGACCTCTACATGAACTCATTTCTCTGGAAATAAAAGTTTAGTGCACTATTAATTCAACTTAGAAAGTAATTGGAAGTCTTCAGCAAATGAGGAAAATTCTCATTTTATAGAGACTAGGGACTTAATTCAAATGAAAAAAGCTTCATTGATGACATGAGTTAATTGTGCAGTTAAATGAAATAACCTCACCTAGAATTACAAAGACTCTAAAAGCATCCGTTTGCAGGTATCAATGATTAAAAGACTCTAACAGAGAATCACATTTCTTGAATTTTCTTCATGATATCTATGAAGGAGAAAGTCAGTGGTCACCAGGGAGTCTTATACTGTATATAATTTCATTTAGTCAACCCCTATTACAATCTCAAATGTTAGACATAAAAATAGGATTTCTTTGTATTCCAAAACTGTCCCTTTGCCTCTTAATACTCATACTATCTCTTTTATTGAATTCTTACCTTCTATCTCTAAATGTAAAAGACCTCTAGGATTTCTCCATACCCTCTTACCTAATTGTATATCTTCTTGTAGATTCCATCCATGCTTAGACTGTTAATAGCATTCTTGTGGTACTGGTGCCCAAATACTCCATCCATCTCTGATGTTGAGCTATATATCAGCCTGCCTACTTAACTTCAACATGTGAATGTCTTATAGTCATGTCAAGAGAAACATGCTCAAAATTAAATTCTTTCCTAAGTTGGGATCCCTAGAAAGTAGGTCTCAGACAGGAATTCTCAAGTGATGTATTACAGTAATATGTATTTAGCGATAGTCAAGTGATTTATTTGGTAAGTGTTCTCGGGGGAAAGTGAGCAAAATAGGAGAGTGCTGGGGGAAGGGATCTGAGTCCCATTTCACTGTTGGTCTTCTGGGAGCTCTGTAATACAAAGTGGGTGCCAGGTTGTCCTGGCCCCTTATTTCTACATATTAGGTATTGTCATTCCCAGGAGCAGGAGGTTGGAGGCCAGAACTCCCTGTCAGTTTGGCTACTGCCTTAATGAGAAAATTCTCCACAGAAGGTGACTACAGTGAGCAATTAACATAGATGGTTTACCATGATAACACAAGGAATTCATGAGATTTGCTGTTAATTCAATATCCAAATATCAAGATGGAAGCTGCACTATCATATGGGAAAATTTTAAAAAAGAACTTTTATGTTATGTTATATAATTGTTATGGAGTTGGGCATATGTATTTATTCTTCAATCTCCAATCAGAAGCAGTAGCACTCTCTTATCTCTGACATTCTTGTTTTACTAATGACCTTATGATTCTAACTTCAACTTGTCTTCAGCTCATAAGGACATCATAACCTGACCAGGTTAGGGAGATCAAAAGAGTAGTCACTGAAGTTATACGTTTTATCCCCAATGTAAGGCACTAAGCCCTAAGTTCCCAATGAAAAGCTTTAATGATATCAAGTGTTTTTTTTTTTCTTTTTGCTGAACTATTTTTATTTTCTTGAGTACCTTAAGTTGATAAGTGAAATTATATACAGCAATTGGCAAATGCTTTGAATATGAAAGTTCTATATAAACAAAAATAAATGTTTTAAAGTCCTGAAAATGGACAAGAGAAAATGAACAGATGGCTCAACATGCTTTCATTGACTTTCAGGTTGGTTCCAAATGGCAAACCATTGTCCAAGCAAATATTTGTAGTCAAGATGATCTTGTATTATTTGTTTAAGATCATTTTTATTATTTTGTGTACCCTGGAAGTTATTTCACCAACATAAAAAAGCATAAAATTTGGGAGGAGAAAAAATATAACTTAGAGCACTAGAATGGAGTTTGAAAAAAAGTGAAATAAGAAATATCTTTCACCAAATGGCAAAGATGGTAAAAGGGGAAGAAAGACTCCAAGCAAATTATGGAAGTTGAAATTAAGTCAGATCTCTTGCAGAGAATCAGTATAATGTGTATTATATCACTTAGCATAGTATCTGGGACAAAGATTCAGTATTTTGTACTTAGTACTTTTCAATACATTAGATATATGATGATTTAAACTAATATTGTCTGAACTTTAGATTTTTCTTTGAACACATTTGATAACAAATTTAATTAATGGCATATTTTCTCTACTTTCTCTCATTTAATGATTAAGTAAAATTGGAAGAACACTAGAAGGACCAGATTTTTTGTTTCCCTGATGCTTCCTTAAAGTTAAATTGATTTATTCCTTCTCTTACTTTGGTTGTGCCCATCTCTCATTCCATTTTCTATGCAACTGGTACCTCTACCTTTGATTTGTGTTTGTCATGGATAGAAATTGGCAAGTATATTTACTGTACCCTAAACTAATGCACATATTTATAGTAGGGATTTATTATTCCCTTTGTGTCATGGTATATTCCAAGAAAGGAAGTTGTACTGTGGGCTGAGAGGAAGATATCACGAAGGAGGGGAGGAGAAGAAAAAAAGATGGAGTTCTACAAGATCTTACTTAAGTATGTGTTATGCATTAACTCTGTTCTTTTACCCCTTTAGTAAAAATTGCTATAAATTTCTTCAAGTACTTTCTAGATCTTAGTTTTACATTCATGACTCACTGTATCATATTCCTTGTGTTATTTTTAATTCAAACTCTACTACTGTAAGCATTACAACCAGTCTTCTCCTTCAATCTCAGCTTTCCCACTCTACTTACCTTCTGTTATTGCTGTAACTGGTGTCCAAAACAAGTTAGCCTCTGTCAATCATTACTCCCTTCAGAACTCAAACTTGAGGTTTTTGGTTAAACGTTATTAATTAAATTAAGCAATATATATGCTTAATTTAAGAATTGAGTTAAGTATTTTTAGGTAACTACATCTATCTACAATCCCATTTAGAGATAAGTAAGAAAAAAAAACTAAAAAAAAAAGTGTACTGTTTGTCATGTAATACAGAAAGCACTTTATGGTCCTGCTGGCTCCTTGGCTGAGAAATGTCACAGGCTGCTAAAGCTTCTTCTGTGCCAAAGGCATATCTATTTACACAGTTGTGAATATTCCTGTTTCAAAATTGCATCTGCTTTTCAAATGTTCCTCTTCTTTCACAGTAATATATTCTCACTGCTTCATATAAAGTCTCCCATTTTTCACATTATTGACCTAAGGGGATTACAGGGGTATCTCTCATATGAAAGAAAAAAATTAATTGGCATATTCAGTTGCCTTGAATTCCTGACATTTACATCTAGTACTCTTGCTGAAAATTAAAGAATAACCTTTTAAGGCCAAAAAATGGGACTATTACAGACGCCAGTTTTGTAGAGCTATGGGTATTATGATCCAGATTCAAACATATTTTTCTTGGTAAGGAATGATTATGTCTTGCAAGTCCTTCAATATTACTTAAAACAGCAGACCTCTGTTCTTTCTGGTCAGAAAATGTAAATCATACTTAAGAGTAGTTTTTAAAAAAAAAATAGGGAAAAATTCTGGAGCTGAGTCCTTGGATGTAAAGTTGCAGCTCGCTGCAGATTCTGATAGTTGAGTTATAACTCACTGAAAATCAGGGATTTAAAATGGAAGCACTGACAAACCTTCAAGCCAGGGCAGCACAAATGGTGCCTTGATAATTTATAGTCTACAGGCAGCTCTTGGGTTTATTATCACAATGACAAATGCACTGTCATTGTTAATAGGATATTTCCCAGCAAGGACTTCTTGTTATGCAAGCCAGGTTTGGTATGTCATGCAGCATGATAGAAATAAAGTCTACAAGAATTTGTAATGAACTTCAATTACTAATAGATTATGGTTAATGGGAAATATGTGCAGTAAAGATATGGGTTTTTATATGCGCCTTCTGGTGTTCTATGAGGCAGTGATTTATGCTACAATTTATGTTAACATTTTCCACTATGAAAAGGCCCAATTTGGTAGAAAGTCACACCATTTATAACATATATTTAGGATAATTTTGCATACAGTATAAATGAAGGTATGAAATTAGATATTATGCATTTAATTCTAGCATTTTTATTTTTATTGAAATTGGAGAAGTTTTCCCCTCTTCTGAATGGTGGTTAAAAATTCTTGCTATAAAACAGAAGTGTGAGATATATTACCTTTGAGATAAATCTAACATCTTATATGGTCATTTCTTCATTTAACTTTCTTTTATGTCTTGTTTTATAGGCATTATTTCAAGCTAAGAAAATATATGAATATGAAAATTAAATTAGGATGAATTTTTAATCCATGACATGTTTCTTCTCACTATAGAGAAAAACAGCTGTGATAAAAATTGGAAATGCAAACATTAATTATTTGTGTGCAATATATACTCAGGCACATAGACACAGACACATACACCTACATGGATGAAGCCTATATGAATATGTGCTAAATTGTGGTGGTTTGAATGTAACATGCTTCACATAGGTTCATATGTTTGAACACTTGGTCCCCAAATGGTGGCGCTATTTTAAAAGGCTGTGGAACTTTGGGAGATAGATCCTTCCTGGAGGAAGTGAGTCATGGTGAGTGGGGTCTGAAGACTTTGTGGCATGCCCCACTGGCTGTTTGGCCTCTGCTTTCTGATTGCTGAGACAAAGTGACCAAAAGGACCTCTGTTCCACTCTTGCTACTATGACTTCCCCGCCATGAAACTTCCCCTTAAAATTGTAATTTTAATTAAAGCTTTTTCCTCCCATATATTGTTTCTGGTCACACATTTAAAGTTTACAGAAATGACAATAACTTAGTTAAAAGCAAGCAAACAACAAAGTTTAATTTACAAAATAATTCTAAGTTAAAATACTAATTAAAATGATAAAAATAGAGCTGCCACAGTCTTGGCAGATTACTGAAAGCAATTTACATCTATACAGTGTATGTGTGTATAAAAAGAAAAAAACACATTTTTATATTCTTCCTCTTCTAGTGCTGGACTCCATGTTTTCTCACAGGTACAATATGATGCTTTGAAAGTGAGAAGCACAATACAGATATAATGACATCTACACACTCACTACCATTCCCACTTGAAAAGCCATTGTGAACCAAGCATTTTCTCTGAATGATAATGGCTTTAAGAATAAAAAGAGGGGCTGGAGAGATTGCTCAGTGGTTAAGACACTTGACTGCAAAGCCTAACAACCTGGGTTCAGTTTCCCAGTACTCACATAAAGACAAATGCATAAAGTGGTACATGCATTTGGAGTTTGTTTACAGTGGCTAGAGGCCCTGATATACCCATTTTCTTCCTCCCCACCTCCCATACTCTCTCCTATCTGTATGCTTGAAAGTTAATTAATTAATTAACTATTAAAAGAAAAAGAATCAGAAAGGAGGACCCCACAGAGCACCTACCTGCTGCTTAGGCCAGAGACCACACAACTGCTGACTCTTAGTAACCCATCACTTCCTATAATGAGCAGGAACACCAACTCCCTAGCCAATTCCTCCCCCCAGTATCCACCCACTTCTCAGGTCAGTAGCCACACTTCTGCTGGCCCCAAAAACCTAGGAATAGGAAATTCAGAGTGCCTTCCAACTGTTCAAGTCGGATGCCACCTTCACACAGGACACTGCAGAGGCCCCCTCCAGGTCAGAGGCTAGACCCGCACCAACCCTTGGCACCTTCCCCTTGCCTCTACAAGACCTAATGGAATGCTCACTTGCTCCTCAGGTCAGAGGTCACATCTTTACCTACCCCAACATCTCACTCCCTTCCCTGCCAACTTGTGCAGAACACCCACTTATGAGTTTAGACACTGCCCCAACCAGCTGAGCTTGGACACCACAGCTATGCCACCCATGAATCAGTACCATTGTCCCCATGACTGAACTTCAAGCATCACCTAACTGACCCAAAATCAGCTAAGCACAGATAACAACAGCATTGATCCACAGACACGCCCAACACCCAGCCAAAAGCTCAAACCAAAAGACCTAACCAACAAACTAAGTCCAGATATGTGAGTTGCATCATAAAAACACAACCATAATGGAAAACCAAGACAGTAAATCACCTCCAAAAATTATGAACCCAAAAGTAATGGCCAATGAGAGCCTCTTAGCTGAAACTCCAGACAAAGAATTTTAAGAATAAATAAAATAATGGTAGGAGGATCACTGAGAGTTAGAGACCAGTCTGAACAACAGAGTGAGTTCCCAGTTTGCCTGGGCTAAAAACAACAACAATAATCAACAATGGCAATAAAAGGGCAAATAAAAAATAAATACATTCAAGAGGACAGGGATATACTCCTGAACAAATCCCAAAAGCACACAAACACAGCCCAATGAAATAAAGGGGTCAATTCAGAATGAAAAAATAGAATCCAATAAAGAGATTAAAAACACTGAAGAAAACCCAAATTGAAATAAATCTGGAAATGGAAAGTCAAGTAAAAAGTGCTGTGGAAATCCTAAAAATGAATCATGTGGAAGGCAAAATGACAGGACTTAAAAGACAGAACCTGACAGACTTACCAGACATCTACAGAACATTCCATCCAAACACTAAACAATACACATTTTTTCTCAGCAGCCCATGGAACATCCTTTAAAATAGAATATATATTAGAACATGAAATAAGTCTCAACAAATACACTAAAATTGAAATAATGTTTTGTATTCTACCTGACCAAAATAGAATAAAGCTAGAAATCAACAGTATTAAATAACACATTATCAAATGATGAATGGTTATTAAACAAATCAAAAAACTTATAGAAAATAATGAAAAGGAGAACACAATATAACAAAACCAATAGAATGCAATGAAGACAGTCTTAAGATGTAAGTTTATAACTTCAAAGAACCTACACTACAAAAGCAGAGAGACGTTAAATAACTGGATGAATGCACTGTAAGGCTTTGGGAAAGCAAGAACAAAGAAAACCTAAAGCATTAGAGAGGAAGAAATAATTAAGATCAGGGCATAAATTAATGAACAAAGTGCAAAAAAAATCAACAACACAAAGAGGTTATTCTCTGTAAAGATAAAGAAATTTACAAAACTTTAGCCAAATTAGCCAAAAGAATAAAAAACCTAAATTTAAATTTTGCAGATGAATGGGAAACCATTACAACAGATAATAATGAAACCCAAAAGATCATAAGGACATTACCTTAGAAGACAATATCCTACTAAGTTAGAGAACCCAAAAGTAATGGACGAATTTCTAGATGCATATAGGCTACTGAAGTTAACAAAAGTAAGATAAATAATTTAAATAGATCTATAATAAACACTGAGACTGAAGCAATAATAAGATAAAATTTAAAATCTCATGAGTGAAAAAATGCCCAGGTCCTGATGGATGCACTGTAGAATTCTATCAGACTTTTAAAGAAAACTAAAACCAATGCTTCTCAAATTGCTCTGAGAGGAAAATAGGAACACTATTACAATGATACTTGCTTACCCATGTTGACTGATGCTCTAGTCAAAATAATTAGGAAATGGAATCAGCCTAGATGCTTATCAACAGATGAATGAATAATGAACATGTGGTACTTACACACAATGAAATTGTATTCAGCTGTAAGCAAAATAAAATTACAAATTTTGTTGGAAAATTAATTAAAAGATTATATACTAGTGAAGTAATGCATCCTCAGATAGACAAGTACCAAATATTCTCTCATATGCAAATCCTAGCTTTGAATCTGTATGTGAGTAGGAGCTGAAATGGGCCATAAGAAGGAGGCAGGGAGAAGGGCTTAAGAGAAGAAGGGAACAGTGGAACATCTGTGATAGGTAAGTAGAGGGGTGGGATGCAGGGATGGAAAGGTTTAAATGGGGTTTTGGATGAGGCATACAGGACAGGAAGGGGGAAGGTTAAACAAATTAAAGATTGGTGAAAAGGCTATAAAGAAACCTAGTTCTTTGTCATTTAGTTTAAAATATAATTTTTAAAAAGATTTTGAACAGAAGTACCCTGTGTAGGTGGATAAGACTTTGCCCAGAGACCATTGATTATTGTTAAATATATATATGTGTGTATATATATATATATATATGCACACACATACATATATACATACATACATATACATACACACAGTGGAAATCTACTCAAAAGTAAGAAAAAAATGATATATATACACTAGTGCCAGAGGTAGAATGTCCTTACTCCAGTAATGATGGAAATCATTAAAAAATCAAATGACACCTGGGTGTGGTGGTGCACACCTTTAATCCCAGTACTCGAGAGGCAGAGGTAAGAGGATCACTGTGAGTTCGAGGCTACCTGAGACTACATAGTGAATTCCAGGTCAGCCTGAGCTAGAGTGAGACTCTACCTCAAAAAAAAAAAAAAAAAAAAAAAAAATTCACCCTGAGACTACATAGAGAATTCCAGGTCAGCCTGAGCTAAAGAGAGACCCTACCTTGAAAAACCAAGAAAAGCAAAAAATGACAACAAATGTTAGAAATGATGTAGGGAAAAAGGGACCCTCAACCACTCCTGATGGAAATGTAAACTTGTACAACCACTATGAAAATCAATATGTAGATTTCTGAAAAGGATGAATACAGAGCTACAAACGTTATTCATTTACACTCCATGTCTCATAGATGTTCAACCATGTTTATAGCTGCTCAATTCATAATGCTACTAACTGGAATCAACCCAGGTAGGCATCATTGGATAAATGGATAACAAATTTGTGGTACATTTACACAGTGGAAATCTACTCAAAAGTAAGAAAAAAATGATACAGTGAAGTTTGTAGAAAAATGGGCAGACTTAGAACAGATCATACTCAGTGAGCACACACAATCACAGAAAGACAAATACCACATGGTCTCATTCATCTGTGGCTCCTAACCTGGACCAGCTTGAGTTGCTAACATGCCTGATCAGCAACTCATGGCCCAAACATTAGGAATGGAAGGTTTATGGGGGAGGGAAAGGGGAGGTTGGGGGAAAACAAACACAAAACTAAATCAGAAATTAGCTGGCATCATAGAAGCCTTTATCTGTGCAGATAGACTAAAAGATATACAACAGGAATAAGGGGGAGCAACTGAAAAGAAGGGTCCTAGAGAGGGTGGGATGAAGCCTAGTCCTTAAAAATATATATTTTGGTTCACTGAGCTGGACAGTGCATGGGCAAGTAGGCATGACACAGCATGAGTAGGCCAGACCTCTATTTCCCAGCTCCTTCCAGCTCCCTGGTCTGGGTTCCCTGTGCTGGACAGACTGTCAGGGGGCTCAGCACAGAGTCAGTAGGCCAGATCCCTGATTCCTTGCTCCTCCCAGGCCCCTAGTCATAGTAGGTCCCAATGTGCCTTGCTTAGGGAGGCATGGTCCCTGTGTGGGGTGTGGAATCAGGCCTTTTGCTCTGGTATCCACTGGGTACTATCATCCCTGTTCTCCTGAGTCAGAGGGTACATGGGCAAAAAGACAAAATTTTGCTTCCTGTGACAGTTAAGGCATTATCAACTTGATCTGTTTAGTAATCCACAGGTTGCTTCTAGGAAGGATCAACTAAAGGAGGAAGTCTTTCCCCCAGAGTGAGCCCTTCCCCCAGAGTGGATGACCCTGCTCAGAGAGGGACTTGATATAAGAAAGCTCTGGGTAAAAAGAGTTCCTTCCTTCCTTCCTTCCTTCCTTCCTTTCTTCCTTCCTTCCTTCCTTCCTTCATTCATTCACTCATTCCTTCATTCCTCTTGGCTGCTGGAGATGCTTGCTACCTTCCAGCATTCATTGAAAACCAGTGCAGACTAAAGACCAGCATCAACTGAAGACCCACATGGGTCGAAACCCAGTGGCTCCTCAGGAAGCCTCCAAGCTTTCCTGCACCATCTGCAGTGCTGGGTCAGGACTGCTGAGGCATCTGGACATGAGGACTGAGCAGCTACCAGGTTCAGTGATTTTTGGGCCTGAAACTGCTATTGGACTACTGTAAGCTTATCCAATAAATCCCCTTTTTAAAATAATACATTCTAGCAGTTCTGTTCCTCTAGAGAACCCTGACTAATATACTTCCTCTTCAATAAAAGAAAGAATCCCCTAAAATGGGTAGACAACAATTCAAAACAGCCAATGAAAGCCAGAAACCTGACAGAGCTCCATGAAGGATGCCTGGTCCTACAATGGAAGCCTCCAATGAAATCATAGAGAAATCAACAGAAATTCATTTGCAAAATGAAAACACAACAAGCAATGAGACCCTGATCTAAAAAAAAAAAAAATCAATTGCTGAACTGGAAGCAAACTATCAAAGAACAACAATCCTATCAATGAAATTGACCAAAATCATCTCTTAGAGCATTCAGCTTTTAACAGTAGACTTAACTTGGTTAAAGAAAATCATAGAACCCTCAAAAGAGAGATGAATGAATTGAAAGCAAGTCCAGAAATGGAAGATCTCAACAACCAGTTGGTTAAGCTTAATGAAGACTTGATCAAATGCAAGAATGAATTCTGAGAAGCATCAAGAAAATCAGAACTCAAACAGAAATTGTACCACAAAAAAGAAATGGACATGCCAGGCATGGTGGCATGTGCCTTTAGTCCTAATACTAGGGATGCAGAGATAGGAGGATTGCCATGAGTTTGAGACCACCCTGAGACTACATAGTGAATTCCAAGTCAGCCTGAGCTAGAGTGAGACCCTACCTCAAAAAAGAAAAAAAAAAAAAAAGATGGACATGATGCAAAATAACACAACAGAAAACAAAAATCAAACAGAAATTGTAAAAGCCTTTCTAAAACCCCTCAGCAACAGAGTTACTTATAGGGAAGACAGAACCTCTGACTTGGAAGATAAGACAGAAGAAATTAATAAGAAGGCCAAAAACTTTGCTAAGTTCTAAATATCAAGTGAACAGAATATGAGGGAACTGTGGGATACCTTAAAATGACCAAACATCTGGATCATAGGTATACCAGAAGGAGAAGAAATCCTTGGCAGAGGCATAGATAACATACTCAACAAAATTATTGAAGAAAATTTTCCAAATCTCTCAAAAGAGAAGTGCATCAACATATAAGAAGCCCACAGAACAACAAGCAGACAGGACCAAAGAAGAAACTCTCCAAGGAACACAACAGTTAAAACTCTTAACAACTAAAACAAGGGGAGAGTGTTAAAAGCAGAAAGAGAAACAACTCCAATATACATAAGCAATTCCATCAGACCTACATCAGATTTCTCAATGGAAACCTTGAAAGCCAAAAGGGCCAGAATGGAACACTTCAAAGTCTAAAACACTATGGCTTCCAACCCAAGCTAATATACCCAACAAAATATCCCTCATAATATATGGTGAAAGGAAAACTCCATGAAAAAAATAAACCCTATGATTATGTGAACTCAAAGCCAAAACTACAGAGAATACTTGAGTAAATAATTGACACAGGACAGTCAAACAACCAGTCTCAAGAGGCAACAGGAAAATCACAACAACCAAAATTGACAGGATCTAAATAGTATAAAACATAAGAAAGCACCAAACCACATAAAACACCTCATCATGGCAGGGATTACGTCATGCCTCATATTAATAACCTTAAATATTAATGGACTAAACTCGCCCATTACAAGCTACCAGGGTGGATCAAAAAGTTGGACCATTCTATCAAGTAGGGTCATCAAAAACTCTGCCAACTCCTGGAGACTAAACAGCACATTTTGAAACAATGAATGTGTCATGGGGGAAAAAAAAAGAAATTGGAAAATTCCAAGAATTGATTCATAAGGAAAAAAATTATAGCCCTAAATGCCTTCATTACAAATACAGAGAGATCAAATTAATAACCTGACTGTCTACCTAAAGGCACTAGAAAACAAGAGGAATACAACTGAAAGAGCTCCAGACAAAAAGAAATAATTAAGATTAGAGACTTCTGGTTAAGATGGTGGCTTAGGAACCACACCAAAGCAGCCTAAGGGAGGAAAAAGCCAAAGAATACCCAACAAAATACACACTTTTACTAAAAAGTGAGGTGTATAAGAAATGAAAACTGCACCAGAGAAGTAGGAGAGATCCAGGGCATCCAGAGCCCACACAGGCAGGCCAAAGCAGCTCTGGCATTGGTGGCTCCAGCTCCAGCACCAGCAGTGGTGGCTTTGGCTCCAGCAGCAGCTGCTCCAGCACTAGCAGTGCCAGCTCTGGCTCCAGTTCTGGCATTGGCAGAGCTGGCTTCGGCGGCAGCAGCAGAGCCTCTGGCAGCAGCGGATCCAGCAGAGGCGGCTACAGCAGCAGCAGCAGCAACAGCGGGGGTTCCAGTAGTGGCAGCTCCAACAGCAGCGGTGCCAAGTCTGTGGGGCCACAGCTTCCAGGCTTGGCTTTCCCCACAGGAAAAGCCAGTGCCCAGCTCCAGAAAACAGAACAGTGGACAAGTGATCGAGCCAGCCTACTTGAACGCACAGGGCACCAAAGAGGGACACATAACTGAGACCAAAATCTTCCAAAAAAGTAACTGGGACTGCACCAGAGAAGGGTCTCACTTGGTCACAAGCTGACTTGGAACCCTTAGCAGACCAGAAATCTTAACCTCTTTGTTGATAGAGGATCTGGTTTTTATATTACCTACTCTTGCATAAATATAAATACTCAGTGCTGTTTTTCATTAAATGTGTACATTGTTTAGTTATATTTTAGAATCTGTATTGTGTTCCACTCGGCCTACTTGAATACTCCCATAGCAGGCAAACCCAACCCCTAGGAACACCTTTGTACATACACTGAGAGTCTTAAGACACCTTAAGCTCCTAACCTGAAGATATATAATATCAGATCAATTGATACAGCTAATACCCAGCTAGCTAGAAAATCCAAGCATTAACTTAATCCAAGATGCAAAATATATACATTATAACACAAGAAACACTGAAAATCAAGAGAATATAAATCCACCCAAAAGTATTAATGCATCAGAAATGAGCTCCAGTGAGAATGAGTTAGAGGAAGTGCTTGAGAAACATTTCAGAAGAATGATTATAAATATGTTCAAAGAAGGAATCAAAGAAGACATAGGACACCAATTTAATGAAATAAAGAAGGCAATACAAGACATAAATAAGGAAACAGAAATAATAAAGAAAAACCAGTCAGAATTACTAGCAATGAAAGACATAGTTAATGAATTAAAAACGTCTGAAGAAAATCTCACCAGTAGAATAGATGGAGAGGACAGAATTTCTAAGATAGAAGACCAGGTGACAGATCTGAGACAGTTCAACAAAGAGAAAGACAAAGTAATAGAAAAGTATGAGTGGGAATTTCAAGATATTAGGGACACTATGAAAAGATCAAATATAAGAATTCAGGGCATAATAGAAGGAGAAGAATTTCACTCCAAAGGCATAGTAGGCATCTTCAACAAACATAGAAGAAAATTTCCCCTAAAATGGGAAAGAGATGCCAGTGCAGATACAGGAATCCTTTAGAACCCCAGCCAGACAAAACCTGCAACTAACCTCTCCTCACCATATTATAATCAAACTACCAAACACACACACCAAAGAAAAAACATTGAAAGCAGAGAGAAAAATCAAGTTACCTACAAAGGCAAGCCTATCAGGATTACAGCAGATTACTCAGCACAAACATTAAAAGCCAGAGGGTGTGGAGTGATGTATTCCAAGTTCTGAAAGATAACAACTGTCAACCAAGGTTACTTTATCCTGAAAAACTATCCAGTTAAATTGAGAAAGAAGGACGTTCCATGACAAAAGCAGGTTAAAGGAGTATTTGAAGACAAAACCAGCTCTACAGAAAATACTTGACAGAATCCTCCATGCTGAAGAAAAGGAAAAGCACACATATAAGGAACCTAAAAAAACAAGCAATACTCAAATACTAGTTAACACAAGAGAGCACAGATAGAACCAGAACCACAAAAAAAAAAAAATGGACAACATAAATACACACCTTTCAATAATATTTCTTAATATCAACAGCCTCAATGCCCCAATGAAAAGACATAGGTTTGCAGACTGGGTTAAAAAGAAGGATCCTACAATTTGTGGTCTCCAAGAAACTCACCTTTCTAAAAAGGATGGATATTATCTTAGGGTGAAAGGTTGGAAAACGGTGTTTCAAGCAAATGGGCCTAGAAAACAAGCAGGGGTTTCTATCCTAATATCTGACAAGGTAGACTTTAGTCTAACATTAGTCAAGAAAGATAAGGAAGGTCACATTATATTGATTAAGGGTACACTCCAACAGGAGGACATTACAATCCTAAACATATATGCACCTAACATGGGGGTTCCCAAATTCGTCAAACAAACACTATTAGAACTAAGGTCACAGATAACACCAAACACAGTGGTGGTGGGTGACTTTAACACCTCAGTCTCATCAATTGACAGGTCATCCCGGGAAAAAATAAACAGAGAGGCATCTGGACTAAATGAGGTCATAGAAGGAAAGGACCTAACAGATATATACAGGACATTTCATCCAAAGGCTGCAGAATATACATTCTTTTTTTTAACTTTATTTGTATACATTTATTAAAATAGAATAGGCATAAACAAAAAAGAAAAAAATCAAGATAAAGTGTCAATGCAATTTTGCTTGCAGGGAGGAGTCAGAAAAATGAAAATCATCAGGAAAAACGTTCTATCCCAAAGTCTAGGTTACATAATGTTATAATTCATATGCCAAAATTAAGTATTACCCACTTACTCTACAAGTGAAAAAAGCAAGTCCAAAATCTATTTTTTTTTGTGTGTAAGAATCTTTACATGAAATATATAATGATTTCTCAGAAAGTGATACGGCAACATTGAGAAGTTTCCATTAAGCAATGACTAGAAAATCTCAAATACACCTAGCCAGCTATGTTGTAGCTCAGTACATACCAATCACCAGAACTGTTCTGGGCTGGTGTATACTAGTTTGACCTGGAACTAGCATTGTGAGTTTTAGAAAGACAGCAGTAATATTTTGGCTTGTATTCTAGATGATTACCATAGTTAAGGCAAGAGCTGAAGCGTATTAAGTGAAGGTAGTTAAGACTTAATGACAGTCATCACAATCTCTTGCAACCTACATAAACTGTATAATGCTTACATGAGATGAAACTATTGTTGCTTAATTGAAATTTTATGCACACACATACAAAAAGAGAGAATTTTAAAAATAACAATCAAAGGCAATCATCCTAAATGTACTGGTAGGTATTAAAAATGCAAATATACCATGTAACTGAAGTAATATGAGCACTACACTTTACATAGGAGAAAAGAGACTGGTTCTCATACAGCTAAGCCTGCAACAATCATCATATACATTCTTTTCAGCATTACATGAAACATTCTCTAAAATAGACCATATATTAGGACACAAAGAAAATCTTAACAAATTCAGGAAAATTGAAATAATTCCTTGCATTCTATCTGGCCACAATGGAATTAAACTACAAATCAGTAGCAAGAAAGGCTATAGAGCATACACAAAATCATGGAAACTAAACAATATACTACTAAATGATGAATGGGTCAATGAAGAAATCAAGAAGGAAATCAAAAAATTTATACAGTCAAATGATAATGAGAACACAACATATCAAAATTTCTGGGACACAATGAAGGCAGTTCTAAGAGATAAATTTATAGCCTTAAGTGACTATATTAAGAGATTAGAAAGGTCGCAAGTAAATGACCTAATGCTTCACCTTAAAGCCTTGGAAAAAGAAGAACAAGGCAAACCAAAAATCAGTAGACAGGGAGAAATAATAAAGATTAGGGAAGAAATTAATGAAATAGAAACAAAAAAAAAAAATCCAATGAATTAATTACACAAAGAATTGGATCCTTCAAAGGATAAACAAGATTGATAAACCCTTAGCAAATCTGACCAAAAGAAAGAGAGAAGAGACACAAATTAATAAAATCAGAGATGAAAAAGGTAACATCACAACATATTCCAGAGAAATTCAAAAAAATCATAGGGACATGATATTCGATAAAAATGCCAAAAATACTCTTTGGAGAAAAGAGAGCTTCTTCAGCAAATGGTGTTGGGAAAATTGGATATGTATCTGCAGAAGGATGAAAATAGATTCTTCTCTCACGCCATGCACAAGAATTTAGTCCAAATGGATTAAAGACCTTAACATCAGACCGGAAACTCTGAAACTGCTAGAGGAAAAAGTAGGGGAAACCCTTCAACATATTGGTATTGGCAAAGAATTTCTGAATAAAATAAAATAAATAAAAAATAAAAGCATATACTCCAAAAAGTATGAAAATTTGAAAGAAATGGATGATTTCCTTGATTTATATGACCTACATAAATTAAATCAAAATGAGATTAATCACTTAAATAGACCTATAACAAACATGGAGATCCGAACAGTTATCAATAATCTCCAAAAAAAAAAAAAAAAAAAAAAAAAAAAGCCCAGTCCCAGATGGATTCACTGCTGAATTTTACCAGACCTTTAAGGAAGAGCTAACACCATTGCTTCTTAAGCTTTTACAGGAAATAGAAAAAGAAGCAATGCTACCAAGCTCCTTTTATGAGGCCAGCATCACCCTGATACCAAAAGCAGGGAAAGATAGAACAAAAAAAGAAAATTACAGACCAATCTCCCTCATAAACATAGATGCAAAATATCAAAAAATATTGGCAAACAATACAAGAGTATATCAAAAAGATCATTCACCCTGAAGAAGTAGGCTTTATCTCAGAGATGCAGGGATGGTTCAATATATGCAATCTATACATGTAATACATTATATAAACGGGTTGTAGGACAAAATTCACATGATCATCTCATTAGAAGCAGAGAACTCATTTAACAAATTCCAACATCCCATCATGATAAAAGTCCTACAGAGCCTGGGAATAGAAGGAACATATCTCAATATAATAAAAGCTATTTATGACAAGCCTACAGCCAACATATTACTAAATGGGGAAAACTTTTCCACTAAAATCAGGAAGAAGACAAGGATATCCACTGTCCCCACTTTTATTTAATATAGTTTTGGAAGTCTTAGCCATAGCAATAAGGCAAGAGACACACATAAAAGGGATACAAATTAGAAAAGAAGAGATCAAGTTATCATTATTTGCAGATGACATGATTCTATACATACAGGACCCTAAAGATTCTACTAGCAAACTGTTAGAGCTGATAAAAAACTACAGCCATGTAGCAGGATACAAAATAAATACACAGAAATCAGTAGCCTTCATATATGCTAACAACAAACACACAGAAGATGAAATCAGAGAATCACTCCCATTCACAATTGCATCAAAAAAAAACAATAATAATAAAGTACCTTGGAATAAACCTATTGAAGGAAGTAAAGAATCTCTACAATGAGAATTTTAAAACACTCAAGGAAGAAATTGCTGAGGACACTAAAAAGTGGAGAAACATCCCTTGTTCCTGGATTGGAAGAATCAATATTGTGAAAATGGCAATCTTACCTAAAGCAATATACCCATTTAATGCAATCCCTATCAAAATTCCAAAAGCATTCTTCATGGAAATAGAAAAAATCCATAAATTCATTTGGAATCACACAAAACCTCGAAGATCTAAAATAATACTAAGCAACAAAAATAAGGCTGGTGGTTGGGCTGGAGAGATGGCTTAGCAGTTAAGCGCTTGCCTGTGAAGCCTAAGGACCCCGGTTCGAGGCTCGGTTCCCCAGGTCCCACGTTAGCCAGATGCACAAGGGGGCGCACGCGTCTGGAGCTCGTTTGCAGAGGCTGGAAGCCCTGGCGCGCCCATTCTCTCTCTCTCCCTCTATCTGTCTTTCTCTCTGTGTCTGTTGCTCTCAAATAAATAAATAAATAAATAAATTAAAAAAAAAAATAAATAAATAAGGCTGGTGGTATCACCATACCTGATTTTAACCTATACTACAGAGCCATAGTAAGAAAAACAGAGTGGTACTGGCATAAAAACAGACATGTAGATCAGTAGAACAGAATAGAGGACACAGATGTAAGCCCAAGTAGCTATAGCCACCTGATATTCGATAAAAATGCCAAAAATACTCTTTGGAGAAAAGAGAGCCTCTTCAGCAAATGGTGTTGGGAAAATTGGATATGTATCTGCAGAAGGATGAAAATAGATTCTTCTCTCACGCCATGCACAAGAATTTAGTCCAAATGGATTAAAGACCTTAACATCAGACCGGAAACTCTAAAACTGCTAGAGGAAAAAGTAGGGGAAACCCTTCAACATATTGGTCTGGCAAAGACTTTCTGAATACAACCCCAATTGCTCAGGCAATAAAACCACAGATTAACCACTGGGACCTAATGAAATTACAAAGATTTTGCACTGCAAAGGACACAGTGAATAAAGCAAAGAGGCAACCTACAGAATGGGAAAAAATCTTTGCCAGCTATATATCTGATAAAGGATTAATATCTAGGATATACAAAGAACTCAAAAAGTTAAATAATAAGGAATCAAACAAGCCAATCAAAAAATGGGCTATGGAGCTAAATAGAGAGTTCTCAAAGGAAGAAATACAAATGGCATATAAGCATCTAAAAAAATGTTCTACGTCACTAGTCATCAGGGAAATGCAGATTAAAACTACATTGAGATTCCATCTCACTCCTGTCAGATTGGCCACCATCATGAAAACAAATGATCATAAATGTTGGTGGGGATGTGGAAAAAAAGGAACCCTTCTACACTGCTGGTGGGAATGCAATCTGGTCCAGCCATTGTGGAAAACAGTGTGGAGGTTCCTAGAACAGCTAGAGATTGATCTACCATATGACCCAGCTGTAGCACTTCCAGGCATATATCCGAAGGACTCATCTCATTTCCTTAGAAGTATGTGCTCAACCATGTTTATTGCTTGTCAATTAACAATAGCTGGGAAATGGAACCAGCCTAGATGCCCCTCAACTGATGAGTGGATAATGAAACTGTGGCACATTTATACAATAGAGTTCTACTCAGCGGTAAAGAAAAATGAAGTTATGAAATTTGCAAAAAAAAAAAAAAATGGAGGGACCTGGAAAGGATTATAATAAGTGAGGTAACCCAGGCCCAGAAAGCCAAGCACCACATATTCTCTCTCATATGTGGATCCTAGCTACAGATGATTGGGCTTCTGTGTGAGAAGGATAATACTTAGTAGCAGAGGCTAGTAAGTTAAAAAGGAGATACAAAGGGAAGAGAAAGGAAAGGAGGAGGGTACTTAATAGGTTGATATTGTATATATGTAAGTACAATGACTGAGATGGGGAGGTAATATGACGAAGAATGGAATTTCAAAGGGGAAAGTGGAGGGGAGAGGGAATTACCATGGGATTTTTTTATAAGCATGGAAAATGTTAATAAAAATTTAAAAAAATAAAATAAAAAACACAAAAAAAGAAAAAAGCAGGCTAAAGGAGTATTTGAAGACAAAACAACAAAAATGAGGCTGGTAGTATCACTATACCTTATTTTAACCTATATTACAGAGCCATAGTAACAAAAACAGCATGGTACTGGCATAAAAGCAGACATGTAGATAAATGGAACAGAATAGAGGACCCAGATGCAAGTCCAAGTAGCTACAGCCATCTGATATTCAACAAAAATGCCAAAAACACTCATTGGAGAAAAGACAGCCTCTTCAGCAAATGGTGCTGGGAAAACTGGATATGTATCTGTAGAAAGATGAAAATAGATTCTTCTCTCTCTGCATGAACAAGAATTAAGTCCAAATGGAGTAAAGACCATAACATCAGACCTGAAACTCTGAAAATGCTAGAGGAAATAGTAGGGGAGACCCTTCAACATATTGGTCTTGACAAAGATTTTCTGCATATAACCTCAATTGCTCAGGCAATAAAGCCACAGATTGACTGCTGGGAACTCATGAAAATATAAAGATTGTGTCCAGCAAAGGACACTGTGAATAAAGCAAAGAGGCAACCTACAAATGGGAAAAAGTCTTTGCCAGCTATACATCTGATAGAGGATTAATATCTAGGATATACAAAGAACTCAAAAAATTAAATAATAAGAAATCAAACAAGCCAATTAAAAAATGATCTATGGAACTAAATAGAGAGTTCCCAAAAGAATGGCATATAAGCATCTAAAAAAAAATTGTTCTACATCCCTAGTCATTGGGGAAATGCAGATTAAAGATTAAAGCAGAAATTAATGAATTGGAAACTAAGAAAACCAATAAAAATAATCAATGAATCAAAGAGCTAGATTTTTGAAAAAATGAAAAAGATTGACAAACCCCTGGCCAATTTGACCAAGCATAAAAAATAAGCTCAAGTAATACTAAAACATAAAAAAAAAAAAAAAACAAGAAAGAAATTGAGGAGGACTTGCTCCAGGATATGTAGAATTAATATTGTGAAAATGACAATTCTACTAAAAGCAATATACAGATTTAATGCAATACCAATAAAAATACCAGCATCATTCTTCACAGAGATTGAAAAAAAAAAAATGATCTTACTTCCTGCCACTATGGCGAACACCTACCTGCCCTGCAAATCCCAGGAAAAGAAAGGCAAGACATGAAGGGTTTTCTGGGATGTCTTATTAGTGGGAGGGCACAGAGCAGAGGAACAGTGAATCGTGGATTGCCTCATGGGCAGGTAGACTACCCTAATACCAAATAGCCTTCATGCCCCTGCCATGGCCCTGCAACCTACACCGCAGCCCACACACTCCTCCATGGCACCACGTCTGCCGCAGGAGACCATCGCCTGTCTCTGCGGACCCACAAACCGCCATAGCACCGTATCCCACTGCCACCTCCCCACCCACTTCCGCAACCCAGATCCCACGCACAGATTGATCCCTGCATGCAGAAGCTTAAACCACTCTGCACATTTGCCCACACTACTGTTCAGTGAGCACAGTCCCACAGCAATTGCCACACAAGCCCAGAGTGTCTCTTGCTTGCACCAGCTCAGGTGCCCTCTCCTACCTGTCTGCCACACCTGCCATCCTACATTCTCCTGTGGCGGAGGAGCACAGACTGTTTCCGGGACCCAGGGTTCCCAACCAGAGTTTGGGATACTTCAGGGCTTTGTAACTCAGTCCCCTTCCAAGATCGAAGACAGGCAGCTTTGGAGCATTACCACTCCAGAATTCAGGCAACTTTGGCCCCCCTGTCAGGCAGTAGATAGGAGGCTTTGGCAAGTGGGATCCAAAGGCCAGGATGCCTGACAACTGCCCTAGGCTGCCTCAGATTCCCATTGAACTAGAGCCCAGGCTGATCCACCCACCTTCCTGCGGATACACTGTCATGGGCAGACCACAGTGCAAAAGAAATAACATGGAAAATCAAATGCAAGAAAACCCAGTTAGACCACCCAGTCCTACAATGAATGCATGTCACCAAAACATAGAAGAGTTATTAGGATCAGAACATCAAATTGAAGTTATGAGCAATGCAACCCTGACCAACCTACTGATAGAACTTGCAGAAAGCAACAAAGGACCAAAACTTGTGTGGATGCTACCATCATTAAGCTAGAAAAAATTGACAGAAACTGGAAGGAGTTCAAAGAGAGTTAATAGATTTGAGGGAGAGTGAAAACAAAGAAGACCTTAAAAATCAGCTGGCCATACTAAATGAAGACATAAAGAAATGCAGAGATGAATTCCAAGAATCATCAAGAAAATCAGAAAATCATGTGAAAAGGGAGCTTGACAGAGTAATGGAAATGATACATAGAAAAGTAGTAGAAAATGCAAACTTAATTGAACAAGCCCAAAACTCTCTAGAGGCCCTCAAGAACAGAGTCAGCGAAGTGGAGGATAGAAACTCTGATCTGGAAGACAAGATGGAAGAAACAGTTCAAGAGTTCAAAAACTTCAGTAAGTTCAAAAGTTCCTGTGAACAGAACATGAGGGAATTGTGGGATACACTTAAACGTCCTAATATCAGAATCACTGGAATACCAGGAGGAGAAGAATTTCAGACCAAAGGCATGGAGAATTTATTTAACAAAATAATTGAAGAAAACTTCCCCCGTCTCTTAAAAGAAAGGCCCGTCAAGATACAAGAAGCCAACAGAACTCCAAACACACTGGACCAAAGGAGAAACTCTCCAAGACATATTATCATTAAGACTCTAAACATTGACACAAAAGAAAAAATCCTAAAACCAGCTAGGGAAAAACAGCACACCACTTTCAAAGGTAACCCCATCAGAATTACTTCAGACTTCTCAATGGAAACCCTGAAAGCTAGAAGGGCCTGGAGTGAAATTCTACAAAGTCTACGAACCTGTGGACTCCAACCCAAACTACTCTACCTGGCAAAAGTATCCCTCATAATAGATGGTGAAAGAAAAACTTTCCATGACAAAACTCAGCTTTACAAATATATGAACACAAAACCAAACCTACGGAGAGTATTTCAGGAAATTCTCCACAAAGAAGAAACAAATAACCAAACTCAAATGCCTACAAGAAGCAGATCACAACAACCAAACCCAGAGTAGACACAAAAAGCTTCAAAGCCTATGAAAACACCAACACACATCTACCACCACAATATGGCAGGGATCAAATCAAATGTCACAGTTATTACCCTAAATATTAAGGGCCTTAATTCACCCGTCAAGAGACACAAGCTAACAGGATGGATCAAAAAATTAGTCCCCTCGGGCTGGAGAGATGGCCTAGCAGTTAAGTGCTTGCCTGTGAAGCCTAAGGACCCTGGTTCGAGGCTCGATTCCTCAGGACCAACGTTAACCAGATGCACAAGGGGGCACATGCGTCTGGAGATCATTTGCAGTGGCTGGAGGCCCTGGCCTGCCCATTCTCTCTCACTCTCCCTCTCTCTGCCTCTTTCTCTATCACTTTCAAATAAATAAATAAATATAAAGAAAACAAAAAATAAATAAAAAATTTAGACTCCTCAATCTGTTGCTTTCAAGAAACCCACCTCACCATTAAAGAAGGCACCTCCTCAGGGTAAAGGGGTGGAAGACAATATTCCAAGCAAATGGAATAAGAAACAAGCAGGTATAGCTATATTAATATTGGATAAAATAGACTTCAAACCAAATATAATCAAAAAAGACAAAAAGGGCTATTTCCTACTCATCAAGGGAACCATCCATCAAGAGGATATTACAATCATAAATTTGTATGCACCAAACACAGGGGCCCCACAGTTCATAAAACAAAACATACTTCACAATAAAACAGAAACAACCACCAACACCATCATAGCTGGGGACTTCAATACACCATTATCAGTAATAGACAGATCATCCAAACAGAAACTCAACAGGGAAGTAAGAGAGCTCAGTTAAACCATAGAGCACTTAAACCTAACAAACATCTACAGAACATTCCACCCGAAATCCACAGAATACACATTCTTCTCAGCAGCCCATGGAACATTTTCTAAAATAGACCATACACAGGGTTACAAAGACTGCCTCCACATATTTACGAAAATTGACATAATTCCCTGCATGATCGCAGATAACAATGCTATATTGCTAGAAATCAACAACAAAACCCAACAAGAATCCCAATGGCACCTGGAAACTGAACAGCACACTTTTAAACAATAGATGGATAGTGGATGAAATAAAAAAGGAAATTGCAAAATTCCTAGAATTGAATGACAATGAGAACACATCATACCAAAACTTATGGGACACAAAGAAGGCAGGCCTCAGGGGAAAATTCATAGCACTCAATGCCTTCATAAAAAAGACAGAAAGATCCCTAATCAATAACCTAAACATCCACATAAAAGCACTGGAAAAACAGGAAAAATCCAACCCAAACAGCTCCAGAAGGAAAGAAATAAATAAAATCAGAGCAGAAATTAATGAATTGGAAACCAAGGAAACAATTAAGACACTGACAAAACAAAGAGCTGGTTCTTTGAAAAATTAAACAAGATTGACAAACCCCTGGCCAATTTGGTCAAGCAAAAAAAGGAGAGGCTTCAAATTAACAAAATTCAAAATGAAAAAGGAGAGATCACAACAGACATAAGTGAAATTGGAAGAATCATCAGGACTTATTTCAAAAACCTCTACTCCACAAAACTAGATAATGTGGAGGAGATGGATAAATTCCTGGACATATACCATCTATCAAAGCTAAACTCAGAGCAGATTAATCACCTCAATGAACCCATCACACTCATGGAGATTGAAAAAGTAATAAAAACCTTCCCCCAAAAAAGAGTCCAGGACCAGATAACTTCTCAGCTGAATTCCATCAAACCTTCATGGAAGAACTCAAACCAATCTTCCTTAAACTGTGTTACACAATTGAAGAACAGGAAAAGCTACCCAACTCCTTTTATGAAGCTAGCATCACCCTAATTCCAAAACCAGGCAGAGATGCCACAAGAAAAGAAAACTACCGGCCTATTTCCCTAATGATCTTAGATGCAAAGATCCTGAACAAAATCCTCACAAACTGAATACAACACATCAAAAGCATCATTCACCTTGACCAAGTGGGATTCATCCCAGGAACACAAGGGTGGTTCAACATACAGAAATCTGTCAATGTAATACACCACATAAACAAGGTTAAACATAAAAACCACATGATCATTTCAATAGATGCAGAAAATGCCGTTGACAAGATACAACATCATTTCATGATCAAAACATTGGAGAGAATCGGCATAGTTGATACATATCTTAACATAATAAAGGCAATATACCAAGCTCCAAAGGCCCAAATAATACTTAATGTAGAGAGACTGGAGGAATTCCCATTAAGATCAGGAACAAGACAGGGTTGTCCTCTTTCACCTCTGCTTTTCAATATAGTATTGGAAGTCCTAGCTCAAGCAATAAGACAGGAGAAGGAAATAAAAGGGATACAATTTGGAAAGGAAGAAGTTAAGTTAGCTCCATTTGCTGATGACATGATTGTATATGTAAGAGACCCGAGAGACTCCATCCCCAAACTCCTGAAGGTGATTAACTCCTATAGCAAAGTAGCAAGATACAAAATCAATGCACAAAAACCACTAGCATTTCTATATGCAAATGACAAAGATATAGAGAAAGAAACAAGGGACATAGTCCCATTTTCAATACAAACAAAAAAATAAAATACCTTGGAATAACGTTAACCAAGGAAGTGAAAGATCTATACAATGAAAACATAAAAACACTCAAAAAAGAAATTGAGGAGGATTGAGAAAATGGAAAGTCCTCCCGTGCTCCTGGATAGGCAGAATTAATGTTCTGAAGATGACAATCCTACCAAAGGCAATATATAGATTTAATGCAATTCCAATTAAAATCCCTACAGTGTTCTTCACAGACATAGAAAAAATGATCTCAAATTTCATATGGTAAGGCAGAAGGCATTGCATATCCAAACATATCCTCAGCAAATGGAATCGACTTGAGGACCCAGACTTTGGGTCAAGCAACTATAGCTACTTGATATTCAACAAAGGCCCGAACAATATAAGCTGGAAAAAAGACAGCATTTTCAACAAATGGTGCTGGATAACCACATGCAGGAAACTGAAACTTGATTCACACATTTCACCATGCACTACACTCAAATCCAAATAGATCAAACACCTCAATATAAGACCAGGAAGTACTGTCCATGATATAGGAATGGAAAAAGACTTCCTGAACAAAACCCCAGTAGGTCACGATATTAAACAGTCACTCAACCAAAGGGATCATATGAAGCTGAAGAGTTTCTTTACAGACAAGCATACAATAAGCAAAGCCAATAGATTACCCACAGAATGGGAGAAAATATTTGTGGGTTACCCAACTGATAGAGGCCTAATCTCTAGAGTCTACAAAGAACTCAAAAATCTAAACAGTAAGAAGTCAAACACCCCACTCACAAAATGGGGTGCAGAATTGAACAGGCACTTCACAGAGGAAGAAATACAAATCACAAACACACACTTAAGAAAATGTTCATCATCCCTAATCATCAGAGAAATGTAAATAAAAACAACTATGTGATTCCACCTTACCCCAATAAGGATAGCAAACATCAAAAAATCAAATGAAAATAAATGCTGGCGAGGATGTAGAGAAGCAGGAACACTCATCCACTCTTGGTGGGAATGTAGGATGGTACAACCACTTTGGAAAGCAATGTGGAGAGTCCTGAAAAAGCTGACTATAGAGATAACAACAGACTGAGTTATTTCTTTACTGGGCATCTACTCTCAAACCTTCAAACCACAGGCCAGAGAGATTTGCTCAACCATGTTTGTCATGGCTCAATGCATAATAGCTAAAAGCTGGAATCAACCCAGATGTCCATCATTAGAAGAATGGATAACAAAGATGTGGTATATCTACACAATGGAATTCTATACATCAGTAAGAAAAAATGACACAATGAAATTTAAGGAAAAATGGGTGAACCTGGAACAGATCATTCTCAGTGAACTTACCCAATCACAGAAAAAAAAAAAAAATCACCACATAGTCTCACTCATCTATAGAACCTAACCTGAATCTACCCAAGATACCTTACACACCCAGCAAGCATCTCGTGGACTAGACACTAGGAGGGATGGGGATGGAGGGGAGGGCATCAAAGGGGTGGGAAACACTAATCTAGACCCAAATGGCAATGGTACCATAAAATTCTACTTCCTAAAAGGCAGACCAAATGGCTGAACCCTCACCAGGCCCTTACAGGAAACACCTGAAACACAAGACACTGGAGAGGGTAGGATCAAGTCTAACCTAAATCTTCTACATCTTCCCTCCCTCCCTCTCCCTCTCTCTCTCTCCTCTCTATTAGTTACCTTTTTCCCCACATTTTCTTAGGAGACACTGACCTGTAACTCCCAGTGCCAGCATGGGGCTATCACCCCCAATGAGCTTTTGATCAGAGAAACCTACAAGGTTTTCTAAAAGAATGACAGATTTCTGTCATAGTACTTGATGACCCACCAAAGGTTAGTGGTAAGTGCCTATTGCTGAAGACACCATATGCAGCTGACACGTAAAATGGAATGGCATGGCTGGAAGCCAGGAGAGAGTCAATCCCTAGACAGTCAGCATATATAGTGCCAGAAGGTGCTACATGGGTGACTGGGGGAAATGACCAATATCTGTCCAACCTACTTAGCAGCAAATAACCTGGTGTGATGCCCACACAAGTGCAATAGTAGCACCCAGCCATGATGGGAAACCAACTGCTCTTGATTTGGCTAACTGATCCCCTCAGTGGTATGAGATCCATAGCTGGAGCTGGGAAACATGTCAGAACCATATCCTAACATAAGCCCACTCTCCAATATCAAGCTACCATCAATCATGGGCTACAAGAGGGCCTACACCTATTAAACTCTCTATTAAAAAAGTAAGTATTGCCAGGCGTGGTGGCGCACACCTTTAATCCCAGCACTCGGGAGGCAGAGGTAGGAGGATCGCCATGAGTTCGAGGCCACCCTGAGACTACATAGTGAATTCCAGGTCAGCCTGAGCCAGAGTGAGACCCTGCCTCAGAAAACCAAAAATAAATAAATAAATAAATAATAAAAAAGTAAGTATTATCTCATTTGTCCTGGTGCTAACTTACTCTCTGTTGAAGAATCTGCTTCTCTTTTTCAGATAGATGCAGATCCTAAAGAGAGAGCTGCCCCATCATACCTCAAAAGGGCCTGGACTGAAATCAAGGAAAATTGATGAAACCGGATACCAGCACAAAGGGGAAGGAGACCAACACAGAGAAAAATCAACTCCTACCAAATTAGAGAGCCAGAGACCCAGAGGCCCCCAACACGTCATCACTGAAGCAGACCAAAAATGAACCCAACATGGCTCAGGGTAATTTTGCGGAAGAGGGGATGGAAAGAATGCCAGAGCCACATGTTGGGTCATGATATACAGAGACATTTATCATACCAATAACTGTGGGCTAACTCCACAATGCACGACCCATATACCTCAACAAGGAGAGGCCAATGGGGAGGGGGTAAGTCACAGATGAGCCTAATAATGGTACCAAACTGCCTGTACTTGCAGAATAGAAAACTAATAAAAAGAAAAATGATCTCAAAATTCATATGGAATGACAGAAGGCTTCAGATATCCAAACATATCCTCAGCAACAACAACAAAATAAATAAATAAATAAATAAATAAATAACCTCTGACAAAATCAGCTGGACACATAAACATAAACATAAAGATAAACCAATGGAACAGAATTGAAGACCCAGAAATTTGTTCAAGTAACTACAGCTGCTTGATCTTTGATTGATGAAGTTGCCAATAATGGAGAATGGAGAAGATACAGCATCTTCAACAAGTAGTGTTAGACAAATTGGATGACCATATGTAAAAAATGAACTTTGACCCATTCATTTCATCATATACAAAACTAAATTCCAAATGGATTAAAGACCTCAATATAAGACATGCAACTTTTCAACTACTGGAAGAAAAAAATAGGAGGCTTTCTGCAATATATAAGACTGCAAAATGATTTCCTGAACAAAATTTCAGTAGCCCAGGAAATTAAACAAGCACTCAGCCAATGGGATCTCATGAAACTTAAATGCTTTTGCACAGACAAACATGCCAGAAGCAGAACCGATAGATTACCCACTGAATGGGAGAAAATCTTTGCCAGCTATACATCTTACAGATGCCTAATATCTAGAATCTACAAAGAATTCAAAAAAGTAAACAATAAATAAAAATCAAATAACCCACTCCAAAAGTGGGGCAGAGAACTAAATAGTGCTTCTCAGATGAGGAATTACAAATGGCTAACACACATTTAAGAAAATATACAACATGGCTAACCATTAGGGCAATGTAATTTAAAACAATGATGAGATTCCACCTTACCCCAGTAAAGATTACAAGCATTAAAAAGTCAAATGAAAATAAATATTGGCAAGGATGTGGAGAAAAATGTTGCTGGGAATGTAAGCTGATACAATCACTATGGAAATTAATATGGAGACTCTTGAAAAGGATGAATATAGAGTTACTGTGGTGGTTTGATTCAGGTGTCTCCAATAAACTTATTTGTTCTGAATGCTAGGTTCCTAGCTAATGGATATTTGGGAATTAACACCTCCAGGAGACAACTTATTGCTGGGGGCAGGCATTAGGGTATTATAGCCTGCTTCACCTTGCCAGTGTTTGGCACACTCTCATATTGTTATTGCCCACTTTCTGTTGGCCAGGGGGTGATGTCCACCCTGTGCTCATGCCATCATTTTCCTTGCCATTATGTAGCTTCCCTTCAACCATGTAAGCCAAAATAAACCATTTGTTGTTGTTCTTTTTGTTTTGTTTTGTTTTGTTTGTATTCTCCCAAAAGCTGCTCTTGATTGGATGATTTCTGCCAGCCATATGAACCTGACTGCAACAGTTACCAATAGACCCCTGTTAGTCCCTTACTGGGCATTTTCTCTAAAAGCTCCACATCTCAGTTCAGAGATACTTGTTCAACCATGTTTATATCTCAATTCATAATAGCTAAAAACTGGAATCAACCCAAGTGCCCATCATTGGATGAATAGATAACCAAGATGTGGTATATTTGTACAATGGAATTATACTCAGCAGTAAGAAATGAAATTTGTAGAAAAATGGTCAAACATGAAATAGATCATCCTAAGTGAATTCACACAATCACAGAAAGGCAACTATCACATGGTCTCACTCATGTGTGGTTCCTAACTTGGATCAGCCCAAGTTGCTGATATACCTGAATAGCATCTTGAGGCTTGGACAATAGGGAAGGTAGGGCTTGGGGGAAGGGAAAGAATGGAGGGGAGGGGGACACAAAACTGAACCCAATTTGAACTGGTACCATAGACTCCTATATATTGGAAGTCAGATTAATAGGTGGAACCTTCAAGGGGACCTTAGGGAGAGCAGCTGAATCAAAGGTCCCTGGAAAGGGTGAGATGAAACCTAACCTCAAATTTCTCCTGTTTCTCTTTCTTCTCTGTCTTTTTCTTATTTGTTTTCCCTTGGCACTACCCTGTAATACTCTGTGCCAGGATGTGGTCTACATCCACAATGAACTATTGATCAGAGAGACCTACTAGATCTCCCAAAACAAACAAGACAGACTTCTTTCAGAGGACTTGATTAACTACCAGACATTAATGGTAAGACCCTACTGCTGAAGACACCATATGCTATTGGCCTGGACCATGGGGACAACTAGTTGGAATCCAGAAGAGAGCCAGTCCCCAGACAACTAGCCCATCTAGTTCTGGAAGGCACTACATGAGCTACTGGGGAAAGTGGCCAACATCTGTCCAAACAACTTAAAATCTAAGTGACTCAGAAACAAACAACCTGATGTGATTCTCACACAAGTACAATAGTGGCACACATCCATGGTGGGTAACGAGCTGCCCTTGAATTGGCTAACAGATCTGCTCAGTAGAAAGGAAAACATATCTGGAATTGGGAAAAAAAAAGTCAGAATCATATCCAGATAATGATTCTGCTTTCCATTGTCAAGCTCCCATTATCCTTGAGCTATAAGAGGGTCTACACCCTTTAAATTGTCTCTAAATTAATAATGGTTATCCCATTTATCCAGTTATGACTTCATTCTCCATTGGCAAATTTGCTTCTCTTTTTCTGACAGAAGCTGGACCTGAGAAGATAAATGACCCAGCTCACTCCACCCTGACCCCAGTTGAAACCACAGAGAAACTGTGAAAATATGCAAGAGTGATAATTCCATGGTGATCCTAACAATCACACCCAGGGTGAAGATACAGATTCTGAGGATGCCCAACACATACCAAAGCAGAGGTCCAGAAGCCCCTAAGAGCTCATCACTGAAGTAGATTTAAAATCCATCCAACATGGCTCAGGGAATTTTGTGGAAGAGGGGTGGAAAGAATATAAGAGCTACAGGATGAAACATCATGCCCAGAGGCATTCCCTCCCCACCAATAAAAATATAAAATGCTCCCACAGTGCATTTTCAACAACCCCATGGGGAATGCCTGTATCCCACTGAGAAGGGTCCCCAGTGAAATGGGGGCAGGGATGACAGAAAAGAGGGAACCTACACATGATGTACCCATATAAAATATGTTGTGAATAAAAAATTAAAATTAAAAAGCTATTCAATGAAAAAATATGTATGTATGTATCTCTCTCTCATATATATATGGAAAGAGAGAGAGAGAAGATCAAAACAGTAGATCAATTCACTAGGCTTGCTCTCATCTACTCAAGAGGTTAAGCCCACTCTCATGTAGAAGCTGCCTTCCAAAGACAAAAACTTGATGACCAAATCAAATATATGATCTCTTCCTTCCAGAGACCCTAGCAGAGACAAACATAGGAATAAAAGAAAATATGAAAGCTAAGAAATAATTTAAATGAAGTATGAAGAGAAAACACAGTAACAGAAGAAAAAGCCAGAGTCAACATAAAGTCAGCAAGATGCAGTGGTTAAGGTCTTTGGAGTTAGTTTGAATGGGTTGGAACTATGGTGCCACTAGATATAAATACCATGGGAGTCAGGCATGGTGGCCAATATCTATATTCCTAGAACTAAGGATGCTGAGGCAACAGGATTGGGAGTTCAAAACCTGTGCTGCATTGTAAGATTTTCATCTCAAAGCCAAAACACAATATAAATAAAAATGAATATGGAAGCTTTGAGCACACCAGTTTTTCCTACATGATACTGGAATAAAAACAGTAACTTAGGCTGGGAGGAGATAGTGCAGTAAGATTGCTTGCTGCCAAGCATAAGAACCTGAATTTGATCCCTAGCACCCACATAAAAAAACAGAAATGGCCACACATGCCTGTAACTAAGGGGGCAGACACAAAAGGGTCTCTGGGGCTTACTAGTGAGACAATTTAACCAAAGAATAGCAAGCTCCATGTTCTGTGGGTTATTTTATCTCAAGGAAATAATGTGTAAGATAAATAAAGGATTTTATGGTTTTAATGTAAACTGTCCTCTATGGGTTCATGTTCAGCTGATGGTGCCTTTTGGGAAGGTTAGGGAACCTTTAGAAGGTGGAGCTTTGCTTTAGAAAGTAGGTTACTGGGAGGTAGGCCTTGAGGTTTTGTACCCCAGCCACACATCCTGTTCTTCCTCTCTGCCTATCGGCAATGTGAACAGGTCTGCTCTTGTTCCTGCCTTCCCCCACCATGATGGACTGTATCCCCTCAGAACTGCAAGCTAGAATACATCCTTTCCTTCCTTAAGTTGCTTCCTATAAGGTATTTATTCCTAGAAACTAATACAGAGGAAACTACCTGATGACCTCCTTTAGACTCTGCTGATATACATTCAGTACATGTGCATCTTCACCTACATGTATACACACACACACACACCAAAAATATTCATTGAAAATCTGCTACAATGATTATATTACAAATATAAATTTATATTGCATAAAAATAACACAGTGCCTGACATTGACCCATTATTATTATTGTATAATCCTTAAAATATTCTATATCTTTTATTCAAGAAATAATCTTGCTTGACTAATGCTTCTTCAAGCTGGAAATCTATAAATTAGAGGGATCAAAGGAAATAGCAGCCAAACCAAGGATCCAGCTTTTGCTCCTCCACTCCTAGAACAAAACGGTGAGAGATGCATAGAAACCATGCTTTCCAGAACAAAATCTATCCCAGGAAGCTTCTTCTGGGGCAGTAAGTCCCAAGCATTTTCTTTGTCCTATTTCCAAAATAATTTTTAAATAATGAAAATCCAAACTCTGCCCAATCAGTCCTGGAAGGATGAAAAATAGGCAAAGAAAACTAATAATCATGAAGACTATAAGGCACCTTTCATTACAAGCTTCATAGACTAGATGAAGCCTCTTAAAAATGTGCAGAAGAGCATCAATGTCATGATAAATAAGTTCAACCTGCAATGTATTTCTGCAGTAATAAGTAGCATAGAGCCACTGCCTATTTTACAAAACCTTGGGATTTATGTCCAGTCTGGCTGCCTCAAAACTAGAGAATTAACTCATAATACTCATACATCAATACATGCAGAAAAGGGAATCACAGTATAGAAATGAAAGTTGCATGATATTAGTTAGCTGTAGGGCATAAATAGAGCTTACTGTCATTTTCCTGCATCTTCTATATCAAATATCTTTGGAGAACTCACCAAGCTTGGACTGCAGTTGATGGCCCCCATGATTTATTTCAACATTTTCTATACTAGGTAGGTTGTTTGCAAAGTCCTTCAGATCTCCTTAAGACAAATCAGGAAATAAAGATAATTCCTCAAGAAAAGAATATGATCATAGGAAGACACTGCTTATATAGAATACCCACAATATGTCACTGAAGCATCCAGATCAGTGCGCAGCTGTGTGTATTAATCCACCACAACAAAGATCTGACACCATTCTAATGAATTTTTGGCACGTTTGGAAATTCTGACAGTTGTTGCACTAGGAGCCACTTAAATCATACCCCTCCCTTTTACTGCAGTTGTCTTCTCACAGTTTTATCACAATGAGAAATGGATTACATGATCCATAGTAACTACTTTGTACAAGTACATCTCATACTATTGATGTGTATTGCATAGTGCATGAATTATAAGTGATCTACAAGATGGGTGCCAGATAATTTAAACATGAAACTGGTGATGTGTGGGACTTGTGGGAATAAAGGCAAAAGTCAAGGCCATGGGTAGGAGAAACTGGTATTTGTGGCTAACCACACAAATTTATTAGTAAGGTATACTGTGTAAGAAGATTACTATTTTACTACTAAGGTGGTGATTTTTTGTTTCTCTTTTTTTATTATTGTTTTTATACTGCTCTCTTGTCCTGTCATTCCTGCTTCTTCCCTTCGACAAGTTTTAAGAGGATATTGCAAGCAAATATGACTTAGCTCCATAAAGTCTTGCTGTGTGTCTAAGATGAAGGAAGATTATGAATTTAACTTTCTGAACACAGAGATGCACAGTGAGGAGTAAAGGACTAGGGTCTAGGGTAAATATTATTACCCACTCACTATGGGAATGGGGCAACATCATTTGATTCATGCATTAGTTCCTTTGTTGGAACTGTGACAAAAATATGTGAAAAACAACTTAAAAGGATGAAAGGTTGATTTTTGTGCATGGTTTAAGTCCTTGGATTCATTAATTCTAGGCCCAGAGACAGAACACCATGGCACCCTTGAAGGGGCAGAAGAGATTATTCATCCCATGGTGGTCAAAAACCAGAAAGCAAGAAAGTAACTGTGGACCAGTTGTAACTTTCAAAGGCTTCCCTAGTAACATACTTTCCTCACTTGCCACCCCAGTAAGGTTTCCAGAACTTCCCAAATTAACACCCTACTTTAGGTTGCAAGTGTTTAACCCAAATGTTAAAGGAACAGTCATATTCAAATCTTAAAATTAAGACTACCTTCAAGGGCTTATGTACATCTCATAATAACAAATGTATTCAGTCAACTACCAAAATTCCTAAAAGTCTTCACAGTTCCAACTTGTTCAAAAGTCTAAACTCAACAAACTTCTAAAAAATCAAAGACAAATTACGTTTTTCAAAGACACAGTGACACAATGTATCATTCCCATTCCAAAAGCAGAGAACTAGGGCATAGAAAGGCAGGATGAGATCAAAGCAAGATTTAAAGCCAGCAGGGAAAATATTAAATCTGTAAAATCTGTAATTCAAGTCCAGCATCTGGGCACATAAACTTATGAACTCAAGTGAGAGTGAGCAGCTTGACCCCTATGTACTTGTTATTTGCAATCAACATAGTCTCTTTCTTGTCCTGACTCCTCTTGTCTATGGCATTCCTTGTGAGATATACTACTTTGTAGACATTTCCAACATCTAGCCATGTCCATAATAGCTTAGGCTTCATCCTCACAATTTCATAAATCACCCCTCTTGGGCTTCCGGCAGGTACCCTGACCCTAGCACATATTGCCTGGTTTTCCAGTCATTCTCTTGAAATAAGTATGGAAGTTTCACTGACCCTGTAACTCTGGAATTCTGCATTATAGCAAAGCCAACATATGTATGACATCAAGGCCTGATACCAGTTGAAACAGTAACTGGACACTGCCCAAAAAGGCTTGCAAAGACTTCTGGGTACATGGGCAGTTGAGTACTGGGAAATGAATCTCTGAGAATTTATAGACAACCCTTTTCAGCAAAATGGATGCCCTAGAGGCTCTTTCTTATTTTCTTCTCAAGAGAAAGTCTTGAGTCTTCAATTGGTGCAGTCTGGCCCATTACTTAGATGCAGAGTGTCTTTCCTATTGCCCCAGTACAAAGTAACTAGTCTTTCAGCTCTGCTTCTTGCTTATGATTCTATCTGCAAGCCTGGCTAAAAGCATCTAGTGATAACCATGCCAAAGTCTGAAAAGTGGGTTACATTAAGTTCATATCATCTAGATTAATTAGGATGTCATCTTTTAAATTAGTCACATTCAGTGTCTGAGGGCATGAAAAATCATAGGCAAATTATTTGCCAGAATGTAATGGAAATAGATTGTAGTCCAATTCCCAAAATAGTATTCAATGCCAATGAATCTAAATGACCTTGGTTTTCACTGTGTGAATTCCTATAAGCATTCTGGTCTTCTGAGCTTCCATCAGAATCATAAGCCCTGCTAGGGTTTCTGCAGCCTGCATCCCAGAACTTTGCCAAATTTCTCGGCAAAACAGTCCCAAAAGCTTACAAATCATATGGCGAGGTTTAGTCATGCAATGGTCCCACTTTCTCTGGTACCACATAAATTTTATTTATTTATTTATTTATTTACTCATTTATTTATTTATTTATTTACTTATTTATTTATTTATTTACAGAGAGAGAGAGCATAAGTGGACTAGGGCCTTCTCCAGATGCATGCTCCACTACATGTCTGGCTTTACATGGATATGGGAAATCAAATCCAAGCTTTGCAAGCAAGTGCCTTTAGCCACTGAACTATCTTTCCAACCCCCCCCCCCATACTACTTTCTAATGTTACTTTGTGAAGGTATGACCAGAATAGCTTAGGCAACAACTTAAGTGGAGAGAGTAATTTTAGGTCATAGAATTCAAAATTTCACTCCATTGTCCTTGGCTCCTTTGGTTCTGGTATAATAACTGGAAGATGGGGTTGAAGGGGAGAAAAGGCTGTTCACCTCACGGTAAAATCAAGGGTGGACCATGGATTAGGAATAAACTTTAAAGGCCTGCTACTAGTAATCTACTTCCTCCAACTCACCCCTTACCTCAATGTTTCCAGAATCTCCCAAAACATGCTATGAGAACATCAGGAGTCAAGGGAGCAAGATCCCTTATAGTAAATCTTGAATGCCTTGTACTTGATGGTACCTCGGGCTTCCTGAAGAACTAATTTAATTCAGAAGATAGGGAGACCACGAAGAATCTCAATATTTGAAAATAGGTTGACTCCTAGCATTCTTTTCTAAATCATTATTGTCTTTAATATCATTTTAAAAATATTAGCCTATATTAATTAATTATACATAATACAGAGTTTCATTATGACATTTTCATACATGTATATATTTTGTTCAAATTCACTACCCAAAAAACTTTTCTTATTCCCTACCATTCCTGCTGATCTCCATTTTCATATCTTTCTTTCCTGTGGTGACAATGAGTTTTAGGGTTGCTTACAGGAGGATATTTTCATAATTGATGTAGCTACTAGTAAGGTGCAAGTGCTTACTAGTAGCTACATCAATTATGAAAATGTCTCTCCCTCCCAGCAAATATTAATGGCAGACAGAGCCTCCAGGAATGGTGGCTTCCTCTTCATGGCATGATGTTGGTGGACCCACTCTTGTGCAGGTCATGTCCTTATAATATAAGCTTCCCTGAGTTCATGGGTTCAACAGCCATGTCACAACAAAAAGAGAGAGTTTCACAATATTGTACATCTCCCTATCAATCTTACATTATTACTGTACTCTCTTCTGCAATAAATCTCATTTTTAAATTCTCTGAATTTTATATTATTTATACAATTTGTATAATGTTTTTATAATTGTAATTTTTTAGTATTTCTTATATGCCTGGCACCATATGAGTATAGTTACTTATTTTAACTTCTAGAATTCTCCCTTATGTAATTACTATGGTTGTCTTCATTTTATATATGGATAAATATGGGAAGATAGAGAATAAAAGTTGCCTGCACTCATGTAGTGATTAGCACAACCAGGATTTGAACCCAAGAAGTCTAGTGCTGTAGCTCCATCTAACAAGGCTAGTTTTATCCATTCATTCTGCTATGGGAATAGCAAGATAGCTCTTTTCCTCTTGGTAACACCTTTCTGATGAGGTAAACATACATAAATAAGCTGGTTTTTTATCTTTTGTGATGCTGGGGATTGAACTCAAGACCTTATGCATGCAAGGCAAGCCACTCTACCAACAATACTATATCCTCAGTACTAAATATTTTCAAACTAAAAAAATATTATGTGTAAAATATTCTTATTAAATAAAGATTTCAAAAACATTAAATATACTTTGGCTCTATGCAGTTTTGCAGACAAAAAATGTTAATTATCACCACTGTACCTCTTTCAAAGGATGTATAAATTATTTAATTTTTTTGGCCTACAGTGGCAGAATGGTCAATTAGAAAGTTATAAATTTTGGGCTGGAGAGATGGCTTAGCAGTTAAGCGCTTGCCTGTGAAGCCAAAGGACCCTGGTTCGAGGCTCCACTTCCCAGAACCCACGTTATCCAGATGCACAAGGGGGCGCACGCATCTGCAGTTTGTTTGCAGTGGCTAGAGGCCCTGGCGCGCCCATTCTCTCTCTATCTGCTTCTTTCTTTCTCTGTCACTCTCAAATAAATAAATAAAGATAATTAAAAAAAAAAGAAAGTTATAAATTTTTATGAAAAGCAAATGTGAAGGCCCTAAAATACCAATTCACACTGCTTTGTGTCTTTGGATTTTGCAAACTCTTCAATGACCAATGTAAAGGGATGTCAGAAACAGTCATAATTGAGTTAAAATTTATACTAATTCTAGGTAAAACACCACAATTTGTAAGATTCTTTTGTTGTTATTTGTTGTTCATTAGTTTATGGGTTGTTTGGTCCTGGGTATCACATTCAAATACTTATGTATACTGTGTATTTGCTCAACCAGAAAACTGGAGCCCTTGCCCCTTCTTGCAGTTCTTGAGCTTTATTTACAATTCTAAAATACACACAGACATAAGATAAATGCTTGAGAAGGGAACAGATTGTCAATCACCCTCCATAAGCAAGGCACCATTTTAAACTCCCAGATGCATAATGATTCCAAAGTATCCTGTGTGCTTTTTCTGTGAACCATAAGAACAAACTTGGAAACTAAATGTGACTACCTGCTCCAAAATCTTTTGTAATATCACATAGTATAGGAAGAAGTCAATAGTTGTATCCATTGACACTATATGGCCTACCAGCAAGTAGCAGGTATTTATGGCTCACGTGTGGTGGCTTACATATGTAATCCCAGCACTAGGGAGGCTGAAGCAGGGCTAACACAAGTTCAATGTTAGCCTGGATTACATGTTAAGTTCATAAAAGTTCAAGACTGGCATGGGCTGTAGAATGAGAGCCTGTCTCAACAAAGGGGGAGGAGGCTTGTGTATTTGTAGCCTGTTAATATGAATCAGGTGAGAATTTATCCATGTATTTTATTTTTCAAAAGGCCTCATAAGGATGAGAAAAGGGCCCTACTTATAAATAGCAATCTCTGAACTTATTTTTATCATTAAATAAAACATTGGTTCTATTTCTGGGGATTTTTGCATGTATACTTTTTACAAAAGAACATAAGTTGCTCTATAATGTTGATTTCCATCCTTCTAAAGTTGTTCAAGGTCACTGTGGCACCATACCAATCAATCATGTGTGCCTCGCAGATTTCTTCTGTCAGCAATACATTATCAGGATGATTAATGGTTCGTGCTCATATTTAGGAATCTGACTGGATAACTATCATTTTATTTGTTGTATTGCATAATTTAAGAAATCACTGACAAAGTTAGCCAGGAAAAGAGAATGATGTAAGTCAGTTTTTCTTATTATGAAACAAATCTTGGAAGTTTATATAGGCTCTAATCCAGTGTACACCGTAGGGTCTGAGCTGTGTGCAAGAAAGGGGCATTCATCAACCCCACAGCATAAAGTAGTAATGCTATCATGAGAAGACTGAATATCAGCCAGGAATGAAGGCTTCTGCTCTGTAAGAATCACAGTCTAGGGCTGGACAGATGGCTTAGCGGTTAAGCGCTCGCCTGTGAAGCCTAAGGACCCTGGTTCGAGGCTAGATTCCCACATTAGCCAGATGCGCAAGGGAGCGCACACGTCTGGAGTTCATTTGCAGTGGCTGGCGTGCCCATTTTCTCTCTCTCTCTCTCTCTCTCTGCCTCTTTCTTTCTCTGTCACTCTCAAATAAATAAAAAAATATATATAAAAAAAAAGAATCACAGTCCATGAGCTACTGATTAAGACTCTGCTTCTAATCTGTCTCTAGCAAGTATCATTTTCTTATTATAAAAGTACTGGTTCATTATTAGGTACTAACTTATTTACATATCTAAAGAGATTATTATTTTTATAAGAACAATAGTAGCTTATTATTAAAAATAAAATAGGGAACATCAAATAAGTCCTTCAAAATTCTCTCAAGTCGGGCTGGAGGGATGACTTAGAGGTTAAGGCATTTGCCTGCAAGGCCAAAAGACCCAGGTTCGATTCCCCAGGACCCATGTTAGCCAGATGCACAAGGGAGCACACACCTCTAAAGTTGAGTTCATTTGCAGTGGCTGGAGGTCCTTGCATGCCCATTCTCTCACTCTCTGTCCCTTTTTCTCTGTTTAAATATCAGAATAAAGCTAGGCATGGTAAGCCCATGACTTTAATTCCAGCACTCATAATGCTGAGGTAGAACCATCTATATGAGTTCAAGGCCAGCCTTGGTTATATACAGAGTGAGTAAGAAAAATTCAAACAAACTTAAGGTTTCTTGAAATTTAGCAAACAGTAAACAGTGCATTTCAAGTTAGGAAACATTTCGGAGTTTTGCTTTTCAGTAAATTTTGTTTATATAGCTGGGTACTACTTAGGAGCTTTGCATAAATTTCAAACACATGGAAGATTTTTTTAAATTTAATTATAAAGTAATGATAAATATTAGTGTTTTAACTTTTATTTTTAAAGGTCTTTGTAAATGTTTCAGAAACCCAGAAATTTAAAAGTAGGGTGAGAGTTAAATTTAGCTGAATAAAATTTAAAAGATTTAGTATAAATAAGTACAAATCTTCTAAAGACAAAATATGAATAAATCATATGCAATTACAAGAGAAAATGGGAAGAAATGACCACGTACAAAAATTGTAATAATCTTGAAGTATTTGCTTAATTAAAAATTATAGAAATGACAATAGGAGAATGTACAAAGATTATTTTTTCATAAGAAAAATATCTATTTTATTAGTGATGAAAGTATCAGTACTACTTCTCTCATATTTAAAGAATCTATAACATGTATTTATTATTGTTGTAAGTAATTACAATACAATAAGCAGAAGAAAAGGATTTTATTATCTATGACACTCAAGTTTCATGTTTTTAGTTTAGGTGAAGTTCAGCCTGCAAGTGGTCTTGCAGGGACAGGATATGACTATTAGTACCCCACATGATGCTGTATACAAATCCAAACATCTTAGAATGTTTTTAAATGTCATTTATAAGAGACAACAAGTTATCCATATTATGGTAAGCATTTTTATTTAATATGTAAATATATGATCAATAATTGTTCAAAATATGATTTTTGGATACTCTTGTGATTCATGCCTCAATCACCATGAAACTCAGACTGTTATTAAAAAGAACCTTCCCCTCTTTCTTCACACTAAATTCTGGCTCTTGGAGGTCTTTCATAATTTCTGCTTTGAGATCTGGTGGGGCTGTTTTGCAAAAGTTGCAGGTTTCTGTCAAAAAATCCCAAAGCAGGGCTCCATTTTCGTTGCCATTAATAAAACAGTCAGTAATGTCCATGGTGGACAGGAGGTCATAGCACTCATACTTAATCCCCAGGTTTTCCAGCATCTGAGTGAGATCAGACGATGTGACATACTGGCAGAGGTCATCCCGGGGTAGGCGCGATCCATACTTTTCCCATAGCTTCTTCCAGCTGCTACTTCCTGTGCAATAAAACAAAGTTCAGACTATTATTTACTCTTGTTTCACTTACTTTCCACCAGATGTTTGGGAAAGAGCAATGAACAAAATATTCTTACTCTTGGTGGCACTCAGCTCAAGGAGCACAGGCAGAGGTAAGATGATTAAATAAGTGAACATGATGTAAGTGACAAGCTAATCAGAGCACACGAGAGGAAGAGTCAACATGTTTGAAGCACTGCTGTCTTGTCTACAATTATAGAGTCTGTTTAATAAGGTGACCCTGGGCACAGATCTGACAGCAACCATGTAGCTATCAGAGGGAAGATTTTTCCATATGGGCAGAAGAGCAACTACAAAGAGTTTGGATGGTGTAAGAGTGACAAGGGAAATAAATCAAGTACCACATCACTTAAGGCCAGGTTGGAAACCTTGACAATGCTTTCCAATGGAAGTTTCTGAACTGACAGACCTGTTTTATACTTGCACTAATATGGTAGTACCCACTCACTACTTGTGGTTGTGGAACACTTAAAATGTAACTAAAGAACTTATTTCATATTAAATTTCAATGTCAACCTTATAAGCAAAGTGATGTTACTTTCATATTGGATAGGACAACTCTAAGGTCAATTAGTTTCTATTTTAATAAGGCTACCCTGGTCATCTAGGGTGTAACAGTAAAAGCAGGGTAAACAGCAAGACTTTTGCAATAAGCTGGGTGATATGTGCTGGTAACCTAGGCCTGCAAGGTAACACATACAAGGAAATGCTTGTATGTATGGCTTGTTTGTCTGTTTATTTGGGGGTTTTGAGACAGAGTCTTTTGTATCCCAGGTTGACCTGGGACTTGCTATGCAGCTAAAGATAACCTTGAACTTCTGATCCACTTGACTCCACCTCCTGAATACTGGGATTACAAGTAGCTGCTACCATGCCTATTCTTATGAGGTGTTGGGCACCAAACTCCAGGTTTCACACAATTAAGTAAACATCTACCTACTAACTGAGCTCTTCTATATTATGTTACTAGGTACAATGTGATGCCAACAACTTAGATATGGAGAATAGGGAAAGATAAGAGTCAAATTTCTGCTGGAGCACTTCAAACAAAAGTGTTATTATTGGAGATGGAAAGAAACATTCTTAAATATATAACAGCAATCTGGTTTGGGACATGTAAATACAAGACAACTATTGGTCATTGAGGCAGTGGTGCTACAAGTAAGGCAATGGTCTGCAGTTAAATAGTGAGGTTCCAAGAGTAAAGAATCAAATGGAAAGAAAATGCCTAGAAAATCCATGATTTATTCCAATCATATGGGTGACTCATATCTACAAACAACTTACAGTATGGCTCCTTGGACTGCCAATAATTAAATTTGACTTCTACACATTTTGTCTCATACTACAGAAGATAATTTGGCAGTATTTTACTGTATTTAATTAAAAATTCAACCCTCGGAGCTGGAGAGATGGCTTATTGATTAAGGTGCTTGCTTACGAAGCCTAAGGATTCAGGTTCTGTTCCCCGTGACCCACATAAGCCAGATGCACAAGGTGGTGCATGCATCTGTTTGCAGTGGCTGAAGGCCATGGTGCACCCATTGTCTCCCTGCCTCTTCCTCCCCCCCCCAACCTCTCTCAAATAAATAAATAAAACTATTTTTTTAATTCAACCCACCATAGAAGTTTAAAAAGACATTTAGGTTAAGATAAAGTTCCCAGATGTAGCTCAACCCAGGAGATTATCCAAAACAGGAAACGGTAAACAATAAATAGCCTACATAATTGATGTTCTGCTAATAATTCAACAGATGGTGAGAGGACTTCAATATTTACTCTAGGAAAAGGCAAAATTAGACTGAGGTAGAAAATATTACATAATCAATTGAATTAAAAAATGAGCCTTGTGAACATGTATTTTAAAATCTTTCATTTCAATCAGTGAGTTATCTTCCCAAGACAGGCCCTGTTAAACATCATCATTATTTTTAACCTGCCAGAAAAAAAAAAGAACCAAACACTAACTTCAGAAAATTTGCTGGTGTCCATGCTATGACTCAGTGTGATTTCTGAAATGAGCAGCTACACACTTTCTGACTGATGCATTACCATAATGACTCCCAGTAAGTGCAACATATGGTATCACTTTGGCTTTCAATGTGATATAAACCAGATTCTTTTTTTCCTCACTATATTACAAAGAAGCCATCATGTAGGTTAAGAATACGACAGACAGAAAACTGAGTGAATTTCTGTCCCATTTCCTTTTATTTGTTAGACTGCCTTTCCTTTAGCAACTCCCTCAACCAATGCCTGGCTATGACATTTGCAGCAATACACACCACATATTTTAGTTAGGATACTCATCATCTACAATACAATTCAAATACTTTGTTAGTATTACTGTTCCTTCCCATCACCAAATCAAATGTTTCGTTTTCATAATCAGTAACTTCTAAGTGAATATCTATGGAGTTGGACCAGTTCTATAATGGATGCTTAAAGAACACAGAAAAAAGTTTACTTTCCCCTTAACAGGATACATTCCAATACACTGACCATTGAATGTCTTCATTTAATTCTCATTTCAAATTCTTGTTCTAATTAGCTTGTCTGGCTATCACTATATGCAACAGGCACATGTATGTGCATATGTGTGTGCATTTTTAAATTTTATTTTTAGTTTGGAGGGATGGTTCTAGGTAGAGCATCACTCTAACCCAGGCTGACCTGGAAATCACTCTGTAGTTCCAGGCTGGTCTTAAACTCACAGTAATCCTCCTATCTCTGCTTTCTGAGTGCTGGGATTAAAGGCATCACTCAGCACCCCACACCTGATAATGTTTTTTTTTTTTTTTTAATATTGTATTTATTTGCAAGCAGAGAGAGAGGAGACAGAGGGAGTATACTCACCAAGGCTTGCTTTCCACTACAAACTCAAGATGCATGCAACACATTGTGCATCTGGTTTTACGTGGGTATGAGGGAATCAAACCCAGATTGTTAGGCTTTGCAGGCAAGCACCTTAACTGGTAACCCATCTCTCCAGCCCCAAGAATGTGTTTTTTATTGAAACATTTATTCTACTTTATTAAACCCATATGTAAATATTCAGAAGTTTGTGTAGTCTTAATTTTGAATCTGCATGTATCCATTCTTATGTGAAAAATATTCTCTTTCTTTTTTGGGGGGGGTAGACTTTTAAAGCTCATGATTCCTCAAGGTAGAAATAAACAACTATTCAATTTAGTTCGAGTATGTTTTGAGCATTTTCTATGTACCAAGGGCTTCATAAATGTCTATGAATAGACTGAGAGGCAAAGACCTTGCTCTCTGTGTTCCCTGGCAACTCTTCTGAGTGCCCTATGTGCCTCCAACGGAGAATATCAGGGGTCCTCATGAGTAAAGAAGTGTTGGGAGGTGGTATTAACCAAGTTTCTTGGATGAAGGCTGAGTCATTTGCTCTATGTTTTTAATTGTTACTGTGAGACAGAAAAAGTAAGGAATCTAGAAACATTTCAGGTAAACACTAAATTGACACTGAAAAACATATTTAACGGTACTATTTCCCTTTTCAGATAGCATATCTTTTTAAAAAAAATATTTGCAAGCAAAAACAGAAAGAGAGAATAGGCATGTCAGGACATAATTCTACTGCAAATGAGCTCCAGACATATGCACCACTTTGTGAATCTGGCTTTACATGGGTGCTAGGGAATCAAACCCAGGCTGTTAGGCTCCGCAAGCAAGTGCCTTTAACCAATGAGACATCTCTAACCCCTAGCATATCATTTTTAACTGCAAAGTAAGCTACGTCGAGAAAAGTGCTTTATTTTTATACTTTAAATTATGTTTAATTAATCTATTTCTGATGAATAAAAGCAAAAAACTGATTTTATTTATTTATTTATTTTTATTTATTTATTTATTTATTTTGTGAGATGCAGAGATGGCTTAGCATTTAAGGTCCCACATAAGCCAGGCCCACAAAATAATACAAGTATGCAAGGTTGCACATGCACACAAGGGGAATCACACATCTGGAGTTCAATTGCAGTGGCTGGAGACCCTAGGATGCCAATTCTGTCTCTCTCTGTGTGTCTCATAAAAAGGGCCAGTCTGTTGAGCTTGCCTCAAAGAAAAAAAAAAAGAAAAACTGAAACTTTTAAAATCTTAGTAGAAAGTATAAAATATAAATTAAAGTATCTATTTTCTCCTTTTACTCAGCGTTTTTTTTTTAAGAAGAAATGGGCGTAATATTTTTTCTACAGTGATAAAAACCTTTTGTAATATGTAATGACTGATAATAGAAAGAGGTTATCTGAGTATCAAGTTTAACAAATTGACCACAATTAATTCTGTTACTATTTCTAGGAACAATACTGTAAAAATGTTTTCCTCTTTATGACAGCAGCCTCCTGTGGTATAATTAGTTGGGAAAACTTAGGAACGGTCTACCTTAAAAGTGAATAAAATAATTCTACCATCTAAAATAAATTGAATAACTTTTGGCCCAAAATACATGTTTTTAGAAAGCTACTGGGGGCTGGGGAGACAGTTCCATGGGCCAAGTGCAGGTGGCGCAAGCATGAGGACCACGTTTGGACACCAGCACACACACAATGTGAGACATGATAGTGTTGAATTCCAGTGCTGGGCAGTAGAACAGGGAGTCCCTGAGCCTCAAGGGCTGGTGAGTCTACATAAAATGGTGAGCCCCAATGTCAGGAAGAGGACTTTGTCTCAAAAAATAAGGTGAAGAGTGACTGAAGAAATAGGGCCAACATCACCCGCTAGCCCCCAAATACAAGTGCACCCCCACACATATACATGCACACAGCACATACAAAACTTTTTTTTTTTAATAAAATATACCTGAGGCTCAGAAACAAAGTTCACACAGGACAGAAGTGCTATAGCAGCCATATATTCTGGGTCATCATACCTCTTCATTGGGTCTATTTTGGTTTTCACATTTATTGATGCCAATAAGCCAAGGACTGAATTAACTCTTCATTAAGCATCACCAGAAAACTATCTATAAGGAAATGTTTTTTCTGAAACTTAGGCTGATTTTTTTTCTTTTTTTTTTTTTTTTTTTTTGGCAGACTTGCAGAATACTGTCTTTGGCACTCAAGTATTTAACTTTTGAAAATGTCTGATTCATTCTCCAGTAAGAACATAGATCTGATGTTGACATGAAACATATCTCTTTGGATGAATTTCTTTGTGGAATACTTTTTCTGATTTATTGATGTAGACCATCAAGAGCAGATTTCCCACACTGTGGACAGTTAACTTTGCTTTTGTATGTCTAATGCAAAGTGCTTTTGCCACATGTCCTGAAACATAGGTTAATAGAAACCATCTGGTTTATATAATCCCTTCCAAATGGAAAGTCAGATCTTTCCCACTTAGGTAAGTACTTCTGACTAACTAGAGATTAAAATAGTGAGCAGAAGGTTCTCACGGGTGAGTGAGTTGTGTGCAGGAGCTCCCTGTGACCAAATCCTCACATGAAGTCAAGTATAAGGTTAAAGGCCACAACAGCACTTTCCAGTTTTAAAGCTATTCCTTATATTTGAGAATAAATTCATTTCATGACATATGGTTTTATAGTATGGTGTCTATAATTTTGTAAGGGTTATAAAAGCTGTGTATTTAGAACCAACCCATCCATAAAAGGTGAAACATCTATAATAAGTCTAAATTAAAGGGGTGCTATAGAGCTGGGCATGCATAGTGACACATACCTGTAAGCCCTCAGAAGACTGAAGCAGAACAATCATGAACCTTGAAGGCAGTCTGAGCTACACAGTTGCATTATATCTCAAAGAGAAAAAGAAAGAAAGAAAGAGGAAAGAAAGAAGGAGCAAGAAAGAAGAGGGAGGAAGGAAGAAGGGGAAGAGGGAGGAAAAGGAAGAAAGAAAAAGAGAGAGAGGGAGGGAGGGGAGGAAGGAGGGTAAGGAAGAAAATAAATATAAAATAAATAAATAAATAAAATAAATAAAAAAAATAAATAAAGATAGAAGAAAGAAACAGAGAGAGAGAAAGGAAGGAAGGAAGGAAGGAAGGAAGGAAGGAAGGAAGGAAGGAAGGAAGGAAGGAAGGAAGGCAGGAAGGCAGGGAAAAAGTGCCCTAATGAATGAATGGCCTTAATAATGTCAGTGCTTCATTTGCTAAAATTAATGCTTCCTATATGGCATTTACTATAACTCTGGATGCAACTTACAATAATCAAATGCTTTCTTTGAAAACTAAGATACCACAAATCATTTATTTACATGGACCATTTTTAATAGATATTTGAGAAAAGCTATTAATGAACAATTGTGTTAATGGATTTAGAAATGCAAATTAATGAAATATTATGGCATCACAAATATTTAAATTTTTATTTGCTTATTAGTAAATAATGACATCAAGTTCTTGATGTAGTCCATCAATTCACTGTTTACTTGCATTTTAGAGTTATTATCACTTGGATTTTTTATTCTACAAAAGAATGCATATATAAAGGACAAGGTCTTTTCTGGAGAAAAAAGTAAATACATGTATTCCACTAGAACCCTAAGCTAAGAACTGTTGTAACATTTCTAATAGTGTAAAAATTAATTGAAGATTAATTTCAATAACTTCATAAGAGAGACAAGAACATATTAGCTTTCTCTAAATACATGAGTCCATGCATACATGCACAATGTCTGTTTCAAAATTCAGGCTGAATGAAATAGCTTACCTGACACAAGAATAATGAGAATCTTAGCATTAGTAGCTAAGAGACTATGGAAGAATTTCACAGTAGCTGGGATGTCTTTTACATAATACAGCATCTAGATGGGAGGGAAAGAAAAATGAATACTCCCTGTAGAATCTTTGTTGTTTGGACTAGATGCTCACTGGAAAGTCTGATTTTCAAATTGAGTAAATTTTTATCAAAGAAAACAATTTTCTCTACTGCTAGAAATGAATAGAAAACTGGGGCTTTTTGCTTCCTAGTCAAGTGTTCTGCCACTGAACTATCCCTGCTCTAGAGCCAAATACCTTTATATTTACCTTCTGGTTTCTCTAATACAGGTGACAAACATTTATAGCTGGAAACATTTAAATTCCATTCCACAATAGGACATTGAGCCTATATGCAATTCTATATTGTGTGAGTTTTAGTGCTCCTAGAAGAAAACGGGGCTAGCATCACAAAAATAGGCCCTATTTCATGGGATGCTGCATTAAAATTAAGCCTTTTGCATGAGTTTCTCCATATGTTCACATATACTCCCCCCCCCTTTTAATCACAGAAAATGTGATAGGCTATGGTGTTGACAGAGTCTCCAGGAAATTGGGCAGGATAGTGTATGAAGTTTTGTGCTTACTCACAGGATAATAGGGGTCAGCTTTCCCAGTTTTAATAATTCCAGCCCAACCCTTGGTGAAGTGCATGCTTTCTACCCAGCATGGAGCTTGAATGCCTTGAAAGGGAGAGATTTCTCCTAATGATATACAACCTAAAGCAGCTAGAGAAACTATCCAGCAGATACATATTGATCACTGTTGAGCAAGAACTCAACATTCTGCAGGGTAACAAAATTCACTGCATAAAGTTCAAACAATTTAAGCTATGAATTTCATATGAATGAATGAAAGAAAATACCCCTGCATATGACCCATGTCACCTCAGAAACCAAGTTTAGTACCAGGTTATACCACAGGTACCTCAATACAGTTAATCCACAGAATAGCAAATAATCTAAGGCACAACCAGAGGAAAATGAGGCAATGGGCTGTAGCAGATGCCTGAACTTCTATCTAAGACACACTGAGATCTCCTGTTAATAATGAATACTAAGCTGAAAAAAAATGTCATGAGAATGTTAAGATTATAAACAGCAATGAAGAGACATAGCTTAGAAAAATACAGAGTAGATAAGGAAGGAGAGAAGGGTGAAGTGGTAGTAGAGAAGGAAGCAGTATTGTAAGAAAGAAAAGAATGAATGTGGAAGTCCTGAGAGACATCAGAAAAAGAAGTAGATATCACAGGGTATGGTGGCACATGCCTTTAATCCCAGCTCTTAGGAGGCAGAGGTAGGAGGATCACTGTGAGTTTGAGGCCAGCCTGGGAAAACAGAGCAAGTTCCAGATCAGGCTAGGCTAGAGTAAGACCTTACCTCAGGAGGGGAAAAAAATAAGAAAAACGAAAAAAAATAAAGTTTATCTTTAGGGCCATAATGTTTTATAGAAGGAGGAAGAATGGGATCCAGGAAATAAGTGAAGAAAATGACCTTTGGTAAGCAGCTTTTGTAACAAGATGAAAGGCGAGAGAAGTGCAGCAGCTATGTTTGCAAGTTTAGGGGGTAAAAGATGAATTTTCACTGGATGATTTCTTCCCTATGAAATGTATGAAGTGAAATCTTCAGTTAGGAAGGAATGATGAGAAGCAGAATACAAGAGAACTAAGGACAGGGGGACCAGGAAATAGATGTATGAGAAGAGAAAATGTCTAATACAGAAATATCCTGGGTTTTCTGGGCAATGTGAACTATTTGCCCATACACTTGTTGGCCAGGGAGGTCCCTGATGCCCCCAAAACATTATAGGTCATTGCCAAGGCCCTTGGTTTCCCACCAGGAATAAATGGTAAGACCCTATGATGAAGACTCCACATACTTGGGCTGCAAGGCCACTGAGAAATCCCATTGGAACTGAGCTGATAACCTCCTCCGTGTAGACCAGCTGACAGAAAGCTGGAAGAAGCCATTCTGCATGCAGTTCAATAGGAGAAAGAGAAATCACCAGTAAAGATACTCAACAGTGGACACTGCAAGCCTTATATTTGGCTAGACAGGCCAAATGAGCCAATGGGTGCAAAAGTGGCACGTCTATCATGGTGGAAACTAAATACCCTCTAATGGGACTGGAGGCCCGCTCCATGGGAGGGAATATATCCCTGATACTGAAAACTCAAAACAGGGATAGTAGTGAGCCCTAGGGGTATAAAGTCTGCTGCTGTCTGGCTAAATGTATATACTATGCTTATCAAACTGCCCAGTAAGCACTTCTCTTAATGTTCATACCCCTATAGTAATGCTACTCTCACTTTTGGTAGAGAATCTTCTCTTTTCAGATGACAGTGACCTTGGGATGACTCAGAAGGCATCATGGTGCTGGATAGAAGTGACCGGAGTGCTCGGCACTACTCTATCACACCTTACAAGGCTCAGGGTCTAATGCAGTAGAGATAAGGATTGCCTACATGTATCAACCTTGAAGCCACTTCCTCCTTTGGCATCGCATGAGCTTATCCTATAGGGTGACCATGGTTATGGACTACATGAAAGAAGGAGGGTCTTGTTGCTAATCAACTGCTATATCCAAAATAAGCACATCACAGATCATAGCCAATGTCTAAAACTTCTAGAGTCATTGCTACCCAGAACTCTCAGGGCTACCTGTAGCTCATTATATACAATTGTTATCACTGGCCAATCTGTTGGTGCTGAGCTAGCCATGAAAATAAAATCCTTCTGCATGACTGACTGATATAAGTAACACTTTACTGATTAAAGGAATCTGTCACATACACACTAGCTAAGCTATCAAAGGAACCAGAAGGAGGATTCAGAGTAACTCTGGGACAGTGAACCTTCCATATCATCAGAGCCACTGAGAGCTCACTAGGATATCTTGTCATTTTACTGTTTTCAAACCTATGCATGAAGTTTCCATTGCAGAAAACCAATTAAACTAACACTGAAAAAAGTTATGATGTAAAATAAAGATAGCTAGTGTTTGAATATTAAAGAGAATTAGTATTATCAACACATATTTGGACAAAGTTGCTTATAAAATTAGAAAACAGAATATATTTATTTTTAAAAATTAAAACACTATGTATTCTTCATATATATATTTCTGAAAACTCTTTATTGCTATATATTTCTTACCTGAATCATATGAATAAAGTCCCACTTTTGAATCTCTTTCTTGTCCATCATTCTATTTTGATATTCAGATGATGTCTCCTTATGCCAAGCAAACTTTATGTTCTCAAGGTTTGATGTGTTGGCTACAAGCTCTAAAATACAGAGAAGAGGAAGCACACCATCAATTTTAGTTGCAAATGTGGAACCTACTTCCATTTTGAATTTTAATGCAATCAGTGCTATGTAAAAAAACAGATATTCTTTCTTATGTGGATCAAGAAACCAGAGGGTGTTGGACCTTGAAAGGCCTGGACACAAGACCTAGTGGAATTTCCTGAGCCTAGCTAAAGTTTGGCAATCTGCTCTGGCCAGCTATGACTCAGCAAGATGCCTAATGGCCTCTGGCCTGTTACTTCTGCATAGGAGTTGGAATTCCTGCACGCGCTTGCACTTAGAACAATCATTTCAAAAGTCGTGGTATACTATCAGCCCTTACCTCCCCCCCCCCATCCTAGAATCCCCACCTTCATTTTCAACACTTTATAGGCAACCACCTGTAACAACAAAGTGAAGTCCTGCTTTGACAAGACTCCCAGCTTGGTGGTGTGTTCCTGGCCATCGACACTCATCCTCCACCTCAACCTCTTGGGAGGAACCAGTGGGCCTGGTCCTTCCTCAGCACTACCTGCTGGGGGAGCTTGGCAGTCTGGCGCCTGGCATGGGGTTACAGGAACCCAGCAGACTGGTGCCCCATGTGAGGCATCCTCATTGAGGAGGTTAAGCGGTATGTGTATGCAGGTGAGTGTACCCTCATAAATTATGAGGCAACCTTCATATTTAATGCGCTAAACTTTGCTTCTATAACCTGTACTTGCTTGCCAACCTCTCTTCGTTCCCTTTCTCTTTCCTTTCACTTTTGGTTTGCCGGCAAGCTGCACCTGCGGCTTTTGTACTTCTGAATGGGTCATACGTCCCTAGTGGACACACCATGTGGGCAGACCTGGAGAAGACTCAAGGCATATGACCCCTCATTTGAGTGAGGGCTCCATCCCAGAAGATGAAGCAAATATGCTGGGGAGACCTACCCCCATCTGCACCGTGTTTGGTATCATTGAGCCGTCCCCTAAGGACACAGACTCATCTGGCCATTACAAATCTAAAGCTGAACTTAATTCTACAGCATGTTTACCTATCTTTTGGGTCCTTGTGGTTGTATTGTACTCGTGTGTCTGTGGGTTGCTATTGCCCTAATTTTACGGACATTTCTCTCTCAACTTTACAATATGGGACAGTCTACCTCTAAATCCAATCCTGCCTTAAAATCTCTCAGGACACTCCTAAAGAGAAGAGGGCCTAATTTGACTGATAATCAGGCTCGACAAACCTGGGATTGCCTTCTTAAGCTGGTGCTATGGCTGCCGGAAGGAAACATCTTTGATTTGGACACTTGGGATAGGGTAGAGGCCCTTGTTCGTTGGGCACATGTGCAAAAGGGTCAGATACCCCCCTTAGGGGTCCTCCCTATGATCTTGGCCCTTAAGGGCTGCTTCCCTCCAAGGCCAACCAAACAAAAACAAAAGACAGAGGAAAAAGAAAAAGATAGTATACAGCCTGATCCAGCTACTCCTCCTGGAGATACAGCTTTAAAAACCCCAGAAAAGGATGGATCCTTATACCCCTCACTCGATCCCTTTGGGAGTGCTCCCTGGCCTTCCGGGGGACCTCCCCCACCTCCTCCATTGACTTATCCTTTCTAGACCCCCTTGGCCCCTCCTTCATATTTGGCTGCCAAGCTGCCAGAAATTAAAGCTACTTTTTTATTTATTTATTTGAGAGCGACAGACACAGAGAGAAAGACAGATAGAGGGAGAGAGAGAGAATGGGTATGCCAGGGCTTCCAGCCTCTGCAAACGAACTCCAGACACATACACCCCCTTGTGCATCTGGCTAACGTGGGACCTGGGGAACCGAGCCTCAAACCGGGGTCCTTAGGCTTCACAGGCAAGCACTTAACTGCTAAGCCATCTCTCTAGCCCAAAGCTACTTTTTATTTCCTATCAATCTAAATCCTGGGGGCAATCGCCCTGCTGCTTGGTATCCATGGGAAGCTCAGGACCTTAAGGACCTTAAGGAGCTTAAAAAGGCAGTCTCGGAGGATGGACCTAACTCTCCTTGGGCTGAGACCCATCAACCTTGTACAACCCAAGATTGGAAAAATCTAGTCAGGGCTTTCTTGTCAAGTCCCCTATACATTAAGTGCTGTGCCTTTTTTAAAGATGAGTGCCATACACAGGCAGAACAAAACCAAAGTAAACAGCCCCCTGTGCCGATAACTTTTGGGATGCCCTCTGGTACCTCTGATCAATATGCTACAGGCACTTAACAGGTGGCTATGCCTGATCTGTATAGGGACCAGGTCAGGACACTGGGCTTAACAGCATGGAAAAAGCTTGATGAGGGACCCTCTGAAACCCCCCTTATGGGTATTACTCAGAAACCATCTGAGGACTTGGCTACATTTATAGATAGGGTTGAAAAAAGTCTTAAAAAAAAAAAAATTCCCCCCAGGGCCATTACAGGATTAGTTTACTAGAATGTTAGTTCAGGAAGGGATGACAGCCAATTATCGCCTCACCTGTGCAGGTCTCAAGGACAACTTCACGATATATATGGATTTTAGCCACCAAGGACTTGGCACTATCTCCCATTAGGCTAGAGCTATGGCTGCCACCCTTCAGGAAAATAGACAAAGAGATTTGGCTACTATGATCTGTGCATTAAATCCTAAAAAACTAACATGTTTTGGGTGTGGGGGAGAGGGCCATTTTAAAACCCAACAAGACAAAGCCTCCCCCACCCTCTGGGGGAATGACCAACGCTCTTCACACCCGCTGCCCTAAAGGCAAGAAGGCGTTTCATTGGGCTAGGGAGTGTCGGTCAAAGTTTGACATACAGGGAAAGCCTTTAAACTCCTCCCAGGGCTCCCCCTAGCCCCATTAAATAAGGGAAAAGAGACCATCAAAGCCCATTGGACCGTCCCTCTGGTCCCCGGCCTCAGACCCAAAATTATTTAAATATTGGCAATAAAAGATTCAAACTTCTCATTGACACTGGAGCGGACCAAACAGTCCTGAGAAAGGAGGAAGTGACCCCCTCCTGGCAGCTTGTGCCCCCCCCCCCACTACTGGGAGTAGGCAGGCAGTCCACCTCCTGGGAGACTGCCATGTGGCTCCCTTGGACTGACCGAGGTGGGGGCAGGGGAGAAGTCTGCCCTCTAGTGGTGACTAGGCTCACTGCTAACTTACTGGGGCAAGACATCCTTGGAGATGCGGTTACCATCAACTGCCATTATGGCCCTCATAATTGGATGAGCGCTTTTTCCAGGTTGGAGTGGAGACCCCCCAGGATTTTCCTACCTCAACCCAACCCTGACTTCCTCACTGCCTTTACAGATGGGGGACGCCTGGGAGCTTCCCTGGTTGTGTATCCCACCTTTAAATTGGGATCAAACCTGAGCCCATCAAATTTATCTCTCAGGAAATAGAAGGATCAGCACAGTACAAAGAGCTTTTTGCAGTTTTTCTGACTCTACATACTATTCAATAGCCATTCAACTTATTTTCTGACAGCCTCTATGTGGTAAACCTACTGCCCAATCTTATTGAAGCTCACATTAGACTTGATTCCAACCCTATACCCCCTTAATGTTCCAGGCTCGCACCCTACTCAAACAAAGAGTCCACCCTATCTTCATACAACATCTTCGAGGCCATCAGAATTTACCAGGCTTCCTGTCTGAACAAAACAGCTTGGCCAATCAATTGGCCTCTGTGGCTCACTGTCACACTGTCTCAGAGGCTATCCAATTTCATTCTCTAACCCACACCAACTGGAGAGACCTTAAACAAAGATTCCCCCAAATACCAAATAAAAATCTTAAAAAGATTATTAGGACATGCAAGTCTTGCCAAACCTTCTTCCAGGTTCCCCCCCTCCAAACTTCTGGGAGTAACCCTCAGGGCCTTTGCCCCAACCATCTTTGGCAAATAGATGTTACTCATTATTCCCCCTTTGGAAAACTTAAATATATCTTCTTATCAGTTGATACTTTCTCCCATGCCTGTTGGGCATCTGCACATGCTAGGGAGAAATCTGAACATGCCATTAGTCATATGCTTCAATGTTTTGCCACTCTTGGGCTGCCTGATCAAGTAAAATCAGATAATGGTCCCTGCTTTGTAAGTAAAAACTTTACAAGTTTCCTCTAGCCATGGCAAATTACACATGCCACAGGCATTCCATATAACCCTCGAGGCCAAGCCATTGTGAAAAGATATAACCAAACACTTAAATCACAATTACAAAAACAAAAGGGGGAATCACTACCCTCCCATGATCAGCTAAAGAAAGCATTATCCACCTTAAATATTTTAAATTTTTCTAGAAATGGAAAAATGTCTCCATTCCAAAAACACTGGTCATCCTCTGTCACATACAGCTCGATTAAGGTCAGATGGAGAGACTCATTGACTGGGGCCTGGAGAGGACCAGACCCACTCCTCACAGCAGGGAGAGGGTTTGGATGTGTCTTTCCTCAAGATGAAAAAAGACCCATTTGGATACCAGTGAGGGACCAAAAATATTTACCCCAAGGGGACACTTATAATCACCCCTCTAGGGAGTGTTTCACCCCTGAGAATTTTCCTCTGTTTTTTCCACAGAAATGACTGGAGATGTGGATGCTACCACACTTCTTGATGCTGGCGATGTTCACTCTGCCCAGTGATGAAGGGTTTGGAAACCCACATGACACCAGAGTTATCTTGGCCAAACAGATGGGAAAACCTTGTGAATGTCGGGGAGGAACACATAAAACACTTCCTTTTAATGGATGCTGTTTCTACGCCAATGGATCAGGAATCATTCAAGACAAAATCAAAAGACTTCAAGAAAATCTGGAGAAGATATGGCGGGACCTCCAGGACAACCCACTATGGACAGGCCTACATGGCTTCTTACGTTACCTCCTCCCTCTACTCAGGCCCCTCCTTTTCCTTCTTCTTATCCTCACTGTCGGGCCTTGTGTAATTAACAAAATTACACAGTTCATTCACCAGCGGCTAGAGGCAATAAAAATCCATCAGGTTGAGATACATTACCACAGGCTGGCAACTCAGGAATTAAGTTCCTCAGATGACCCACTGCCACCTCCTCTGCCCTCCATGTGACCAATGATGGGTAAGATCTCAGACTTACTGAGATAACCTAAGACAGGACATGGAGTGGGTTCTCAGCAAGCTAAACACATGGTACCCAGTGACAGGTAAGATCCCCAGAGGGGGACAACCTAAGACAGGGGCCATGGTGACTAATACTCCTATAAAAACAAAAGGGGGAGATGTTGGGCCTTGAAAGGCTCAGATGAGAGGCCTAGTAGAACTTCCTGAGCCTCGCTAAAGTTTGGCAATCTGCCTCTGGCCAGCTATGACTCAGCAAGACACCTAATGGCCTCTGGCCTGTTACTTCTGCTTAGGAGTTGGAATCCCTACATGCGCACTTAGAACCAATCATTTCAAAAGTAATGGTATACTACTGGCCCTTACCTCTCCCCCCATGCTAGAATCCCCACCTTCATTCTCAACACTATATAGGCAACCGCCTGTAACAATAAAGTGAGTTCCTGCTTCAACAAGACTCCTGGCTTGGTGGTGTGTTCCTAGCCATCGACACCCACCCTCCTCCTCAACCCCTTGGGAGGAACCAGTGGGCCTGGTCCTTCCTCAGCACTACCTGCCAGGGGAGCCCAGCAAGAGGGTTCATCATAATTTTTATCTAGGATTAAACAAAATTAGGCATGAAAGTAGTTAGTAAGTAAATTTAGGGACCTGAATTGACATAGGTTATATTATCTTAGTATTAATAGGGAATAAAGGTGAATTTTATTAATGGAAAGCAAATGTGAAACAGGTGATAAGATTGTGTGACCAAAGAGTAAACAAACTATGGCCCACAACCTATTTTGCATGGAATGTTGACTTAAAATATATACTATTCTACTTTCTGACTTTGTTTCTGTCATTCATGTGTCATCCCATTACATTAAGTAGTTGAAAAAAATCAAAATGAGGTTAATATTTGTAAAGAGTGATATGAAATTCAACTGTTGATATTTAGACATAAATTTTTTTAGAGCACACTCATGCTCAGTTTACATAGTGCCTATGACTGCTTTTGTGCCACAAAAGTCAGCCATAACAGATTGTGACCTTCTAAATCTAAGACATTTATTTGAACCTTTTCAGAGAGGTGGATGATTCCAACTGTAACCGATTACACATAAGTCCTTTAATGGCACATGTGCTAATGTTTTTGAGTGAATAAATGAATGTGTCCCTAAAAATAAACATTAGTAACAATAGATAAATTATGAAGAGTCAAGAAAAGAATATAAAATGTACACAGTCCCAAACATTCATTCATGTCTGCCAAGAGTTAATTATGTTTTTCTCCCAGTAAATGTACCAAGAGCATACTACAGTCAATCTACTGTTAATTATTCAAGGTAAGAATGAGATGATCAGCTTTTGGAGACAGGATTCAGAATGTACCTTTGTACTTGGCAATTTGTTCAGCACTTGGTTCAACAATTTCGTTGTTGATACAAACACCTGGGAATTGAGCTTGGACTTTGGAAAGGATTTGAAGATCAATTTCACCTAGAAGACAAACACATAGAACAGGCTGCATCAAGTGTGATTAGAACAAGGTGAACTGATTTATTTTCTGCGCTACATTTATAAAGGCTAGCATAAAGATTAACACTCACATGTAGCTCTGGCAAAGTCCTGTGATGCCTAAAAGCTAGGCTTTAAGTAGAAAAATAAATTGATTTGAGGAGGAATATAAATGCTATTCATTCATTTTTATAATCTTTATGTAATATCAGTCACTGTATTTCACCAAGTAAAAGATGTCATTGACTGTGGGAAGTATTCAATCTTTAGTTTTGTTTCAGTTAAAAAAAATTTTAAAAGCCGGGGATGGTGGTATGTGCCTTTAATCTCAGCACTCGGGAGGCAGAGATAGGAGGATCACTGTGAGTTCAAGGCCACCCTATGACAAATTCCAAGTCAGTCTGAGCTAGAATGAGACCCTACCTCAAAAAGAAAAAAAACTTTAGCCAGGCATGGTGGCACATGCCTTTAATCCCAGCACTCAGGATACAGAGGTAGGAGGATCGCCATGAGTTCGAGGCCACCCTGAGACTCCTTAGTGAATTCCAGGTCAGCTTGGGCTACAGTGAGACCCTACCTCAAAAAAACAAAAAAAAAATTCTTTAATATTTTTTATCTTAGATATATCTTAGATCAGAGATATCAAGATATAATAAAATATATATTAGAGCTGATTAACTAGTCAAAAGGATAGAAAAAAAGATTTTAAAAATGCAAACATGTTTGGTAAAAGTTACAGGACACAAAAATATATCAGATATCTTTCATCACAGTCATGGTTGTCTAGTGGAAGGGACACACCAGGAAACAAGCCTGCTGTGGTGGGCCAGGGGAGGATGAGAGGAGTAAACATGAAGGAAAGGACAGGAGAGGAGGCCAAGGTAATCCAAAGCTTTGTAGAAAGAGGTCACTCTCCAGCTCTGCCTTTTTAGAAAAGGAGCATGGCCCAAACGGACTTCAGGCCAGTGAAGGGGTACAGACTGTGTGACAGAAGCACAACGTGAGAACATAAAGTATGTACATGGCTGTACTCGCAGTTCAGAGTCTCAGAGTGTGGGTCAAGATAGGACATGAATTCCAAACCTATTTTAACATATGTATGATACATATGATCTTGGTCAATTTTCTTACCTGTCCAAACTTGGATTTCCTCATAAGAAAATACAAGGGAGGGAATTACCATGGGATATTTTTTTATAATTATGGAAAATGCTAATAAAAATTAAATTAAAAAAGAAGAAAAAAAAGAAAATAATAATATCTAACTTATGAGAATAAATGAGGACATGTATAGAAAGTACAGTGCAAAGTAAAGTTGCCAGTGAATAAATGTTAGTTATATATTAATGCTATCTTTGAGCCTCTCTCTTTAAAAATGTTCCCTCTCTCCCCATTGCCAATGCTTCCAAATTAAGTTTCACACTTTTATTCAATTAAGTTACAATGACGACCTTCATTAAAATGGAAATGCCTCTTGGCAAAATTAGCATATGAAAATTATGTTAGTCTTTAACATTTTTGGTACAAATGACATTAAAAGAACCTTTCCAAGGTTAGACATGGCAAACAGCAAACACATATATCATAAGACTGGGAGATGTTGGAGGAAAAAGATGAGCCAGGCATAGAAGATGCCAGGCTAGAAAAGAAGACAGCCAGTGCCATGAAGCCTCTAATAGTATTAATGGGACTTGGACTGGGACTTGGACTGAGACCATGTGTGGATGGTTAAAATATGAATGGAAGTAAATATGAAGTGGGAGAGGAAGGAGCTTATTTCTCTAAAACTGACACTATCTATATGAAACATTGTTTTCTTTCCCTAAAAAAAAAAAAAAATCTAGAACTATAATTTATTTACCACTTATTATTTGCAAAACACTCAGCTAGGCATTTTCCCTAAAACTTCTAACTAGCTTTTGGGAGCAAGCTTGACCATATTATCCCCTAGCAGATAAGATGATTTGAAAACATGGACACTTGGGATATGGACACGCCCAGTTTAAGACACACCTGTCTAAATCTAGTGTCTAAATTAATTCTTCTAACTAGGTCATACTAAGCTATCAAATACTTAAAGGTCATCAAAAATATTTTCTTCTCTATAACAAATGTTTTTTGAATACAAGTAAAAAAGAAGATAAAAAGCTAACTAGAGGAACTGGGGGCTAGTGAAAAAGAGAGATACCAGCTTTCCCCAAAGGACTAGAAGATGAAAGTTTGGTTCTTACCTCTCTCAATCAAGTTATTACCTTACATTTTAAAAGGTCATCAATTTGGAGAAATAAATGACTGATATACAATCCTCTCCCCTCTGAGCCATAATGAATCTTCTCTCAGATGTTCCTGGGCATTTTGTGGTTATTCTAATGACAGATCATATCTAGGCATATTCAGAGCCAGAGAGTCCCTCTTCCTGGGCCTCTGAGAGAGAATATATTTCTTGAACTACAGCTACAACACGGAGACCTGGAACACTGGACAGCACTGTCTGTTGTGAGCCCAAGTATGTCTGATCCCTTGCAAAAATGAATCCATAACAAGAGTAGACAATGCATCTGTTTCTTTAGGAGTAAGCACAAAGAATTTATCTCTGTCTTTACAATTAGATCAATTAGATGACTATACTCTCTACTTGCCGAGGACACTGTAACTTTTTGCCTTGTTCTATTGTCTCATCTGTCAACTTGTTTTTCTTATCACAAGTTTTTCATTTTTAACAAAATAATATAGTTTTATTTTTGATAATAGTTTTTTTTATTTTTAAATTTTTTATTTATTTATTTGAGAGCGACAGACACAGAGAGAAAGACAGATAGAGAGAGAGAGAATGGGCACGCCAGGGCTTCCAGCCTCTGCAAACGAACTCCAGACGTGTGCGCCCCCTTGTGCATCTGGCTAACGTGGGACCTGGGGAACCGAGCCTTGAACCGGGGTCTTTAGGCTTCACAGGCAAGCACCTAACCGCTAAGCCATCTCTCCAGCCCGATAATAGTTTTCTTAAAAAGAGCCTGTTGCAGTCCGGTTCACATTGCTGGTAGAAATCACCCAACCAAGAGCAGCTTCTGGGATAAAGAGATTTATTTTGGCTTACAGGCTCGAGGGGAAGCTCCACGATGGCAGGGGAAAATGATGGCATGAGCAGAAAGTGGACTCCACCCACTGGCCAACAGAAGGTGGACCACAGCAACAGGAGGGTGTGCCAAACACTGGCATGGGGAAACTGGCTATAAAGCCCATAAGCCCGCCCCCAACAATACACTCCCTCCAGGAGGCATTAATTCCCAAATATCCATCAGCTGTGAACCTAGCATTCAGAACACCTAGGTTTATGGGGGACACCTGAATCAAACCACCACAGAGCTACTTCATAAATTGACCAATCTAATAAAAATTAAACAGTTGAAAACACACTAAGATTTCAAAAATTATATTTCAATTGTCATCTATTTTCTCTACCACTCAATATCAAAACTACCTTATTTTGGACAATAAATAATACGAGAACCTGGTTCCTCAGAGATGGTATCATTTAGGTGTTGTCATAAATTGGTAGGGGATATCTAGCTCCCTGGAGCCCTTTTAAAAGGTCACTAATCCCCTAAAGACCTATTTTTTTTTCTGCCACTTGTTGGGATGGAACCCAAGACCTTGAGCATACTAGGCAAGTTACTTATCACTGAGCTTCTTGTAGTCTTCTTGCATTAAGGATTAGGTTTCAGCATAAACTTTGAAGGAATACAAACAATTAAACTATGTCAGAAAGAGTGAACCTGAATGTAAACCATCGATACCTATAATGTGTCAATAAAGGATGATGAATTTTTAACAAATGTATAACTTTGTTGTTTGCATTAACTAAAGTCATGTTAAGAAATGATATTGTTTTCTCCTTAAAAAAAAAAAAAAAAAACCTCCAGTGCTGAAAAAAGACAGTGGATCACTGGAGCTCCCTGGTTAGCCAGTCTAATAAGCAGGGAGCTCTAGGTTCAATGAAAGAGTTTGTATCAAGGAAATAAGATTGAGGAATGACAAAGGAAGACACCTGGTATTATCATCAAGGTTTTGCACATGTATGCATTGGGGGGGCACATCTGCACACACTGCACATACACACACACCAATTCTACAAAATCTCTCGTGATAAATGGAGATAATTAAGCAGCTATGTATAAATATATCAAACTTTTCTATTCTTTTTTTCCTCTATTTGTGAACAGCAAAGCAAACTAATGATTTTGTAGTCTAGCCAAATGTTATGATGACTTAAGAAATGATTTTTTTCTATTGATCAATCTGTGAGATTTGAGTAGTTAAGCAAATCCAAGCATGTGTCAGTATAAATCAATGAGTTGTAGAGAACTTCCTATCAATACAAAGTGTTTACAGATATGCACTGAATTACAACCAGTGGTTATCTCTGGCTACTGGCTCTTTATATTAAGGAGAATTTAAAATGTCCCCACAAAAAATTTAAATTCTTTTTGAAGTGTTATTCCCAATTTTTAAAAAAGGGGAAAACAACTTGATGATTAATTATATATATCAACTCTACCAGAAAATTGGGTGTCGAAAAATTATCAAATGATATTCTAGGTGTGGCCATGAGAATGTATCTGGATGAGATAAACATTTGAATCATTAACTTGGTAAAGCATGTTGCTTATTCACATTCAACAACATGCAGGTTCAAAAAGAAAACTCCAAGCTGGGACATGGGGGTTTTCAGGCCTTTTGTGGTTCTCCGCATTGCCAGCTGGAAATTATAACCAAAGCTACCCTGGGTTCCTAGAGCCTGTAGACCACAGGTCTTGGACTTTCTGTCTTTGTCATCCTGCAACCCATTTTTTTTTAATATTTATTTTATTTATTTATTTATTTATTTATTTATTTATTTATTTATTTATTTAAAAAAGAGAGAGAGAGATAGGAAGAGTCAGAGAGGAAGACAATGGGAGTGTCAAGGCCTCCAGCCACTGCAAACAAACTCCAGATGCATGTGCCCCCTTGTGCATCTGGCTTATGTGGGTCCTGGGGAATCAAACCAGGGTCCTTAGGCTTCACAGGCAAACGCCTTAACTGCTAAGCCATTTCCCCAGACCCCTGCAATCCATTATTATTGTGCATACATATATTACTGGTTCTATTTGTCTAGAGAACCCTATTGTACTTTCTTATCATCATCTCACCCAAAAAAGAAACCCCCTCTTTGATAAAAGAGGTACATGTCTGAATTGATTATGTTTATTATTTTATATGCATATGACTATCCTAAGGTAGATAAAACTAAGTATGGAATAGCTTACATTAGCAACAATTTAGCATGTAGTTTAATGCCACTATTTATGTCTTTATAGTAATTACATTTTAACATTATCATTGCCTTTATTACTAAGCTTTTAATTAACCATTTTAAATAAGGATACTTTATAATGTATTAATTTTTCTCTCACATATTTGATGCATATTTGATTTTATAAAAATACAAAAATTATGGCTAGAGAGATTGTTCAATGGTTAAAGGTGCTTGCTTGCAATGCATGATGGCCCAGGTTCAAGGTTCAATTCCACAGTACCCATATAAAACTAGATACACAAGAGTTTGTTTGCAGTGGCAAGAGGCCCTGGCATGCGCCCTCTCTCTCTCTCTCTCTCTCTCTCTCTCTCTCTCTCTCTCTCTCTCTCACTGTACTCACTGTATATCTTCCTTTCCTTCTCTATCTCAAATAAATAGCTTTTATAAGGTATGGCTATATCATAATAAATGCTAATACATGAAAGAAGTGGATATCCCTTATATCATACACGATCTTTAAGTAGTAAATCAGCATATGTATTTTGTTTTTGTTTTTGTTTGGTTTGGTTTTTTGAAGTAGGGTCTCACTCTAGCCCAGGCTGACCTAGAATTCACTATGGAATCTCAGAGTGGCCTTGAACTCATGGTGATCCTCCTACCTCTGCCTCCTGAGTGCTGGGATTAAAGGTGTGTGTCACCATGCCTGGCTATGTCTTTTGAGTTAGAGTCTTTCTGTTTTGGATGATTATACTGGTAAAGGATGCTATAAAGTTGAATATTGACCACTATAAAATATAAGTAATTTGTTAGCCGATTAGGTAGATGTGTAAACAGTCTGACAGCTGATAGATGCCATATGGATGATTAGAGAAAAGAAAGTAGTTGAGAGATAAATTACAAATTGGAAAAAGATTTCCTAAGTACTATGGCCAAAAGGAAAAACTAATATTTAAATGATGAAAATAAGTCTCTTCTTGACTGACACCCTGTGTGACATCCTACTCTTAGCTAAAACCTTTAAGTTGAATATACACTTCCACTTACATCATGGATGGCCACATGTCTTGGCTCTCTGGGATTCCAGACAAGGGTGGAATGTAGAGTGATTTCATAAATTCCTATGGTGCTACATCTAGTCAAGCACATACCCACTGTGTCTAAGCACATTGTACACAGATAATGAAAGGGTGAGAGGCATACCCATTGTTTCTTCTATCTTCAACTATGCTCTTTGTTCCTGTAAAATGATAACTGCTACTGATTTGGAAATAGACAGGAACTTCATAACCTAATTGCTGAAATAGCACCTCCTCCATCCTGTAATGGCTATGATTAACTCATGATAATGGCTCTAGCAAAATAAATAAAAACTTCATTTTTCCTTATAATGCTACTAGCCTGTCATATAACTTTAAAAGAGTATTTAAACCTCTTCTGACTTCATTTCTACACTTATGAAACAAGAAAATATTACTCACATTAACTTCCTTAAAACATAGAGTAACCCAGAAGCAAATATATTAACAAGATATAAATACCAGTGCAATAGTGACACATAGCCTAGGTGGGTAACCAATAATTGTATGGTTAGCTAAGAGATTGGCTCAGTGTAAAGGAACCCATATCTGGAATTGGGAACAAGATCAGAATCCTATGGAACCAGATTATGCTCTCAATGTCAAGTTCTCACTATTCCTTGGATAAAAGAGGTGGTACATACATCAAATTCTCCCTAAATTAAAAATGCTTATCCCATTTAAACTATGCTAACTTCTAACTTCTATGTTAGAGAAGCTGTTTTTCTTTTTCAGAAGATGTGAAACCCGAGGAGATAAACTATACCTCGCGCTTCAGCAAAGCCACAGCTGAATCCACAAAGGAACTGGGGAGAGGAGCAAGAGTGCTGCTTCCATGCTGAACCTGATAATCAGCACCAGGGTGAAGGAGACAGACCCTGAGGATACTCAGGTACCCTGAGGATAACAAAGCAGAGATCCAGAGGCTCCTAAGAGCTCATCACTGAAGTAGACTTAAAACTCACCCACCTCGGCTCAGGGCATTTTGAGGAAGAGACAATGGAAAGATTCAAGAGCCATAGGTAGAGACATCATGCCCAGAGGCATTTCCCTCCCTGCAAAAGCAACTGACTGCTGCTCCCACAATGTACAACCCACACCTCCATAGGGAATACCTGCAACCCCACTGAGGAGGTTTCCCAGAGGAATGGGGGCAGGGATGAGGGAAAAAAGAGTACAACACATGTTGTATCCACACAAAAAATGTTAATAATAAAAAATCCAAAAAAACACATAGAGTAAGAAGCTTTTAAAAATTCATCTGTGGAGCTGGAGAGATGGCTCAGTAGGTAAGGTGCTTGGCTGCAAAGCTAATGACTCAGGTTTACTTCCCCAGTACCCAGGTAAAGCCAGATGTACAAAGTTGCACATTCATCCAGAATTCATTTGTAGCAGCTGGAAGCCCTGGTGTGCCCATTCTCTATCTCTGTCACTCTGTGTTTCTTTCTCTCTCTCTCTTTCCCCACTTGCAAATAAATATATGAAATATTTTTAAAAATTCATCTTTGTAGATTTCTTTAATTTTCTTCTGTTAAGCCTACAATCTTCAACAATAAAAATTGAGGCAACTAATTAATATAGTTAACTAGCTCAAAAATTTAGTTTCCAATGTTATTTATTGTTCCAATTTTTTTATTTATTTTTATTTATTTATTTGAGAGCAACAGACAGAGAAAGAGGCAGAGAGAGAGAGAGAGAGACAGAGAGAGAGAGAGAGAGAGAATGGGCGTGCGAGGGCCTCCAGCCACTGCAAACGAACTCCAGATGCGTGCGCCCTCTTGTGCATCTGGCTAACATGGGTCCTGGGGAACCGAGCCTTGAATCGGAGTTCTTAGGCTTCACAGGCAAGCGCTTAACCACTAAGCCATCTCTGCAGACCTATTGTTCCAATTTTGAGTAAGAAAAAGTATCAAAATTTAGGTTACAGGTCAGCCTGGGCTAAAGTGAAACCCTACCTCAAAAAAAAAAAAAAATACTAAAATATTTAGTTTAATGAAATCAAAAGACTAGTTTAAGACTTTTACATGCTATAATGCTTCTTTTAACCATGCTTTCACTAATGGTCTACTTATTATATGCTAGAAAATTCCCAATACATTGAGTTTATAAAGATAATTTCTAAACATTAATGGGCACATTGAGACTTCCATAAACTCATTAATACTCACAGATATTAAAATAAATCATAATACATTTGCCTTTATGCTTATTGGACTTAATAACATTAGAAAGTTGGAGACTGATGCCTTTAATTCCAGCACTTGGGAGGCAGAGGTAGGAGGATTGCCATTAGTCCGAGGCTACCCTGAGACTACATAGTGAATTTCAGGCCAGCCTAAGACCCTACCTTGAAAAAGAAAAACAGAATGTTGGAGACTGCTAAGAGCTATCAGAAATACAGAGACAAGAAATCTCACCTAGGCTGGTGAGAATATTATGGTTGTTGTGGCTATAATATATGATGATTTATTCAAATTCAGTGTATGCATAACTTACAAACCAACAGTTCTGGATCTAGAATATAATATAAATATATAGTCCAAAGAAATTCTCACACAGGTCTATAAGGAATTATGATGTTCACTATAGCATTAACTTCTGATAAAATGGAATCAGAGACAAATGAGAAAAACTGGGCAGAATGAGTAGATGAACAAAACACTCAGTATTCTGTAACAGCCAGAATCCATGAATTAAATAAGTACCTAGAAGTATAGGTAAATCTTCAAAGTAGAATAGTGAATGAGGGGAAAAACATAAAACTTGGTAATATATTGACAAAACCAGAATATGTCAACCAAACACATATCTCTCTGATACACAAAAAATTATTTTGTACTAAAGGTAATTAAGATGCTGAAAAGAATGGAAAACTTCCCCTTTCCTCCTATTTTTTGGGGAGTTTTTTGTTGTTATTGTTGTTTTTGCCTAGTGGTAGGTTATAAATTATTCTTTGTTAGAGACGGTGATGGTCTTATCAGCTAGAGACAGAGCCAAAGGAATCTGCAAATAGATCCTTCCACTTAGCTTCTGCTTGAAGTATCTGCCTTCTCATTTATTTAGGTTTCCCACTGTTGCAAACCCAAAACTACTTCATTTCCTTTGTCCTATCATTTCCCCACACATGCATTGTTCTCTGTCAAAGTTGTTTTATAAGCATAAACATTAGGCCTTTGCTTTGAGTTACTTTTAATGCAAGTTTTTCTCACATAATGATCACTGCATACATTAATAAACACTAACAAGTGTTTCTCTCTCATAATCTATCTTTCTTTACAGGGGCACATCCCAGTAAGAATCAAGAGAGCTGAAGGAAACTAATACTTTTCATCCCCTACAATGCATTATCACACAAATACAATAACATTTTGAAATGTAAAGATTGGCAGTGAGAGACTCATAACACATTAAGTGCAATAAATCATTATAATACTTTAAATTGTGTAGGGCAAACAATGAAAGTCCAAAACCAAGTTTACAGGCTATGGGAGAAAGGGGTAAAAAGTGCACACAGGGGCCCTGTCTACATGTTTACCTACTGTCAGCTCTCTTCCAGTGTATGAACACATACTAGAACTGTGTGGTAATTATGAGTGATTGGCAGGTTCTACATGTAGTTTATGGTTGAGGTTTCCAGATAGAAGTAGAAACCCATAGCCTTTTGGGAAAATCAGACTAAGGCTTGAACTAATGATAAATATCATAAACACTCTCAACTCCCAAGCATCTATACATTAGCATCATTTTAAAAATTAAACCCCACAGAACTGGTAAGATAAAATATGGCAACACCTAGTAATGTGGATGTACCTAGAGGATGAATCTTGTTTAACATTCAAAGTCATTTAGTTAAATAAGAAGCCTGAAACACAGCTTAACTTCTCAATAATTCCCCTTCTACAATACATAGCAGATAAGTAGGTTATATATTACAGCATATAAAGGAGAAAAATAACTTTAAAATATACTGATTGCTTGTTAATTGTATAGTGCATGCCTGAAATCCTACCACTCAGGAGGTTTAAGGTAGCAAGGCCATGAGTTCAAGGCCAGCCTAGGCTATAGAGAGACCTTATCTCAAACAACAAACAAAAAAACAATCAACAAAAATATTGGTGAATTTTGGAAAGCTATCTGGCCACAATTGGTATAACAGTTAATTCATTTTAATTTAATCAAAATGTTTCCCATATCTGTATATAACACAGTAACTTGAACATATATAATGAAAATAAATTTTAAGTTGCTTTCTAGTAGACTAGATTGTAGATATTTTTCTGGTTTTTTTTTTTTTCACTGCTTTATATTTTATTTATTTATCTACAAGCAGAGAGAGATTCAGAGAGGCAGAGAGAATGTGCATACCAGAGCCTCTAGCCACTGCAAACCAACTCCAGATGCATGTGCCACTTTGTGCATCTGCCTTTACATGGGTATTAGGGAATAAAACTTAGGTCATTAAGATCTGCAGGCAAGTGCCCTAACTCCTGAGCCATCTCTCCAGCCTCTTTTCTTCACTCATGAATTATTTTATACCAAACAGAATGTACTGACTTATGAGAAAAGCTATGTTTAAAAAAAATCTCTTTCTGCTAAGTTTCTATCTGCCACAATTATAAAATGAATTCTCATGTTTTCTCTGTGGGTTACATTGATGGTTTGCTTACTTTAACTTTTTAATTTATAAAAATAGAGTGAGAAAATGGGTATGCCAGTGCCTCTTGCTGCTGCAAACTCCTGATGCATGTACCACTTTGCATGTCTAACTTTATGTGGATACAGGGGAATTGAACCCAGGGGAGAAGAAGAGGAGAGGAGAGGAGAGGAGAGGAGAGGAGAGGAGAGGAGAGGAGAGGAGAGGAGAGGAGAGGAGAGGAGAGGAGAGGAGAGGAGAGGAGAGGAGAGGAGAGGAGAGGAGAGGAGAGGAGAGGAGAGGAGAGGAGAGGAGAGGAGAGGAGAGGAGAGGAGAGGAGAGGAGAGGGGGGAGGGGAGGGGCGGGGCGGGGAGGGGCGGGGAGGGGAGGGGAGGGGCGGGGAGGGGAGGGGAGGGGCGGGGAGGGGAGGGGAGGGGAGGGGAGAAGAGAAAAGAAGGAAAAGAAAAGAAAAGAAAAGAAAAGAAAAGAAAAGAAAAGAAAAGAAAAGAAAAGAAAAGAAAAGAAAAGAAAAGGAGCATAGGCATGCTGACACAGCACCTATAATCTCAGTGCTACAGACAGGAGGATCTCTGGGGCTCAGTGGCCAACCAGTTTAGCCTATTTGATGAACTCCTGGCCAATGAAAGACTACCTCAAAAAAAAAAAGTTTTTAAAAAAAGGTGGAAGGCACCTGAGGAATGACATCTGTATGTGCACATGTACCTGCACACATACACACATACACACATACAGAGAGTGATGGAGGGTTAAAGTCTTGGCAACATCCCCTGCATGTGTTCTCAGACTATTCTTGCTGCATCTCTGACATCAAAACACATGTGAATTCCTTAGATTATCAGCAGGAAAATTGTACTATGTTACATGTTACAATAAGATTATTATCATCTTTATTCCCTCTACTAAAATATCAAGCAATTTTTTTCTAGAAAGAAAGATTGCCCAGATAACTGCACTCTTGATGTTGAAAAATAATTTAAGTTATGGGTTTGCAACCACAGCAAGCACAATCTCATTGTGCATTACAGTGTGAAAGATGGATTCTAAACAACATCCCCTTTTCTTTCCTTCACTATTGCCTGCACCCCCTAGCGTCTCAGTATTGAAGCAGTTCTGTCAATAGAGAAGGATGAGAGCAGAATATCAAAATAGCTACAGGGTCTCAGGAAGTGCAGTATAAATGCAAAAACTAAGTCAAAAGGGCATTTCCATTTGCTTTCTTCTGACTATTGGACTAGGAAATCTAATGCCTGAATGTTGCACTGTTACTTAACACCTAAGAAAAGCCAAGCTACCAAAAATGTTCTATGAAATAACAACTTAAAGAAAGTGCCCCACAGAGTACTGAGCGCTGAAGAGTAGAAATATTTGACAGACAACTCAGAAAGGAAAGACCTTAATTTCAATATACATATTTTAAACACAGCACTTGAATACTACTTTGACATATAAAAGAAAGGGCTGGAGAGATGGCTTAGCGGTTCAGCGCTTGCCTGTGAAGCCTAAGGACTCCGGTTCGAGGCTCAATTCCCCAGGACCCACATTAGCCAGATGTACAAGGGGGTGCACGCGTGTGGAGTTTGTTTGCAGTGGCTAGAAGCCCTGGCGCAACCATTCTCTCCCTCCCTCCCTCACTCTCTCTCTCTGCCTCTTTCTCTCTGTTGCTCTCAAATAAATAAATAAATAAACAAAAAAAATTTTAAAAAATAAAAAGAGGTGAATTTGAAGTTCTAAATATGCAATATTGTAAAGTTATAGTCATTTTTTTTTCTTTTTGAGGCAGAGCCCATGCTGGCTTTAAACTCACAATTTGCCTACTTGGCCTTTCAAGTGCTAGGATTACAATTTCTGTGCCACCAGGCTTGGGTTATTCAGTTATTCTTAATGAAGTGCTTCCTCCTACCTTTATTATGACCAAAAACTGCATTTATAAAATGAGACTACTTGTACTGGAAAGACTAGGTCCAGATAATGTTTTCACTAATACCAGTTTTCTTTCCTCTCTCAAGTTCTGGAGGAAGGCCTTGCTAATCCACAATGTATTTGGAATTGGCCTTAACACATACAATACTGTTTCTAGTAAATCGAAAGTATTAAAATTGTCACAAACACGTCAAAGCAGTGCTTTGAGCTTCTGCCACTTAGCTGAAAAAGACAAGAGTAAATCTAGAAGTCCAGTCCTTACCATCATCATGTATGTGTAAAATTATAGTTGAATTAGGGCTCCCCCATCCCTAGTTATAAAATCCATATCTATATAATATTAAACATTCATGACACAGAGAAAGGTATGACAGAAAAATAAAACATTACTACAGAAAGCCAAAGTTATCATTTTGGTTTATTTCTTCCTATTATATTTCCTGCCTTAGGCCATCCAAGTAAGACATTTATGTACATGAAAAAGTCTGCTTTTCTTACTTGGGAATTAAATCATGAATACATCAAAGTGTACTTAAGTGTGCTATTTGCAATGACTACATTATACTCTCTTAAACAGATATGTAGAATAATTGATTTATTAACCTTTTATATATAACAAAACATACCAAAAGTACATAAAGCATATTTATCTACATATTCATATGTATAATACATGAAAATATATATAAGTATTTATGTTAATATATAAATATACTTATACAGTGAGTTGTATATATACATACATATAAACTAAGTCTATAATCATGGATTGCTTAGTAATATTTCAGCCAACCACAGTGCATATATTGCCTAGCAATTTCATAGTTGTTTAAATTTTAATATATATACTCCATGCTATTCATATGGCAATAAAATTACTTAAAAAGATCATATCTTAGACTATGTTTTCATCATTAAATGATATATTGCTGTACTATATATGCTTACATAACTAATTATATAAAATAACAAAATATTTCATTATAATAAAACAAGTAATAAATTGGGACTGGGATGTAATTCAGTGGTAGAGTCCCAGCATAGCATACATATGTCCTAGATGCAATAACTAGCACTGAAAAATAACACATAAAGGCTAGGGAAATGGCTCAACAGTTAAGTGTGCTTCCTGTGCAAGCATGAGGGCCTGAAGGGACATGAGACTATCTGATTTTTAATCTTTAGAACAGATGTAAACAGCTGGATGTGGCCTTACATGTCTGTAACCCTACTCCTGTGGGTAGCCCTGGTTCACAAAAGTCAAGCTCCAGAATCAGTAAGAGACTCTGAGACTCTATTACAAGGAAGGTAAAAGCAGATGAATGATAGAAGGGGACATCTGATTTTTTTTTTCCAGTTATCAAGACAAACCCACAGGGTACTACATTAGCATATATATGTGCACAAACAATACAGACACACCACACATTGCAAAAAAAAAATAATGCATATATAGTTTTAGATACTTTGTTGTCATAAGAAACTGACCTATTATGAACCACAAATTTTGTGCAAAAAAAAAAAAAAAAAAAACTTACTTTTCTTGGTTTAATTCCAAGAACTAGAATTAAGGCTTACAATGAGACTTTTGATCTGTCATGATACTTAAAACAAAATCAGGCTGGAGAGATGGATTAGCAGTTAAGTCATTTGCCTGTGAAGCCAAAGGACCTAGGTTTGATTCCCCAAGACCCACATAAACCAGATGCAGAAGGGGCACATGCATCTGGAATTCGTTTGCAGTGGCTAGAAGCTCTGGCATGCCCAGTCTCTCTGTCTGTTCTCTTCTCTCTATCTCTCGCTCTGCTTGCAAATAAATAAACTGATTTTTTTTTAATTTTGTTTTGCTTATTTTTTATTTATTTACTTGAGAGTGAGAGAGAGAGAGGGGGGGGGGAGGAGGGAGGGAGGCAGAGAGCGAGAGAGAGAATGGGCGCGCCAGGGCTTCCAGCCACTGAAAATGAACTCCAGACGCATGTGCCCCCTTGTGCAGCTGGCTAACTTGGGTCCTGGGGAATCAAGTCTTGAACTGGGGCCCTTAGGCTTCACAGGCAAGTGCTTAACCACTAAGCCACTTCTCCAGCCCAAAACTAATTTTTTTTAAAAAGACTAAGAACCAGAGCAGGTGCTGCTTAGAAAAGATGCAGGCTGAAGAAGAACAGCAGCGGTACACAGGTAGAGATCCTCCTATGTGAGTACCACAGTGCTGGAGAGTGGAGGAGGGGATGGGGGTGGGCATGGCATGTCTAGTCGTAGGTCCTGAAGCACTATCAGGAGCTATAATGTGATGGCAAGGAAGTGGCTAATAGCAAATATTTCAGCACTTTAGCAAACAGCATGCCCAGGCCACTGTGAATTACATGAAAATCAACACTGTTCTTGATACCAAATGCCACATCCTATCCTTGCCTTTTATTTATGAAAGATTTCACATTGCCATAAAAATTGGTTGTTCATATCTTCTTGCATCATTTTCAGTGAAATGTGGACTTTTCCTTCACAGCAGTCTTATGTATTTGGTACTAAATATATAATCAATAGGTAACCAAATTTTTATCATTTCTTTTGTTACCATTAATGTAAAGTTACATGAGTGCTCGCTTCAGCAACACATATGCTAAAATTGGAACAATACAGAGAAGATTAGCATGGTCCATGCACAAGGATGACCCAAAATTCCTGAAACATTCCATATTTTTTTTTAAATAAAGAAAAAAAGTTTATAGGAGGGCTGGAGAGATGGCTTTGCAGTTAAGGCACTTGTCTGCGAAGCCCAAGATTCCACCTTAGCCAGAAGCACAAAGGTGAGGCAAGCACAAAGTGAGGCATGGGCACAGTTGCACATGCCCACCAAGTGGCACAAACTTCTGGAGTTCAATTGTACTGGCTGAGGCCTTGACATGCCAGTTTTTTCTCTCTCTCTCTCTCCCTCTTTCTCTAAAATAAAAACATAAAATAGGTCTGGGGAGATGGCTTAGTGGTTAAGCACTTGCCTGTGAAGCCTAAGGACCCCGGTTTGAGGCTCAATCCCCCAGGACTCACATTAGCCAGATGCACAAGGGGGCGCACGTGTCTGGAGTTCGTTTGCAGTGGCTGGAAGCCTTGGTGCACCCATTCTTTCTCCCTCTCTCTCTCTCTCTCTCTCTCTCTCTCTCTCTCTTAAATAAATAAATAAAAATAAACAAAAAAAATTTTAAAGAAACATAAAATAAAATAATTCATAAAAAAAGAAAGAAAGTTACAGGAGACCCAGGGTATTGATCCCAGCACCTGCAGTCCTAAAGCCCCTTGAGGCTCATACTTACTCCACCATTATAAAATGAATATGACAACTGAGCACCAACTCCTGAGCTCCCTGTCTGTGAACTCAATTACATAGTTTTATTTAATAATGATAGCCGAATAGAAACTTGTTCCACTAATTAAGAGTCTGTATCCCAAACAGGCACAAAAGCCAGAAAGTTACAAATCTGTCCTTTAGGAAAACTGTAATAACCACATCAGGAATTTTCAAGTAGATAACTGATCAGCAGTGAGTGACAAATATGCAAATGACAACAGAAGTGGGGACATACCACACTGTTTTATCTTTATCTGACTATTGCTGTATTCTTATTAATTCTAAGACTTTACATTTGAGTTTATTTGCTTTTCGAAGTATATAGCCATTTGGTCAGAAATAACGATTGTTTCATCTCTACTCTGCTCTGAACAATATTCCTTGTTCTTTTTCTGTTTCAAGCTTTATTAAATTAGCTCCAAAAATCTTGTTCGCTCTGCTTTTAATGATAATAGCTCCAATGTACAACAACCCTTTTGTTCCATTATCTCAAACCTGTAATGTACTTGTTTGTAAGTAATACTTTTATATACTCTGGATTTTCTCTTGATACTATAACTCTTGTGTCCTTTTGAAACAATACTCTTGCTCAGTAAAAACTTTAAATACAACATAATGAGGTAAACTCTGTTGGTTAAAATTATATATACAGGATTGTTTGCTTTTAAATTATGTTATAAATGCCTTGAACAATATGTTATCTCCAAGGTCCTCATGCTGTGATTATCTGACATAGATAGTCACAAATCTTATAAATTTGATTACTACAGTATATGTCCTAATAATGGAATAAATGCTATTATGTTAAAATAATTAAATTTTTAATCATTTTAAGTTATAAGCAATTAGAACCTTCGCTAAAAGTTGAGTATATATCTAGACCCCCACACACACTAAAATTTCATATCCTCAACAGAACCAATGTGGTGATAGCCACATGAGTGGGAAAAGGTTTCCCTCTTTCCAAAGACACTACTCATAAAACCACCAATCTTTAGGACTAAAAGCACCTTTCATGGCCTAAATACTCAACAGAGCAGTGCCCAAGTCTGTTTCATAACATATCTGAAAGGTATTGTTCCAGCCTATGTTGACACCCACAAAGTGACAGATTATCCTTTATGTGTCTCCAAATGTATGCTTCCCATTCCTAGACAGGCTTGGTCATTAGCAATGTCTTATGCCAAACAAAGACATCATTCTGGAGCTTTCATATTCTGGGAGCTAATAGTTTCCAGTTTATTTTATAGGAAATATCTGAAGATTATGTGTTCAAGTTATTTTTCTTGTCTTTCTATTGAACCCATCCAAAATTATTTACTTCCCTAATCACTCCCAATTAATTGATCTAGACTATTAGCTTGTTGTCATTGTTGAAAAACATGAACTTCTACTTCCTGCCACCTCCTGGTTTTTAAACCTGACACACTAGCCTTCTAGTTCCTACTCTAATAATATTCATTCTGCTGCTGTCTGTCTGGGTTAAAACATTAATCTTCTATGTTGCCTTAATATTTTATTTATGAAGGAAAATATTATTAAAAATCTGCTAAGTTAATATTTTCAAATAGTTGGTCATTACTAAATACCTAATCTCTTCACTGCTAGTTTAATAATTTTTGCCTCCATTTTCATAATTTGTTGGGCCCTGGGTATTTTTTTTTTCTGTCTTAATAGGTTTCTCACTTATAAGGGGAGGGTGTTAATGGGCTCTAAATTTTCCCTTTTTTTGTTCTGTATAATAATACTGGTGTCTTTGTATTGCAGAACAAGAAAGCCATCTATCTAATAGCTCTCAATTGATACAGTAAAATTATTATTAAAAAGATACCATGTAAGAATTTATACCACCTGCAAATAAAATAATAGGCTAATGAATGTAGAAATACAAAGCTAAACAAAATGATATTTGAACTTGAGTTCTTTCTAACCCCTATAAATACTTTCTGACATTTGAATATGAGAATTGAACAGTAGAAACAGAAAATAAAATGCTTCTCATATATGCAGTGCCCAGAGCAAGGAGAACAAATTGCCCATTACTGCTTTCCAGAACATTTTTCCAGGCATAAATGTATGCACTATAAATTAGTAGCATTCTTCCCTACCAAATAAGCTATGGGTTTCTTATTTTCTGTGTGCCACCTACCACAAAGACAACACTCATTAAAAGTTAAAATGATAATGAAGCTCCAGTAGGTAGCTTATTTTAAGAAAGCATCAACATTCAAAATGGACCAAAAAGCAAATTCTACCAGATTTACAATACAATGAAATTACTCTACAAAACTGAAAACAATTACTGAAATGGATGTGCTATGAAGATGTGGAAACCCTTACAAACACACTTCTGTTCACTAAGTTTCATTAAAATGTACAAACTCCCATATGCATGTACCAGCAACTTCCCTGTTTGAGCTCTGGAAAAGTTACATAGTCTGTATTTCTATTTGTGATTTGTTTTCTTTCTTCTTTTTCTCCATTTCATATATTTCCCCAATAGTTCAGTTGCATTTTGTTTATGAGGAAGATTGCTTAAGAACTATCCAAAGGAATTTACCAACAGTTTTCTTTCTTTTTTTTTAAATAAATAAATATTTATTTGCAAGGGAAGAGAGAGAGGGAGGGAGAGAGAGAAGCATGCCAGGGCCTCCTGCCACTGCAAAAAAAAAAAAAAAAAAAAAACCCTTCATATACACGTGTCACTTTGTGCATCTAGCTTTACATGAGTACTGGATACTGGGAAAGAGAACTCAGCCATCAGGCTTTGCAGACAAGTGCCTTTAACTGCTAAGCCATCTCTCCAGTCGCAGTTACCTTCCTTTTGAACTGTGTAGAGCCCTAATAATTGCTTGGCTTCTGAAGTAATTGCCAAACACCTGTTTTGGAAATCTTATATTTTTCATAAACTACAGAAAGTCTCTCAGTGCAGAAACTAGCCCCTAAAGAAAAAAAGGTGCATGTTTGTGAACAAGCCCTTTAACCCAATGAGCCATCTATCTGCTTCCTGCTTATTTCTCTCAAAATAGCATCACATAAGACCCTAAAGAATATGGGCATGTTGTAGCACAGAAACAGCAATTTCCTCTAGGGACCATTTTAGTTTGTTTACTAAGGGTATATTTCTCAATTGAGTTTAGAGAAATGGCCAAACCATTACAAATACAGGGAAAGCATTTGCACCAGCTATGAAGAAAATCATTGTCAGATGCAGCACAACTAAGGATATCAAGGAAAGGGAACCAGAGGTCATTGAGCTAAGACCACAGTGGGGCACTGGGAGATGTACTATGGGGACAAAAGTATAAGACAAAGAAAAGGGCTTCATTTGCAAAGATTAGAGTTCAGAGACTAATTTGGAAAGACAATCAAGGACAAAATAATGTGAAATTCTTCACTATAGGCAGTTAACCATATGGGACAGGACACTATTTCTACAAGGCAAAGATTTGTGGTTCCTTGATGCATAATGATTGTAGTTAGGTGATTAGATAAGCATTCTCCCTGCTGCCAGTTGCCAATGAGCACTCAAGTTAAGGGAATGAAGTATCTTCTCCTTGCAAAGTGCTGCTTTTTCATGACAGGGAAATCTAGTCTGAGGGATTTTAAATATTTTGTTTTTGATAACATGCAACCAACTTGGGTAGTGAAAGCTAAGTTTCTATAATTTGAATTTTTCTTTAAGTTCTTATGTTTTTGGTCAATTTCCCAGGAAACTGATCCACAAAGCATCACCCCTTATTAATACAATGGTCAGCCTCCATCAGAAGAACTCCAAGTATTGTTACTTTTATTTTGACAAGATCTTATCTTAGCACATAGGTGCATCTTGATATAAAGAATCAGTGTGCAGACCAAATGCTCTAAAAACAAGATAGCTCAAAAGCATCTGGATAAATTTGCATTAGAAATTCAATTAACTTTATATTAAAAGGTCAATTAACTGATCCATGATAGAAATTGTTTTTAATTACTTTTCCTTGCAAGTCTTCTTTTATTCTCCAAGCACAAGTGACACTATGAAATCATAGTCTTATTACCTGTCATATGCCTGAAATTCATATGCAAAACACACTAGAAATGACTCTTTTATTTAAGTGAATTAATAGCATCTTCTTTTTTTTTAATTTTTTTATTTATTTGAGAGCGACAGACACAGAGAGAAAGACAGATAGAGGGAGAGAGAGAATGGGCGCGCCAGGGCTTCCAGCCTCTGCAAACAAACTCCAGACGCGTGCGCCCCCTTGTGCATCTGGCTAACGTGGGACCTGGGGAACCGAGCCTCGAACCGGGGTCCTTAGGCTTCACAGGCAAGCGCTTAACCGCTAAGCCATCTCTCCAGCCCTAATAGCATCTTCTTTAGATAATTCATCACTATTACAATCCTGTGGGCTTATAAAATCAGTAATAGAGTATCTCAGCTTAAACACTCTCTGTAGTATTACCCATGACAATATACTTCTGCATTTGTCTCTGTTACCCCAACATTTCTGCTTTCTTGGTGAAAGATAACAATAAAGTACAAGGATCCTAATAATTAGTTCTTATTACATTATACTGTAGTATATTTCATGAAAAATGGACAAATAATCCCATCATGAACTAGTCATCTCAGAGGGCTCTTGATTTTCTTTCTGTGAGTCTGGGCCACTAATTCAATTCATGTGGCACTCAATACTTGTACAAAAGAGGCTAACAGGGTTATCATTTGGCAGTAAATAACAAGTAACAGTGTTAGTATACACATTATCATATGGTGACCATAACTAAGTTAGCAATGAAACAAAAGAGAATAATATAAAAACAAAAATATAAATACATAAATACATGTTGGCATATTTTGTGTATTAACATATTAACTCAAAGATGACTAGTATACTTAAAAATAAAACAAGCACTAAGCCTTAAGATCAAAGTTTTGCTTTGCTTTTGGGGGAGTGTGTAGTATAAAGTAGTGGTAGAGTGTATTGTATGCGGTGTGTATGTACATGTATGTGCAGATGTGCATACCCCATATAAACATATTTTGTGGCCAGCAGAAAATGTCAGGTGCCATCCTGTATTGCATATCTATGTTATTTCATTGAGATGGAGTATCCCACTGAACCTGGAGTCTTTACTTCTACTCAGACTGCCTGACCAATGAGCAACAACAATTTTATGGTCTCTGCTCCCCCGCTGAACTGGGTTACAAGTGTGCATGACTACACTCAGCTTTGCAACATGGGTGCTGGGGATCAAACTCAGGCTGTCTTGGATTCTCATGCTTGTGCACAAGCACTATAATCCAATGAGCCATTTCCCCCAAAACTTGTTTTGTTTTTACAGAAAGGTATAGCCTTTGCCATATAGAAACAACGACAATGTTCTCAGTACTTTATAAACACTACCTACATGATTCTCACTTCAATTCTGTGAGAAGATTCAGAATTTCCATTTTACTGACAAGAAAACCTCAGTTTGCTGGGCGTGGTGGCGCACGCCTTTAATCCCAGCACTCAGGAGGCAGAGGTAGGAGGATTGCCGTGAGTTCGAGGCCACCCTGAGACTCCATAGTGAATTCCAGGTCAGCCTGGGCTGGAGTAAGACCCTACCTCGAAAAACCAAAAAAAAAAAAAAGAAAACCTCAGTTTATATATCATCCAAGGTCATACCATTCACTAGGAGTAGTTAGAAATGATATCCACAGGTGACGTTTTTTTTTTCCCCTTAGGATTAAAAGTTCTAAAAGTAATGACACTATGAGATGCTTTTAAAAAGAGGATAGTGGAATAATTTGAATGCATATAAGATACTTTTAGAGCAAAATTAAAAGGAATGGAATTGTTTAGGTCAATTCAGCTGAGGTAGTGGAATTATAATAGTGTAAATTAACATCATTAGTAAGCCTATTTCCACCAAAGGCCTTCTCAATGAAGGGAACTATTGATCAATTTAAGTTCTGGTGAGTATATCCTAAATTGGATCAGTAACAGGTAGTAAACAAGTAACCAGTCCATGGAACATGCTTTAAATGGCACAGGCTCAAATAATTTGAAACTTTATTTTTCTGTAAATATGAAAAGCATTTTGGATAAGAAATAATCTTCAAGGTTGAGGAAATATAAAGTACTTGCCTCACATACATAAGGACCTGAGGTCAATCTCCAGTAACCACGTAAAAATGTTGGATGAGGTGGCATGAGTTTATAATCCTAGTGCTGGGAAGGTGGAGACAGGAAAAGGATCCCTCAGGCTCACTGGCCAGTTAGACTAGGGTTTTAGTAATTGCTGTTATAGGCCAATTAGAGACACTGCTTCCAAATGAAGTGGACAGCATACCTAAGGAACTACACCCAAAGTTGTTCTCTGACCTCCACATGGATGCATACACTCATGAGTGTCCATATACACATGCACACCACGCACACACACACACACACATACACACATCACAAAACAAAGGAAATAATCTTCAAAGTTATTCTGGTTTTCCATTTACAAAAGGAATAAGAGAGTTATATCTCTTATCCACTCTGAAACAGTAATGAAAGCTAATATCCATACCTTATAAATCTATTGGTAAATTAATTTGAGTTGCAGTGATATCGCTTGTTTTAATAAAGTGATCTTTTCCAGAAGCAGAGGAAAGTAGCTCTCCTACAGAATGAGCAATATGGCTATCAAATAGCACAATATTTACAGTGAAATAAAAATGTTTGATGAATTATTCATACCTGCACCTCCGCCTATGCTTAGAATCTTAATTTCTGATTTTGCATCTCCAATCCTGAAAAAAGAAAATATATAGTTTAAGACAAATACATTAGATGATTTGCAAAATCTGATTATCAAGTTTACTTGAAAAGAACAGACTAAAGTTACAATGAACAGACAGTATGCCAGTGTAAAAGCTTGCATTTATTCAAGTGGAAATGTGAGATGATAAAATCCTGAATTGTAGGTCCAGCACTACAACAGGGTGAGAAAGAGGGAAGGGGAGGGAATTAGTAGGACTTCTTCAGATGCATATTAAAAGTACAGATAAAATGTGGATGTACATTGACTTCCAAGTTTCTAGTTCAGATGATTGGGCAAAAGATAGGGCCAAAAGTAAGGCTGAAAAAAAGTCTAACAGCAAGTTTACATTTTGTTGTTTAAAAAAAAAAAAATGGTGCTGGAAAAATATCTTAGTGGTTAAGACACTTGCCTGTGAAGCCTAAGGACCCAGGTTTGATTTGTACCCATACAAGCCATATATACATGGTGGTACACATGTCTAGAGTTCCTTTGCAGTGACTAGAGGCCCTGGTGCACCCATTCTCACTTGCTCTCTCTCTCTCTCCCTCTCTAATAAATAAATAAAAATAAATTGAATCCAGTAGGCATTTTTATATGTGAGACTTAAGCTGGAAATGAGAAACACCAGGGTCAATGATGAATTCCAAAGAATTATAATCCTAACAAGATAGTGCACACTCCATCACCCAACCATATAGCCATTTAAGAGCACAGTAGAGGATGCTGCAACACCAGTTTGTAAAAGTACTTAGATTGTAAGTCTCATGCAAAGGAGGCAGAGAAGGGAAATAATTTGCTCAGAGCACTGCTAAGAGAATGAAAGGCAGCCATCAGTGCTACCCAAGTCAGCAGACTGTGCCACTCAACAAATAAAAAAGGAAAAGTCACCCCTGTATTTGGCAATATAAATGTCTTTGATTACAGAAGGTTTTAAAGAAGGTTAAGAACAGATGGAAGTAGAATTAAAAGGACTCAATAAAGAGAAACAGATCTAGAGACCATTGGAACAGAATAAAAGAGAAGGGAGGAGGTGAGGGTAGAAGGGAAGCAGGAACTCAAAGAATGATGTCCTCTGGTTTCATTGTATTTTGGCTGAAGTGAAAGCTTCTATGCAGAGTGGCAGCAAGAAGACAAAGGTTGTAACCTAGTTCTGAGGGCAACTGGGAGGGTGAGAATCAAGTGAATGAATGGTTGCTCACCATGATAATTACCTTCCAATTCATACCCTTTAGGCTTAGTAGGTCCATCCCTTTTATTCATTCTTAAAATGGCTCATCTCTGTGGATATCATAGGAAATATAGAGCAGGGCATTCAAGCTAAAATTCCAGCTTACATATATGTTACCTTGAGCAAATAATGTTGTCTCTTCATAAAAGAAATTAATAATAATATCCACCTTGCAGGGTTATTAATGTCATGGAGACACTGTAAGTATTAAATAAGGTAATTCCTCTCAAGTTCTTAAAAATATCTATGCATATATAAGCCTTAGGAAGAAAGCTACTAATATTGTTTGGCTAAATTAATATTCTATGCCCATCAAACTATTCTCTAAATATTCATATTTAAGCCTACAGACTAGTACTGCTCTCCCCTTTAATCAAGAGAAGCTTCTATATGCAATTGGCAATGGCTTCTGGAGAGACTCCAAATTCATCAAAGTACTGAAAATAAGTGACTGTTGAGTGCTCAGCACTAAATGAAACATTTCTACCACACTCTCCATGGTGCAAGGAACATTGTGGAAAAGTAGGCAAAAAGAATGTAAGAGCCAGAGGATGAAGAGGAGTGCTTTGGACACTGTCGTCTGGACATGATGTGACCATTTCATTCACTCATGACCTCACAATACTGTGTTACATGCACAAGACCTGCACAATATTGGGCCCATCAACAGTGGGGAAAAAGAAGAGGTGCAGTGGAATAGGAAAAGAGGCAAGAGATGGTAATGTGAGGGGTTGTGATCAAAATATACAACGTACATATATGAAAATTATGAATAAAAGGGTTTTAAAAAGAACAAATATATTTGCATGATACACGCACTCAAAATTTGCTTGCAATTATGATTTGAGGTATAGCTATGTTATGTATACAAACTAACTCTGAATCTTTAAAACTCCTGAGTAAGATACTATAATCATCCCACTTCATACACCATAATGATGACAAATAATTACTGGACACTTAACTGTTTTTCAGGCAAAGATCTAAATGCTTTTCATGTAGTAACACCACAAAAAGCAAACTTTATTTCCATAGCCTTACCCTTCTTTAGCCTTCTACTCTTCTGTAGCCCTTTCCCATCCTTCATCCCCAGATAATAGAATTAAAGAATCCATCTCTGGAAAAGCCTACTCAGTACAAAAGCTTATATGTATCGATGCCAGAAGACCTCCCAGGGAAAAAGGCACATTCAATTACCACAGTGAGCTATTCACTCCCTAAAACCTACCCTAACCTATACAAACAGAATCCCAACCAATTTTAAGTGCCTCATTATTTAATTAAATAGATACCAAGACCCCTTAGGTACTTGGATATATCCCCAAATATGAGAGAGAATGAAACATACAGAAAAAAATAACTAAGAAAATGCATGCAGAGATCACAGGAAACCTTTTCACTATATAAGAAAAGTATCACCTCTATAAATGATAAAAAAAAAGAGGCTATTAAAAGGAATTAGGGCTGGAGAGATGGCTTAGCAGTTAAGGTACTTGCCTGCAAAGACAAAGGACCCAAGTCTGATTCCCCAGGACCTACATAAGCCAGATGCACAAGGTGGTGCATGCATCTGGAGTTCATTTGCAGTTGCTGGAGGCCCTGGCATATGCATTCTCTCTATATATTCCTCTTTCTCTGTCTCTCTCTCAAGTAAATAAGTAAAATTTTAAAAAGGGAATTAAAAGATAATGACAAAAATTGGATGAACAGAAATATAAAGCTGTAGAGCACTGGAATCATTAAAAATAGAAAACTTACACAGAAAAAATAAAGAAGCAATCTAAGTGGTCTGGTGTGTGATTTTAAAAAAGGTCTGAAAACAGAAAGTAGAGGAAAATGATAATCATTAAAATCAAAGTTTCCCAGTACTCAAGGTCCTAAAACTCAGTTGAAATGGCCCAGAGAACACGCACAAAATTGGGTGGAAAAGACTTAATTCATAACTCAGTACCTGTAAATTTCAAGATACTATAATTTTCCAAAAAGAATAAAGAGAAAGAAAAAGAAGAAAAGATCACATGCCAAAAATGAATGGCTTTGAATGGCGTTGGATTTCTTAACAGAAGCTATAGTAGCTAAAAGACAATGGAAAAATACCTTTACATTTGTAATATAAAATCATTTTCATTACTGTGTTTTACACCCAAGCTATCTAACAAGAATGCATATACAGTGAAGGCACACAAAGTCTCAAAAAGTTTACTGTACATTCATTCAGCCAGAGCTCTTAACAGCATTAGCTCAAGTAAACAAAATGAACAGAAGAAACTCAGGGAAGCATGCTGTCTACCATAAGGAAATCCAATATTGGAAAGAAGAGAAGAAAGTTTCTAGAAAATAAAATAAATTTTCCTGTCAACAACTATATCACTAGCCAAAAGCAAATCTTTCTAGGCTGAAAAAAGAATAGAAAAGATGTTTTCATGAAGGAAAATACTCAGATTACTTGATAAGTTTGCACATATTGAGAAGAGATGAATGCTTCTACTTAGGATATGCACATAGAAAACATAAACACAGAATGAAATCAGGACAATGAAATAGGATTTCTAGTGAACACAAAGCTATCCATGAAAGGAATATAGGTATTTTACTAAAGAAATAAGAATAATGTACAAAAGAAAATGTATGAACACTGAAATCATTTAAACTTTCTGAGATTAACATTAACATGAGAGGGAAAATGTATATGTTTACTTAACTAATTTAATATAGCAAAATTAAGAAATAGAAGAAAAGCTCTTGAAAATGAATGCATCTGGAGAGAAGGAGTCAGAGATTGAGTAGGTGAGGCAAGGGACCCCTATTTGGTGATATTATTGTTGTAATAAACTTTTTACAATCCTATATATCTTATTAGAATTACCATTTGATTTTTTTTTTAATTTATGCCTTCCTTTAATCCCAGAATTTAGGAGGCAGAGGTAGGGAGATCCCCATGAGTTCAAGGCCACCCTGAGACTACATAGTGAATTCAAATCAGCCTGGGCTAGAGATACCCTACCTCAAAAAAAAAAAAAAAAGTGCCTTTAATCCCAGCACTAGGGAGGCTGAGGTAGGAGGACTGCTGTGAGTTCAAGGGCAGCCTGACATGGTGAAGTCCAGGTCAGCCAGGGCTAGAGTGAAATCCTACCTTGAAAAATCAAAAAATCTAAAAATAAAAAATAAGCATATTTTGTTTTAATGAAATTTTAAAGTAGGCCTTCTAAGCAATTACCACAGTCTAATTTTAAATATTCATTTCAGAGGGAAAATGCTTTCTTTTCTTTATTTTCAGAGAGGGTCTCCTTGACCTTTTAGCCAACCTGGCCTGGAACTTGGGGTAATCCTCCTGCCTGAACTCCAGTACCAAGATTACAGGCATGAACCACCATACCCTACAAAATTTGCTTTAATGTATGATATTTTAATTCAAGTATTCCTAATTATGTATTATCATCATAACATTGAGTTATGACTGAAAATTCATCAGTCTTGCACAAATTTCATACCTAACATTTCCTTAGCTTGAATACACTGTAAAGACACAGAAAGGATGATCCCATCCTTCATTATGTTATAACCACCATGGTACCAAGGACCTGGATAAATGAATACATACTCTAAGGCCTGGAATGGCATGAAGAAATTATTACATGTGATTTCCAAAATTTGCAGCAAAAGTCAAAGGAGTAAATTATAATTAGTTTCTTGATAAAAAGTTGTCTATTTTCTATCTGCTTGGATTTTTATGTGTTATCCTACTGCACACCATCTATAAATATGCAATACTTTGTTGTTGTTTTTTTAGAAACTAACATTTTTTTTTAATGTATCATGTATGGTTGAAAACACTAAGCATGTCAGAATTTTTTATTCATCCAACAATACCTAGTGTGATCAGGCAGATTGAGGTACAGCAGTGGAGAATGAATTCCAGGCCTACAATAGAGAAATTCACCAGAAGATAAAACATCAGGTTCCTTGCTGTTTGCAAAGTAGACCCACACTCAGTCATGTCTTCCTGGTTTTCCATCATTATTTCAAGAAGCAGAGCAAGCATAGCTATTCATCCCAAGATCGGTGATTTGATTATCACGAGCATGTGGAATCTGTTACTCTCAGAATGCTTATCAGCTCCGGCACAAATTGAACACATTAATCAAAAATAAATAAATAACAAATAAAGGAGTCTGCAAGGATAGAAATTAGTGCCTCGCTGATAATAGGAAAATGCTCTTTTAAGGGCCACATTAGAACTGTTAAGTTGAAAAGAAAACAGAATTTTTTGAGAGTGATAACTATAATAGCAGATAAAGAAATATGAATTTAAATGAATATTATATGAATTGAGAGGCCCATTCAGTGCTCCAGGGCAGACAGTAGTCAACAATTATTGAAATTTGCTTTTAGTGAGAGAAAAAGAAAATTACCAGATTTCATGTGGAACTTTATTTTGAAACGTAAATTTTGCGGGGGGGGGGGGAATAGAAAAAAATCGGCATCTGAAGATATTTATCTTTTCTCCAATAAACGTGGGCTTGTGCCTTTAAAACCTTCCAATGGCTAACACTTCGCTCTGCGCCGCTGGCAACGCTGCACGAAGCGGCGGCGCCTCTGGGCGTCTGCAGCTGGGAGCAGCCGGCGCGGGCCGGGGAGGGCGCGGGCCGGGGGCTCGGCCGCCGGGGCTGCTCGGCTCAGCCGCCCGCTCCCCACTCCAGCCTCCCGGGCAGGGCTCGGCCGCTCCATCACAGGCTTGTCCCACGGACAGAAGAAAAAGCAAAAGTCCCTGTGTGTTACCTTGCTATTATGTCGGGAAGCTTCGTGTCCATGAATTCCTGCATGCACTGGTGTTCCGTGGAATTACCGAGAAAACTCCGAAAAGCCTCTACGTATCGGCCATGGTCGGTGAACAGGCTTCTCAGGGAAGATGCCATATTGGCTTTCCTGAGGAAGGCAGGGAAGGGATCGACGTTGAACTTCCTCCCCTCTTCCCAGTTCCCTCTTTTCTCTCCCCACCCCCACCAGCTTCTAAACGCTAAGCTTGCCGGTGGCCTTGAACTTTAGGCTCTCAAGGCTGGCGTGCGGAGCTCAGCGAGCCAGGGCTTGGGCAGGACTTCGTGCTTTACCCCTCACTTAAAGCGGTAGGAAGGCAGCGCGGTGAATCCGTCCCTAAAGCTTGCTAAACTCCCGAAGTTCTGGAAGGCCACAGAGCAGAGTGCGCTCAAATCACTTCCTGTTTTGTAATGCCTGCCACAAGTTAAGTTCCCAGTTGGAAAGTGACTTTTTAAGGCGACAAAATGCACCACTTAGCCAGACTAGGACCGCTACAAGGCTACACCCCTCTGTCAGAAACCTGCCGCTGCTGTCCTCTCTGACAAGACCCTCAGCTGCTCCAGGTCCCTCAGCTGGGGACCCTTCAACTCGCCTCCAGCATTTCTTCAAATGCTCGTGATCTGTGGGAACCCAGGAAGTCTTAAGGAAAAACAGAAGTAGAAGCGAAAAGGTAGCATGAACCCTTCCATATTTCTCTCATGAAGATTAGCACATTGCTGAGCCATTTGCAACTTTGAGAGGTTATATCCTTGGTCACTTGATGTTGGCCTTTACTCTCAGGTTTAACCCCATGTGACCATTCATAAAGACAAGCACAGAGGCACAGAAGTTTCTCCCTGTTAAGTGACCCATAGTAGGCTTCCAATTTTAAAATGATTGAAATTGAGCTTAACACATTTCCATTACTATTAACAGCTAACATTAAAAAGTCCACAAGTGAGATGTTCTCTGTAACCACATGTTCTTCACCCTTTTCATTTTGAGGTAATTAAGTGTATTACTAACCCTAATAATTCCATTTTTTAAATATTCTGTGTTTTATTTATTTATTTATGAGAGAGAGGCAGAGAGAATGAGTGTACCAGGGCCTCTAGCCACTGTAAATAACTCCAGATGCATGCTTTACTTTGTACAACTGGCTTACATGGGTACTAGGGAATCAAACCCGGGTCCTTAGGGTTCATAGGCAAGTGCCTTAACAGCTAGGCCATCTCTCCCACCTTAATTCCATTCATTAAGTAATTATTATGTACAGGAAATACTGTGGTTCATTTCACATTTAGTTTAATCTTTAATGCCCCTCCATGAGCCACCCCACCCACCCAGCACTGTTGAGGACAGAGTTTCTAAGAACAGGCTTGCTTTGCTCAAGGGTTCCCCACTGAGCAGGGGCAGAGCTGAAAAATGCTTACAGGCTGTTAAGCCCTAGCACACAAGTTCTCACAAACATCTTTATATTTAGCCTAAATCTGCCTCCTTATACTTACTAGATAGAATCCCTATTTCAGTTTGCCAAAACCAAACAAAATACATCGAACTCCTCTATTATGACACTCATTGAAACACTTAACACCAGGCTGCAGATATTGCTCAGTGGTTAAGGCTTTTGCCTGCAAAGCCTAATGACCTGGGTTCAGTTCCCCAGTACCCACATAAAGCCAGATATCAAAGTGGCACATGCATCTTGAACTCATTTGCAGTGGCTAGAGGCCCTGGTGTGTGCACTCTCTGTCTGTCTGTCTATCTATCTATCTATCATCTAGCTATCTATCTATCTCTATCTCTCTGTCTCTCTCTGCTTGCAAATAAACAATAATAAGAATAATAATAATAAACTTAATGTCAACTCTTAGAACAACCTCACTCCTTCTGGTATCTCTTCCAAAGCAGCTGATTATTTATTTTATAGTAATTCGATATATAATTCACTACTGTGTTCTCCTTGGTTGGAAAGACTATAGTTTGTATGTCCCTTTAAAAAAAAAAAAGATGTATGAAAGTAAATACAGTATGCCAAAGGCTGCCTGCCTAAGTAATAGGGACTATGCTGTTGTTTCACAATGTTCTTCCCAGTCCAAGTTCTTTGAAATTTTATTAGTTTCTCTACATAAAATGGACTCCAAGTTTGAGTAATTTAAAAAAGGATGTACTAGTATGTTCCTCTGGGTATTCATGCTATACAGCAGCATATTAAAAGTTCATGTAGCCAGTGTTGCATGCCCTCTTGAAATGCAGATATACTGTATATCTGTGGCATTTTTCATTAATTTTGCAAGCTCTTGAAAAATCTTTGTGTGTGGGGGGGGGGTCTGTATCCCAGGCTGACCTGAAATGTACTTTGTATTCCAGGCTGGCCTGAAAATCATGGCAATCCTACCTCAGCCTCCAGAGTGCTGGGATTAAAAGCAGAGTTCTAAAAAAAAAAAAAAAAAATTGAAGAAAGAAATCTTGGGGCTGGGGAGATTTCTCAGTGGTGAAAGACACTTGGTTACAAAGCTTGGCAGCCATGGTTCAATTCCTCACCTATCTACATGTAAAGCTAGATGGGCACTGTTTTGCAGTACCAAGAAACCCTGGCACACCCATACACACACACACACACACACACACACACACACACACACAAACATACACACAGATGTGCAAATAAATTTTTTAAAATAGAGGAAATCTGGTTGCTTTCAGCATGACTTGCATTCTATTATGTTCTGCTTTCAGTAATCACAACTTTTAATATTTCACATAGAATATGTTTCATAATCCATCTGAAATTTTCCTGGGTATTGAAACATCTAGCTCACTGCTCCAATTAGCTGGTTGGAATTACCAAATCTTGAGAACCTTCTTCCCTCTATTTTAAAAATTGGATTAACCCCAGCTACCACTTCTATCATTATTGCCTTTATAGGTCAGAATGTGGATTCTATAAAACCTGAAAAATGAGCTTAAATTCTTATTTATTTTCTTCAATCTCTGGCTTTTGTCTTTCATTAAATTCTTTGTATTAAGCAGTCATCCTCTTGCTATTTTGGCACATTAAAAGAAACAAGACATTTTTTACTACATGTGATAATTGTCAAATGAAATTTATTTTGTGAATGTTTTAAAAGAAAGGATTGAGTAGTTCTGTCATCTTCCTATAATATCTTTTGTATTAAGTTAAGAAAAACTATTGGGCTGGAAAGATAGCTTAGTAGTTAAAGGTACTGCTTGCAAAGCCTGATAGCCGGGATTTGATTCCTCAGTTCCCACATAAGGCTAGATGTACAGGGTGTCATCCACAGGATATTTTGTTAAGTTCCTTTTAAGTATAGAAATAAGCCAAGATGGAAGAAAACTGAGTGCTACATCAGCCAGGGCCCAGTTGAAGTCACAGAGGAATTGGCAAGATGAGCAACAGTGCTGCTTCCATAGTGAGCCTGACAACCTCTTCTAGGGTGATGGAGACAGACACTAAAGATAGTCAAAATGTACCCACGCAGAAATCTAGAAGCTGCTGAGAGCACAACACTGAACACCCACCATGGTTCATGGTTCAGGAAATTTGCAGAAGACAGGGCAGAAATATTGTAAGAGCCACAGGGTGGGAGGGAAAATCCAGAGGCATCGCCCCATACAATTGCTAACTGCTGCTCTCACAACTCATAACCCACAACCCCATGGGGAATACCAGCAATTCCATTGAGGGGGACCCTTAATGGAATGAGGGCAGGGAGGAAGGAAATAATGGTACAAACACATGATGTTTCCACACAAAGTTTCTACTTAATAAAAAGAAAGAAAGAAAGAAAGAGAGAGAGAGAGAGAGAAGAAAACTAAGTGCTATAGTAGTTTAGCTTCCGACTAAGCGAGCAATGTAACTATTCTCTACTGCTTTGTTCCTTTCCACCTTTGGTGGCATGATTCAGGTGTCCCCCATAAATAAACTTAATTGTCCTGAATGCTGATGGAGATTTGGGAATTAAGGCCTCCTGGAGGTGGTATATTGTTGGGGGCAGGCACATATATATATGATGTATGTATGTATAACCAGTAACCCCTTGCCAGTGTTTGGCACACTCTCCTGTTCCTGTTGTCTACCTTATGTTGGCCAGGGGGTGATATATACCCTCTTTTCATGCCATTGTTTTTCCCTGCCACCATGGAGCTTCCCCTCAAGTCTGTAAGCCAAAATAAACCTTTTCTCCCACAAGCTGCTCTTGGTCAGGTGATTTCTGCCAGCATTGTGAACCTGACTGCAACACCAACACATAAAGCTTTACAAAGAAGATAGACTAGAGGATCTTTAAGTTTTCTTGAAGCTTTAATTAGAAATCTTTATATTTTAAAAAAATTTATTGTGAATTCATGCAATTATAAGTGAATGTGCATTTATTCTGAGCTGGTAAAGACACAGTATCCAAAGACTATCAACAAATCATAAATAATACCTAAATGTAGTCAATAGGTAAGTGGCTCCTTGGATTTATATAAAATATGATTAACCAGATTTTATGAGTATGAATTTCTGTGGGTGAAACAGCTGTTAACAATGTCATGCATCTCAATTTTTTTTATTAATTGTGAACTTTACTATATGAACAAATCATGTATTAAATTATCCTCATGTCATTCTCTTATATTCCTTCTTCCCTACCCTCATTCCACTGAGGGCCCTCCTCAGTGGGGTTGTTTATTCATCATGGGGTAAGAATTCAGTCAGTCTCAATATTTTTAATGACATTGTTATTTCAATTGCAGTTCATTAATGTAGTGTTAAGAATGGTCTTGACAAAATTAACTCAAAATACATGGGAAAAAAGATCTAAAACACCTAATCAGGAAAAAAATAAATAAACCAAAAAACAAAGAAGAAATAATTGGAGGATAATTAAGTGAGAAGGAAGAGAGTGAATATGTAGACAAATTGTATTATAAGCTATATATGGGCAAGGAACATTAGGATGGTAATTTAGAAGACTCCATAGAGCTTACATGAATGTTCAAGGATGGGAATAAAGAATGAGATAAAAGATGAAATAGCAGGAAAGTTGTTCCTATTTATTAATCCAAAAAAGGTCACCTAGAAAGCTCTAGATCCCCTTCCAGGTAAGTGTTTAGGCCCTGGTAGTAAGAGAAGATGGACGAATATTGAAACACGCAAACATGCCATGTATATATATTACAAACTTTGCCTATGATCCTATGATACAAATCATGTAAATGTCTTGGGCTGAAACTATCTTGAAAAGTAGATTTCAGCTGGGTATGGTGGTGCACACCTTTAATCCCAGCAGTTGGGAGGCAGAGGTAGGAGGATGCCTTGAGTTTGAGACTACACAGTGAATTCCAGGTCAGCCTGGGCTAAAGCAAGACCCTAGCTCAAAACACCAAAAACAAAAGCAAACAAAAAAACAGAATAGTGACCAGTATTACTGGGCACAAAGGTCAATAGTCTTGATACCAGTTTTAGTAGAACAGATAAAATGTGATGGAAATGGAGGTCTCCAAATCAAAACAGCTTTCTGTCAAAGTATTTGATTACCCACCTGAGGCAAAAGGCAAGAAAACCCCCATTGCTGAAGATGCTATATGCTGCCGACACAGATCATGGAGAGACCTGGATGGAATATGGAAGAAAGCCAGGCCCCAGACCAAAGTTACCCTGTCTAGTGTTGGGAAGTGCTACATGAGCTACTAGGAGAAAGTGGCCAGCAAGGGTCTGAGCAACCAGAGGGCTAAGCTACTCAGAAGAAAACAACATGACAGGATGTTCAGGCCAGAGCAGTAGTACACCCAGCCTTGGTGGGTATCCAGTAGCTTTCTGATTGGCCAAGAGATCCGCTCAGTGTAAAGGAACCCATATCTGGAATTGGGAACCATATCAGAATCCTATGTAGACAGATTATGCTCTCCAGCTTCAAGCTCTCACTAGTCTTTGGCTAAAAGAGGGGTTACATACCTCAAATTCTCCCTAAAAATTAACAGTAGTTATCCCATTTAAGCTATGCTGACTTCAATCTCTGTTGGAGAATCTATTCTTTTTCAGAAGGCAGAAAGAACCAAAGAGATAAACTACCCCTCTCACGTCAGCCAAGCCACAGCTGAAACCACAGAGGACACTCAACACCTACCAAAGCAGAGATTCAGAAGCTCCTAAGAGCTCATCACTAAAGTAGACTTACATCTCAACCCCCTTGGCTTAGAGAATTTTGTGGAAGAGGCAGCAGAAAGGTTGTAAGAGCCACAGGTTGGTACTCCATGCCCAGAGGCATTCCCTCCCCTCAAAAATAACTGACTGCTACTCTCACAATGCATAAACCACAACCCCATGGGGAATACCTGCAAGCCCACTGAGGAAGGTCCCCAATGGAATGGGGGCAAGAGAAAACAGGGTACCAACACATGATGTATCCATACAAAATATGTTGTTAATAACAATAGTAATAACAAAATAAAAGATTTTAAAATGGGATTGTGATGGTTTGATTCAGGTGCCCCCCATAAATTTAGATGTCCTGGATGTTAGGTTCTCAGCTGATGGGAATTAACACCTTCTGGAGGCAGTGTATTGTTGGGGAAAGGCTTATGGGTATTAGAGTCACTTTCCCCTTGCCAGTGTTTGGCACGCTCTCCTGTTCCTGTTGTCCATCTTATGTTGGCCAGGGGAGTGATGTCCACCCTCTGCTCATGCTATCATTTTCCTCTTGAGGCTTTCCCCTCAAACCTGTTAGCCAAAATAAACCTCTTTTCTTCCACAAGCTGCCCTTGGTTGGGTGATTTCAATCAGCAATGTAAACCTGACTGAAATAGTGATGGAAATAGATTAAGACAGAAAGAGAGATTAGAAGATGGAGAGAACTAAAAAAGTATATGAGATAAGTTGTAACTAGAAGCAGGACATCTGGATTCAAAGGAGGGGTTTTGTCTTTACCCTTGAAGATTGTGGTTGATACATTTCTATAGTTCTCTGTAGATGGAACATTTTCATAATGTGTCAAATAGGATGAATCTTCTAGGTTCCTTCCCTCAAAGGTGGGTCCTGGATGTGATTGGCATCTCTTCATTACAGAAGTAACCTCCTCTGCAGGTGTGTCGCTCTGCAGAGATTCAGGGCCACTCTGAGACTACATAGTGAATTCCAGATCAGCCGGGGCTAGAGTGAGACCCTTCCTCAAAACAAAACTAAACAAAAAAGGGGGGCTGGAGAGATGGCTTAGCAGTTGAGGCATTTGCCTGTAAAACCAAAGGAGACCAGTTCAATTCTCCAGGACCCACATAAGCCAGATGCACAAAGCAGTACATGCATCTGGAGTTTGTTTTGCAGTGGCTGGAGGTCCTGGCCCCACCTCTTTCTCTCTTTCAAATAAATGAAAAAAAAATAATTTTTTTTTAAATCAGTGCAAAGATAGCAATCAGATTGGACTTCTAGTACCTCTGGACTTCCACAGTAGGTATCTCCTCTTCAAGGAGATGAGTGGAACCAATTACATGTAAATATTAACCAGGAAAGAGCTAGCTTTCCTTCCTTAAGTCAGGTTACTAGATGGGATGTTTCTCAATGGCTAATATCAATTCTACCAGGAACAAACAGGGACACACAAATAGCTTTTCAAAAGAAGAGACTGAAAAGATCCTACTAAGATCTGTTGGCATAGCACCCTCTCCAGTACTTCTAGCTCCACAACAAGAGAGAACAATCCTAGATATGAGGATGGTTATTTTCAAATCTGTGATACAGATATGTGGATGACTCTGACCAAAGGTCAAAATCTCCCCTTATGCTGGGAATAAAGAAACCATATTCACTCAAAATATCCCAGTGAAGCCAGATGTGGTGGCGCACGCCTTTAATCCCAGCACTTGGGAGGCAGAAGTAGGAGGATTGCCATGAGTTCAAGGCCACCCTGAGATGACAGAGTTAATTCCAGGTCAGCCTGGACCAGAGTGAGACCCTACCTCGAAAAACCAAAAAAAAAAAAATCCCAGTGATACTTGTTACCTAGAATGTGTCCCTTCAGACCAGTGCCAGAATATAATTAACTCCCCAACCATCAGAATGGTTTGCTACTCAATGGGTCCTGCAGCCAAAAGTACACTGGGCAGCCTAATGGCACCCAATGTTTCTGTGGTACCAACCTTTAGCCCTGTATACCCCCAGGATGGATTTTCTTGGATACAAGGGTGACACATAAAAATCTTATAGCGCCCAGTCAATGGACTAGGAGCATTTTTCACTGATCATTTATTCTGTATTTATTCCATCTATTGGCTTAGAAAAGGTCATCTGGCACATTAGAATCCCTCACTAAATATACCCTAAAGGCTTGAAATGACACAGCTGAGGGAATCTCCTTTCTTAATTCTAAGGTTCAAATGATTTTTAAAAATTATACAAAATCACATGGTTTTGGAATCCTCCCAACAGCCTAGTGTGATATATGTGGTGAATGTTTTGTATATATATATATATATATATGTATATATATATATATATATATATATTTTTTTTTTTTTTCCTGGTAACTCTGCTAATGTTGTATGTGCTTTACAGGAACAGATTCAGACCATGTTAGACACCACTGTACCATTTGGCGAACAGTTTTTGGAGTGGATCTCAGGATCTTCATAGCAGAAAAAGATTATATTTGTTATAATCTTTACAGTTATTCTGTTGATCTTTGCACCCTATATGCTCATTTACTTTCTTTCTTTCTGCCTTTCTTTTTTTTTGTTCTTTCTGTTGTTGTTGTTGTTTTGTTTTTTGGGATAGGGGATAGGGTCTCATTCTAGCTCAGGCTGACCTGGAATTCACTATGTAGTCTCAGGGTGGCCTCCAACTCATGGTGATCCTCCTACCTCTACCTCTCGAGTGCTGGGATTAAAGGTGTGTGCCACCAGGCCCGGCTTATACTCACTTTCCTTATCTCCTCTTACTTACAGACAGCTCACACTTAGGGGTTCTGAGAAAATCTAACTCCATCAACCTGGGTTCCCTCAATCATCCTCTAAGGACTGAAAGTTTACAAAAATGGGAACCCTAAAAGCCTCCAGTTGGCTGTGTGCCCATTCCCACTTAATTCTTGCTTTTATTCTTTCTCCCCAATGTTTTCTTTCAGGACTATCTTCTTGCATTCCACCAATGTGCTTTCAGGGTCTGTTAGATTGTCCCAGTGGAGAAGTTTCCCAACTGCCACAGCTGACAGCCCTCCTCAGCTTGAAGAAGTAGGATACATCTTTGTCCAATTCCCTAATGACACTTAGGTTGCTTCTTCAGAGGAGGGGGGTATTGAGACAGTTTAGTATAACTGGGCCCAAAATAAAGAGCAGGAATGCCCTTGGGCCTGCCCTTGCAGGCTTCACTTTGAGATCAGAGAAGATTCTGGCTTCTCCTTATTTCTTACCTAAAGGAGTTACATGGATCTGTTTTTGCATAAACAGCCTGAGTTCCTCTCTGTGAAGGAGTTTCCCTTTCCTAAAAATAAGGTTTAGATCTGATTCTGGAACTCTGGTTAGTTAATCTCAGCCCTAAACTTGGCATCATAGCTGGTATCTTCCTGAGCCAGCCCCTGAGTCCACCAGTCAGTGCAATAAGCATTCTCTCTCTCTCTCCCTCTCTCCCTCTCTCTCTCTCTCTCTCTCTCTCTCTCTCTCTCTCTCTCTCTCAATTCTGCATTTAATATTAAAGAGCCATACAAAGTCTTGAGTGTGTGGCTTCCTTAGGTCAGTCAAATATTTTTTAATTCAGTTTTCTACACTTTTTGTGTATCAACAGTTTATCCTTTTCTGTAGATCTACATTATCCCATTGCAAACATAATTTTTATTAGCATATGGATAATTAGATTTTATTGTGGCATTTTCAAGCAATTTTGTTTGTTTCCCTTCCCCCATTTTCTTGCCTTACCACTGTTCCCTTCCTCCACCATAGTTTCCATTCCACTTCCATCACATATTTCCTTTGGCCCTCCCCACCTCTTTCTCAGCACCTGTTTTTCCTTTCTTGGTGTCCTATCTAGATTCATAGCCTATAGCTATTCTCATATTTCCTCAATTTTTTAACTTATTTATTTGTTTGTTTGTGTATTTATTTTGGTTTTAGAGGGAGCTCTTACTGTAGCCCAGGCTGACCATAACTCACTATGTAGTCTCAGACTGGCCTTGAACTCATGGTGAGACTCCTACCTCAGCCTCCCCAGTGCTGGTATTAAATGCATGCACTACCATGCCCAGCTTTCCCTTAATTTTTACGTACACAGAAGCATTCGATATTAGTATAGACATATGAAGGAAAATATGTGATTTTTGTTTTTCTAGTCATAGATTACCTCATTCAGTATAATTTCATCCAGTTCCATCCATTTTCCCTGAAAATTTAATAATTTATGTTTTGTTTACAACTGAATTTCTGAAACATTTGTGTGCCTCACTGTATAGCTCTGATAGCTCACCTTTCCTATGAACACAAATTCATACTGACTTCCATTTTGAAGCATAAATTATACCATCTTGATGCAGAACCATTTGGAAAACATAAGGGAATCATACTAATTACCCACATGTTCTCAGGCAATAGAAAATAGTATAAGTCTGTTTATCAATATTGTTAATTAAAAACAAAGCATATATTCAAAGTTTATTTCTATTATTCCCTACACAGGATTTTTAAAATTGTGTTTAATACAGCTTGTAACTAAAAAATAGCTAGCAGCTTTCTCAGTATGTTCTATACTCAAACATTATATGGGGTGGGGCAGTGAACTCACACAGCTAGAAGCTGACCTGCTGTAAGCAAAATTGCTGTTACATTTCAGCATATGTGTTTCATGCCATCAAATGAGCTTTATGGTCAATAACTACATGGTTAAAAGGACAGTCATACTAGACAAAAAGTGCATTTAAACCCTCTCTGTTCTATTGCTCCAACTCAATACTTCCACTTGGAGCAGCAATTGAATGCAGATGGTGGGGTCAATGATAAACTCAAATTTGTAACTCAGTGACTTACAAATTTGTTTCTTGAGAATTCTAAATTGAACTAAAAGCTACCTTTTCTCGAACACTTAGGAAAGAAGGAAGGACTAAAAGAAGGAAGGAGGGAAGGGCGGGAGGGAAGGGAGAAAGGGTGGAAGAAATGAAGGAACAAAGGAGAAGGCTGACCCAAAAATACAATTCTCACCTCAAAGGAAATAAGAGAAAATTTCTGTGCTAAGTATGAGTAACCATAGCTTAGGGAACATGAATTCAGCTCATAACAAATGTCATGTTCTAGCATGGTAATAGATTTGTGACATTTTTTAGTATCAGAACAAAGTCATAAATTAGGGTACTTTTAAAGTACTTTGATGGAAATACCAGGTAGATGGGTTACAGCAAAGCATAAAAAAAAAATAATCTCTGCTACAGACATCAGATGTTATTTGATGGCATTCTTAGCCTTTGGGATGGTGGAAGCTAGTGGTCTGTTAGTATATTCCAGAGGGTGTTAGGTCAAACACAGAGGTGGGTAATAAATGGCTATTGATGGGGTCAAAGATAGCTCAGGAAAATTTGGCTTCAAACCTGTAAGTTTGCAACTCTCTACAGTCACATAATCAGCTTTGTAGAATCTTCATCACAAGTGTGGCTTTTTGTCCATGAGAATAAATTCACAACAAGAAAGACAAAAGAAAAGGAGGGAGGGAAGAAAGTGAAAAGAAAAAAAAAAGAAAGAAAAATTCACAGAAACTTTTGTCTCACACAAATGCACACTATTTTATAGTCTATATTTAGTTTGGATGGCAAATGACTTCTTGTTTAAATTTCAGAGTTGGTTGAATTTTTCACAGGATGTGGCTTTTCACAACACAAATAAACACTTGAAACTCATATACTTTTGTTAATATTGTTTTAGATACATTTTTTCTAAGACTCATGTATTTCACTTTTTTATCTCCACATAGAATAAGAAATGATCATATATTGGAACTAATTTCAATCCAGTATTGAGAAGCAATAGCTTTAACTTTTTTAAATCTAGTGTGTGTGGAATTGCAGGCATGGATCACCATTTCCACCTTCTGTTACAAGGGGGCTGAAGATCTGCACTCTGGTTTTATGTTTGTGTGGCCAGTTTAGCTGCCAAACCATCTCTCTAACCCCTTAAACTTAATATCTATAGTCATGGATAAATACAGACACAAAAAGGGGTGAATGTAGATATTGATGAGACTCCAGAAAATGATTTCGAGAAACCCAAGATATGAGCAAAACTTATAAATATAAGCTCAAATTGGAATTAGCATTCAAAGCAAGGTTTCTGTGACTAGAGAGCTCTACACCTTGCTGCTAGATAGCATTCAGAGGAAAGAATAAATGAACTACAGCTTTTGAGAAACTTAATTAAAGGTTACATCAAACCTAGGGTTCTCCTGAAAGAATTTGTATTTACTTTAATAAAGGATGTTTCTCATTGAGAAGCAATTCTAATTTTATAGCAGGATTGCAATTCTGTTCTGAAAATGCTCTTTCTATGAGATCATGCTCATTTGTACAAACACAATATATCCTCCCTACCCCCAGGACATTCCTTTGGCATCCTGACAACAGAATATTTGCAAAAAGGATGATAGGAATTCTCTGAAGATAGCAGCACTTCTATGAACTTTATTACTGCAGCCACAGTGCAGCTCAAATCTAGACCACAGCTACCACCAGGATGGGAAACTCATTCTCAGCTTTTAAATTGTAACGGGGACAAAGAACAGGTCAGTGGTGCACTGGGTTAAGAGAAAAAGTATGCTGCATAGATGCTACAGGAGGGAACCTTCATTATGTATTCTGATCATGGTGGTTGCATGTGCCAAATTCCCAAGAAGAGTGTTTTATTTTATTTAAAAGTGTTTATTTTGGGCTGGAGAGATGGCTTAGCGGTTAAGCGCTTGCCTGGGAAGCCTAAGGACCCCGGTTTGAGGCTTGGTTCCCCAGGTCCCACCTTAGCCAGATGCACAAGGGGGCGCACGCGTCTGGAGTTCGTTTGCAGAGGCTGGAAGCCCTGGCGCGCCCATTCTCTCTCTCTCCCTCTATCTGTCTTTCTCTCTGTGTCTGTCACTCTCAAATAAATAAATAAAAAATTTTTTAAAAAGTGTTTATTTTATTTAAGAGTGTTTTGTTTTATTTTATTTTATTTTTTTAAAAGTATATGAGTTTCTAATATTTCATTTATTTATTTTATGTAGGTTTAAAAAGTAAGTAAACATTATCAACTTTGAAAACATGTCAGTTTTTGCTTTAGCTTAGATATGTTCCCCCAATAGGCTTATCATTCATCCTGTTAACATCCATCTTCCCTACTTCATATTTCAAAGCTAACTTCCTTTCTCTACCTCTCCTTAGCTTTCCTTCTTTTCTAGGATTTGCCAAGATATGCTGATTTTTCTTAAAACTTGTTGAAAGAAGACCTCTCAAATTAATCTTGACAATGATAAGAATTCAAGCTTGGGAAGAGGTACTCAAAAGAGAGGGAATGTGCTAATAGGAAAGGTTCAAAAAAAAAATGAGGGAGCAATTTTATGTCTTTAATTTTTTTTTTCTTTTGCAAGACCCTATGAGCACAAAGACAGGGAAGAAGAGAATAGCATAATATTCCCCTACCTTATATTTGTAAATTGTGCTATAATTTATAGTAATCTCCAACATTTCTCCTTTAGTACTCTATCAGCCTGCATCAGCAGCATTTCACCAATGAGGAATTGTGGTCTAGAACAAGGAATTGCCCACCGTCACAGGGCTAAGGAATGACTCATAGATCCAATACTGGTGATAGTCCAGACACGTAAACACAAACAGGCATGTATACACGCAGGTGTGCCCTCTGCTAAAATGCCTTGCACCCAGAGTGACTGGTGGCAAGGTCACACAGGGACATCTTTTGTGAGTGGGATGTCAAGGGTATGAGTAGGAGGTTAATCAGCACCCTTCACTCTGGGCTGGTCTTTTAGAAATGCAGTGGCAGGTGATTCCAGACCCTTAAATTCTCTTACTCTTCCTATTTGGTTTATAAAAGACACAGAAAAAGGAAAGCCCAACTGGAGAAGTAGTTTCCCCATCAAAGGCCACCTCCAAAACAGCAGTGTCACATTAGAAAGTCACTCAGGAAATAGTGTGTGGGATCTCATCTCACATATATGGAAGGACAGAAATTATGAGGTTTTTCCCTGAGGAGACTAACTAAAGATACATATGTTTGCCTAAACTATGCCTCTTCTACAAATGATCATAGAGGTTGACTAGGAACACATGACTGTAGTCTTATCAATGAAACAAGTTCAAAACCGATGGGATCCCAGCACTTCCTAAGAAATTTCTTCAAGGGAGTTTAGTTTTTCCAAACATTTCATGTTTTGCTTTCTGCCAGTATATTTGGTATTTTTCAATGTTTCAAAGTATAAGTAGCAAACAAGTTGAATAAATGCCCATCTGTTTGTCTAATCTCTTCTTAGATAGAGAAGAAAAAGATACCTTTAACTTGAGGAAAACATCATGCTTTGCAGTTAAATTCTGAGGTGGCACTGAAATCTTAATAACAAATGATCTTTAAATTTCTATGGCTTTATAGGCTTTCCATGACTTATTTGCTATTGGTATGTTAGAGAGGTCCAGAAGTAATATACTGACAATAACTCTTATATTTTATTTATGTAAATTTGTATTTTATAATTATGTAAAAATTTCAATCATATATGTTATTAATGAATGATATTTAATATTTCAAATATATTTATTTATACCAGGCCTATATGATCTGGTATTTCAGAGATAGGAGTTTTTGATGTATAGAACTTGAAGATCATGACATATTTAATCTGTAAAGATCCCCAAGCTAGATAGATCTATACTTTCATAATTTTTTAATTTTTTTTTAAATTTATTTATGAGCGACAGACACAGAGAAAAAGACAGATAGAGGGAGAGAGAGAGAATGGGCGTGCCAGGGCTTCCAGCCTCTGCAAACGAACTCCAGACGCGTGCGCCCCCTTGTGCATCTGGCTACCGTGGGACCTGGGGAACTGAGCCTCAAACCGGGGTCCTTAGGCTTCACAGGCAAGCACTTAACTGCTAAGCCATCTCTCCAGCCCTATACTTTCATAATTTATTATAAAACTGCCAGATAGAGCTAGAACCCAGCAAGATCTTTGGTGGTAGAAGATATAGATTAAAAGTGAAAATCTATTCATACATGTCTGAATTATCCCTATGCTTCCTTTTCATTCAACAAGCCTCAGATTTATTCTTTTTAGCCTTGGATTGTTTCCATATCTCACTTCTGGGTTACTATGTAAAAGAACACAGGGAAAGTCAGCCTTTAAGGAAAAATGAGGTCATAGGTAGACAAGTCACTGTGAGAGAGATAAGGAAAATAGTGGCTTCAAAGTCAGGAAGTATATTTTTCTGAAACAACCATCTGCTGTGGGGAGTTGCTACTGATCTGGATTCTGAAGATGAACATTTCCTCTCATGGCCAACATTCCACCACCTGTAACTTATTTCCCAAGAACAACAGGACACTTTAAGATTTCTCAATTCTTCTGCTACTCAGAAATTCAATGCTGATACTGAAAGATTTCTTCTAGAATCTCCTAATCCAAAGATTTCCCATACTGGAAATACTTTCAAAACTTCCCCAAACAGAAGCAGCTTCTCTCTTGTTGTTCCAAAACACTGCTTGTAAGAGACTCACCAAGGTCATCATTGCACTTCTGATTCAAGGTCATCATACATTACCTCATTTGTGTGTATCATAACATACTTCTGTAATCAAACAGATTACTTTTCTCTGACAGATAAACTGGAATTAGGATAAATGCGTACAAGGCCAGAAGTCAGGGCACAAGAGCCAAGCTATGAAAAAGACCTTCTGAGATCAAAGGACAATAACTTCAGAGGACTACAAGCCACAGAGTATCTGATCCAAGCAGGACACAAGGCCAAACCTAACACTATTTGCCTAGGTTAAACATAGTGAAGGTAACAGTAACTCTAGTAATTGGTCCACAAAAATCAATCCATACAGATACTAACTAATGGCCAAATCTACACCAAGTATAAATTCCTATGATCTGGAACACAAAGCCTATAGGATCCTTGGGACAAAGAAGGCCTCTTGCTTATTATGGTGCTTTCTTAAAACCTTTACATAATATGAAATTAATAGACTTTGTTGTTTCTTATTTCAAAGGGAATGGAAATTCAAGAGCTATTAAACACAATATATCTTCCTCAAACAAGGATGGTGTCCTCTTGGATGTAAATCCTATGAATTCATTACAATGCACAATCCTTCCGTCACTGATGTTTAAACTTCTGCTTGCCTTTTTCATTGAACACCATTGCATGCATTTTCTTTTTGTTTTCTTTTCTTTTTCATACTTATCAATTTATTTGTAGAACTAAAGAAGCCATACCTTCAACATTTTGGACAAAGTCTTCAGCTATGGACACTATAATATCTCTTTCAGGAAGGTCATGATCTCAGACATGTGGAAATTTTACATTTTGCCAAGGCATTAAATACTACATCTCCTTTACTTAACAGAAGTGTTGAAATATATCCTTCCAGCTTGATGCCCTTACCTTTTCACTCTAAGCTCCTACTTTCTCTCTCATTTTCAAGAGGAGCTTCAAATTGCACAGGAATTTTAACTGTATCATACCTTTACTTTTGACAATTTTTTTTTAAGCTTCACTTCAAGTACCCAAGGATAATTCTGTTTCTCTTCACCAATGGAATTGATGTGAACAGAACAGCACATCCCACATGCCATTTGCAGGAGCTATTTCTTATAATCAGTAATTTTAAAGCCTCTCAGGCTCTGAAATCTGTCACCCTGGGAGACACAGCTTTCCTCTCACTGTCCTTTGTCATGCATGTGTCAGTTGTGCCTCAGGCCTGTGGTGCATCTGCTCTTTATCAGTGGGTCATTCTTCATCCCAGCTCTCTAGCTCCCTGATAAAGCACCCACAGAATGAATTATTAGAAACAAAAAAAAAAAAAAAAAAAGCCCATAGAGAATACAGTCCAAAATATTTTTTGTTCCTAGCTATTAAAAAAAAGATAGTGAATCGGGTGAAGGTGTGTTCAAAAAGAGTCTAATAATCAAAAAAAAAAAAAATTAAAAATGCCCTTTGTCCTGCCCTCCCCAGTTGTCACAAGTTTCCTAAACATGATTCTGGGTACAGCAGTCAGTCTTCAGGGCCCTTTGGCTGTCCACACCGCCTATAATTGGGATCCCATACATGAGTCTGGGTACAGCTTCCTGATCTCCATGTCCCTCTACTACACATTCCACATATTGCCAGGACCCCACACACGAGAGGATGTACTTTACCATGCGCCGGAGGACTGCAAGTACTGTGGCTTGCAAGATGATGGGTTGAGCATGCCCCCTCAGCTACTCACCTATGAATCAGCACCAAGGCTCTCTACAACTGAACTTCAAGCAACACTAAGCCACACCAAGACAAGCTAAGACAAAGTAACACAAAGAATCAATCCAAATTCTCACTGAACACAGGTTTCCCAGAAATGCATAACCAACACATTATCTCCAGATGAGAAAGTCCCAGTGCAAAATGAAAAGGCAAGAACATGAAAAACCAAGGGAATATGTTGCCTCCAAAATTACCACTCCCATAGAATGGTCTCCAAAGAAAAGCTATTTAGAGGAAATTCCACACAAAGAAATTAAAAGAACTATCCTAATATGTACAAAGAATGCACAGGACCCAAACAAACAACTGAATGCCTATCAAGAGACCATAAACTGAATTAATTCAAAGAGGGCATAAATAAGTGACTGAATGAATCCCCCCCCCAAAAAAAACACAAAAACAATTGGATGAAATGAAGAAGTCAACCAGAATATGAAAATGGAATCTAATAAGAGAATAAAAATAGGACCCAGACTTTGAGTCAAGCAACTATAGCTACCTGATATTTGACAAATGCCCTAACAATATAAGCTGGAAAAAAGACAGCATCTTCAACAAATGGTGCTGGACAAACTGGATAACCATATGCAGGAAACTGAATTTTGATCCACACGTTTCGCCATGCACTACACTCAAGTCTCAATGGATCAAAGACCTCAATATAAGACCAGAAACTCGACTACTACTGGAAGAAAATATAGGAAGTACTTTCCATGATATAGGAATGGAAAAAAACTTCCTGAACAAAACCCCACTAGCCCACAATCTCAGTCACTCAACCAATGGGATCACATGAAGCTGAAGAATTTCTTTATAGACAAGCGTACAATAAGCAATGCCAATAGATTACCCAAAGAATGGGAGAAAATATTTGCGGGTTATCCAACTGACAGAGGCCTATCTCTACAATCTCCGAAGAACCCAAAAATCTAAACAGCAAAAAGTGAAACACCCCACTCACAAAATGGGGCAAAGAGCTGAACAGGCAGTTCACAGAGTAAGAAATTCAAATGGCAAACAACACTTAAGAAAATGTTCATCATCCCTAATCATCAGAGAAATGCAAATTAAAACAACTATGAGATTCCAGCTTATCCCAATAAGAATAGCAAACATCAAAAAATCAAATGAAAATAAATGCTGGCGAGGATGTGGAGAAGTAGGAACATTCATCCACTGTTGGTGGGATTGTAAGATGGTACAACCACTTTTGAAAGCAATATGGAGACTCCTGAAAAAGCTATTATTCTCTTACTGGGCATCTACCCTAAAACCTTCAAACCACAGACCAGAGAGATTTGCTCAACCATGTTTGTAGCAGCTCAATTCATAATAGCTAAGAGCTGGAATCAACCCAGATATCTATCGCTAGAAGAATGGATAACTAAGATGTGGTACAACTATACAATGGAATTCTATACAACATTAAGAAAAAAAATGACATAATGAAATTTGAGGAAAAATGGTTGAACCTGGAACAGATCATTCTCAGTGAACTTACCCAATCACAGAAAAAAATCACCATATAGCCTCACTCATCTACAGCACCTAACCTGAATCTACCCAAGATGCCTTAAATACCCAGCAAGCATCTTGTGATCTTGTGGACTAGAGAATAGGATGGGTGGAGAGGGAGGGGAGGGCAACATAGGGAGTGGGAAACACAAAAATCTAGACCAAAGTGGCAATGGTACCATAAAACTCTACATCCTAAAAGGCAGACCAAATGGCTGAACCTTCACCAGGCCCTTAGAGGGAACACCTGAGCCACAAGACATTGGAGAAGGTATGATGAAGACTGACCTTAATCTTCTACAGCTTCCCTCCCTCTTCTCTCTCCCTCCCTCTCTCTCTCTCTCTCTCTCTCTCTCTCTTTCTCTCTCTCTCTCTCTCTCTCTTCTCTAGCTCTTTTATATTAGTTATCTTTTTCTTCCTTTTCTTAGTGGGCACTGACCTGTAACTCCCAGTACCAGCATGTGGCTATCATCCACAATGAGCTTTTGATCAGAGAGACCTACAAGGTTTTCTAAAAGAAAGACAGATTTCTGTCAGAGTACTTGATGAGCCACCAAAGGTTAGTGGTAAGACCCTACTGCTGAAGAAACCTTATGTGGTCAACACGTAAAATGGAATGGCATGGCTGGAAGCTGGAAGAAAGTCCCCAGACAGTCAGTGCATCTAGTGCCAGAAGGTGCTACATGGGCAACTGGGGAAAAATGACCAATATCTGTCCAAGCAACTCATGGTCTAACCTACTTACCAGCAAATAACCTGTTGTGATGCCCACACAAGTGCAAAAGTGGCACACAGCCATGGCAGGGAACCAACTGCTCTTGTTTCGGCTAACTGATCACCTCAGTGGTATGGGACCCATAGCTGGAGCTGGAAAACAAGTCAGAACCATATCCAAGCATAAGCCCACTCTCCAGTATCAAGCTTTCATCAATCATGGGCTATAAGAGGGCCTACACCTATTAAATTCTTTATGAAGAAAATGTAAGGGGCTGGAGAGATGGCTTAGCAGTTAAGCGCTTGCCTGTGAAGCCTAAGGACCCTAGTTTGAGGCTCACTTCCCCAAAACCCATGTTAGCCAGATGCACAAGGGGGTGCATGAGACTGGAGTTCGTTTGCAGTGGCTGGAAGTCTTGGCACGCCCATTCTCTCTCTCTCTCTCTCTCTCTCTCTCTCTCTCTCCCTCTTTCTCTCTCTGTCTGTTGCTCTCAAATAAATAAATAATTTTTTTTAAAGTAAGGGTTATCTCCTTTGTCCTGGTGCTAACATACTCTGCATTGGAAAATCGGCTTCTCTTTTTCAGATAGATGTAGATCCTAAGGAGAGAGCCACCTCATCATTCCTCAAAAGGGCTCCAGCTGAAACTAAGAAAAATTGGTTGAACAAGCAAGGATGCTGTTTTCTTGGTGAACCTGGTACCAGCACAAGGGTGAAGGAGATCAACACAGAGAAAAATCAACTCCTACCAAGTCTGGGATCCAGAGACCCAGAGGCCCCCAACACCTCATCACTGAAGCAGACCAAAATGAACCCAACATGGCACAGGGAAATTTTGCAGAAGATGGGGTAGAAAGAATGTCAGAGCCACATGTTCAGTCATGATATGCAGAGACATTTATCTTACCCATAAGTGTGGGCTAACTCCACAATGCATGACCCATATACCTCAACAAGGAGGAGCCAAGGGGAGGGGGTAGGTCATGGATGAGCCTAATAATGGTACCAAATTGACTGTATTTGCTTAATACAAAACTAAGTAATAAAAAAGATAAAAATAAAAATATTGAAAACAAAAGAAATGATTTGGGGAATGAAAAATACAATAGGTCAAATAAAAACTCCATATGACAATTTGAAGACAAGCAAGAATTGCCCAAGTTCATCAAAATCAATTATAAGCTCAAAAAATACATAGGAAAGGAACATGAAAGATATTGGGAAGAACATAAAAATATGAAATTTACAGACTGTGAGCAATGAAATTATAGAAGAAAATTTTTTCTATCTAGGGAAAGAGATGTGTATCCAAATACAAGATGCATTGAGAACACCAAATAGGCAAGAACAAAAACGAAATTTGCTATATCATATTTTAATCAAAATGTATACACCACAAAAATAAAGGGTGTTGAAAAGGAGCATCAAGCCACATATAAAGACAGACCCAGGAGAATAACAGCTAAGTTTTTCAATGGAGCAAAAAAACCTCATAAGGCTTGGAATATTGTATTTTCAGTACTTAAAAATCACAATTTTGGGCTGGAGAGATGGCTTAGTGGTTAAGCGCTTGCCTGTGAAGCCTAAGGACCCCGGTTCGAGGCTCGGTTCCCCAGGTCCCACGTTAGCCAGATGCACAAGGGGGCGCACGCGTCTGGAGTTCGTTTGCAGAGGCTGGAAGCCCTGGCGCGCCCATTCTCTCTCTCTCCTTCTATCTGTCTTTCTCTCTGTGTCTGTCGCTCTCAAATAAATAAATTAAATTAAATAAATCACAATTTTCATCTGTGGTAGTTTGCATATATGTCCCTCCCAGATACAGATGTTTTTACTAAAGCTTGTAGCTTGGGTCACCAGCCACCTAGCAGGAGTTGTCATTGTGGGGGTCCTGAGGTCCAGCCCAAAAGTGTGATTGAGGACATAGCTGTATTACAGCCCAAAGGTGTGAAAGAGCAATCTGAGCTCTGGAGGATTTTTGTGCTTGCTGCTTTTTGGTATTTATTGGCTGATAGTAGTTTCTATCTCTGCTTGGAGTTATGAATGGGAGCCAGCTTCTTCTGCCATTGGTGTAACCTCCCTTGAATCTATAAACTGAAATAAACTGCAGTTCCTCCCATAAACAGTGTTTGATTGGATGTTTTTTATAAAAATAGAACTTTGCTTACTAGGATTATAAATGGCTTCTTTTACAACAAAAGAAATTTGTTTTTGTCTTTCTGAGATTGGTTTCTTTTTATTTTTATTATTAGATATGGAATTATTTTGTATATAAACATCACATGTTTGTACAATCATTTCCCTTCTCCCTTCCCCTTTTCTGAAGAGGCCTTCCTCATTGGGGATGCAGGTCAACCCCATGGGAATTGTGGGGGTGGGGGAGGCAATGTCTCTCTGCAAAATGTCCCAATTTGTGGCTCTAACAATCTTTCCACCCCCTCTTGCACAAAATTCCCTGAGTCATGCTAGGAGCATTTTAAGTCTACTTCAGTGATGGGAACTTAGGATCATCTGGATCTCTTCTTTGGTAGGTGTTGAATGTCCTCAGTATTTTCTCCATCATCCTTGTGCTAATATCAGCTTAACTAAGAAAGCAGCACTCTTGCTCATTTCCCCAATTTGTCTATGGTTTCAGCTGGGGCCAGGATGGAGTGTGCTGGGTCATTTATCTCCTCAGGTCCAATTCCCACCTGAAAAAGAGAAGAATATTCACCAAGGGAGAGTGAAGTCAGTGCCAGTAAAATGGGATAATCATTATTAATTTGGAGAGAATTACATGGGTTTAGACACTCTTATAGTCTAAAGTTAGTGTGAGCTTGACAATGGAAAGCAGAATCATTATCTGGATATGATTCTGACTTGTTTCCCAGTTCCAGATATTATTTTCTCTCCACTTAGCGGATATGTTAGCCAATCCAAGAGCAGCTGGTTACTCACCATGGCTATGTGCCACTATTGCACATGTGTGAGCATCACATCAAGTTCTTTGCTTCTGAGTCATATAGACCTTAAGTTGCTTGTACAGATGTTGGCCACTTTCCCCTAGTAGCTCATGTAGCACCTTCCAACACCAGATGGGCTAATTGTCTGGGGAATGGCTTTCCAGTGGATTCCAATCAGGTCTCTCCATGGTCCATGCCAACAGCGTTTGGTGTCTTCAGCAGTTGGGTCTTACCATTAACCTCTGGTGGATAATCAATTGCTCTGATAGTGGTCTATCTGCCTTGTATGTTTTGGGAGATTTAGTAGGTCTCTCTGATCAGTAGTTCATTGTGGATGTAGACCACATCCTGGCACAGAGTATTACAGGCCAGCACCAAGGAAAAATAAAAGAGTAAAAGACAAAGAAGAAAGAGAAACAGGAGGAATTTGAGCTTAGGTCTCATCTCACTCTCTCCAGGACTCTTCAATTCAGGTGCTCCCCCTAAGGTCCTCTTGAGGGTTCCACCTTTTAGTCTGACTTCCAGCATATAGGATGCAATGGTACCAGCTCAATTTGGGTTCAGTGTTGTGTACCTCCCCCCCAACCTTTCTCTTCTCCAAAACCCTACCTCCCTATTGTCCAAGCCTCAAGATGCTACTCAGTTATGTCAGTAACTCAGGCTGATCCAGGTTAGGAACTGCAGATGAGTGAGATCGTGCAAAGATTGTCTTTCCATGATTGTGTGAGGTTATTTAATATGATCTGTTCCAAGTTGAACCATTTTTCTACAAATTTTAAAGTGTCATTTTTTTCTTACTTCTGAGTAGAATTCCACTGTGTAGATATACCACATTTTGGTTATGTATTCATCCAATGATGGACACCTGGGTTGATTCCAGTTTTTAGCTGTTATGAATTGAGCAGCTATAAACATGGTTGAGCAAATATTTCTTAACTGAGATGTGGAGAATTTAGGGTAAATGCTCAGTAAGGGAATAACAGGGTCTGTCGGTAACTCTATATTCATCCTTTTCATCAGTCCTCAAATTGACTTCCACAGTGGTTGTACCAGCTTACATTCCCACCGGTAGTGAATGCGTGTTCCTATTTCTCCACAGCCTTGCCAACATTTGCTTTCATTTTATTTTTTGATGTTTGCTATCCTTATTGGGATAAGGTAGAATCTCATAGTTGTTTTAATTTGCATTACCCTAATGGTTAGGGATGTTGAACTTTTTAAGCATATGTTAGCCATTTGTAATTCTTCCTCTAAGAACTCCCTATTTACTTCTCTGCCCCACTTTTGGAGAGGGTTGTATGATTTTTTTCTTGTTTAGTTTGTTGTTGTTGTTGTTGTTTTAGTTTCTTGTAGATTCTAGATATTAGGTTTCTGTCCATGATATAGCTTGCAAAGATTTCTCCCATTCAGTGGGTAAACTATTGGCTCTGCTTATGGTATGTTTGTCTGTTCAAAGGCTTTTTATCTCCATGAAATCCCTTTGATTGAGTGCTTGTTTAATTTCCTTGGCTACTGGGGTTTTGTTCAGAATGTCTTTTCCCAGTTCTATATTGTGGAGAGTGCCTCCTATTTTTTTCTTCCAGTAGTTGAAGTGTTTCAGTTTTATATTGAGGCCTTTAATCCATTTGGACTTGATTTTTGTGTATTGCAAAATGAGTGGGTCTAATCTCTTTTTTCTACATATGGTCATCCAATTTGTCCAATACCATTTGTTGAGGATGCTGTCTTTTCTCCAGTCAACATTATTGGCACCTTGGTCCAAGATTAAACAGCTCTAGTTGCTTGCCCTGAGGTCTGAGTTTTTAATTCTATTCCATTGGTCTATGTTTATGTTTTTATTCAACTACCATGCTGTTTTTGTCACTATGGCTTTGTAATATAGCTTTAGATCAGGTATGGTGATACCACCAAAGCTGTTTGTATATCTGAGGCCTTCTGCCATAACATATGAATTTTGAGATCACCTTTTCAATCTCTGTGAAGAATGATGCTGGTATTTTTATTTGTATTGTGTTAAATCTGTATATTGCTTTTGAAAGTATTGCCATTTTGAAGATATTAATTCTACCTATCCAGGAGCATAGGAGGCCTTTCCATTTTCTCAACTTCTTGATTTCTTTCTTGGGTTTTTTTTTTTTATGTTTTCATTTTATAGGTCTTTCACGTCCTTAATTAGTGTAATTACAAAGTATTTTTGTTGTTGTTGCTATTGAAAATGGGACAACCTCACTGATTTGTATCTCTGTTTATTTGCCCTTTGCAAATAGAAAAGCTACTGATTTTTGTGCATTGGTTTTGTATCCTGCCACTTTGATAAAGGTATTTATTACCTTTAGAAGTTTTAAGATGAAGACTTTTGAGTGAGTTATATACAGGGCCATGATATCTGCAAATAGGGCTAACTTGACTTCTTCCTTTCCAGTTTCATTCCCGTTTCTTTCTTTCTCCTGTCTTATTGCTTGGGTTAGTACTTATAGTACTGTGTTGAAGAGCAGTGGTGAGAGTTAGCACCCCTGTCTTGTTCCTGATCTCAGTGGGAACTCCTTCAGTTTTTCCCCACTAAGTATTATTAGGGCTTTAGGTGCTTTATATATAGCCTTTATTGTGTTGAGATATAAATCCCCCATGCCTATTCTTATGGTGTATTACATTGACCAATTTATGTATCTTAAACCATCTCTGCATCCCTGGGATGAAGCTTACTTAATCAAGGTGGATAATGCTTTTGATGTGTTGTTGAATTCAGTCTGCAAGGATTTTGTTCAGGATCTTTATATCTAAGTTCATTAGGGATATAGGCCTACAATTTTCTTTCCTTGTTGCATCTCTGGCTGGTTTTGGTATTAGGGTGATGCTAACTTCATAAAAGGAGTTGGGGAGTATTTCCTGGTCTCTAATTATGTGAAATAGTTTGAGGAAAATGGGTTTCAGTCCTTCTATGAAGGTTTGATAAAATTCAGCGGAGAAGTCATCTGGTCCTGGACTTTTCTTTTTTGTAAGGTTTTTGATTAAATTTTAATATCCATGGAAGTGATAGGTGTGTTTAGGAGATTAATCTGCTCTGAGTTTAGTTTTTGTAGGTCTTATGTGTCTAGGAATTCATCCATCTCTTCCAGATTATTTTTTTATAAGCGTCAGTATACAAGTTTATTATAGAAAGTTGTTTACAGATTTTTGAAGCAGAGTAAAATAGTACCATAGGAAAAAGAAAGGGACTGGAAAGAGGAGACTTACAATGTTTTGACTGTGATCTAACCAGCTATGTGATCTTTATTTTTTTTTTTCAAAGCAAAATTTATCCTATTATATCATGAAGAAAGATTCAAAAAAAAAAAGTGAAATGGACACGGACAGTAATATTTGAGTGCCTGCTTCCAGTACCACTCACTTCGTGGGCATTTATTAGTAACTTTCTATATTCGGATGCACTCTGCATACACCCAAACTTTTGTTTTGTTTTGTTTTTTAACTTTTTAATTTTTTAAATTTTAATTTATTGATTTTTTTTTTGTACTAATTAGTTTTGTACTCAGTGAATATAGTCAAGTTGCTACCATTGTTAGGCTCATCCATGTACTACCCCCTTCCCCTGACCCCTCCTTGTTGAGGTATATGAGTCATGCATTGTGGAGTTAGCCCACAGTTATGGGTAGGATAAATGTCTCTCCAAGTCATGACTGAACATGGAGCTCTGACATTCTTTCCGCCCCTCTTCCGCAAAATTTCCCTGAGCCATGTTGGGTTCATTTTTGGTCTGCTTCAGTGATGCGGTGTTGGGGGCCTCTGGGTCTCTGGATATCTGATATGGTAAGAGTTGATTTTTCTCTGTGTTGATCTCCTTCACACTTGTGCTGGTACCAGGTTCTCCAAAAGAACAGAACCCTTGCTTGTTTCACCAATTATTCTTAGATTCAGCTGGGGTTCTTTTGAGGTATGATGGGTTGGTTCTCTCCTTAGTATCTGCGTCTATCTGAAAAAGAGAAGGAGATTCTCCAATGGAGAATAAAGTTAGCACCACACAAATGGGATAATGCTTATTTTTTTTTATAGAGAATTTAATAGGTATATGCCTGCTTGTAGCCCATGATTGGTGGCAGCTTCATAATGGCGAGTGAGCTTATGTGTGGATATAGTTCTGACTTGTTTTCCAGATGCAGCTATGGGTCCTGTACCACTGAGGGGATCAGTTAGCCAAATCAAGAGCAGTTGTTTTCCCACCATGGCAGTGCACCACTATTACACTTGTGTGGGCATCACAACAGGTTATTTGCTACTAAGTAGGTTAGACCATGAGTTGCTTGGACAGATATTTCACTTATGTCTGTTGTGAGCTCTCCTTTTTCATTTCAAATTTTGTTAATTTGAAGCATCTCTCTCTCTTTTTTTTTTTTTTTATTTTGCTTGATCAAATTGGCCAGGGGTTTGTCAATCTTGTTTACTTTTTCCAAGAACCAGCTCTTTGATTTGTCAATTTTCTTAATTGTTTTCTTAGTTTCCAATTCATTAATTTCTACTCTGATCTTTATTCTTTCTTTCCTTCTGGAGCTTTTTGGATTGGAATTTTCTTGCTTTTCCAGTGCCTTTAGGTGGATGGTTAAGTTATTGATTTGGGATCTCTCTGTCTTTGTTATGAAGGCATTGAGTGCTATGAATTTTCCCCTGAGTACCGCCTTCATTGTGTACCATAAGTTTTGGTAAGATGTGTTCTCACTGTCATTCATTTCTAAAAATTTTGCAATTTCATTTTTTTATTTCATCCACTATCCATTTATTGTTTAAAAGTGTGCTGTTCAGTTTCCAGGAGCTGATGGGATTATTGATGGGTCTTTTGTTGTTAATTTCTAGCAATATAGGATTGTGATATGATATCATGCAGGTAATTATGTCAATCTTCCTAAATATATGGAGGCAGGCTTTGAATGCAGTATACGATCTATTTTAGAGAATGTTCCATGGACTGCTGAGAAGAATGTGCAGTCTGTGGATTTGGGATGGAATGTTATGTAGACAACTGTTAGGTCTAAGTAATCTAGGGTTTTGTTGAGCTCTCTTACTTCCCTATTGAGTTTCTGTTTGGATGATCTGTCTATTACTGATAATGGTGTATTGAAGTCCCCAAATATTATGATGTTGGTGGTTATTTCTGTTTTATTATCAAGTAGGTTTAGCTTTATGAACTGTAGTGGCCCTGTGTTTGGTGCATACTGATTTATGATTGTAATATCCTCTTGATGGATCATTCCCTTGATAAGTAGGAAGTGCCTTTCTTTGTCTTTTTTGATTATTTGGGTTTGAAGTCTATTCTATCTGATATTAATATAGCTATGCTTGCTTGTTTCTTATTCCCATTTGCTTGGAATATTGTTTTCCACACTTTCACACTGAGGAGGTGTCTGTCTTTAGTGGTGAAGTAAGTTTCTTGAAGACAACAGATTGAGGGATCTAATTTTTCTGATCCATTCTGTTAGCTTATGTCTCTTGATGGGTGAATTAAGGCTATTGATATTAAGGGTAATGACTGTGAGTTTAGATTTGATTCCTGCCATATTGTGTTGGTATATGTGGTTTGGTGTTTTCATGGACTTTGAAGTTTTTTGTGCCTACTCTGAGTTTGGTTATTGTGACCTGTTTCTTGTAAGCATTTGAGTTTGATTATTTGTTTCTTCTTTGTGGAGGAGAATTTCCTGAAATATTCTCTGTAGGTTTGGTCTTATGTTCATATAGTTGTACAGCTGTGTTTTGTCATGAAAAATTTTTCTTTAACTGTCTATTATGAGGGATAATTTTGCTGGGTAAAGTAGTTTGGGTTGGAAGCTATAGGTCCTTAGACTTTTCAGTGTTTCATTCTAGGCCCTTCTGGCTTTCAGGGTTTCCATTGAGAAATCTGAAGTAATTCTGATGGGGTTACCTTTAAAAGTGATGTACTGTTTTTCACTAGCTGAGTTTAGGATTTTCTCTTTGGTGTCAGTGTTTAGAGTCTTAATGACAATATGTCTTGGAGAGTTTCTCCTTTGGTCCAATCTGTTTGGAGTTCTGTTAGCTTCTTGTATCTTGGTGGGCCTTTCTTTTGAGAGAGTGGGGAAGTTTTCTTCAATTATTTTGTTAAATAAGGTCTCCATGCCTTTGGTCTGAATTTCTTCTCCTTCTGGTATTCCAATGATCCTGATATCAGGACACTTAAGGGTATCCCACAACTCCCTCATGTTCTGTTCACAGAAACTTTTGAACTTATTCAAACTTTTGAACTCTCGAACTGTTTCTTCCATCTTGTCTTCCAGATCAGAGTTTCTATCTTCCACAGGGCTGACTCTATTCTTGAGAGTTTCTTGAGAGTTTTTAGACTTGTTCAAGTAGGTTTGCATTTTCTATTACTTTTCTATGTATAGTTTCCATCCCTCTGTCACGCTCCCTTTTCACCTCATTTTCTGATTCTCTTGATGCTTCTTAGAATTCATCCTTGCATTTCTTTATTTAGCATCACCAGCTGATTTTGGGGGTCCTCTTTTTTCCACTCTCCTTCATATCTCTTAACTGTCTTTGAATTCCTTCCATTTTCTTATCTATTAGGTCTAGTCTAGTGATGGCAGCATCCAAACTATTATCAGTCCTTTGTTGCTTTTCTGAAAGTTCTCCCAGTAGCTTGGTCAGGGTTGCATTGCTTATAGCTTAATTTTGGTGTTCTGATTCTAATGACTCTTCTATGTTTTGATTAGAGATGTTCATTGTAGGACTGGGTAATCTAACTGGATTTTCTTGCATTTGATCTTTCATGTTATTTCTTTTGCGCTGTGGTCTGTGCATCACAGTGTTTGGGCATGGAGAGTAGGACTGTGGTCTGGATGGGCAGGGGAAATGGTGCCTCTTGGGGGAGCTGGCCTAGGCTAGCTGGCAGGCAAGCAGAAGTGCTGTGTGTTCTTGAGCTAGCATGTAGGTGGTTGGATCAGCCTGATCTTAAGCACAGTGGGAAGCTGAAGCCCCTGAGGTGGATGCCAAGCCCTCTGAATTCTCACTTAGTGGAATGCCAAAGCAGCTTGAGCTCTCAAGCACTGATGCACAAAGCTGCCTGTGCTGGTAGTTGGAGAGATGCTGAAGCACCAAACACCACAGCAGCCTAAACTCGCTTGTAGCAGAACACTGGCACCAAGAAGCAGTCTGAGCTTACCCGCTGCAGGACAATGGCAGTCAGCTCATGCTTTGGGAAAATGGAGCTGGAGCTCCTGTGGGCTGGTGGGCGGAGCCTCCCCAAGGTCACACGTGGGCAGGGGTGGATGGGGAGCAGGGTGATCACCTCTATGTAATGAGACAAGAGGAACTATGCTGGCCTGGGACCCCTTTCCTACAGTAAGTGCAGGGATATCCTTAAGCTGGGACTTTGGGTATATTGGCTGCTTGAGGGATTAGGGACCTCCAGCTATCCGCCAGCAAGGGAAACAGCAATTACCTGCTTTTTTCCCCTCTTGCCCTCCCACTGGCAATCTATTAGAGATTGATCTCCACTAAAAGACCAAGTGAACCCTTAATGCCTTGTCTTTCTTTCCCAGGGCTGTCCGGTACAGTTAGGAGGTTGCCAGTCCAATTAGAGGGCAGTTGGTTTCTATCATGACAGACATGCCACTACTGCACCCTTGGCTCATTAGGCCTGGCTGGCAAAATTTAAGACTTGCAGTGTCCACTGTTGAGTATCTTCACTCGTGATTTCTCTCTCTGCCATTGAACTGCATGCAGAATGGCTTCTTCCAGCTTTCTGTCAGCTGGTCTACATGGAGGAGGTTATCAGATCTGTTCCATCAGGATTTCTTAGTGGCCTTACAGCCCAAGTATGTGGAGACTTCAGCAATAGGGTCTTACCATCTATTCCTGGTGGGAAACCAAGGGCCTCGGAAATGGCCTATAATGTTTTGGGGTCATCAGCGACCTCCATGTCCAACAACTTACTGGAAGGTATCCAATCCCTGACACTGAAAATTTTCTACCAACAATCTATGGTTCCTGAGAATTCCATCGTCCAAAAAAAGTAGATTTCCATATGATTTATTTTTAACCTCTAAGAATTTGATTAGCCCTCCCTCCACCTTTCCTTTACTCGATCTCTTCCCCTAATCTCACTTGGAACTTTCTTGATGTGTCTCTTATTGTTAATTTCCAGCTGTAAAGCATTGTGATCTGACATGATGCAGGAAGTTATTTCAATTTTCCTAACTTTATGAAGGCATGCTTTATGGCCTAATATATGGTCAATTTTGGAGAAGGTTCCATGGGCTGCTGAGAATAATGTGTATTCTGTAGAATTGGAGTAAAATGTTCTGTAGATATCCATTAGGCCTACTTGATCTATGATGCTGTTGAGCTCTATTATTTTCCTGTTGATTTTCTGCTTGGGTGATCTTTCTATTGATGATAGTGGAATATTGAAATCTCTGACTAGGACGGTGTTGTTATTTATTCCTGTTTTATTGTCAAATAGATTTTGTTTTATAAACTGTGGTGCATTTGTGTCTGGTGCATATATATTTATGATTGTGATGTTCTCAAAGAAGTGGCCTTCTTACTCATCATATATATGGTTGCTGTGCTTTCATTTTGGAAATGAATTTCTGTTGATTTCTCTATGATTTCATTGGAGATTTCTGTAGTAGGACTAGGCATCCTTGATGGAGTTTTCTCAGTTTTATGACTTTCATTGGCTTTTTTGAGTTGTTTTCTACCCATTTTAGGAAGATATTTTATTAAGGAGGAAGCAAGTTTTTGTCCTTTGGCCCATTCACCTTCTGACTCAGGGGATGTTGGTATCTAGTGGCCAGTCCGAATACCAGAGCAAAAGGCCAGTTTCACCCAGGGGGCAGGCTTCCCCAAACAAGGCACAATGGGACCTACCAGGACCAAGGAACTAGGAGGAGCAAGGGAACAGTGATTTGGCTTACTTCATGCCATGCCCTCAAGAACACAGACCAGTGCAGGCAACCCAGATTGGGGAGGTGGGGGGAGCCAATATACAGGGATCTGGCCTACCCATTCCAGACCACCAAGCCCACCCACACACTGTCTGTGCAAGGAACTATGAACAGGGAGGTGGGAGGAGTCCAGAAATGGGTCCAGCCTACTCAACCCAGACAGCCGCACCTGCCTACACACTGACTGCAAGGCTTGGTTGGATTTTCATCACAGCATCATCAAACTGTCTGCTACATCAACCCAAACTACTAAACCAGTAAAACTATCTCTCATAAAAGGAGAAATGAAAACATTCTCATGATAAAAACAAGCTAAAGGAATTTATGACCACTAATCTAGCTCTATAGAGATTTGTTGTGGTTTGAAAGTAAAATATGCCCCATAGGCTCAGGTATTTGAATAGTTTTTTCCTAGATATTCTAGGTAGTGGTACTGTTTAGAAATGTCAGGGACCTCAAGAAGGCATAGCAATGCTGGATAAAGTAGGTCACTGGGGACATACCTTCCTATTTCCTGTTTGTCTGCTTCCTGGATGTGTTGCAATGTGGCCATTTCTACTCCCATTCCTAGTGCCATGACTTCCCTGCCACAAAACTTCCTTTCAAAACCAGAAGCTGAAAATAAATCCTTCCATTCCTTAAGTTGCTCCTGGTAAGGTGTTTGTTCACAACAATGAGAAAGTAACTGATATAAGAACTTCACACTGAAGAGAAGAATAAGCATATTCAAGAGGCTACAGAGAAAATAAAATAGTCAATGCTAGAATATTTGTTATGTAAATAAAGAACCCTTATTCACTGCTTGAGGAGTATGAAGCAGTAAAAAACCTCTATGATAATAAGTGTGGAAGTTCCTTAAACCCTTAAATTACTAAAAATGTAATGACCATATGACTCAGCTATACCATATACTCCTGGGCATATACTCAAACACTATACCTTATTTCATAGATACTTGCACATCTATATTCACTGTTGCTTTATTCACAACAGGTAAGAAAGGGAACCTACCTACATGTCTATAAACAGACAAATGGATAATGAAAATGTGGAATAGAATTCTATGCAGCTGGAGAGAAAAATTAAATTTGACACTATGGAGTTTTTTTTTTTTTAATTTGTTTTGGCTTTTAGGTTTTTGTTTCATTTCGTTTTGTTGTGGTTTGGTTTTGGTTCTTCAAGGTAGGATCTCACTCTAGCCCAGGCTGAACTGGAATTTATTATGTAGTCTCAGGCTGTCCTCAAACTCATGGTGGTCCTCCTACCTCTGCCTCCCATATTCTGGGATTAAAGGCATGCATCACCACACCTAGCTCTATACTATGCAGCTGTAGAAAAAAATGAAATTATGAAATTTACATTAAAATGGATGGAACTAGAAAATAACATGTTGAGTGTGGTAAGTCATGCCCAGAACAACATATACTGTATATTCTTGCTCATATACAGATCCTAGCTTTGAATTTCCATATCTTTGGAGGGTCTGCAAGAGTAAAAAATTAGAAAGTGACTAAGGGGGAAGAGAGGAAGACTTAAGTGAAGGAATAGAATATACATGATGTAAAAATAGAGGAGGAGGAACCTGGGATTAGAGGGGTTAAGCAGAGACGAGAGCATAAAGATGGGTAAGAAGAAGGAATTAAGCCAGAAAGGTATGGTGGCACACACCTTTAATCCCAGCACTTGGGAGGCAGAGATAGGAGGATCTCCAAGAGTGCAAGGCCACCCTGAGACTACATAGTGAATTCCAGAACAGCCTGACATAGAGTAAGACCGTACCTTGAAATACCAAAAAAAAAGAAGAGGGAATGAGAAGAAGTTTAACCAAAACATTTAAAAAATATGAAAACCTACTACTTAGTAAAATTATATATCTATAGAGATATAAATATAGATATACACAGATGATATAGACATAGATAATATGGATATAGATATATGAATTTACCCAACACTGATGGATAATGCTACTCCTAGTAATATGGGTTATCAACCAATAGTATCAGTGGTAGTTGTGGAATGCCTCCCTTTGAATTGTTGGTCAGGGAAGCCTTCAAACCCTCAACCAAGAGTGTGAATACAGTCTTATCATTTAGTTCTGGTGGGTAGCCCAAAGCCATGGTGTGGTGGTTTGAATAGAATAGAGGGCCCCCAATATATTCAGTTGCTTGTTTGTAGTTTGCATCTGCAGCCACCTGGCTGGAGATAATGTCACTGGGTGGATCTTTAGGTGTGGTGGCGGGTTTCAGACTTCAATCTAAAGATATGCAAAGTGTACCTAGCTGTAGTTGCTGAAGTGTGCTGTGCTGTGTGGATTTTTGGTTGTTGGCTTGTACTTCTCTCTCTCTGCTTGGTCCTGTGAAGACAGGCCAGCTTCTTCTGCCATTTATGGAACTTCCCCTAGATCTGTAAGCTTCAATAAATATCCCTTCCTCCATAACTGTGCCTGGTCTGAAAGTTCATCTCAGTGAACCTGAATCTGTCTAATACACATGGTAATAGCCCGTGGGACATTGTGGAAGAGAGGGTAGAAATATTGTAAGAGCCACAGAATGGGTGAGAATATACTGAGTCATGGTCCCCCCTAGTACTGGGACTGACTGAGGCCTTCATGATAACACAGTCAATCCCATAACCTCACCAAAGAGGGATCCAGAGAAACAGGAACAGGTGAGAGGGAATAAAATATAAAGATATATATCCACATATTTTAAGGACGGTATTGCTGAAGACCACACATGTTAGTTGTAGGACAAAGAGAAATCAAGCTGCAATTCAGGTGCAAGTTTCCTTTATACTAGCTAGATTTCATATGACCACAGGTGCTATGCAACTTCTGTCAAAGAAAATCATCACCCATATCACCCAGCAGTGAATATTACATTCTATAATGCTCACTCACATGCACATGCCCTCTAGTGCAATAGTGGCATGACTGTCACAGGGTAACCATCCTCTCTCTGATTGGATGTGAGGCCCACTCAACAAGAAGAAATTCATGCCTGGTAATAAAAGCCAACTCAACCAACTCATGGCTAGGCAGACCATAGACCCTAGGGGAAAGCCTACTATTATTGTTTGGCTAAATGGATGTTGCCAAATTGCCTCCTAAATATTTATCTTTATACTCACAGATTAGTTTTGCTCTCAGCCCTGATCATAAAAGCCCCCCACCACCACCACCCAACAGTGGTAAGTGATTAATCCAGAGAAAAGCCTCATCACTACCACCCAACAGTGATAGGGTGTTAATTCAGAGATTCTGGTGAGAGTGCTAAAGACAAGTGAATGATCTGTGCTTGGCTCTCTGTTATGGATGGAAAGGAATTTATGAAGTCACTCACTTCTGTGAGAAGCCAATGACAGTTACTCATTTCTGGGGAGGAAGAGTCACTCTCTCCCATGGGGTAGCCACTGTAACTTGTGGGAAGAAGTTGTATAGTGGGGTTAGGGGGAGTAAGAGGGGGCAATATGGGATTCATGTGATCAAAATGCAATATATATGTATGAAAATGTCAAAAACAAATAATTTTTAAACTAACTTTCCTGCTTTTGTTGTGATTAAAATGCCATCTAAGAAGATAAAAATAAATCATATGAAACCTACTTTTTTGGACAATGGAACACTCAGGAAACATAGATTGTTGCTAGAAAATTTTCAGTGCCAGGGATGGGATACCTTCCAGTGAGTTGTTGGCCAGGGAGGTCCCTGATACCCCAAAACATATAGGCCATTGCCAAGGCCCTTGGAATCCTACCAGGAATAGATGGTAAGACCCACTGAGAAATCCTGCTGGAACTGAGCTGATAACCTCCTCCATTTAGACAGAAAGCTAGAAGAAGCCATTCTGCATTAAGTTCAATGGGAGAAAGAGAAATCACTAGTGAAGGTACTCAATAGAGGACACTGCAACCCTTATATTTGGCCAGCCAGGCCAAATGAACCAACAGGTACAATAGTGGCACGTCTATCATGGTGGAAGCCAACTGCCTTCTAATTAGACTGGAGGCCCGCTCCATGGGAGGGAATACATCCCTGATACTGAAAACATAAAACAGGGGTAGTAATGAGCCCTAGGGGTATAACATCTTCTGAGGTCTGGCTAAATGAATATACTATGCTCATCAAACTTCTCAGTGAGCATTTCTCTTAATGTTCATACCCATACATTAATGCTACTCTCACTTTTGGTAGAGTACCTTCTCTCTTCAGATGGCAGTGACATTGGGATGACTCAGAAGACATCATGGTGCTGGAAAGAAGTGACAGGAGTGCTCATCACTGCAATATCTCTAACACACCTTCTAAGGCTCAGGGTCTATTGTGGAAGAGGTGGCAGAAAGAATGTAAGAGCCAAAGTAAGGGTACAACGTTCTCCCCCCAGACACAAAATGGCCTGGATATCCATGACCTCACAGTGCCTGACATTACCTACACAAGACCATTGTAATAGGAAGATCATGACATCAAAATAAAAGAGACTGATTAAGATGGTGAGGGGATATGATGGTGAACGGAGTTCCAAAGGGGAAAGTGGAGGGACGGAAGGCAATACCATTGGATATTGTTTACAATCATGGAAGTTGTTAATAAAAAATAAATAAATAAATAACTCCACCAACTCCTAGAGACATTTCTAAACAATGACTGGGTCATGGAAAAAAATCAAAAGATAAATAGTAAAATTCCTAGAATTGAAAGATAGTGAATACACAACATACCAAAATTTATGGTATTAAATCATAAGGGAAAAATTCATAGCCCTAAATGCCTTCATTACAAAAAGAGAGATCCCAAATCAATAATCTGACTGTACATCTAAATTCACTAGAAAAACAAGAAAAATCCAACCTAAACAGCTCCAGACAGACCTCACAGTGCCTGACAGTACCTATCCAAGACCATCATAATAGGAGGAAAAGATCATGACATCAAAATAAAGAAAAGACTGATTGAGATGTGAGGGGATAGGATGGAGAATGGAGTTTCAAAGGGCAAAGTTGGTGGGGGAATGGAGGGTATTACCATGGGATATTTTTTATAATCATGGAAGTTGTTAATAAAAAAATTGAAAAGAAAAAATAAAAATAAAATACTGGATAACTCAAAAAATGGTGGTTAATATAGATTTTACTTGACCATGGTTTTTTGAGATAATTATGAATATGATATCTTTTATGGTTTATAGATTTGTTGGAAAGACTGTCATGTATCAAGATAATGATATCAGATAGGGATACACAGTAGTAACTAGTGCTGTTTACCACTGGAGAGTCACTTGGTATAGCCTACTAGCAGCAAAGGGGAAATCAAGAAATTCTCTCAGAGAGGGGTCACACAAACTGTGACCTAAAGATTAGATAGTGTAGTAGACAGCTTCAGGTTCACTGAGATGAACTACCAGACCAGGCACAGTTATGGAAGGAAGGGACTTATTGAAGCTTACAGATCCAGGGGAAGTTCCATAATGGCAAAAGAAGCTGTCCCTGCTTTCACAGGTCCAAATAGAGAGAGAGAAAACCACAGACCACAAGCCACATAGCACCCTTCAGGAACTCCAGGTGGAACTAGGCACATTGCATATCTTTAGATTGGAATTTCAAACCTACTATCACACCTTAGGGTTGGACCCTAATGATCTGCCCAGTGACACCTCCCCCAGCCAGGTGGCTAGAAATCCAAGAAGTTTTAATAAATTCTTGAATCTATTGGTGGGCATTTATTCAAACTACCCCAGATAGTTAGTATCTTTTTGTTGTTGTTGTTTTTTAAAGGACATTGGTAGAGAGAACAAAAAAAAAAAAAAAAGACTATTCTTTGTTCTGTTGTTCTCTAACTGGTATATATTATTAGCACACACCCTGGGAAATCTATAACAACTGTGCTCAGAATTGATTACACATGGGGGATTCCTTGGGTTATGCCATGTAATTCCTATGCATTTCCTTAACTAAGGTCTTGTGATAGACTGGGCAGACATTTCCTAACAAATTGTGATCAGCTGGAGAAGTGTAAGTCTTGAATCTAGAGTGTGAAAATATATAGTTATGTTTATATAAAAATGTTGTTAAATTGGTGCCTTTTCATTTGATCAGCCAAAAGTTGAAAAGATAATCTGTTACGTTAGACAACCTACCGTTATAGTTAAGATTCTTTTCCTAATCACTGAATCCTTCTGCAAATAAATAAGAAGGGAAAAGCATAGACTCTGAAGCAGACCCATTTTCTTTAGTAGTAGGTATCCTGGAATCCAGGTTAACTTAAAGAATGTTCCTGCGAGCTCTTGCTGGTTAGTCCTGGATTAGTTACTACCATCTGAGGGTAGAGAATTTTGTGAGACAACCTTCATAAAGATGATTCAAATAGCGTTATTTAATTAAGCTAGGCTTAGGTATATTCTACCTATAGATGATGGAAGAGACAAAATGAGCTATCTTATACACTGCTTTGAATTCATCAGTTCAAAGTGAGGCATTCAGGGTTTCTACAGAAATTACCGTATATATTCTGTGTTTACCTGTACTGAGTTTTTAGATTCCAAGTTCTACACCAAGTTCTTTTATGAATGAGCTGTTATCTTTCATTAAGGCCCATCTGATCATTTGAGCTGAAATGTGAGAGTATAGTCTTTTCAAATTATTTTTTATTCATTTACAAGCAGAGTGTGGGGTGCACATCAAGGCTTCTTGCCACTGCAAAAAAAACTCCATATGTGTGCATCTGGCTTTACATGGGTACTGGGGAATTAAACCTGGGATGTCAGGTTTTGCAAGAAAGTGCTTTGAACCACTGAGCCCATGACTATCGTCTAGATGGAAATGTACAAAAGGAAATAGATCAGCTTTAGCCCAAAACTCTGTAGTCTTCTCATTGTGACTCATGATTTTCTTTTTTCATGATACTTGTATCTGATGGAAGATAAATATAGTAAACAGTGGCTATACCATGTGCCTGTTGTCTTCAAGAACTGCTTAGGACTCACAGGGATATATAAAGGAAGAAGAGTTGCATTCTAATGAAACTGAAGGTCAAGGTGACTGATGGAGGTAGGTGAGGGAGTGCCTCCAGAGGCAGTACAGCTAAAGGCTCAGCTTCATCTTTGGAGGTTTTCTGAGAGAAATGATAATTAATTCTGCAGATGGTAGCAAATGGCTTGTGCTGCTGACTTAGTCAGGAGAGGAGAGAACAGAGCTGCATAATTCAATGCAACAAACATTAAGCTCCCACTACATACATGGCAAAATATAGAAAGATAATGCACAGACCATAACTGGGTACAACAAGATGCAATACATGACAGTATATTGAAATTGATTTTTCTCATTAAAAAACATTTTAGAGCCGGGTATGGTGGCACACGCCTTTAATCCCAGCACTTGGGAGGCAGAGGTAGGAGGATCGCTGTGAGTTCAAGGCCACCCTGAGACTACGCAGTGAATTCCAGGTCAGCCTGGGTTAGAGTGAGACCCTACCTCAGAAAAAAAAAAAAAGAAAAAAAAACATTTTAATTATAAAGAGAAAGAGAAAGAGAGAACATTCTAGGGTCTCTTTTTATTGCAAACAAACTTCAAATGCAAATGCCACTTTGTGCATCTCTCGCTTTATGTGGGTATTGAGGAGTTAAACCAGGGCTGTTTTAAACCAGTTAAGCCGTTGAGCATTTCACACAGCCCCCTTTCCAATTTTTAAATGTATTTTATTGATTTACTTTCAATCAGAGAGGAAGAGAGAAGAGAGACAGACAGAACAGACACACCAGGGGCTCCAACCTCTGTAAATGAACTCCAGACTTCAGATGCATGTGTCACTGGCTTTATGTAGGTACTGGGAAATCAAATCCACATTTTTAGGCTTTTCAGGCAAGTGCCTTAATCATTGAGCAATTGCTCCAGCCCCTATTTCCCATTTTTAAACAATTTTCTTGCTCTAGTCTTTGCAAACTTAAAGATAGAATCTGTGAATGTGTACCTGGGCAGAGAAGATATGGTCTCAGCTCTCAGGAAGGACTGAACCATTTAACTCCACAGCCCCATCCACTCAACACAAGCTCTCTGTATACAGTATCTGTGGTGCCATCACATATTAAGCTTATTTTCTTTATGTCCTTGACTGATTCATCTTTGTTGGCCCTGAACTGCCTGAGTTGCATATAGATAAACAGTCCAATGCAGATGGAAAAACAATTTTGTGATAGAAATTAGAGATAACCCTAGACTATCTAAGGAAAGGTGCACCCTTTTTCCCTATTTTCATTTCTGGGAGGGCCAAAGGCTATGAAGAAGATCACACAGTTGACACTTCCCAAATTCTCTAGTAACTGGTTATCATCTGAGTACATCTGGCTAGTGGCACATGGACAGAAGTGATTGCTGCTCTTGGCCCTTGGCCCAGTGAACACAGTCCTCTTTCTTTTCCATGTTGCTGCTGGGAATTGACTCCAAGAGACCCCTGGGCACCCATGCTAATAATAGTGGATGTACTCTCAGCCTGGCTCCTGGAAAGACTTGTGCAGACCTTTACTACGAACTGCACTGTGCCCTTAAAGAGTGACAAGAACATGTTTGCATGTGTGTTCTCTTTTGGTCTCTCCCTCGTTATCGCTCACTCTCTCTCTCACTCTCTCTCTCTCTTTCTCTCTCATTTCTTTCCCATACCCTCAAGAACATAGAGGAAGACTGTGTGAGGTCACAGTGTAAAGATGGCCACCTATAAGCCAGGAAAAGACGTCTCACCAGAAATCAACATTAATGGTACCTTAATGTTGAATGTCTATCCTTCAAAACGTTAGAAAATAAATGTGCTGCTAGTTAAGCCAGACAGCCTGCAGTATTTTGTTTTGGCAGCCTGACTGACTAACCCAACCATGGACACTGCTCTTACCTCCTTGGCTGCAGATTGGATTCTACATGATTTAAAGTAAACCTTTGTTCCTGTTAGACCAGGAAGATTTCAGGCTTTATCTCTTACAACAGGTAATGTTTACATTTCTACTACAAAGACCAGACAGAGCTAATCAAGTGTGTGATACTCCTGATTTGAATGTGTACTGGCAAGATTTTTATATAAAACAGACTCCAGATAACTAAAACAAACCAAAAAAGCTAATAATGCTTTAGAATGCTTTTATATTCGGTTGATTTTTCAAACATTTCATTTTCATAGGAACCTGAGGTAGAAATTTTATAATTCTTGTCACTCTGATAAGGACACTAAAGCACTTAAGAGGCTGAGTGGCCAGCTCAAGGTTACACAGTAGAAAGCAGGAGAGTCAGGAATAGAAACAGGTGTTTTGGGTTTTTAATCCCAAATTGATAACTTTCTCATATAATCTAAGGTCGTTGGTACCCTATTTTTCAACCAAAATATATGTGTCTGAGTTATACTATTTGTACTTGTAATGTAATTCATCTTTGGAAATTAGCTTTTACATTCAATAATGTCCTTATTCTTAGTTACCAACTTTGATGTTCTCCAGGTTTATTTTACTTAACTATTAAGGAAGGATCCAGAGTATGAGAATAATTAGATGATAGTGGGACATCAAGAAATCACAATCTGGAGCTAAAGAGGTGGCTTAGCAGTTAAGGAGCTTGCTGGCAAAGCCAAAGGACCCAGGTTCTATTTCCCAGAACCCATGTAAGCTAGATGCAAAAGATGGGACATGCATCTGGAGTTCGTTTGCAGTGGCTAGAGGCCCTGGCATTCCGGTTCTCTAACTCTCTACCTGCCTCTCTCCTTCTCTCTCTCTCTCTCTTTCTCTCTCTCTGTCTCTCTCAAATAAATACATAAATAAAATATCTTTTTTTGGTTCATTTTTATGTATTTATTTGAGAGTGACAGAGAGAGAGAGAAGGAGGGAGGGAGAGAATGGGCGCGCCAGGGCCTCCAGCCACTGCAAATGAACTACAGACGCGTGCGCCCCTTGTGCATCTGGCTAACATGGGTCCTGGGAAATCGAGACTCGAACCAGGATCCTTAGGCTTCACAGGAAAACGCTTAACCACTAAACCATATCTCCAGCCCCCATAAATAAAATATTTTTTAAGAAAAGAAATCACAAGCCTTGAAGCCAGATTAATCTGCATGGTAATCTTCATTCTTACATAGGCAATGATCTTGAGCAGGCCAGTTATACTCTCTGGCTCAGATTCTAAATCTCTAAAGTGGAGGTGCTACGATAGCAATTAGAATGTTTGAGATGCCATTGAAGCCTAAAGTCTGTCAGGTCTATAGAAAGCTAGGATCATGATGATAATGGTGGTGGTGCTACCTTTAAAAGTAACTATGAAAGATTCCATAAGTTTTAATAAATTTTTAGAATTGTATCCAGTACAGTGGTAATGTGGTAGAAAATATGGCACCAAGGGATAACTACATATTGCTTTGTAGGTTATTACCATCTTTGAATATGCATTGAATATCTTATGTGACAATTTGTGTCCTCAGATATTCTTTGAACCTGTCTTAATGTTTAATTGATTCATTTATTAATTAATGAGTTGAACAAAATCTTTGACATGGATTCATATTATATTTGTGCAAGAATTTTAATTTTTCTTTCTTGATAATAGGAATAACAGTTGTAGTCAAAATATTAGCACTTACAATAAGAATAATCCTATCAGGGTAGAGGAAAGGAAAAATGATTTCTATAGATAATCCAAATAAAAAGTGTTTAATTCAATGGCCAAGAATTGTGGACAACCTTTGTAAAACTGGAAAACTTGATGTCAAGAAAGCCACAGTAGGGCTTAAGAGATTGCTTAGTCATTAAGGTGCTTGCCTGTGAAGCCTAAAGACCTAGGTTTGACTCACCAGAATCTACGTAAACCAGATGCACATAGTGACACGTGCCTCTGGAGTTTGCAGTGGCTAGAGGCCCTGGCATGCTCATTCTTTCTGTCTCCCTATGTCTCTTTTTCTTTCTCTCAAAAAAGTAAATAAATAAATTTAAAATATTTTTGAAAGAAAGAAAGCCTCAGTGGGCAACTTTGAATTCAGTTCCCAAATAAATGATTCTCCATCCATTCCATTACCCCTAAACCTTTAGAAATGGATTAACTTCAGACTGTCAGAGTTTACAGCAATAAAAAGAGCAGTTTTTCAGAAATGCTTTTCAGAACCTCATGTCTCTCCACATTTTACCCACAAACACTTCTAGAATATAGTTACCTATTCTTCTCAGCCTCCTTCTAAACCTTAAGCAAGGAATTTTTTGGTAAACCGAAGAGGAACAATTGCTCAGATGTATATTTTGACTGAAGGGCAGAGAAGGCTGTGGAGTGATACCCAGTTGGCCATTAATAACCCAGGATAAAAGCTCAGCATGGCACCTGTGACATGCATACATGTTCTCTCACTCAAAGTAGAGGTTATTCACTCACTAAACCAAATTATAAGCTAAAGGACCACTTTTTTCATATGGAATCAAACAAAGAGGGTCAAGTGAACTTTACACAGATTTGAACAGGTTTAAAAGTCCCAAAGACTAATTATTTTTCAATCCTAAAATAGGACATAGGCAGGATGAATGTCAGACTGGAAGCCACGAAACCTGTGTTGTAACTCTAGCTCACCCTTGTACTAACTCACTGAGTATGACCTTGGGTCAGTCACTTCACTAAGCTTCAGTTTCATCATCCATAAACAAGTAAAAAAATATTTTTCAAACCTCAGAAATTTGCTACAAAAGTAACATGTGTAGAACTTTTTAAAATATTCTACCTCAATATTTTGGTACTCACATTAGTTACAGGTCTAATGTCATCAGTGACTCCTTAAGAAGTTTCTAGCACAAGGCTGATAAATCTATAGCTAAAACAAAAAAAAAAAAAACAAAAACAGCTGGGATACTTACAGGGTTACACATATTTCTTCAGATGTAGTCTGCACAAATTGAAACGATCAGTCCAATACTTATGATGAAACATCATGCAACCAAAACACTAACTAAATAAAATAAGAAGCTAACAATAGTTCCACATGCTTATAACTTCAGGGGGTTGGAGGACTCTGACACCAATGGCAGCCTAGACTAGACAATGAATTCCAGCCCGGTTTAGATGATAGAACAACCCTGTCTCAAAAATAAAAAAGGAAAGAGTAGAGAAATGATAATATTATTAACAGGTATTTATAGGTTAAGGGAGAGAACATTAGAATTAGGAGAATTAGACTGCTGGGTAAGATGGTGGCATAGAAATCATGCCAAACCCGCCTACGGAGGAATTTAAGCAAAACTACAGCAAAATACTCTCTTCTGAAAAGTGAAGGAGTATGGCATGTTCTTATACATAGCAGAGAAGCAAGAGAAACCAAGACCCACCAGAAAGGAGGAAAATGGCCAGAATTCCACTGAGGCACTTGTGGCCCATTGATCCCTGAGATCTATGTGCCTGCCCAGCACCTCTCCTCTGTGAAACATGCCAAGCAGCAGCAGCAGACCAAACAAGGGGATTTTCCAACCTCATCAGCCTCCTTGCAAAGTCAAAAAATCTGAAGGAAAAGACAGCTGAGATCAACTAAGGAGCTACTGAAAAGGATGTAGGTGGGACTGCATGAGCAACTCCAGGCTTTCTGCACTCTCCCCTCCCTCAACTGTCAGAACCACAAACAATCTCTGGCATTCAGCGAACCCCTCACCCCTCATGGCAGTGCATTCAGCACAGTTGATCAGAACTCCAGCTCAACAGCACAACACAGAGGGATTGACGTGGGTACACAGCATTGGTGAGATTGAAAGCCACCCTACCCCAAAAGATAATGAGGCTGACTGACAAAAAAAAAAAAAAAAAAAAAAAAAAAAAAAAAAAAAAAGGTACATAGGCCTGCATTGGAAGTGCTAATCTCTCTTTTCATGTCAGAGCATATTCTTGGTTGGGCTTTACCAGTTTCAAATAAGTTGTATTGTGGAGTTGAATATTGTTGCCTTAGATGCTTTCAGGTTTATAGGGACATTGTCTTTTGCTTCTGTCACTATTGTGGGAAGGATCTGATTCAGATCTGGGATGATCTGGAACCAAATTCAGAACAGAATTTTCTGCCTCCCAGATGACAGGATGAAGTGTATAGAGCAACACATACCTTTAGGGATTTTGGCTTTATAAGACTATGTGTTTTAATCCCCACAGTGGAATACTCTGTGCTAGTTTTTGTTTATGTTTATTTATTTTTGGAGGATGACAAACAGAGAGAGACCTAGAATGGGTTCAACAGGGTCTCCAGCCACTGCAAATGAACTCCAGATGCATGTGCTATCTTGTGCATCGGGCTTACATGGGTACTGGGGAAATCGAGCTTCAAACCCAGGTCCTTAGGCTTCACAGGCAAGCACTTAACTGCTAAGCCATCTCTCCAGCCCCTCTGTGCTAGTTTTTATTGAATGTGTATATTGCTCAGTTGAAGTTTAGAATTTGCCAGTAGATTGTTCCACCAGTCCATTATGATACTTGCTTAGCAAGCAAACTCAACACCAAGTACCTTGGAACAAACTTAACCAAGGAAGTGAAAGATCTCTACAATGAGAACTTTAAAACACTCAAGTGAGAAATTTCAGAAGACACAATGAAATGGAAAGACGTCCCATGTTCTTGGATTGGACGAATCAATATTGTGAAAGGTCAATCATACCAATAGCAATCTATGCTTTTAATGCAATCCTCATTAAAATTCCAATGGTATTCTTCACAGAAATAGTAAAAAACAATCCTAAAATTCATCAGGAAGCACAAAAGACCTCGAATAGCCAAAACAACTTTGAGCAACAAAAATAAGGCTGGTAGTATTACCTTACCTGATTTTGAGCTATATTACAAAGTCATAGTAACAAAAACAGCATGGTATTGGCACAAAGACAGACTTGTAGATCAATGGAACAGAATAGAGGACCCATATGTTAATCCAGGCAGCTACAACCATCTGATTTTTGACAATAATGCCAAAAATATTCACTGGAGGAAAGACAGCCTCTTTGACAAGTGGTGCTGTTAAAACTGGTTATCTAGGGCTGGAGAGATGGCTTAGAGGTTAAGCACTTGCCTGTGAAGCCTAAAGACCCTGATTCAAGGCTTGATTCCCCAGGACCCACTTTAGCCAGATGCACAAGGGAGCACACGCATCTGGAGTTCATTTGCAATGGCTAGAGCCCTGACACACCCATTCTCTCTCTCTATGGGCCTCCTTCTTTCTCTGTCTGTCCCTCTCAAATAAAAATAAGCAAAAAAAAAAAAAAAACAAAAACAAAAAAAAACCTGATTATCTCTATATAGAAGGATAAAAATAGTTCCTTGTCTTTCTCCATGTACAAGAATCAAATCCAAATGGATCAGGAACCTTAATATCAGACCTGAAACTGTGAAATTGCTACAGGAAGAGGTAGGAGAAACCCTTCAACATATTGGCATAGGTAATGACTTTCTGAATATAACTCCAATTGTTCAGGAAATAAAACCACTAACCAATATCTGGGATCTCATGAAATTACAAAGCCTTTGTACAGCAAAGGACACTGTACATACAGCAAAGAGCCAAGCTATGGAATGGGAGAAAATCTTTGCCAGCTACACATTTGACAGAGGATTAATATCCAGAATATACAAAGAACTCAAAAAACAGAACAATAAAAAATCAAACAACCCAATCAAAAAATGGGCTATGGAACTAAATAGAGAGTTCTTACTGGAAGAAATACAGGTAGCATATAAACATCTAAAAAAAGTGTTCTACATCCCTATCCACCAAGGAAATGCAAATTAAAACTACTTTGACATTCCATCTCTCTTCTGTCAAAAAAAAAAAAAAAAATTTTTTTTTCAGATGGCAATGGCCACTGTGATGGCCTAAAAGGCAACATAGTGCTGAGAAGAAGGGACAGAGGAATGTTCAGCATTGAAACATCTCTATCACACCCTCCAAGGCTCAGGCAGAAGAGGTAGTGGAAACAATGTAAGAACCAAAGGATGGGTACCACTCCTTACAATGCAACTGTCCAGACAGAAATTGGCCTTGATATCCATGACCTCACATTGCCTAGCAATACCTACGCAAGACCCTCATAATAGGGGAAAAAGATGATGACATCAAATTAAAAGAGAAACTAGTGAAGAGAGGGAGGGGATATGATGGAAAGCAGAGTTGTGAAGTGGAAAGTGGGAAAGAAAAGGAAAATAACATGGTTTATTGTCTGTAAGTATAGAAGTTGTCGATAAAAATTTTTAAATATATAAATAAAATATATTTTAAAACTTAAATAAAGACTTAGGAGAATTAAAGTGTGTGTGTGTGTGTGTGTGTGTGTGTGTGTGTGCATGTTTGAAATAAAATCATAGAAAAACATCACATAGTTTTCAAAATTATACAGAGGGATAAAATGTGAGGAAGCAGATATCTACCAGAAAATCCTTTCACCTTCACAAAACTTTTATTTTTATAAAATTGAGCATGGATCAAAACTTCCTGAGAGAGTAGAGTGCACCACTGCAATGAGAAATTAAGCATCAGATCATCCTCTTCAATAGACTGCTATCTCTCCAGAGGTGAGACACAAAGGCAAAGCTTCATTAATGTCACAAGTGCCTTTACAGAAGCCATTCCAGGAACATTGATTGTTCCCTGTGTACCAGTGGTCTCTGTCTGGTGTTTCCAGGTTTGTGGTGTCTTACTGAACAAACTGGAAAACATACATACAAAATGTGCATCAGCAAGAAACTTCATTAAAAGCAAAGTAATAGTATTCTGCCAAGAAAGGCAGTGAGACACTTGAATGAGAAAGTGCTCAAGGGCCCCAGGTCTTCTTAATGGGGTTAGGGGAAGGGGAAGCTGGTTGCTGGGGACATAGTTTTGGGTGGTTCTCTGGGTTAACTGACAGATTGGGTTTATATCACTTTATGTATAAGGTATATGTCCATATCCACAATGCATTGAGCTTAATCTTTTGTGCGCTCAATTATGAAAAGTCATAAGATGGTAAGTAGGGGATTCTCCTCAAAAGTTCACTTAAGGGAGACCCTTGGCCTTACTGTGCATGCACCCAAAACCAGACCAGGTTGGATGGCTACTATCTCCCAATTCCAGATATATCTTGAGACACATTTGAATAGAATGGGACATTAACAAAGGGTTATTAAGGGAAGCAAATATTTCCATTGTTTAGAGCAGGTATACATGTAGTTTGATGCAAGGGGTGGGTCCCAGGTTGCCTATAATTTGCTAGGGGCATGATTAGGAAAAGGGTATGGGTGGGTTTATTGCCCAAGTCAAGTGTGTAACAAGTTGCTGAGCCACCCTTATGCTTCATTGCTAGAAAGGACAGCAATCACCTTTTTGTGAAACAAGAAATGTGCCCTCCAGATACCAAATCTAGTGGAGACTGAATCTTGTATTTCCAAACTTCTAGAATAATAATGATAATTACTTTGATGCTTATAAGTTACCTCAGTTATATAAAGTTACCAGTTTATAACATTTTTATCATACCAGTCTAAATGGTCTAAAATACCATCACTGCCAGGCGTGGTGATGCATGCCTTTAATCCCAGCACTCAGGAGGTAGAGGTAGGAGGATCTCTGTGAGTTAGAGGCCACCCTGAGACTATATAGTGAATTCCAGGTAAAGCCTGAGCTAGAGTGAGACCCTACCTTGAAAAAAAAAAGAAATTAAAATTTAAAAATACCATCACTAATAAAGCAGGCATTCTGAAATTATTATAATCAATGAGACCAATGGAAGACCTAATGAGAAATTTTTATTCCCAATATATAATATGGCAGGTAAGTTTAGGAATAAGAAATGAGCCCAGAAGAGACATGTAGCATCATCATCCTCCACACAGATGTCAGAAGAACTCTCTGGATAGGATAAATTTGGGATTATGCATGCTATCTTATCACCACTCTGTCCTTATTCTGGGATTGATACTTTCTAGCATATAATTAAAACTAAAGCAGGAAAGTGCTCTGGAATATCATCTACTACTTCTGAAGGAGTGGAAAGAGATAAATCATACAATGTCACTTTTTTAATTATAAAAATAATTTTTGTTGTTTTATTTAAGAATGAAATACTGACTCAGTTTCCAAATAAAACATATTCTTGGGCTGGAGAGATGGCTTAGCGGTTAAGCGCTTGCCTGTGAAGCCTAAGGACCCCAGTTCGAGGCTCGGTTCCCCAGGTCCCATGTTAGCCAGATGCACAAGGGGGCGCACGCGTCTGGAGTTCGTTTGCAGAGTCTGGAAGCCCTGGCGTGCCCATTCTCTCTCTCTCCCTCTATCTGTCTTTCTCTCTGTGTCTGTCACTCTCAAATAAATAAATAATAAAAAAATTAAAAAAAAAACATATTCTGTTCACTTGTATGCTATCTACAAAATGAAAAGACTTAAATTGTAAAAAATAACTAGTAGCCTGCTCCAGAGAGATGGTGTTAGACACTGAGGACACTCTAAACTCACCAAAGCAGAAATTCAGAGGTTACAGAGAGCTTAAAACTAAAGGAGACTTATAGGGGCAGGAAAATTGTAAGAGCCACAGGGTGAGGAGTACTCTGAGGCACTAGCCCCCTCCCGCCAACACCAGAATGGGGGTAGGGGTATGTGGAATATAAGAGAATTACCAAATGGAAATATGACCAAAATGTGATATGTTCATAAAATAAAGTTCATAATAAATGAAAAATCACTAGTTGGCAGAGTATATACCTATTTAGAGCAGTCCTTGTCAGTATAGCAGGAAAGAGAAGCAGTCCAATTGTCCCATAAATGTATAAGGATAAAGAAAATATAGTGTTTACTTATAATTTAATAGGCTCTGCCTTAAAAAGAAATGAAATATTGATACATAGTATAACATGGATAAAATTTGAAGGCATGATGTTAAGTAAAATAAGCTAGCCATCAAATGACAGCTAATTTATGATTCAGCTTTTATGAGGTACCTAAAGTATAGTTGTCAGACTGGAGAGATGGCTTAGTGTTTAAGGTGCTTGCTTGCAAAGCTTAAGGACCCTGGTTCAATTTCCCAGTACCCACATAAGCTACATGCACAAGGTGGTACATATAGCTGGAGTTCATTTGCAGTGGCTAGAGGCCCTGGTGTGCCCATTCTCTCCCCCCCCCCCCTCTCTCTCTCTCTCTCTCTGTCTCTCTGTCTCTCCCTCCCTCCCTCTCTCTCTCTCCCTCTCTCTCTCTCTGTCTCTCTCCCTGTGTGTGTGTGTGTGTTAAAAAAATAAAATTTTAAAGTATAGTTGTCCTACATGGGAGGTGAATGCTAAACAACCTTTCAAGGGGAAGCTACAGAGTGACTTTTCTTCAGCCTATATTTTGAAAGAGCAATGTGGTATGACTATTAACCCTTGAAGATCTATGGGCTCTTACTGGATTTTTTTTTATTTCATTGAAGATATAGAGAAAAATATCATGACATTTTTGAAGTTGCCTCAGTATACTTTATTAACATGTAAATTAGCATTCACTTAATATAAAACCTGTATGTGAGTCAATGATTTATCTATAGCTAAATAGGTGCTGATAATGTAGTCTTTAAAAGAATCTCATAGAATAAAAGGATCTAACTCAATAGCATTTGGAAGTTGATATGTAAATCTCATTTTTATAAAATATATAAATATGGCTTGATCTTTGTGAGTCAGAAATCATTCACAGACTCCATGTTAAATGTATATGTATAGGTTTTTTTGTTTTGTTTTGTTTACTTTGCTTTGAGGCATGATCTTGCTCAGTAGCCCAGATTGATCCTCCTGCCTCAGCCTCCCTATTTCTACAATTATAAATATGTACTACCAAGACAGGTTTCAAATTTCATCAAGTTGTCTCTCTACTTAATCTAAATCCTACTGAATCCTATGTCCTACAAGACACGCAATGCAAAGTCCTTGTACTAGTTTCCTAGGGCTTCCACAACAAAGAATCACAAATGGGACTGTTTAAACAACAGAAGTATATTATTTCATATCTGTAGAGGCCAGAATAAGTCTGAAGTCAAGACACAATAAAGATAGTCTTCCTTGGAGAGGCTGTCATCCTTTTCTAGTTTCCAGGGGTGGGTTCCATGTATTTCTCCACTTATGGCTACATTATTTGAGTTTCTGTTTCTCCCTTTAAATGGATTTGTTCACTGTGCCTCTGGCTTCATCATTCTTTTTGTTTGTTTGTTTGTTTGTTTGTTTGTTTGTTTGTTTGTTTGTTTGTTTGAGGTAGGGTCTTACTCTGGCTCAGGCTGACCTGGAATTCACTATGTAGTCTCAGGGTGGCCTCGAACTCTCGGCAATCCTCCTACCTCTGCCTCCCAAGTGCTGGGATTAAAGGTGTATGCCACCACACCTGGATTTGTCTTCACCATTCTTATAAAGATGTATGTCACTGGATTTTTTATATACTCTTACTACAGAATCTTTTCATTTTAACATCTTTTTTTGTTATTGCAGAACAGAAAGCTGTTTTTTCTTTCCATCATATATGACTCAACTAATGACCCTTCTTGCTTTGTTTAGCTCTATCTCAGTGGCTTCAAATATCAGATGAATCTATGTCTTTTCCAGCTATGAATTTCTTTGCACCTGATATTATTTTCCATTTAATTTCTTAATTAGGAAACCTAAATATATAATGCATTTGGAGGTATCATTTATGTAAGGAAATACTATTGAAATGAATTGTGAAGAGAATGAACTTTATTACTGTAGATCAGAATTACTTGGCTATTTTTATGCATTTGTGTTTTGTGCCTTCTGGTTCCCGGGACAACAAGCAGCTGTTCACTTATATTGCTGAGTTATATTTACAATGGCACTTGCACCAGGATCAATTCTACAGTAAGAATAAATAAATAAATAAATAAATAAATAAATAAATAATAAAAATAAAAAAAAAAACTGTAATGGCCCACTTTTGAAAAGCCTGTTTGAGATGCCAAGGAGATGGCTCAGAGGTTAAAAGTGCTTAATTGCAAAGATTGCAAGCCTGAATTCAATTCCTCAGTATCCATGTAAAGCCAGATACACAAAGTGCCACATGTGTCTGGGGTTCATTTTCAAAGGCAGAAGATTCTGGTATGCCCATTCTCATTCTTTCTGTCTCTTGTTCACTTTCTCTCCCCCCCCCCCCCTCTCTCTCTCTCTCTTCCCTCCCCTTTCCTTCCCTTCCTCTCCTTGCAAATAAATTAATAAATAAAATATTTGAAAAAATGAAAAATAATGTCTGACCTAGATATGGTGGCTATACTTCCTGTCCTTGAAAGGCCATAGGATCACAAGTTTAAGGGCAGTCTAAATTATAAAAGAAGCCCTTGTCTCAAAAATAAAAATGTATTCAAGATTGTATTGGTTGACTGTTGTCTCTTGTTCCCATTATCACTTTTCTTCATAAGACCCCTATTTTCCTCTGCAAGAATCTATATATTTCCAAAATGCTATATCAGGAATTATTTTTTGTGTATTATTCACTAGTAATCCACTCAAAAATGTACCCAAAGATAGAGGAGACAATGAAAATTATATTACTATCTGAATGGATTTATGAAGGCCCATCTCCTCACAGAGTATAAGAAACTGGGCATGTACATGACTCAAAAACAAACTGGATTTAGCCATCAACAACCGAGTGTCTGGGGTGGGACTCTCCATCTTATTTTGAATTCTAAGGACCCGCCTAGTCCATTCCTAATTCTCTCATTTTAATTATAAAATCCTTAAACAGTAAAATAATACCATCCAGAACCTATATTTAGGAAAAATGATTATTCCATGATTTTATGCTTACTGGATTTTTTCTTAATACTTTCTTCCATGAGCTGAAATTTATTTACAACTTTAAGTAAGAAATGTAAAGCCTCATGATCCTAAACCTGTTTTTTCTCTTCTCTTATGTTTTCACTCTAGTGGTTACACATTTTGCATGCAAAAAGCACTTACTTTATACAGAGTTTGTAAATCGTAACAAGAAATAAAAGATTACAAAATACTATATCCCATAAAAAGATATAGTACCTGAAGCAATATCAAAGAACAAAGTTCACTAATGCTGCTTTGTCAGTTATCTTGGTAAAATATTCATCTACATAAAACCTGTAATATAATAGGTGCAGTCAGAGTGGTTTTGGAATATTTATTAAAGTGTATTTTTAATGAAAATAGATTTCAAAAGGAATGTCTGCTGCAAGCAGTCACATGGAAATGTCTAAATACAAAAACAAGCACCAAAGTATTCAGCAGAGAATTTTTTGAGCCTGAACAATTAAATTTCAGGAAAATCTTGTGTGGCCCATAATTTTATCCCTTTATTATGCAAAGCTGCCAGTTCAATTTTACAATGCAAAGAAATGTTTGGCATGATTATCAAGTCATATTTACTGTTCTATGGATCTATGAAAAGATGAACTATCTTAAAAAAAGTCTGTTCAAATTGCCTCTGAACAAGCTTTTATATCCTAACTGGTAAGCAAAAGTGGACAAGGTAAAATGTGTTATTTTATAACTATCATCAGCATGTGAGATTTTGTAAAAATAAATAAATAAAAATAAAAAACAGTGGAGCAAATGATGATTCAGTTTAAGAACCAGATAATTTCCAAATCAAAAAATTCAAATAGAGGGAAAAAATCCTTGCTGTTAGATGAATTGGCATATACTGCCTTTTTTTTTTTTTCACATGTGCCTTCCTTGTTAGAAAATCACAGAGAGTTTTCTCATTCATCAGGATAAAGTAATTGTTACTTCAAATCCCTCTGGTCTCTGCTGAATACCATCTTCTAAAAAAGATATTAGTATTTCATGCACCCATTGCTAAACCAGGAAGTGAGAGCTTGTGATACAGATTGGAGGCAGTAGGAAAGCACTGAATTCTTTACGCCCTCCTATGTCTAGATCACTTTTTCTCTCCCTCTCACTAGTCTCTAGCTACTCCTGTCCCTTTCTCTCTCCCTTTCTTTCATATAAGCCCCTGAAAACAAGTTCCTAACCTCTTTTCAATCCATCATTTCTTCCCATTTTCCACTAAAACTGTTTGGTTAATATCACTGGTGACACTCATGCTAGAACCAGTGCTTTAAACACAGTTGGTCACCTACACTTCAAAGCATTGTTCCACCTTTTCTCCAGAAGTGTACACTGCTGGGTTTCTCTCACTAGCTTCTCCTTTTCAAGGTCCCTTGATGGTTCTTCTTTTTCTGTTCAACAAATTGAAGCATCTAATGGCTCTGTAGCAGTTACCTTCTCATTGCTGGGACAAAACATCTATCCAGAAGCAGCTTATTGGAGGAAAGAGTTTATTTCTTGCTTACAGTTTCAATGTGAATTTTCATCATGGTGGTGAAAGAATGGCAACTGGCTCACATCTTCATGCATCAACAACAGAGAAAGAGAGAGCAGCAGTAGCAGCAGCAACAGCAAGAAGCTCCGAATGACCAGTAGACTAGACTAATTAACATCAATGTCCATCTTCAGTTATATACCTCATCCAGCAAGGTTTCACTAACCGGACAAAATAGAAGGCTGAATCACAAGCACTTGAGACTATGGGGATATTCGAAGCATCACAAGCTCAGCCCATAAATTTCTTCCCTAACCAATCAACTCACTTTTTTTTTTTCAGTCAGTCATGTGATAACTCTCTTTGGTCTAGATATGCTGCATGACATACAGCTCCGACACAACTGATGACTTTGATCTCCTTCTGGATGTTCAGTAACCATCTGGGACCCAGCATATTCCCCACCCTCACCAGCCCTACTTCTGAACTACCTACCACAATTCAAATAAGAATGACTCCATTCTTCTAGTCAGGACCTATCTAGTAGAAATCCAGCTAGCATCATCAGTCCTGCATGTACTGTGCAGCTGTTCAAAAGCATTTAATTTCTGTGCCCATGTCATTTTACCTACTTCACTTTCAACCCCAGCCCTGCTTCTGTTTGCTCAAATGAAACTTCAGTAGCATCTTTTATATATCTCTGTTTCTCTTATCCCCACATCCACTCACTCTGAAAATCCTTTAGTAATATTTATTGTACAACACCTTTATTTAAAAATAATTGATTTTCTCTCTTGAAACTTGGTATGGCATTTGGTGATAACCAGTGGACAGCAGCTTGCTATCATGTATTCCATTCCCCAATCATAGCATCCCAAATTGTCAATTGAAATGTTCTAGAACCCTGCTCCTTGCTGCTACTTTTGCTAGATGGTAGAATTTCTATCAATCTAAGTCCTATGACCTGATGTGATTGTTTGGATGTGTTTTAAATACTTGGTTCCCAGCTTGTGGTAGTCTGTGAGGTAGAGCTTTCATAAAAGAGGTGTGTTGCTGGGGGTGGGCTTTGGGGTGTTGCAGCCTAGCCCCTCCCCTTTACTTGTTCTTGCTGCTGCTTTGCAGCTTATGTGGGAAGATGTTATGTGCAGCCTCTGCTCTGCCTTGAAAAAGCTCCCCCTTGAAACTGTAAGCTGAAAAATCCTTTCCTCCTGTTAGCTGCTTGTTGTTAGGTGTTTTGTCCCAAGACTGAGAGGCTAACTGCAGCACAGTTGATCTTCAACTTGAAGAAACATAATGATTAATAATGCTCTTGAAATACAATAAACAATACCTACTCTAAGCTTCCAGGTGGTTTTGATTCATGACAGTAATGTTTACAGTCACCTATTTGGCATGAATCTTATGGGTCTTTATCCTTTCTAAGTCAGGATAATTAACACTTATCTAAGTCATCCCTTTACTTTGAGAGAGAGGTTACAGTAAAGAATACTGGAGTATTGCAGTCCTTAACCTAGTGTTAAAGAAGTAATTACAAATGTCAAAAATAATTTTAAAAGTTGAAAATTTATTATGCTTCCTCTAAAACCTGAAGTGCAAAATCCTGTTTTTCCCTTTATAAAGGCAGAGAGGGAGCTAACAGAAGCTAGCTACACTGGTTTAAAATTGTTTTAGACCAGTTTTAGGATTACAAGAAAATTGAGGGGAAAATACAAAGTTCTCATATGCCCTATCTCCCACCCCCAGTCTTAGTCTTCACTACCACTAACATTTTGTTATGTTTGTTATAAAATTTGATAAACCACTATCAACATATACTGTTAGCCAAAGTCCAATGTGCATTAGGGCACACTTGTAATGTTGTACATAAATTCTAAGGACTGTGCTAAAGGCATTATCATGTTTCTAGCATTAGTATCATAAAACCCAGATTACTTATTCTAAAATTTTTCAGGAGGTCTTTTCCCTCAGGTAGCAGTGACATATTTAGAAATAAGTGAAAAGTAATGAATTGCCACATTATTTACTATTGACTGTATTAAGAGACAGCATCTCCTGGTCTCTATGCTATAACCTGCATGTGATACAGACTGAGGCCAAGCCTGAAGGTCTGTTCTATGTGTCCAATTACTTTTTCACATACTCAAAAAAATGTGCAACATACAAGAAAGAAATTCAGAAAATCATAAGGACATATGCTAAAAATATATAAACCTCAAAGTTTAAAAATCTAAAAGAAATTGATGATTTCCTTTATTCATATAACCTACCAAAATTAAATCAAGATGAGATAAACCATTTAAATAGACCTATAAGAAGTATTGAAATCCAAGCAATTATAAAAAGCCTCCAAACTAAAAAAAGTACAGGCCCAGATGGATTCACTGGTGAATTTTACCACACCATCAAGGAAGAATTAACACCACTGCTTCTCAAACTTTTCTGTGAAACAGAAAAGGAAAGAATTATACCTAACTCCTTCTATGAAGCCACCATCACCCTGATAACAAAACCAAAGACAGAACAAAACAATTCAACATCCCTTCATGGTAAAAATATTACAGAAACTTGGAATAGAAGGAACACATCTCAACATAATAAAAGCTATGTATGACAAACCTACAGCAAACATAATACTAAATGGGGAAAAACACAGCTTTTTCAATAAATTCAGGAACAAGACATGGGTGTCCATTTTCTCCCTTTTTATTTAATATAGTGCTGGAAATCTTAGCAAGGCAAGAGATACTTATAAAAGGGATTCAAATTGGAAAGGCAGAGATGAAATTATCATTATTTGCAGATGATATGATTCTATACATAAAGGACCCTAAAGACTCTATAAGCAAGCTGTTAGCATTGATAAAACACTTTTAGCAACACAATAAGATACAAATGAACACACAAAAATCAGTACCTTTCCTATATACTAACAATAAACATGCAGAGATGAAATCAGGGAATCTCTCCCATTCACAATTGCCTCAAAAGAAAAATAAAGTACCTTGGAACAAACTTAACCAAGGAAGTGAAGGGTCTCTACAAAGAGAACTTAAAAACACAAGAAATTGCAAACGTCATAAGGAAATGGACAGACATCCCATGTTCTTGGATTGGAAGAATCAATATTGTAAAAGATCAATCTTACCAAAAACAATCTGCACTTTTAATGCAATCCCCATTAAAATTCCAATGGCATCCTTCACAGAAATAGAAGGAAAAAAAAATCAAAAATTCATGTGGAAACACAAAAATCCTCAAATAGCCAAAACAATTTTGAGCAACAAAAATAAGGTTGGTGGTATCACCATATACTATTGTAAGCTATATTACAAAGCCATAAGAACAAAGACAGCATGATATTCGCACAAAACAGACATGTAGATCAATGGAAAAGAATAGAGGACCCAGACGTTGATCCAGGTAGCTATAACCATCTGATTTTTGACAATAATGCCAAAAATATTCATTGGAGAAAAGACAGCTTCTTCAACAAACCATTTAAAATGGACTATGGAACTAAATAGAGAGTTCTCATTAGAAGAAATACAGATGGCATACAAACATCTAAAAAAGTGTTCTACATCCTTAGCCATCAGGGAAATGCAAATTAAAACTACTTTGAGGGCTGGAGAGATGGCTTAGCAGTTAAGCGCTTGCCTGTGAAGCCTAAGGACCCCGGTTCGAGGCTCGGTTCCCCAGGTCCCATGTTAGCCAGATGCACAAGGGGGCGCACGCGTCTGGAGTTCGTTTGCAGAGGCTGGAAGCCCTGGCGCGCCCATTCTCTCTCTCTCCCTCTATCTGTCTTTCTCTCTGTGTCTGTCACTCTCAAATAAATAAATAAAAATGCTTTAAAAAAAAAAACTACTTTGAGAATATATCTCTCTCCTCTCAGAATGGCTACCATCAATAAAACAAATGACAATAAATGTTGGTGAGGATATGGAAAAAGGGGAACCCTTCTACACTGTTGGTGGGAATGTAATCTGATACAGCCATTGTAGAAATCAGTGTGAAGGTTCTTGATACAGCTAAAACTAGATTTACCATATGGTCCAGCTATAGCACTCCTAGGCATATATTCTAATGACTGTTCTTACTACCTTAGAGATAATTGTACAAACATGTTTATTGCTACTCTATTCACAATAGCTAGGAAATGGAATCAGCGTAGATGTCCCTTCATAGATGAATGGATAATAAAGATGTGGTACATTTACACAATGGAGTTCTATTCAGCAGTAAAGAAAAATAAAATTATCCAATTTGCAGGGAAATGAATAGCTCTGGGAAGGATTATCACATCACATGTTCTCACTCATATGTATATCTTAGCTATAAATATATAGACTTGTGTGTGAGCTGGAACCAAATATTGATAGCAGAGTCCAGTAAGCTAGAAAAAGGCTATGGGGGGGGGAGGAGAGGGAAGGATTTAAGGGGATGGTATTTGTATATATATAAGTAGAAGAACAGATTACAGGGAGGGGTAAGACCTGAGTGAGGCCAGAGGAAGAGATTGTATAAGAAGTATGGGGGGGGGTCAATCAAAATTCAAGATATTCTGAATAAGACATATGAAAACCTACTTTTTGAATAATGTCACATCCAGAAGCCATAGATTATTACTAGAAAATTTTCAGTGTCAGGGATGGGATACCTTTCAGTGAGTTGTTGGCCACTGAGGTCCCTATTGCCTCCAAAACATTACAGGCTATTGTCAAGGCCCTTGGTTTCCTTTGAGAAACAGATGTTAAGACCCTATTCCTGAAGACTTCACGTGCTTGATCAGCGAAGTCACGGAGAAATAAAGCTGTTCTAAGCAGAAAACCTTCTCCCTTCGTGCTGTCTAATCCTCTGTTTATGTCTGTCTGTTGAGATCATGAGCTTGTCCAAGCAGAAGCTATCATATGTATGGTCCTCAGGGCCTGCTTTTGCCACTTGTTGATGATGTGGGAATGTACCATGGATGAAAGAATGAATAAAAGGAAAAGATAGAAAAAAGGAACGAAACATACAATCAAGGTGGCCAAGAAGGAAGAAAGGGAAGGAGTTTATGACAGTGTACCTTTGTTACAGTACCTACAGCCGAATACAGGTATCTTCACCAGAGAGACAGGAAGATGAAGCAGTGAGATGTGATTCCAGGAGGGTCCATTCTTCACACACAAGAAAGCTGGCTTGTTACTAGGTCTGGGGGAATATACTACTCACAAGCCACATCAATTCCACATGTAAGGCTATCACCTATTATTTCACCAGTCTTACAGCATCCTTAAATCTAATGATCAGTGAACATATTCTAACACAAAATACTTTTGTTTGATAGGTTATTTTGGCTTCATATATAATATGGAACAAGCTACATAAACCAACACATACACTCAGCCATTTTATCATATTGTATATGCTGTACTGACATGTTTTATACAAATAAATAAATAAACCATTTAATAGTCCTGGAGTGTTCTCCAGTCATTTCAAGCTCTGAAGCCTCACTGTGGACAGCTGAGACACATGTTATTTGGCAAGTTGCTCAGTTTCTATGAGCAGTGATGCTTTCATAATACATTCATAACAATACAATGTTTGTATTTTGAGTTCCTTATTATTTTAATCTTATAAAGGGAATTCCTTAGTTTAAAGTAGATACATTATTAAAGAAAAAATTTTTTATTAATTAGTTTTGTATTCAGCAAAAACAGTCAGTTTGGTAGCATTATTAGGCTCATCTATGACCTACCCCCTCCCCTTGGCCCCTAAAGAAAAATTTTGAAATCTATGTGTTACCAAATTAAAAATTCATAAATGTTTTTATGGCTAGAACATTGGTTCTGATTTTAATGACAATATTCTCTGATCTCACAAAGCTATTTTTAAATTTTTTATCCTACATAAATATTAAGACATGCACAGAAAGTTTATAGCTAAAAATGTAGGTAGCAAAATTATTTATGATAGTGAACAATAAAATTTAAAATATTGCAAATGATTTTAATAGAGCATTAAATCACCATATGTTGTGGATAATAAACATAACAGGTAAAAAAAATTAAAAAGATTATTTTGAGTAATATAAATTAAAAGTATAAGGTACATATTAATGAAAAAGTTTGTTGGGTGTGGTGGTGCATGCCTGTAATCCCAGCACTTGGGAGGCAGAGGTAGAAGGATTACTATGAGTTGTTCAAGGCCACCATGAGAATACATTGTGAATTCCAGGTCAGCATGAGCTAGAATGAAACTCTACCTCGAAAAACCAAAAAAAAAAAAAAAAAAAAACCACACCATTACCGAACACACGCTCAAATTTTACAACACAAACAATTAAAGCAAAATCTATATGTTTACATAAGTGTATGCAAACACGTACAAACATGCTATGCTATGACACTTTTATATTTCTATTTATTTATTTGAGAAAGAGAAAAAAAGAGTGGGCAAACTCTGCAAATGAACTCCAAAGGCATGCACAATTTTGTACATCTGGCTTTGAGTGGATACTTGAGAATCAAACCTGAGCTGGAAGGCTTTGCAAGTAATCACCGTTAACTGCTGAACCATCTCCCCAAGCCCTCCATGATACTATTTTTAGACAAAGAATGCATACTAATATATTTACATTGAACCATAAGCATATATAGAAGTATTAAGAGGAAAGCATAAAGCTACCTTAATGTAAGACACTTTATGTTATGGAGTATACATTTCTGCACTTTTTGCATGTGTGTAATATGCATAGTGTAATGTGGTATGTGTGGTGTGTGCACGTGCATGTGTGCATATGCATGCCATGTTCAGGCCTGTAGAGGCCACAGGAGAATGACAGGTGTCCGTCTCCATCACTCACCTGTCTATTTTCCTTGAGATTTAACCTATCCAGGAAAAATAAACAGGTGAGTAAGGATTCCACAGCTTGATGTTTTTCATGAGTTACAGAATTCTCCAGTCTCTGCTCCCCTTAAAACTTGGGTTACAGTTGTTTACAGCCATATCCAGCTGTTTATGTGGGTGCTGGAAGAATGAACTTAGGTTGAATCAGGCCCCCTCAGGCCCTCATGCTTGAGAAAAAAACACAGTTAACTACTATTCCATCTCTCCAGCCCCTGGATATATTTTTAAACCATGAGCAAGCACTACTTATAACAATAAAATTAAACTGTCCATGCTTAAAGTGTCAATGAAAAGTAAATCAATTTCAAGCTTATATCTTGAAATACTTGTTCTCAGACTTACAGAGCCCTTTCTTTCTAACATATCCCACTGCATTTTAGATCTATATGCCACCAAAATGTTCCCTTTTCCTACTCCTTTATCCAAATTCACTGTCAACCCCCACCTAAAAATCTGACCATGACAAATCTCTAGGCTTGTCAGTATTACCTTTAATCACCCCAGTATCTATAGAAGCCTACAGACTTACATTTGCTAGTCTTGCTTTTTGTCTTTTGGATTTTTCTGAAGACAAATTATGGCGTCCATTTAACATGAATGATGGGTAACCTCACCTTTTGCTTGTCCCTGTTGTTAGCCTTTACTCTGAATAATCTGTTCTATCTGTCGTATGAGCTGTAAGCTACAGTCAGTGACAAGTCAGGCATCAATGAGAACATGCTAACTAATACAGCCACCATTAATGACCAAATCCATAAGACAGTATCTTTGTCAAACTTGATCCAATCTCCTAGGTTTCTCTAATTTTGCCATGCACATCATTTGAGACATGTTTAAAAGTGAATGCACAATATTGTTTTACATTTCAATGAGGGCAGGTGCAGTAATATTAAGGACATATTTCTAGCATCTTCAGATACTCAAGTAAGCAAGTACTATATACATTTCATTTTGCTCCATTATATTTTAAGCAGATTTTTTATTTTAATTTTGATTTTTAAAAAATGTCTTCCAAATGCCTAAGGGGCTGTGCTTTGATCATAAGAATTTTGATATAACAAGTATGAGTTAATCTTCTTATGATTTAAGAGTCATTACTCAAAATCATTAGCTTGGGATATGAGACACATTCAGATGACAATATCACTGGGCTCTTGAGTTATAATATACTTCTCTGAATAAAAGGACCTCAAACTGCTTAATAATTGTTGATTTAACTAACAATATTATCTCTTTATTTCCAAATTTTCATTTTAATATACCTAATTCCCAATGTTTTTGTTTATTTTCTACCAACAGAAATATATTGAGTTAAAAATTACCAATATAAGTAATTGCCAAACTAAAAAGTAAGTGTAACTATGTGTTTTTGTCAGAGTGGATGGATAAAGTTGGCTCAATGCAATATTTCTCAGTGTGGGGCATGCCTCAGAATCATCCAGACTTGTGGGCATACAAACTACTGAGCCCAGACTCTTCCCAGACTTTCTGATTTAATAGGTCCAGAGGCAAGACTTGAGTGTTTTCATTCCTAATCACTTCCCAGCTGATGCTGGTGGAGTACATTTTGAAAGAACTACTGAAAAAAATAAAAGGTAATGGTTTAAAGAATTGGTAAGTTTGAGTTTTGAGAATTATTAAAAAGTGTGCAATAGAAAAGGGATCATGTTACTTTTCATGTATGGGTATTTACAATGATGGAACATATAAAAGGGAGCTGTATAGGGAAAATACATGAATTTGTATAAAATAGCAGAGTTGTATGTAACACATTAGTTTACTATACTATTTTAAGAGGTTGTGTTAAATATGTCCTACATACTGCATTAGACAGGCTTGGCCTACAAACTCTTCCTGTGTTGTCTCTAATGGGCTGGCTTGGATGGCCCATTGGTTTGACTCTGTGTGGAATTTCTATTGTCTTTATATCTTGATCCAGTGGTTGCTACTAAAGTACTTTGCAAACAGATTTTGTTCTCAGATAGTGCACAGCTCTTTAAAAAAAAAATCACTTTACACATCTAGTGATTTCATGGGCCACTAGGCTCTCTGCATTCTCTATTACCCAGTTTATCTTTTGTTCATTTAATGCATCTCAAACAACATTGAATTAGTGTGTTGGACAATTAGGCAAGGTATTAAACTAAAGATGTGCATATAAATATGTCAAGTAATTATTTTAAAAATAAATCTGGAAGGTATAGTTAGAAAAGGAACTCTGTGAAAACATTTTCCCTCTGTTTTATTTAATAGTTCAACAAGTCCCAACTTTTATGAATAATGCACTTTATTCTAAGGTATACACAAGGAAAAGAAAGAAATTTCTTTAATGCATATGTTTCAAAAAGTATTGCTAAGGAAATTAGCTCTTTAAAACATCCTTAAACACAGTCAGGCGTGATGGTGCACGCCTTTATTCCCAGCACTTGGGAAGCACAGGTAGGTGGATCACTATGAGTTCAAGGCCAGCCAGGATCCTGGACTACTTGTGTCCTTCTCTGCCATTCCAGGTATCCTTCTAGCCTTCTCATAAGAATAATGTGGTTCATCTTCTACCCACACATTTGGACAGTCCAATACTTCATTGCTCATCCTTTGCTAGTATTTATTTACCATAAATGGAACTGCTACCACAAGATCCCATTGGACATGCTGATATGTATATCTGTGGTGGACTCTATCTACCCACATACTATTAAGAAAGGGGGTCTTCCCAAATCGCAATCCTTTCCCATGTGATCTATATGACAAGAAACTGGCCTTAACTGGTGTGATGATAACTTTTCATTGTCAACTATACTAGATTCAGAATCACCTACTGAACATACCTCTGGATGTGTCTGTGAAGGTGTTTTCTGAGAGGCTTAAGGTATATAATAAGACATATCTCCTAAGGGGTGAGCCAAATAATCCCTTCCTCCTATTAGATATTTTTGTCATGTATTTTGTCACAGAAATAAGGAACATGATGCACCTAGTTTTTTTTAATAATTTTGTTTATTTTGTTTATTTATTTGAGAGCAACAGACAGAGAGAGAAAGAGGCAGAAAGAGAGAGAGAGAATGGGCACACCAGGGCTTCCAGCCACTGCAAATAAACTCCAGACCCGTGCCCCCCCCCTTGTGCATCTGGCTAATGTGGGTCCTGGGGAATTGAGCCTCGAACCAGGGTCCTTCGGCTTCACAGGCAAGCACTTAACTGCTAAGCCATCTCTCCAGCCCTGCACCTAGTTTTGTCATTCTGAAAACACTGAGTACTACTGGGACAGGTGGACTACGTTAACTACTAGAGTAATGAACATAAGCAAGAATCCATTTTTCTCTTTTTAAAATATATTTTAATATATTACTTATTTATTTATTGTAAAGAGAGAGAGGAAGAGGAAGATAGAGAGAGAGAATGGGCATGCCAGAGCCTCCAGCCACTGCAAATGAACTCCAGACATGTGCACGACCTTGTACATCTGACTCCCATGGGTACTGGGGATTGGGACCTGGGTCCTTAGTCTTCAAAGTCAAGTGCCTTAACTGCTAAGCCATCTATCCAGCCCTCTATTTTTCCCTTAAATGGGGAATCAAACCCAGGTCATTTGGAATTGAAAAAGCACCTTAACTGCTAAGCCATCGCTCCAGCCCCTATAACACAATTTTTAAACAGAAAGTTCTGTGAACCTGTCTCATTAGCACATAGGATTATGGTTGTCTACATGTAAAATGTTCCCTATAGCCTCATGTAATTAAGCCTCATACTTAGTTCCTAGCTGGTGTGTACTTGGAAGTATAGCCTTACTGGAAAAAGTAAGCAACAGAGGGTGGGCCTTGGGATTTTATAGTCTGCCCCACTTGCCCTGGTGATTTGTGATGGTATGAGCCTGTTGCCTGCCATACTTTTACCAGCATGATGAAACTTCCCCTCAAAACTGTAATCCAGACTGGAGAGATGGCTTACTAGTTAAGGATATTTTCTGCAAAGCCTAAGGACCCAGGTTCCATTCCCCAGTAACCACATAATCCAAATGCACAAGGTGGTACATACATCTGGAGTTCATCTGCAGTGGCTGAAGGCCCTGATGTGCCCATTCTCTCCCTATCTGCCTTTCTCCCACTCTCTCCTTCTCCCTCGCTCTCAAATAAATAAATAAAATCTTTTAAAAAATCTGTAAGCCACAAATAAGCTCTTGTCTTCCACAATCTGCTTCTGGTTGGGAGCATTGTCCTTGCAATGAGAAGGGAACTGCTTCAAGAATCAAAGGTCAGATAATTGTTCTCCCATAAATATTCATTTTATTCTCATTTGCTCACCCCCTACCATTTTGCAGGCATCTTATACATACATTGGAAATGGACCCAGAAGAACTTTCTGAAAATCATAAATCAGGCCCAGACATCCACTGTGGCTTGTTCTGCCTAAGATCTTCTGCCTCTAAATACTAATGATATTGATTTTCCTGTTGTAAGAAGCCTACAGGAACCCTTTGTAACAGCTCACCTCTGCAACTGGATCTTGCTCCCTTGATCCTGGATCCTCATGAGTATAAGATGAAGGGTTACAAGTTTAATCACTATTAAAATGGTTATGTTCTCATTACACAAAACATCCAACCAAAACTAGCTCATGGAAGGAAATGATTTATTCTGGCTTACAGTCTTGAGGGGAAGTTCCATGATGGCAGAGAAAATGATGGCATGGGCAGAAGCTGGACATCACCTCTGTCCTAATAGGTAGAAAACTGAAGCAGAAGAGTGAGCCAAGTTTTGGCAAGAGGGAACTGGCTAAAACACCCATAACTCCACCCTCAACCACATACCTCTCCAGCAAGGCTTCACCTCCCAAATTGCCACCAGCTGGGAAATAAGCATTCAGAATGCATGAGAAACAGGGACAGGGACACCTAATTCAAACCACCACAGTGACATTCCTTTCAAACTCTGAATTGAGTACCAGCTTACTTCATTTAACACTTTCTGATCAACTAGAGCAGATATTCTAAAGGGGTATCTTCAACTATAGATTAAATGGTATCTAGGCCTGAGCCAGCTATGTCAGGAATTCCCTAAGACATCCTGAGGAGGTGAGAGGCTTGCCCTGATCCCTCTAGCCTTAATTCTGGAACTAAAAGACATGCCCTGTTGTAACTCTCCCCAAAACCTAAAGTAGCCTTAACACACTGAGATTAATTCTGAAATAAGCCTAGGAATAATTTCTTTATCTAGTCAATTTTCTTCAAATTTAATGACAGTCCTGAAGACAGGAGTTAAGTATTTAGCTAAGAGAATATAGGAAGGATTTTTGGATAAGATGGTGGATTAGAAGCCTCACCAACAAAATCTATGGAAAGAAAAGAAGCAAGATAATACATAATGTGTTCATTTCATGCAAGAAGCAAGATCTGAAAAATGAACTTACTAAGCCATGTGAGATATCCACAGAGAAACCAGAGAGAACTGCTTCCAGTGTGGATTTCTTGCCCAGGAAACCAGACACCAGAAGGAAGTGCTTCTCCCCATACACACCTGCCTTACAAGATCAGAAGAACCTGGAGCAGATGGAGGAGCCCAGCTGAGCTCCATGGGAATACCACCAGACAACATTTAACAACCTCGCCTCCACTATATGCCAGAACAAGGAACACACAGGCTGCAGGAAGCCAAAGATTCTCACTAGTCTCTCCCCCAATTAGTAGTGAGACAAAATGAGCAAACCGAAAATAAAATTTGTGTATCTGTCATTTCCAAAGCACAAGTGACACTAAGTTAACCCTGGTGATTATTGCTTAGATATGGGGCCATGGCTTTGGTCTTACTTGCTGCATGTCTCTGGAGTGTCTTGTGCTCTTCTTCAAGATAAGGGGACAATGGAAACAAACAGTTGTGCTTTAGAATGCAAAATAAGTCAATTTATTTTAACCTGAGCATAATCATCTGCTAATCATATGCATTCAACTTCACAATATTCCTCATGTAATAAATATAATGAGAAAAAGCATGTTTGAGTGCTAATTGTAAGGAATTATGCAGGCATAATATACTATTGGATAGACTATAAACTATAGCTCCATCTCTTATATCTTTCATTTTCTTGTTTTATGAATTTTTAGTTAAGTCTTTCTCTTTACTTATGAATAAATATATTGTATGTGATGTTTAAAATATCTCTTGGAAGTAAACTAAGGGTTTCACAAATCTAGTCATGTCTTTTATTCAACCACAATATTTTGTTTGGGAGCTGGACATGTAGCTCAGTGATAAGTGCTTGCCTAGCATGAACAAGTCCCTGGGTTTGATGTCAATTATTGCAAAAAAATACACATAAATAAATTAAATTAATGATTATTAAAATGTATTGTTTGAGGAAAAATCCTTTTTAGAAAGGCTTGAGGAGAGAGTACAGAGGGTATGACACTTGCCTTGTAAGCATAAATACATGAGTTTGATGAAGAAATGACTCAGTGGATAAATAGTTTGCCATGCAAGCATGGGGCAGAGTTTGGATCCCCAGAATCTATATAAATGCCAAGTGGGCATAGAAGCCCACCTATTATCCCAGTGCTGAGTAAGTCAGGACAGGGGTCCCTTGAGCACTTAAAAGTAACCAATAGGCATGCTCAGGGTTCAAGTGAGAGACCCTGCCTTAGTAAATAAAGTGGAGAGAAGAAGACACCGAACATCAACCTTTGGCATCCTCCTGTAACGTGCTCTCATACACACACAAACACCCAGGCATGCATGCATGAACACACACACACACACACACACACAAACAAACAAACAAAGCCAAGGATGGTGGTAGCAAACTTGTAATCCCAGCAGAGGCAGGTGGATTCCTAGGACTCACTAGTCAGGCAATGAAAGATCATGTCTCAAATAAAGGTGAATGATGTTCCTGAAGAACTACACCCATGCTTGTCCTCTGGGCTCTATATGTACACACATATGCGCACACATACATACACTAATAAGTAAATGTACTATTTGTAAAATTATACTATGATCAAAGCAGTCTAGAAATAAATGCTTATCGACCAACAGATCAAGTATATGCTATGATATGATATGGATAGTTTTTGCAATGTACCATAAGAGCTTCTTAAAATTGGGCTGGAGAGATGGCTTAGCAGTTAAGGTACTTGCCTGCAAATCCAAAGGACCCAGGTTCAATTCCCCAGTAAACGAGATGCACAAGGAAAACACACATCAGAGTTCATTTGCAGTGGCTAGAAGCCCTGGTGTACCCATTCTCTCTCTCTCTCTCTCTCTCTCTCTCTCTCTCTCTCTCTCTTTCCCTCTGTCTCAAATAAGTAAACAAATAAAATATTTTTAAAAAGAGCTTCTTAAACCTGTAATTAATTTTAGTACATAAAGCTGTATTTTAAAACTTTTGTAAATGCGTTTTTTTTTCTTTTTAGTTCAAGAAACCATTTTGTCTCCAAAGGCACATTTCTAGGATGTCATGAAAATCTGCATTTGAGCAACTCTCATATTATGATCTTGGTGAATTCTTGACCAGATGGACTTGAACAGCTGCCATCTATGCCTGCTCAGGCCCTTTGCTTGGGAAGACAAAATAGCTCATTTTTTCCTGAATAGCAATTTCTTCCTGAAAGTACACAAGGGCAATTTCCTACATTGTGAATTACTTCTGCCAGAGCAACATTTCCCTAACAGACCTCAGCTCATTGTGCTATTTAGAAACAAACATAAAATATGCACAAACATTTTTTTTTCAGGAGTTGTATAATTTATGCCCAGAAGGGACAAGTTCCTTTTCAGATTAAGTTTTTAAAATGTTCCTAAGTTGTCATCACATTCAAGGAAGGTTACAACTGAGAGAACACCTTTGAAAATAATAATGTCTTACATTCATACAACACTGCGTTCTTCAAGTACTCTCAAACACATTATTTTACTTGATCCTCAAAAACAATCAAGTGAGGCAGATAAAACAGGTGTTTTTATATTATTTAATAAGCAAAGGAGTATATTCACAGCACAAATATCTGAATATCTGATAGCTCAGGCCTGAATTAGGTGTTGCTGATGATAAAACAGTATATTTCCAGAAGGCTTCTTGAAGAAATAAAATGAAAGACTAAATAGTACAAAAGATACAGTGTGTTCCAAAGGATGTCAAAAGGCACTATATAGATGAAGTATTGGGGTATCTATAATGAACAGAATGTGTTCTGGAGGACCTGTAGAGACTTCTAAGAGCAAACAGAACCTGAATGCATGTGCCTGGAAGAAAGCTTAGAAACTGTGAAATTCATGAGATTATTTATTCTTTGTAACCACAATCACATACTTATATAACCGTAACATGTAAAAGATTTTAGCATGCATCTAGTTTAGCCTGATTCCTGATATTAGAACTGATTCTATGGCATACTGGGAAAAATATTGAAACAGCTATGCTTCTTAAAATTTTCATCTTACAGGCAGCTGCAATCGCCATCTCCATAATTCTCCCCCTTGCTGACTGGAGCAAAACACCACTAATCTATTTTCTTATCCTGTGAAAAGCCTTTAATATATCTGTAGTCAGCCTGATAGCTTGATCTGCCTTTCATCTTCATTTCTCTACATCTTTAAACTTCTCTAGGTATTCACGCTTATTACTACACTGCTGGATTCTTATCTCACTTGTCCAAATTATCTGTAACTTCTGCCATTCCAAACCAATCTACTACCTTAAGTATGCAGATTTGTATGGAATTCTTACTTCCTGGGTATTAAACACTACAGTTATCGTCCTAATTCACTGTCAGCATGTATAACATTGTTATGAACATGACCTATTCATCATGGTAACTATCATGTGATAGTTCCTAATTAATGTGTCTGGAATGAGTGATGAATAGCTTCCTAAAGAATAAAGGCTACATTCATTGTTATGGTTTTTTCTTTCTTTATTTTTCTTTCCCTGCTTCCTTTCCTCCTTTTTTCCTTTGCTTCCTTTGTTTCTTCCTGTTTTTCTTAACCCACTCATGATAAATGCATGTCTACCCAGGCAATGCTTAAAGAAATAATAGAAAAACTATTATATAACAATGATCTTTGGTACTTTGTTTCTTATTATTAACTAGGAAAACAAAAATTAATAGATCATGTAAATTAATAAGCCAACACTGACCTCTGGTGTGTAATGCAGAAATTGCTTACTGGATAAATTAGTGAATACTTATGGAATGTATGTATTTAATGTAAAAATCTTTAGAATTTATTGTTACCAATGTGGAATTGTAAACTGTCAAATTACCTAAATGGAGAGAATTTTTTGTTAGCAACTTATAGGGATTAGTGAAAAGATGAAACGTCTGATTGTAGAAAAGCCCAATTTGATAATGAGTTGGCCTTAATTTGGTCAGAGTTTAAGCAACTATCAACCTAAGAGTTGACAAAGGATCTACTCTCCCTCACTTAACTCCATAAAAATTGAATTTAAAAATAAGATTTCTGGGGCTAGAGAGATGGCTTAGCAGTTAAAGTGCTTGCCTGGGAAGCCTAAGGACCCATGTTCTACTCTCCAGATCTTACATAAGTCAGATGCATAAAGGTGAGGCAAGTATAAGGTCTCACATGCCCACTAAGTGGTACAAGCATCTGGAGTTTGATTACAGTGTAAGAGGCCCTGGTGTGAATTCTCTGTGTGTGTGTCTCTCTCACTTGCTCTCTCTAAAATAAAAAAAAAAAAAATTCAGACCAGGTACAGTGGCACAAGCCTTTAATTCCAGCACTCAGGAGGCAGATGTAAGAGGATTACTGTGAGTTTGAGGCCAATCTGGAACTACAGAGTGTGTTCAAGGTCAGCATGAGTGAGACCCTACCTCAAAAAACCCAAAAGTAAATAAATAAGATTTCTGAATTTTTCTGAGCCTCTTTATCAAATGCTACATATGTATTTATTACTTACTACTTCCCAAACCACATCTCTACTTACTTCAGACACAAAGTCACCTTTTTTAAAAAAAAACTTTATTTGTTAATCATTATTATGTAAAAGTCTAAACCTTTATTGTATTCTTCATTCAAAAATCCAGCATTTGTTACATTGCTTCTTTTATCAGCTACTCTATTCTCCTTCCTATACTCAATTCTCAAATCTCATAATGAGGGCTGTGAGCCAATCTCCTTGCAGACAAAAGTGTTCTGTGGATTTGGACCTCAACCACTAACAGCAACTGATAGCTAGCCTAGCCCTGCCTATATCAGTCCTCCTAGGACCTTAGAAAGTAAGTAGCTAGGGAAGAAACTAGGCCAGTTAAGAATGGACCCAGATTTCATTTCTGGTTGTTGCTACTGACTACCAAGTTGTAAGACCTTCAGCAAATCAAATTAACTACTAGACTGCTATAATTCTCTTTCCTAATGCTAGAATTCTCTTTCCTCATGTGTAAAAAGTAACTAAACAAGGTAATCTCTAACATTGATTGGGGTACCCTAATTCTACAATTGTAAAGTGTAGGAAACCAGCCTGGAACCTGGGTTAGTTTTCTCATCCTCTGATAGATGGTGCTGTTGTGAGCTTCCTATGACATTAAGCCACTGTGCTGATGATGCTTTTGTACCTGTTTGTCTTCTTTCTTCATAGTTCTGATGGAAACCCTATTACTAGCTTTGAATTTAAAAGAATGAACATCGTACCTTCATCATGCAAATCTGTACCTGCAACAAAGTCCTTAGAAGCCCCTGAGCTCTGGAAGTTTGGAATCAGAACCAACCAAATTTTAGAAGCAAGAATGTTATCTTTTCTAAAATTTCTCAAGCTGAGGAGATGGCTCAATGGTGCTTTCTTGTAAAACCTTCCAGCCATGGTTCAATTTTCCTGTACTAACACTAGTAATCTATAATGTAAAGTGCTATATAATCTATCATGTAAAAATATTTTTAAATTTATTTTTAATTAAAAAATAAAAGTTCTCAGAAGCAAGAAATAGCTATTGTCTATGCTGTAGAAAAATGGAGCAAATTGTGTTATTGGAAGGCACATCACTCTGCATACAATGTGAGAAGCACAAGTGCCCAGAGTTAGGAAAACCAGAAAGAAACATAGGAAAAATAGAAATTTGATAGAAACATTAGTAAAATGGTTTTAGTTTAGTGGTGTGTTCAGTTTAGTTTAGTGGTATGAATCTGCTTTCAAGTGAGTTGTTATAAAACAACAGATTAGATTACATCCTTATATATCAGTGTGAAATACTCTTAAAAAATTACATAGCAGAAGAAGAGATAGTGTTCAGCACTGAGACATCTCTATTTCACTCTCCAAGGCTCAGGGACTATTGCAAAAGAGGTGGCAGAAAGAATATTAGAACCAAAAGAGGGAGAGGAGTACTTCGCAATACTGTCTTGTAGACACAAAGTGGCCAAGGCATTCATAAGCTCACAATGGCTGATGCTGCCTCCATAAAACCTATGTAATAGGAGGAAAAAATAATGACATCAAAACACAATGTAGAATAGCTGGAAAGAAGAGAGTCATTGGAGGAGGGATAACAGAGGAGGTAAAAGGATTATGGTGTGTTGGGGGGATTAATAACATCGTAAATTGTGTATAAGAGGTTGTCAACAAAAAAGTTTAAAATAAAAGATAAAAATAAAACACTTAGCAAACCTGAATTTTTTTCTTTTATTTGATTTATGTCCTATTTTAGCAATAAGTCTCTGAACTTTAAGAGCCTCTGCTTTCCTCAAAGCTTTGCCCCTTTATTTCCACTTAGATTCAACTATTTATCAAGCTTATTTTTTCCACTAATTGCTACCACACATAAAAAATACCTAAATTTCTTGACACCAAATCTGTAAAACTTGGGGGTTTTTTGAGATTTTTTTTTTTCAGTAATACCTTCAATTTGCACTGTGAGATGGTCATGAGTCTATGGGTCTATGGGCTATTATGTGTTTTTGGCTTTACAGCTCAAAGTTAAGAGACCTTGTTCTTTGGGGATATTTGAGTAGTGTTGGGATTGATTTCAAAAACTATGGGGACTTTTTAAACTGAACTGAATGTATTGCACTTTACAGTATAGATTGCTAGTGTTAGTTTGACCCACCATCCTGCTGCTATTTTCTGCATGCTGTGGCAGAGGTGATGTTCAATCTCTGCTCATGCCAATTTTTCTCTGCCATCATGAAGCTTCCTCTTTCCTCCCATCAGCTGCTTTTGGTTGGGTGCTTTATCCCAGAAATAAGAAGGTAACTATAACTTTTATATTTTTCCAAACATGAAAATTTCCTAAACTTCTTGACACCGAATATTTAAAATCTGTTTCTTTTGGAATTCCTTTTCAGTAATTCCTTCAAAGAATGAAGATGCCCCCCTTCAAGTACAGGGACACAAACAGGACAAGGAGACCATTCAGGCTTTTCCAACCTTTTAAAAAACAGCACAAAGTACAAGTGGAAGAACCACAATGTTAATTTTTTAATCTCTTTTTTTTTAGTTTGCTTTATTTTTTGCATTTTCAACTGTGGTTTGTTTTTATTGGTTCATAATGTTCTAAGTAAGTTTACAGTATTGTGCTGGAATACATTTATACTTCTTGGCCATAGGTTGGACACACCTCATATAACAACTTGCTTTCAGGACTTTGTTATCTAAGTCCAAAGGTTTAATAAGAAGAAAGTACCCACAAAGGGCACTGGCATAGTGTGTCTTCATGAAAGAGATGGGGAGATACAAAGGGCCACCATTAAAAAAAACTCAGTGTGGGACTTTAGAATCGAAGTAGAAAAGGAAGATATCTACCTATAGCTATAGAAGTACTTCATAGTGACAATATTAAATCCAAGGAACAAAAAGAAGATGTCTATGCCGAAGTGATGATAGACTGGTGGTTTGACTTGGGTGTTTCCCATAAACTCGTGTGTTCTGTATGCTTCACCCCCCAAATGATAGCAACATTGCTGGAAGAGGTGTGTTACTGGGGCTGAACCTTGATTGTTTATTAACCATAGCTTGCCAGTGTTAATTCAACTCACTCACTTGATGTTGCTTCAACCTGCCATGACAGAGGTGATGTCTAGCCTCTGCCCATGCCATTGTTTCCCAGCCATCATGGAGCTTCCCCTCAAAAATATAAGCCAAAAATAAACCCCTCCTCCCCATTATCTAGTTTTGGTTAGGGGTTTTATTCCAGAAATGAGAAGGTAACTACAACCAACACAGCCATCCAGGAATACCAGAACCCAAGCAAGATGGACAAGTGTGGCATGGGTGAATTATCACAGCCTTACTGGGGATGGGGCTGAACTTTGCCATGGGATTAGCCTAGGAAGGATCTATGGGAGAACCTCTGTGAACAGCTTAGAGGCTGGGGATGGCATTCAAGAATGAGGAAAGCCAATCATGAAGCTTGTGGCAGAGGAAGAGTGGAGAGAGTAGCACATGGGAAGCCGAGTACGAAATCATGGATCTTAAATATGGACTTGAGGTTTAAACATCAGCAGTATGTTCATAACAATACAACCAGTGTTGGCAGCTATACTGTGGCTATGAAGTAGAAATCCTTGTTGGAAGACATAAACCCCAAATGTTTAAAAAAAAATAATGAACATTGGGTCAGCAATTTAAACTCAGTTTGCTCAAGAAAAGATTTCTTTGCATTTTTATTGGTAACTTTCTCTATGTTTGAAATTAACTTAATTTCTTTTCTAAAGCCTCAGCTGGATAAATTAAAACAAAAGGAAATTGGTGAGGAATGGTAAGAATCTAGAGCAAGGGGAGATTTACACACACTGCTGTCGGGGTGGGGAGTGGGAGTAAAACGTGGTACATTTGGAAACCTTTGGCTATAGCTCTTGAAGTTCAATAAAAATTTACTTTATAAACCAGAAAGTTAATTGGATTTGAGAAGGAATTCTTGCCTGGCACTGAAAACCCTGCCTATGACTGGGAGATCATAAACCCTAGTAGGGGAAGCTACTACTGTTGGACTAAATGGATATATGCCCACAAAATTGACCTCTAATTATTCACATTCATGCCCATATATTAATGCTACTCTCACTTTTAGTTAGAGAAGCTTATTTTTTTAGATGGCAGGACTACTGGGGACATTCAAAACTCACCAAAGGGCTAAGACATGATAGGTGAGTGTTCAGCACTGAAAATCTCTATCACACAGTCCAAGGCTCCACTGTGGAAGAGATAGCTTAAAGAATATAAGAGGAGGGCTGGAGAAAAGGCTTAGCAATTAAGGCACTTGCCTGCAAAGCCTAAGGATCCAGATTTGATTTCCCAGTACCCATGTAAGCCAGATGCACAAGGAGGTGTGCATGCATCTGGAGATCATTTTGCAGTGGCTAGAGGCCTTGGCACCCCATTCCATCTGCCTATTCCTCTTTCTTTTGGTCTCTTTCTCTCTCTCTCTCTCTCTCTCTCTCTCATAAATAACTTAAATGTTTTTTTAAAGAAAAAGAATATAAAATGAGCTGTAGAGGCTTAGAGGTTAAGGCACTTGTCTACAAAGCCTATTGACTTGGGTTTGATTCCCTAGTACACACATAAAGCCAGATGCACAAAGTGGTGCATGTGTCTGGAGTTTGTTGCAGCACTGGCATACCTATTTGTTTTCTGCCTCCCCACCCCCCAGGTGCAAATAAATAAATAATATTTTAAAGAAAAGGAAAAGAATATAAAAGTCAAAGAAAAGGGAGTGGTTTTTATCATATTATCCAGACATGTAGCAGCCATTACATTCATGACTTCCCAGACTACAAAGGAACATCAGACTAACTGGCCCAGAGCTTCAGAATATCCTGGGTCCACTTTCCATTGTCATAAGTACTTGGGATCATAGATGCATTAGCCATTTTGATCTGGCTTTATGTGGGTATTGGAGTATTAAACCCAGCTAGTAGGCTTTACAAGCAAGTACCTTTAATGACTGAGTTACCTACCTAGTCCCTGCTTTAAGAGTCTCTTCAGAAAATTCATTTTACTTAGCAGTGAGTAGACAACATAAATAAATGTATTTATTTACTTTTTAATGTTTCCTTCCACTTTTTCTTTTGCTATTTCTCATATTCCTTATTTTGTCCTTTGGTAACTCCTATAGGTATTACAAATGATGAATTTAATTTCCATGTTACTTAACTTTTCCTTTACATTTTCCATCTGTTTATATATATTTTTTTAATTTATTAGTTTTCTTTTCAGCAAATACAGGCAGCTTGGTACCATTGTTTAGACTCATCCATGACCTACCCCCTCCCAATGGCCCCTCCTTGTTGATGTAAATGGGTCGTGCATTGTGGACTTAGCCCACAGTTACGGGTACGATAAATGTCTCTGCACATCATGACCCAACATGGGACTCTAACATTCTTTCCGCCTCCTCTTCCGCAAAATTTCCCTGAGCCATGTTGGGTTCATTTTTGGTCTGCTTCAGTGCTGAGGTGTTGGGGGCCTCTGAGGCTCTGGCTCTCTGATTTGGTAGGAGTTGATTTTTCTCTGTGTTGGTCTCCTTCCCCTTTGTGCTGGTATCCGGTTCATCAGGAAAACAGCACCCTTGCTTGTTTCGCCAATTTTCCTTAGTTTCAGTCGGGCCCCTTTTGAGGTATGATGGGGCAGCTCTCTCCTTAGGATCTGCATCTATCTGAAAAAGAGAAGCAGATTCTCCAACGGAGAGTAAGTTGAATGCAACTTAACTGGGGTTATCTTCCAAAGTATTACTTCAAAACAAAGTTGCAGTATATTTATGAATACTAGGCAGTTTCTTTAAAATGAGACAGATATAAATCTTGCAGTGTACAGGTGCTATAATGTAAAGGAATAGCATAATGAATTTTAAATGAAATAATATTATAACATAGTATGATAGTCTTAAAATATCTTTGCATGCATATGCGGTGTGTACGTCATTAAAAGAGTATGGGCAAATACATTTCTCAAATTTATTGTTTTGATGCAGTTGGTTCCAAGTACCAAATGAGATACTAATAGAAATTTAATAAAATATTTTATAATATTTTAGTACTTTGTAGAAGAAAAATCCAGAAATGTAGCCACCAGCTTCCAGAAACAGCTGAATATCATCACTAAGTGCAATTATCCCTCTTTTGCTGGCCTACTATCCTCAGCAGGTTTGATTTTCCTCCTATGTAACTCCATTTATATAACTAGTTTTCCAAAATCACCATCACAACCCTAATAATTATGATTTTAAACAAGGTAGACAAGTAAATCTTTAAAAATTCATATTTATGTCATCATTTTTCTCAGAACTCAAGATTCAGCTACTAATCTCCCTTCCTTGTCATCTTTCAAAATATAACCTTATTAGCTAGAATAGGATCAAATATTCATCCTAAGAGAATCATAAGCAAAAGAGAGTTTCATTAACACTGTATTAATCAGCTTTTCCTCCAATAATGTTTAAGAAATAGCCATCAAGTCACTGACCTATAGCAGGGAATATTTATTTCTTGTTCATGAGTTCTGTGAGTTATTTACAGCATTTCCATGATCAGACAATGGGTGAAGTTGTAGTGAGCTTCGTGAATCACTAATTTCTAGACCCAGCTTGAAGGGTAGAGGTTACCTGGGCCATAAGATTTTCATATTGCTAAGCAAAAGTACAAAAGGGGAAGCAGAAACACATTGTACTGCTCAAAGTTCTGCTTAGAACAGACAATCACAACTTCCCTTTTCTCCTGGGTAATATATTTACATGGCCATGACTAGAACCAAAAAGGGAAATGTCTCTTTTCTTACTGAAATGTGCCAAAAATTGAGAAGGAATACAGAGTTACAAATAAAAGAATGTAACACAACATGTAAATATTCTATTTTAACAAATATATTCTATTATTAATAATTATAATAATTGTAATACATATTGTAAATATTGTATTGAGAGACTTGTATTATTGATATATAATTAATTATAATATTTGCATTATATTACAAATACTAAATAAATATAAAAAATATTGACTTTAGTCAGTCATGGTTCATCTTCTTAGACTGGGAAAGAAATCTCTGTTGTCTGAGACAGTTGCACTGATACAAACATGATTAAAGTGAGACTATTGCAAAGTAAGGACATAAGAAATTGTGAGTGAAATAGTTGACATCAACCTTTTAGTAGTGTTTATCATGATAAAGATGTCTGGGATAGAAAAGAAAGTGTTAGATAGACAGAGATTACTATGAGACAATAAAACTCCTTTGTTGATGTCTCACTATTTAACAAATTGACTAAAAGTCTCTTCTAACTAGAAAATACACTAACTTAGAAAAGCATCTTCTAATAGTGACTGAAATATAACTTATTTATTTACTAAATATTTTAATTCAAAAATTTAGGAAGAGGGTTATAACCTTCCAGAAACCATTCTGCCTTGTTTCAAAAGCCTGAAATTCCTGCATATTTTACAGTAGTCATGGGTCACTTAGCAACAGGGATAGGTTCTGAGACAAGCACAGTAAGTGACTTCAGCACTATGAAAAATCACATAATATAGTTACACAGACTAGGGCATCTAGGATTTCACTATGAAATGTCAAGTTACAGGGCCATCATCGTGTATGTGGTCCATCATTGACAGCAACATTCCCACGCAGAACACAGACAGCTCTGAAATCTTGGGGAAAGAACTAAGAATTATCTTCTCAGCTTCCCTGCACATGTTTTTCCTGTTTAATTTCTGGCCCATCCACTGGCTCAGACTGTTCCTTTATGAGATTGTCATGAGCAAGTGATATAGCAACAGGACCATTGATTATGTATAAAATTGGACAATATGTTAAATCTGTCTTGGTTTTTAAACCACACTAAGTACCATGTTTACTTGGATGGCTTAAATGACATCTTGTTCAGGGCAAGGATCAATATGGAAAAGAAGTGTGGTGGTTTGATTCAGGTGTCCCCATAAACTTAAGTGTTCTGACTGCTAGGTTCCCAGCTGATGGAGATTTGGAAATTAATGTCTCCTGGAGGGAGTGTATTGTTAGGGGCGGGCTTATCAGTGTTATAGTCAGTTTCCCCTTGCCAGTGTTTGGAACAGTCTCCTGTTGCTACTGCCCACCTGATGTTGGACAAGGGGTGATGCCCACCCTCTACTCATGCCATCATTTTCACTGCCATCAAGGAGCTTCCCTCTCTAGACTGTAAGCCAAAATAAGCCTCGTCTTCCCAGAAGCTGCTCTTGGTCAGGTGGTTTCTGCCAGCAATGCGAACCTGAGTGCAAGAAGGAGCCATGATAGTAAAATAAATGTCTAAGTTTAAGCTGAATTGCTATATATACAACATCAATAAGTTCAGAACTATATCTCCAAGGAATGATAGATTGATCTCTTTGAGCATACTGTTAGAAATATTTTGGGTGACATTGTTTGGCATTCACTTTACTAGCCCAACCTAATTTCTTTCCAACTATTTATCCAACAATCATAATTGTAAATCTTTTCTCTTTGAATTTCCTGATCATTTTTCCTTATTATTAGGTTAATGTATAACTTTAAAGCTGAAAAGATAGATGTGGTGGCTTGAGTCAGGTGCCCCTCATAAGCTTATGTGTTCTGAATGCTAAGTTCCCAACTGATGGGAATTTGGGAATTAACATCTCCTAGAAGGAGTGTATTTTGGGGGGCAGGCTTATGGGTGTTATAGCTAGTTTCTCTATGCCAGTGTTTGGCACACTATCTTATTGCTATGGTCCACCTTATGTTGGCCAGATGGTGATGTCCACCCTCTGCTCATGCCATTGTTTTCCCCTGCCATTGTGGAGCTTCCCCCTCAAGCCTGAAAGCCAAAATAAACCTCTTTTTCCCGAGAAGCTGCTCTTGGTTGGGTGATTTCTACCAGCAATGTGAACCTGACTGCAACAATATAATATGCAAATACTGCCCCAACTGTTAATATCTGAGTCTTAGAATTTAGTCCTTATAGCATTGTTAAAAACACAAACCCTACATATCTCATTTCTTGGAAGGTATAGATATATAAATATAGACCTTATGAAATATGGAAGTGACCTACTAGGCATACTTTTAATAAAGGGAATTTAAATAGCTGTTTTATTTTATAGATCAGACCGTATAGTTTTTGAATCTCAAACTGATAAGCCACTTTCTCAGAGAACTGTCTTCTCTTTGTTTTTAAGAGAATGTTTACTTTTTTTTGTTTGAGAGAGAATTAATGGTCACACCAGGATCTCCTGATGCTAAAAATAATCTCCAAATGCATGTGCCACTTTGTGCATCTGGCTTTATGTGAATACTGGAGAAATGAACCCATGCCATCAGGTTTTGCAAGCAAGCACCTTTAACCTCTGAGTGATCATCTCAGCTCAGCATCTTTATTATTTTTATTTTATATAAATTATAACAGGTTATTCTCTCTAATCTCTTCACCCCAGCTCCCGTTACTCTGGGGTGCCTTATCAGTGAGGTTATGGTATTTACTGTGAGGTCATGAAAGCCTAAACCCATCCCTGTGGGATACCAGACCGCAGGGTATTCCTATCCACTCTGGCTGTTACAAGCTTGCTGTCCCCTCTTCTGCAATGTTCCCTGAGCCATGGCAGGCCTGTTGGCAGTCTAATTTGGTGTTGACTTCTCTGCAGCCTCTGGATTTCTGTTTTGATAGGTTTTGACTGGTCACCATGTTTTTCACCATCAACCTGGGGCAAGTTGTCAGGCTAACAGTAAGAGCCATATTCGTGTCCCCACTTCCCCTGAAATGTCTGCTGGACCCTGAGAGATGTGGTAGGGGTAACACATTTTGTGGTGGGCAGTTGGCTAATTTCTTGTCTTATTGATGGATCTTGGTTCTCTTCTGTTTTCTCTACCACCTGGAAGATAAAGCAGATTATCCAATCAAGAGTGAAAACAGCTTGAGTTAAAGAGGGTATGAAAATTTGAGAGATTTTTTTTTTGCGTGCGCATGCGTGTGTGTGTGTGTGTGTGTGTGTGTGTGTGTGTGTATGCAAACCCACTCTTCTTTTCCAGAAAGAAGTGGGGGCTTGGTTTCCAGTACTAGATGTGAGTTCTGTCCCACTGAGTGGGCCCCATGTCCAAGCAGAGAACAGATGGTTACCTGCAGAGGCTGTGTGCCACTCTTGCACAGGTGTGTACTTCTTGTCCGGCTGGTTGATTTCATGATCTGCAGGGTCCCCTTATTCATACTGTTGGTGACCATTGTCCTCCAGTGGCTCCCATAGGGTTCTCCAGTACTATGAGGGCTAACCAGATAGGAGCTGAGAATTGCCTTTTCTAAATAAACATCTTTTGCACTGAGCCAAGATTCCCAGTTATAACTGGAAGCTAACTATATCAATATTATAATGAGTACAACTACAATACAAAAGAATACTCTCTTCATCTCCAAAATTAGATGCATCAATCAAACGAAACCCAGTTTACTCATCTGGAATTTTCTTAGTGGTTTCTTTTGAGTCTCTAAAGAAGTTAAAAGACTTCCTTTCAGAATGTGGAAAATACATTATTTTTACTTTTCCTTCAATATATGTACTTCCCAAACTAAATATCTCCCCTGGTGATTTGATTTAAAAGAAAATTAGAACAAATTATTTTAAGCAGAATGCTTTCAATTAAGACATAATTAATTAAATGTGCAAGTGCAAAATACATTTGGATGTGTAATTAAATGATTGATTATACGAAAAATCCAATTTTACACCTAAATTGCCATTGCATCCCTGATTATGAGCTACTGACCTACCACAAGTGACCAAGAGACTGGTCCTTGCCTTTGGAGGCAATGCGCTCTGTGCTCCCTCCTATATACTGATTCTACAACCATGTCACAGTATCTGGCTTCGGACATTAGTTCTAGGTAGTATTCAGAGGCAACACATTTTGTTTTCTGAGTATAAGATCTTTTCAAGGATTCTAAAGTGTGGGAAATGTAAGAGTTAATAAAAGTAAGAAGCATTTGTTGAATGTTTACTATGTGCCCGGCAGTGTGCTAAGTACTTTGTACATTTTTATCTAGATATATTAGCAATTAATTCATCATCTCTCAGCTCCTGGGCAACACTTCTGTAAGTTTTTTATGTTAATTCTGTCTTTCTTTGAGGTAGCATATAGCTTCACTAAACAGGATTATAAAAAAAAAAAATCTTTTGAATTAAATGGGTTCCTAATGTGAACTAGAGCCTTAGCTTTTTGCCTCAATGAATAAGGTATTTTTCGTTAGATAACCTCTTTGAAAATGCAAATATTGAAGCTTAGCATATGTCTCAGCAGGTAAGACCATGTGCTGCACAAGCATAAGGACCCGAGTTCAATCCCAACACCTATATTAACAACAACAACAAAACAGCATGGCCACACATGCCTGTAATCCCAGCACTGAGTGCGTAGAGATAGAGAGATCACTGAGGATTCCCTACTTCTAGGAGGGATTGTAACAAAATAAAATAAAAACTGTGAGCTCGCCTGGTGTGGTGGTGCACGCCTTAAATCCAAGCACTCAGGAAGCAGAGGTAAAAGATTAAGAGACTGCTGTGAGTTCAAGGCCACCCTGAGGCTACAGAGTGAATTCCAGGTCAGACTGGCCTAGAGCTCCAAGTTCAGCAAGAGACTATTTCAGAGAAATAAGAAAAATAAAGGAACATATTGCCATCTTCCACTAGTTTTCATACACAGACACATTGGGCATGTACAAATGCATAACACACACACACACACACACACACACACACATACCCTACATACTATACGCCAAAATAACAATAAGTAATAAGTAAATAAATGAAGAAAATGCATATCTATTAAAGGGAAGACTACATACCTTTTAGGACAATAAAGCCTTAGCATTAGTAAGCCTGCCAGATAATGTTGTTTAAGAATAGTGGATAATTTAATGAAATGAGATAGACAGTTACCACAGTCCATTGTTTGTTGCTAATAATGTAATACTACACATGTGCTAAATTTTTAAAATGTGACTTAATTTAGCTCATGGATTTGGTCCACAAGTCACATCTGTTGATGGCCTTCTTTTTGGCAGAATTCTGAAGCATCACATGGTGAAAGAGAGTACAGGCCTAACTTTTATAGTAATCCATTCTTAAGATAACCCATTAACCTACTAATCCATTGACTACATAATGGATTAATCTCTTCATGTTAGCAGAACCCTAAATCATCTATGGCACCTCATAGTGAAGATTACATTTTAACATGAGGCTCACAAGGGCCAAACCATATCAATGGTATGAGGATTTACTGTCATCTGTTGTATCTTGCTTTGCTCCTAGAGTCACTGAGAGGTGGCTTCATTTTCATTTTATTATCATGGACCATTCTTTAATATGATCTGAATTCTGGAAGCTGACTATAGGAAGAGTATCAGGAAGAACAAAGATACCAGCTGGGGAATAAGTAGGAGGCTTAATCACAAACAATTGATGCTATGAGAGATATTTTACATTCATGCACCACAAGAACATATGTGCAGGTTATGTGCAAACTTACAGCATTTCACATAAGAGGTTTGAGCATCAAAAGATTTTATCTTTTAGGCTCCTGGTCACAGGAAGATGACAAGGGGTGGTTATATAATACGTATATCATATGTATTCCCACCTTGTTCTATGTGATCATCCAGATTTTACTGTCTTATTTTGGGTATTTACAAATTTATCAGACTGTCTCAAAGATCCATTGAAGAAAATCAAAGAATCAGATAGATTTTAAGGAAAGTTCTAACAGAAAAAAACCCTATTATTAATAATAATAATGGTAATGCCATGAAATACTAGACAGATAGCACTTATTTAAATATATAAATTCTATTGGGTTTTATATAGGAAAAATACCTATTAAAGCAATTCTGAGCCTCTACAATTACATCATTACCAAATGTTACTAAGTCTTTGGATCTGAGAAGAAATTACATCCAAAGCATTCATGGATATCTGATATGCCTGTACTGTGTAACCAAGGTCAATATAATTTCCCACAGACTGTTATACTGGGTTAGCCATTATGCTGAAGCCAATTCACCATAGAGATGTTCTAAACCTGCAGATTTAATTTCTAGAATAATAAAACACCTTATGACACAAAATACTTTTAACAGAAAAATCAAAGAGAAAATCTATTTGCATGAAAATTGAAAGACAAAATTAACTATTTCTTCTAATTATGATGAAAATATGGGTATGGGTTTTTCTTGTTTCTTTTTTTGTTTGTTTGTTTGTTTGTTTTGTTGTTTTTTTGTTGTTTTTTTTTGTATATTGAAACTGACAGTGGTCTCCATGGCCTGATGCTCCAAGTTTTAGTAGGGGCATCTGAGAAAGAAATTGTTTGAGAACATGAAGGACTATAATATGTGCCATTGATCCTCTTTGTCAGCTAAAGCCTCCAGTGGAAGAGAAAATGGAATAGAACATGTTGTCATTGGGGATATAGTCTTGAAAGTCTAACAGCAAAGCAAAGGAAGAATTGAGATAATTTCCAGAGAGAAAGACAGAAGGGAAGTTATCAGACTGTCCTGGTTGAGAAGATTGTACCCATCCTGTTTTTGACATGACTTCTAAAAAATTTACATATAAAAGCATACAAATACTTACTACATTACTGCACATTTAAAGTGGTAAATCATTTTGCAATTCCTATAATAAACAAAAGTTAAATGGTGGAGATTCAGTTTTATTTTCCTCCAGATTTATGTCCAATTGTACGAGTATTGTGTTAATTATTTATAATTATCTTAGGTCATTGAAATATTTCCTTGGGAATATATTCTCATACAGATTTCTAGATTTTTCCATTGACTTATTTGTCCTGTTCTTATGCAATATTGAGTTATATTTTCTAGTATCTGATAATTCATAATGGCTTTCTCCTTAGCTATTATTTGGTAATGGCAATTGCTTTTAAAAAATAGAATTTAGGGGCTGGAGAGATGGCTTACTTGTTACGGCACTTGCCTGCAAAGCCAAATGGCCCAGATTCAATTCCCCAGGACCCACATAAGCCATATTCACAACATACTACATGTATCTGGAGTTCATTTTTAGTGGATGGATGCCCTGGCACACCCATTCTCTCTCTCTCTCTCTCTCTCTCTCGCTCTCTCTCTCTCTCTCTCTCTCTCCTTCCTGTCTTTGCCTCTTTCTCTCTCTCTCTCAAATAAATAAATAAAAATAAAATATAAAATACAAAAAGTATTTTTAATTTAAGAACATTTTCTACAATTAATTTAATGCTATTGAGTTTCTGATTGGTACTTGTTAAATTTATGCAGTAATTCAGGAAAATGAATCAATATCACAAAACTAAGCTTTCTCCTCAAACACTGAGTTAATTTCAGATTTTGTTTATATATTATACAATTATAATTTTGTGATTTTCTTCCTATAAGACAATGGCTTTTGAACTCAATAAAACACTGGAATTGTTTACAAACCAAAAAAACTGCTGTTTCCCGGGTTTAATATCCAGAAACATTCATTTGTTTACTCTGAGGCAGAGCCTGGACCTAAGAGTTTTCAAGCTCCTCAAAATGACTTTAGCATACAGCCAAAGGTTGAGAATTGTGTAGATCTTGTACCACTTGTCTATTCCTAAATATGTTATAGTTTTTCTGAATCCTTTTCTAACATTATCTCTTTAATCAACTCTGAAATTTCTTCTTGCCTTTCATTATACAAGTTGCCATTTCATTAAGGTCAATGGGCACTTTGTTAGGAATTCATTCAGTTGTTCTAGGTTTTCCAATGCATTGCTACAGAGTTCCATATTCCTTTATCATACATGGGTGTTGTACTTATTATCATCATACAATTTCTTTTTATTAGATTTGATTTTTACCCCAGTGACTTTATTTTGCCTAATCTTGCTGCTTTTGCCATATCATTGAGACTTATTTATGACTTTTGGATTAATAAAAGATGGTACATAGCAAAGAACCTTGCCCCTGTAGGCCTATTCTATTTGGGCCCTGCCAAGTTACCAGGGGAAAACCTCTTGGTTCTTGGCTTCCAATTATGTTATACTGCCTGAAAATTTATGAAGTTCCTCCATGATTTGTGCTCTTCACTTTTCAGAAAATCAGACATCCCAGCACCCTGTAGGAAATTCCATCCATCTACTGTCTGACTATTTCATCCAAATTGAAACATCCCCTTCTGGAAGGTGGCTCATGACTCTGTGCTCAGGAAACTCACTGAGTTTAGAAAAGGTCAGAAAGTTACAGGATTTCCAAGGACCCTCCCCAAGGTTATAAAAGCTGTTAACAGTGTTGAAGAGAAGACACTCTCTTCAATAGGAACTACCAGCAAGTTAGGTAGGTGGCTCCAGGGATGTAGCTTTTGTGAGTCATCACTCATATTAGGGTGGGTATTTGGTGATGAAGCTGCATTTGTAGGGTCTACCCTTGTAAGCAACTCCAGTGAACTTAAGGCTTCACTAAGCTAGACTTGAGTGGAAGAGTTTTTTTGATCTGTCTTTGATCTGGGTGAACAGACATTTGCTTACATGTCCTGAGGAAAGTTACACTGCACTACCATTCTCACAAATGTTCCCTCAGCTCTTTGAATGCCTCCCTCTTACCTAGAGAAGCCATTTTCTCTTTAGTACTCATCCAGTGGCTTCTCTTGTCCTTGTGTGATTTTCCTACTAACAGAGAGAATCCACCCCTGCATAAGATATCTAGAAGTCACACTCCACAGCACCTCACTCTTTCAGTTTGCCAATGTTGGGTGAACATGAAACTTTGCCCTGCCCTTATCTATCTTATTCAAACTCATATCACAAAGACATTTTTTTCCAAATGTATAGATTCTTCTAATTGCTTTCTCATGCTATCTTGGTCTTCAACTGAGTTGGTAGGCTATTGATGGATGTATTAGGAAAAATGTGGAGAAGTTTAATCATACTATAAGCATATATTAAGAAAAATAGTGTTTCATCCAGGCAAGATGTGCTCTCTAGTGTGATAGTGGTATGACTATCAAGAGTGTAACCAGCTGTTCTCTAATTGGATCTTAGGCCCACTCCTCAGGAGGGAATTCATGTCTGGTGCTGAAAACCTAGTCATAAATCTATGGTTGGGGGGGGGGAAGCTACTACTGGTTTTTGTCTAAATGGATATGTTGTACCAATCAAATTGCCCTCTAAATATTTATAACATGTTAATGCTAATATTAATGCTTCACTTACCTTTGGTCAGAGAAACTTCTTTTTTCAGATGCTGGTGGCTACTTGGGAGAATCAAAACTCATGAAAGTGCCATTTGGGGCTAAATGGAACTTCTATGTCACCCCTCTGTGAGGCTCAGGAAGAGGTGACAGTGTGGAAGAGGGGACACAAAGAATGTCAGGACAAGAGGATGGGAAAAAGTCATCAAACATTATCAAAGTAGAATGGGACTAGTTTGAAGAAGAAGGGGTTTAATGGAATGGGTGGGAGCCAAAAGAAGATAATAGAAGAAATTGTAATCAAATAACCTTATGTTCATATATTAAAAATTTCAATAAAAAAATAAAAATAGTATTTAATGAGCATGGAATGAATGTGTGTCTAATATCTTTTGTGTATTGACTGTAGCTCTTCTAGCTTACACTTGACACTTTAAATACTTTTTAGTGTTGATGATAAATCAATATTTTATGTCAGAATAATATTTTATGCTTCTAAATAAATATTACAAGGAAATCATGAGGTTTACTGGGCAACCTTACGTAAGTGGCAAACGTTTGATTTATTTTGATGGTATATGACTTTTAATAGGCTGTGAAGCAGCCATATGTTAACTGCGTTTCCTGGGAGTCCATGAATTCTTTGTTTTGGTATTAGATTTCTTGATAAAACAGAAACATACCAAGCCAAATACCAACAAAAACCAAAGTGAAAAACTGAGTGGGTATAGCTTTTACTTCGCTCCCATGTCAGAGCGCGTGAAGAGGACTGCTTCATTTTCATATCCCCATATTGTACAGCCACCTATTTTGTGAGACTTCCTTTCTATGTGCTTTAGGTTACAATAGTAAGGCATAGGGTAATGACTCCTCAAAAAAGACAGAAGGGAGCCAGGTGTGGTGGCGCACTCCTTTATTCCCAGCACTTGGGAGGCAGAGGTAGGAGGATCACCATGAGTTCAAGGCCACCCTGAGACTACATAGTGAATTCCAGGTCAGCCTGAGCTAGAGTGAGACCCTACCTCAAAAAACAAAACAAAACAAACAAAAAAGACAGAAGGCTTCCCTTGGATTCACAAAATGTAGTTTCTTTCTCTTTGCTCACTGTAGAGCCTTTGCTTTTACTTCTGACCTCCCATTCAAGCCATTTGTAGAAAATTCCTTTTCACAGCTATTCTGTTAACTTTGGATGGGTAAGTCAGCTCTGCCTCCCAGAATCTCCTCTCATCCTGCACACATTCCATGTTGACCTGCTTCCAGAAGTGTTTCCAATTATGTTGTAATAAGGAAGCCTATCCTCTGGGAATTCTCACACTTTTATTGATGCATTTAATACTCCAAATTACCATATGGCAACTTAAGTTTATTTCCCATGTCTTAGGACATGAAGGAAAAAAATAGATGGCTCAATGCCATTCCACATCCCAACAGACTATAGAATTACCTCCATCATTAATATGACCAATAACTGTTTCTAAGAAGCCATTTTCCAATGAAATTTAGCACTGATGACTGCTTTGCACGTAGATATTGGATTTTATGCATTAATCTAATTACTAACTGCATGTCTTATTGATATTTCCTTTAATTTCACATTTTCTCTCTGGCCAATGTCATCTTACCAGGTGATTTGTTGACAAACATTAAACTATTTTCACAATCAAAATGAGTTTTTAGAAAATGAGTTTTATGGGCATTTGGTTAAAAACAAAGAGATTTTATGATAACTACTATGATAGAAATCAATATTCATTAACATAATGAATTATTATTTCATCTGATGAAATACGCTGCTAGTGGCGAAAGAGTGACATGTCCAGATGTAGAATTTAGTGAAGATTTTGATATGCACCACTGTTTTAGTCAAGTCAGGTCCTTACAACAGGACACCATCACCTGGATGACTTGGACAAAAATACATTTATTACAATTCTAAAGGCTGAGAAGTCAAGATCAGAAGGCCAGTAGATTTTGGTGTCTGGTGAGGACTACTCCCTGGTTTGAGGACACTGTCTTTCCATGTGTCTTCACCTACCAAGTTAACAATTATAAAGATCTTAATCACACCCAAACTACCTCCTAATACCATCAGCATGAAAGTCAGGTGCCCCTGGAGAGGGTAGAATCAAGACTGACCTAAATCTCCTACATCGTCTCTCCCTCCCTCTCCCCCCTCCCCTCTATCTCTCCTCTCTAACTCTTGTATATTAGTTATGTTCTTCCTCAATTTCTTAGTGAACACTGACCTGTAACCCCCACTTCCAGCTTGGGCCTACCATACACAATGAGCTTTTGATCAGAGAAACCTACAAGGTTTCCCAAAACAATGACAGACTTCTGTCAGAGTACTTGATGACCCACCAAAGGCCAGTGGTAAGACCCTATTGCTGAAGACTCCATACGCAGCTGACACGTAAAATGGAATGACATGGCTGGAAACCAGGAGAGAGTCAGTCCCCAGACAGTCAGCGTGTCTAGTGCTAGAAGGTGCTACATAGGCGACTGGGGGAAATGACCAAGATCTGTCCAAGCAACTCATTGTTTAACCTAATTAGCAACAAATAACCTGATGTGATGCCCACACAAGTGCAATAGTGGTACACAGCCATGGTGAGGAATCAATTGCTCTTGATTTGGCTAACTGATCCACTCAGTGGTACTAGACCCATAGCTGGAACTGGGAAACAAGTCAGAACCATACCCAAACACAAGCCCTCTCTACAATATCAAGCTACCATCTATCACGGGGTATAAAAGGGCCTACATCTATCAAACTGTCTATCAAAAAAGTAAGTGTTATCTCAATTTTCCGGGTGCTAACTTACTCTCCGTTGGAGAATCTGCTTCTCTTTTGCAGATAGATGCAGATCCTAAGGAGAGAGCTGCCCCAACATACCTCAAAAGGGGCCCAACTGAAACTAAGGACAACTGGCAAACAAGCAAGGGTGATGTTTTCCTGTGAACCGGATACCAGCACAAAGGGGAAGGAGACCAATGCACAGAAAAATCAATTCCTACCAAATCAGAGAGCCAGAGCCTCAGAGGCCCCCAACACCTCAGCACTAAAGCAGACCAAAAATGAACCCAACATGGCTCAGGGAAATTTTGCAGAAGAGAGGGCGGAAAGAATGTCAGAGTCACATATTGGGTCATGACTTGCAGAGACATTTATCATACTAATAACTGGGGGCTAACTCCACAATGCACGATCCATTTACATCAACAAGGAGGATCCAATGGGAGGGAGTAGATTTCAGATGAGCCTAAACAATGGTACCAAACTGCCTGTATTTACTGAAAAGAAAACTAATAAATTAAATTTTAACAAAAAAAGAATTATGTTGATATGCAAAAAAAAGAAAAGAAAAGAAAAGAAAGTCAGGTGTCCCTATATGAATGGGGGGAGGGGCAGAGAAGACAAACATCCAAGCCACACAAATAAATGAACCCTGATGATTTTCCACATAGAAGCTTCCACAGGTGTTTTGTCCTCGGCCACTAAAGGTGTGGGGCTCTCTTAGAGGCACCCTGCAGAAAGTTGGGACTTCGCAGGAGATGAGAGTCCCGAGTGGACCTCAGGCAGTGACTGGCAGTTTGAAGCATCTGCAACTCTCTGGCCTCAAGTTGGATAAACTAAAATCCTATATTGCCCAAACCCACCACTTTTTGGCTGCTCTGTGTTCTCTTTTCATGTTTCCTTCTCCATTTTCCTCTGAGGTCACCTTCTTAACAAGTTACATCTACACAGTCCCTCATCATAGAGGATGCTTGATGAAACCAAGGCATAACATGACATTTACACAAAGAGCTTTACAATAAAATCCTAACTTTTGTAAGTAGAATATAAAGAGAGCCCTTCATAGAACAGATGGAAATGATCTGATCTTGAGCCAACAACAATCAAATGCTCGTTAGTTATCCTTCAGAAATGTTTTTAGGATTGGGGGGGAGAATGACTGGCATGTATTATGAAATTGAATTCACAAATCCAGATTTGTTACGATGACTTCATTTCTACCCCCAGGTTATGAGACCTGCACAAGAAGTAGGTATTGTGGGACCAGTTCACTAGGTGAAGAAAGAGGAAAACCTGTTTTATGACCTATTTGAAATAAAATACAGATTTTTCTAGAGGTTGAAAAACAGAAAATTATTGAATTTAGTTACAAGTTTTTTCTGTGAAAACTGAGATAGTGGAGCATAGGAAAAAAATGGATTTGGCAAAAGTCCAATATGACAGAAAGATTTTTGAAACCTAGACAATAAAATAAAATCAGATAGCATAATAGTTAACTTAAAAAGAGAAAGAAAAAGAGATAAATTTATTTTTGGTTTATTGTTATTTTCTACAAAAGTATATATTTACTTTATAATCTAAAAAAAAGTAAATTGGATTTATAATACCTCATAACTTTACAACACACTTAACATGAAATTTCATTTCACAGAGCACTTGCCAGCATTCATACTAAGGAATATTTTCTTAGTCACTAAAAACAATATGAATGAAGTGTTTTGTATGTCATCAAAAATATGAGATAATGAAGCTATATATATTTGGCTTTGCATCTATTGAAAGAAATATGTAGAAAATATTCAATAAGAAATAACACTATAATAACTGTCATATGAGTTCAATTTCACTGGATTTGGAAGATTATGGATTTTTTATTGTCTTATAAACGTTCTGTGTTTTGTGTGTGAATGTGTGTGTAGAGAGAGAGAGAGAGACAGAGACAGGCTACGGTGTACAAGTGGAACTCAAGGCACAACGTTTCCGTTACTGGTCCTCGCCTTCTGTCTTGTTGACTGAGATGGGTCTCTTTTCTGTTGGCCTTTGTGTTCACTTGGCTTGCTTTCCCACCAGCTTCTGACTCTCCTGCGTCTGCTTGTCTTCTAGTCCTAGGCACACTGGGCTTAGAGACACACAGTACCTCCTCCAGCTTTTACACAGATGCCGGAAAACTGAATTCCAGGACTACATTGCAGACTTCTCTGCTGAACTGTTATGATCAAACAAAAATAAACATTTGGGCTAGAGAGATGGCTTACTGGTTACGGTGCTTGCCTGCAGAACCTAAGGACTCGTGTTCAACTCTCCAGGTCCCACGTTAAGCCAGACGCACAGTGACGCAGGCACGCAAGGTTGCACTTGTGCACAGTGGGTACATGCATCTGGAATGCAGTTGCAGTGGCTGAGGCCCTGGCACACCGATTCTCTCTCAATCTCTCTCTGTTACTCTCGCTCTCTCACATAATAAAAGGCCACTGTGTTGGGCTTGACACAAAAAATAAAAATAAAAAACATTCGGATGTGTGTGCTTAGATGTTCCTAGGTCTGAAATGCTAACATCCCATGTCCATATGCCTGGCAGACTCCTAGGATCGTTAGATATACATAAAACATTCAAGTGAATTTCTGCTTTTAGATGGGTCACGTTTTTCTCTGCTCCACTTCCCCATTTTTCTTTAAGCATCTATCTTCCTTTGAATGCCTGCCACTTCTTTGTCTCAGGAAAGCTTGAATTTGCTTCCAGCAGTTGTCCTCACATTCACATGAGAAGCACACAGCTGCTTCTGCTGCTGTGTATGTTGATTCCTTTACCCTCACAGCTCACTGGGAGCATGCTATCATTTTTCTGATGATCTATGGAGAAGTAAATATAGTTTTCCATGGCTATTCACCCCATGTAAATTTCTAATGATCCCAAATGTGAGGGGGATGTGTATGACAATGAGCCTTGGTAGGAAGCCATCTGTTCTTTTCATCTGAGCATTAGTTTGATATTATTCAGCTCTCTAAGTGAGCTTGTTTGTTTCAACAGCTGTTGACTTCATCTCCCTCTCAATGGATAAAAAGAAAACCTGCCCCCCACCCCTACTGCCACACCTCTTACCTTTCAGTAGGGCTGTGCACCAAGTAACAGATATCACATCCACTATTAGAATCAGAAGCATTTGGAGCTAACAAGAATCTAATGATTGCCAACTACCTTCATTGCAAAGGAGTTTTATATTGCATACATTATGGTAACTTATGGTATCATAACTACTTCTTGTCAGAGAAGAAAATAGAAGATCAGATTTATTTAAGTAGTTTCCCTAACATCACAAGTCTCGTGGTGTGAAATTCTGAGTATCTCACTTTTCTCACAGATGGAACTGCAAAGGTTCATAACTTAGTGGACTTCAGGTCTACAAAAAGGATATAAGCCAAAAAATCTTTTTGTTTGTCATCAATGCTTTCATCTGTACACGTTGTTAGAATCTTCAAGCAAGAGTGCTCTCCCCTCCAGCAAGAGGGCATGGGCTCTTCTGCCAGAGACTAAGGCCACATGCAGGTTCCAGCTTTTCCTGGCCACCTACTCACTGTTAAAATTCCAATCTGCAAGGTCAGTCTCTTCCTTACCAAGGCCATGGCTGTTGCAAAGGAAAACCATTGAGGATGCAAACAGAACTCTTTCTACTCACTGGTCTTCAGTCTGGCCTTCAGCATGCTTGCTCTTCAGGTGTGAGAGAATGTCTGCTTAAAACTGTTGACTGATCTTCTGACTTTGTCTTCTTTGCTGAAATTCACCACTGGCTTCTGTCCTTTTTTCAATCCATTATGAAACCTAGTCACAATATTTGTAGTTACCATCTACCTTATGCCTCCCCAAAACCACAGAAAATTGTACAATAATAGTATACACCTCAGCTGGAAAGCTGTGTGTTAGCCTTGTGGAACTTCCACAGCAAAATACTGTAATGTATAGCACAAGAAAGTTATTGTCTTAGGGTTCTGGAAGTTGGATTTTAAACATCAAGGTTGACACTGTTGGTTCTAAGGGCTGTAAGGAGGAACGTATCCCAAAGTCCCACAGCTCCAGCAGCCTCAGTGGTTCCTTAGCTTATAGGTGGTGTTCTCTCTATGTCTTCATACCATCTTTCCTATGTGCATGTGTCTCTATGTCCAAATTTCCCTCTTTTAAGACTAGAAATTGAATCTAGGATCTTGTATGTGCTAAGCAAGTATTCTACCATTGAATTATATCCCTACCCTTAATTTTTCAGCTTTCTTTTTAGACAAGGTTCTTGCTTACTTGCCCAAGCTGACCTTGAACTTGTGACATCACATAAGTAGGCAATCCTCTTGCCTCAGCCTTCTGTGTGGCTGGGATTACAGATGTGCACTACCACTACCAGCTCAGATTTTCTTCTAATGACAGCCTTATTTATATTTGATTAGGGCACAGTCTAATGTCTTTATCTTTTTTGTTCATCTGCAAAGATCCTTCTTTGGAATAAAATCACAGTAACAAGTGTTGAAGGTGAATTTCAATAATATTATCGTCCTTGAGCAAAAATGCTTAGCAATTACAATGCGAGAGTATTCCAGCAGTTCTGGACACCATAAATGTAGGATGTCTTATTCACATTTGATTAGAAAATTAATTCTACAATTCCTTGGAGTTCTTTCCAAAAACCACCCTGCATTTCTGTGAGCCAAACTGTCCTTGTTAGACTTTCTAGGAGCAAATCTGATATGCAAAATCATTAACAAGTGGTTTATTATGCATGCCAGACAGCATGAAGAATAGAAAAAGATGCAATTTTAGACTATAGGGTTGGCCTTAGCCCTTGGGAAGTTCTAGACCATAAGTTATATAAGCATATATCCCACTTTGAAGAGTGGGAGCCAGGCTTCTAGACTGTAGCCAGTCATAGACTATGGCTTCCCAAACTGGCCTAAACTACCCTTGGGGTTGGACTGCCTCAAGGCTAGGCCTGAAGAAGGTCACAAGAGCAATCCATTTAGACAAGAATCTATAGTATGAGGGCAAAGAGCTGGTTAAAATAACAAGAGGGGTCTGGAGGTATATGGCTAGAGTTCCCAAAGGTAAGTACTGCTAGCCATGTGTATATGAAACCCTGGGCTTCAACACAAGAAGATTTTAAATAAAACAGGGTTATTTGTAAACCTTGAGAGTTCTAGAAAGAAATGCCCTGTGACCAGACTCAGGATGTCCTGGAAGCAGAACATTGAATGGGAAGGGTATTGCAATCTTTTGTTAAGAACAAAAACTCCCAACACCATGGTATGTGAAATTTCACAAGATGTGTTAGAAAGATCTAGTGGGTGGGAAGTAGTTTGAAGAAATAGGTTAAGTTGAAAGTAATAATCAAACAAAACCAGTGGTCAGGAGAGGTGACTCCTGTCTGAAATCTCAGCACTCAGGAAACAATGAAAGAAGATCTCTACTTCAACCTGGACTATTCATGAAAGCCTGTCTCAAAAAAAAATCCAAAAATAAAACGCAGATGAAAATAATCAGAAAATAACAGAAAGATGAAAGAATTTACTTACTAGCAAAAAAAAAAAAAAAATCAGCTATTCAGGAAGAGTATAAATGTCAGGATATTCTGGTGGAGATATTCAAGTTTCTCCTGAGATGAAATTTTGGCAGACAGGGTACTAAAATTCAGACATTGATTTTTCCCAGTATTCCATAGTTAAGGAATAGAACAAGTAAGTTAGTAAACATCTTATAAGCATTATAACTGAACAGGAGACTTCTGGTCAAGATGGCATCTGCCTAGCCATGCCTTACCTCCCAGGAAAGGAAGGGGAAGACCTTTAGGATTCACTGGGGTTTTTAGGGGTTTGCAGGTCCTAGCAGGCCTCCAGTGGGAGAGCACAGATGAGCAGAGTAGGGAATACACGCATTCCCATGCTCTCCAGTCTCCCACCAGTCTCCCAATCCCCTCAAGGAGTTGTCCTAGCCGCAGTCTCAGCTGCAGTTTCCTCTGCACTAACTGCAGGCTAAGTGGACCCAGACCAGCAGGATAGCCTAGCTCTAAGCATGAATTCCATCCCACTGGAAACTGCCCCCCAATCCCCCCTTCCTGGACCAAGGCCAGCAGGCTACCCCACCCTAGACATTCCTGCCACTGAGGAGCTCCACAGGCAAATGCCACAAACCCCACCCCTGTGCACAGACCAGGCCAGCAGACTACTGTTCCCCCAGGGGACCTCCATGGGTGAACACCATCAAACTGGCTGCTGCCCCCACACCCATGCATAGACCTAGGCTGGCAGGCTAGCATTCCCAATGGGGACCTCATGTGGCATCACCATATACCTGCCCTGCCTTGTCACAGGACCCAGCATTCCCATCCACTCACCCCACAGCTTCGTGGAACCATGACACATTCCCATCCTCCCACCCCTCCCCAGCCCAGCCTCAACACCAGTTTGCTTTGTCCCATTCACCCCTGCCCCTGACCCCTTGGGCAACCTGACCACGCAGTCCCATACCCCAAACCACAGAACAACAAGCAAGCCCCTTCATCAGGTCCCCAGGCACCCACCAGAGCCTCATAGGCTCCTTCCCTCTGAGTAGGCAGGCCCCACTGCCATCAGAAGCCTAGTGAAAGCAAACATAAAAGGGAATAATCACAAAAGAAACTTCAAAGGTAGACTACAGCTTCCTCCTAAATTAAAGAAGATTCCTATACTATGATGGGAAGACCATATAGAAAAGGGAATAACATGAAAAGTCAAGTGCAAGCAAATCCAACAAGACTGCCCAGTCCCACAATGGATGTCTCTAATAAAAACATAGAAAAGTCAATAGGATCAGAACCCCAAAATAAAGATATAAGCTATGCAACCCTGACCAAGCAAATAGCATAACTTGCAGAAAATCAGCAAAGGGCCAATAATTATATGAATGCTATCCTCACTAGATTAGACCTAATAGAAAAGAACCATGAAGGGTTCCAAAGACAGTTAAATTATCTGAAGGAGAGAGAAAAAAAAAAGGACCTCAGTAACCACCTGGCTAAGATTAATTAAGACATAAAGAAATGCAAGATGAATTTCAAGCAGTATTAAGAAAATCAGAAATTGATGTGAAAAGGGAACTCAACAGAAGGATGGGAACTAAACATTAAAAAGCAGTAGAAAATACAAACCAAATTGAATAAGCCCAAATCTCTCTAGAAGCTCTCAAGAACAGAGTCAGCCATGTGGAGGATAGACTATTAGAACTGGAAGACAAAGCAGAAACAACCCATGAGTTCAAAAGTTTCAAGTTCAGAAATTTTTGTGAACAGAACATGAGGGAACTGTGGGATACCTTAATAGTCCCAAAATTCAGATCATGGGAATACCAGAAGGGGAAGAAGTTCAGACCAAAGATATGTGTTGGGCCCTGAAAGGCCCAGGCGTGAGGTCTAGTGGAACTTCCTGAGCCCAGCTAAAGTTTGGCGACCTGTCTCTGGCCAGCTAGGACTCAGCAAGACGCCTAATGGCTTCTTGCCTGCCACCTCCATGTGGCAATTATAATTACCATTTCAATAGTTACAGTTTACTATTGGCCCTTACCTCTCCCCACCATCCTAAAATCCCCGCCTTTGTCACCAATGTTATGTAGGCAACTGCTTGTAGCAATAAAGCAAGTTCCTGTGAGTTCCTGCTTCCACAAGACTCCTGACTCAGTGTGTTTTTTCTCCAGTGGCTAGGGGAGGTCTAAGCTGTCCAATGCTCATCTCCTCCTCAACCCCTTGAGAGGAACCAGCAGGCCTGGTCCTTCCCTCAGCACTACCTGCCCCCATCAGCAGAGTCCAGCAGATATGGAGAACTTATTCAACAAAATTATCAAAGAAAACTTTCCCACTCTCGCAAAAGAAAGTCTCATCAAGCCAGGTGTGGTGGCACGTGCCTTTAATCCCAGCACTTGGGAGGCAGAGGAAGGAGGATAGCTGTGAAGTCAAGGCCACCCTGAGACTACATAGTGAATTTCAGGTAAGCCTAGGCTAGAGTGAGACCCTATCTCAAAAAAGAAAAAAGAAAAAAAAAAAAAGAAGAAGCAAACAGAAATCCAAACAGACTGAACCAAAGGAGAAATTCTCCAAGACATATTATCATTAAGACTCTGATCATTGATAACAAAAGAGAAAGTCCTAAAAGCAGTTAGGGAGAAACAACATACTACATATAAAGGTAGCCCCATCAGAACACGTCAGACTTCTCATTGGAAACTGTGAAAGCCAGAAGGGCCTGGAATGGAACACTGCAAAGTCTAAGAACCTATGGCTTCCAAACTGAACTATTCTACCTAGCAAAAGTATCCCTCTTAATAGATGGTGAAAGAAAAACTTTCCATGATAAAATACAGCTTTACACCTATATGAATACAAAGCCAAACCTACAGAGAGAACTTCATGGAACTTTCCACACAGAAAAATCAAATAACCAACCTCAAGTGCCTACAAGAAGCAGATCACAATAACCAAACTCAGAGAAGGCACAAAAAAACTGCAAAGTCCAAGACAACACCAAATCACATAAACCACTATAAGATAGCAGGGGTTAAGTCAAACATCACAGTCATAACCCTAAATAATAATAGCCTTAATTCATCCATCAAGAGATATAAATTAACAGGGTAGATCAGCAAATTAGACTCCTCAATCTTCGATCTTCAAGAAACCCACCTCACCCCTAAAGATAGACACCTACTAGGGTGAAAGGGTAGAAAATGATATTCCAAACAAATGGAAATAAGAAAAAAGAAGGTGTAGCTATACTAATATCAGATAAAATATAATGCAAATGAAAAGTAATCAAAAAAGGCAAAGAAGACCACTTCTTACTTATCAAGGGAACAATCCAACAAGAGGATATCACAATCATCAATCTTTATGTACGAAACACAGGTGCACCACAATTCATAAAACAAACCTACTTGACAACAAAACAGAAATAATCACCAATGCCATCAAAATTGGGGACTTCAATACTCCACTATCAGCAATAGATAGATCATCCAAACAGAAAGTTAACAGGGAAGTGAGAGAGTTTAACAAAACCATAGGTCAATTAGACCTAACAGACATCTACAGAACATTTTATCCAAAATCCTCAAACTGTACATTCTTCTAAGCAGCCCATGAAAACTTCTCTAAAATAGATCACATAATGGATCACAAAGCCTGCCTAAATGTATTTAGGAAGATGGACATAATTTCCTGCATGATATCAGATCACAATGCTGTATTGCTAGGAAGTAACAATAAAAGATGTGCCAGGAATCCTATAAGCTCCTGGAAACTGAACAACACACTTTAAAACAATAAATTGGTAGTGAATTAAATAAAAACTGAAATAGCAAAGTTTCTAGAAATGAGTGACACTGAGAACACAATGTACCAAACCTTATGGAACACAGTGAAGGCAGTCCTCAGGGGAAAATTCATAGCACTAAATGCCTTCATAACAAAGGCAGAGAGATTCCAAATCGATAACCTAAACATCCACCTAAAGGCACTGGAAAAACAAGAATCCCACCCAGAAAGCTCCAGATGGAAAGAAATAATTAAGATGTGAACAGAAATTAATGAATGGGAAACTAAGAAAACAATTAATAAAACTGATGAAACAAATAATTGATTCTTTGAAAAATAAACAAGATTGATAAACCCCTGGTCAATTTAATCAAAAAAAAGAAAAGAAAAGAAATGCTTCAAATTAACAAAAGTGGAAATGAAAAAGGAGAGATTACAACATACAAGTGAAATTGGGAGAATCATCTAGACTTATTTCAAAAACCTCTACTCCACAAAACTAGATAATATAGAGAAAATGGATAAATTCCTGGACACTACAAGATTTCCTAAAAGAATGACAGATTTCTGTCAGAGAACTTGATGACCCACCAAAGGTTAGAGGTAAGACCCTACTGCTGAAGACACCATATGTGGTTGACACATAACATAGAGTGACATGGCTGGAAGCTGGAAGAGAGTCAGTCCCCAAACTGTCAGTGCATCTAGTGTCAGAAGATGGTACATGGGCGACTGGGGGAAAATGACCAATATCTGTCCAAGAAATTCATGGTCTAACCTACTTAGTAGCAAATGACCTGTTGTGATGCTCACACAAGTGCAATAGTGGCACACAGCCATGGTGGGAAATGAACTGCTCTTGATTTGGCTAACTGATCCATTCAGAGGAACAGAACCCATAGCTAGAGCTAGAAAAGAAGTCAGAACCAGATCCAAAAAGGAGCCTGTTCTCTATTATCAAGCTACCACCAATCATGGGCAACATGAGGGTCTACACCTATTAAATTCTCTCTAAAACAAAAATAATGGTTATGCCATTTATTTTATGCTAACTTTACTCTGTGTTGGAAAATCTGCTTCTCTTTTTCACAAAGACACAGATCCTAAGGACAGAACTACCCCATCATACCTCAAAAGGCCCCAGCTGAAATTAAGAATAATTGGGGAAACAAGCAAGTGTGCTTTTTTCTTGGTTAACCTGGTACCAGCACAAGGGTGAAGGAGATCAATAATCAACTTCTACCAAATCAGATACTCAGAGACACAGAGGCTCCCAACACTTCATCACTGAAGCAGACCAAAAATGAACCCAACATGGCTCAGGGAAATTTGCAGAAGACAGGGTGGAAAGAATGTCAGAGCCACACATGAGTCATGATACAAACAGACATTTCCTCCTACCCATAACTGAGGGCTAACCCCACAATGCATGACCCATATACCTCAACTAGGAGGGGCCAGAGGGACGGGGGAGGATAAGGAGGAGGCTAACAATGTTATCAACTTTGCTGTATTCACTGAGTACAAAACTAATTAAAAAAAGAAAAGAACAAAAAAATTCCTGGTCATATACCACCTACCAAAGCTTAAGTCAGAGCAGATTAATCTCCTTAACAAACCTATCAACCCCATTGAGATTGAAAAAGTAATTGAAAATCTCCCCAAAAAGAAGAGTCCAGGACCAGGTGGCTTTTCAGCTGAATTCTGTCAAAGCTTCATGGAAGAACTGAAACCAATATTTCTCAAACTGTGCTACACAATGGGAGAACAGGGAAAGACCCCAACTCCTTCTATGAAGCTGCTATCACCCTAATACCAGAAAAGGCAGATATGCAACAAGAAAAGAAAACTAGAGGCCTATTTTCCTGATAAACTTACATGCAAAGATCCTGAACAAAATCCTTACAAACTGATTTCAACACCACATCAAAAGCATTATCCACCTTGATCATGTAGGCTTCAGCCCAGGAATGCAAGGGTGGTTCAACATACAGAAATCTGTCAATGTAATACACCACTTAAATAAGCTTAAAAACAAAAACGAGGGCTGGAGAGATGGCTTAGTGGTTAAGCACTTGCCTGTGAAGTTTGAGGCTCTACTCCCCAAGACCCACGTTAGCCAGATGCACAAGGGGGCGCATGTGTCTGGAGTTTGTTTGCAGTGGCAGGAGACCCTGGAGTGCCCATTCTCTCTCTTTCTCTACCTGCCTCTTTCTCTCTATGCCTGTGTCTCTCAAATAAATAAATAAAAATAAAACAAAAAGATTTTTTTAAAACCACATGGTCATTTTGATAGATGTAGAAAGGGTCTTTGACAACATACTTCAATGATCAAAACATTGGAAAGAATAGGCATGGATGGTTTATATCTCCACATGATAAGGGCTATATATAAAGCCCAAATAATACTTAAAGGAGAAAGACTGAAGAAATCACCATTGAGATCAGGAACAAGACAGGGTTGTCCACTCTCACATCTGCTCTTCAACATAGTACTGGAAGTCCTAGCTCAAGCAATGACACAGGAGAAAGCAATAACAGGAATACAAATTGGAAAGGAAGAAGTTAAGTTAGCCCTATTTGCAGATAACATGATACATAAGAGACCCAAGAACCTCCATGTCAAAACTCTTAAAGGTGATTAGTTACTTCAGCAAAGTAGCAGGATACAAAATCAAGGTACAAAAATCAGTAGCCTTCCTATATGCAAAAGACAATGATACAGAGAAAGAAATAAGTGATTGTCCCCTTTTCAGTAGTAACAAAAAATAAAATAAAATATCTTGGAATAATATTAACTAGGGATGTGAAAGACCTATACAATGAAAATATAAAAACATTTTATAATCATGGAAAATGTTAATAAAAATTGAGAAAAAAAAAAAAAAGCAAAGCTGGGCATGGTGGTGCAGGCCTTTAATCCAGCACTCGGGAAGCAGAGGTAGAAGGATTGCCGTGAGTTTGAGGCCACCCTGAGACTCCATGGTGAATTCCAGCCTGAGTGAGACCCTACTTTGAAAAACCAAAAAAAAAAAACAATGGCTGGAGGGATGGCTTAGTGGCTAAGGTGTTTGCCTGCAAAGCCAAAGGACCCAGGTTCAATTCCCCAGGACCCACGTTAGCCAGATGCACAAGGTGGCACATGCATCTGGAGTTCATTCTCTGGCCTGCCCATTGTCTCTCTCTCTCTCTTTCTTCCTCTTTCTCTCTGTAAAATAAATAAATAAAAATAAAATATTTTTTTAAAAGTAAAAAAGAAAAGAAAATATAAAAACATTCCAGAAAGAAATTGAGGGGAACTTGAGAAAATGGACCAACCTCCCATGCTCCTGAATATAATTAACATTGCGAAAATGGCAGTCTTACCAAAGGCAACATACAGATTTAATGCAATAGCAATAGAAATCCCAACACTTTTATTCACAGAGATAGAAAAGAACGATCTCAAAATTGCAGAAGGCCACAATACCCAAGCATATCCTCAGCAAAGAAACATCCCTGGAGGCATCACCACACCTGATCTAAAGTTACATTACAGAGCCGGGCATGTAGGCGCACGCCTTTAATCCCAGCACTCAGGAAGCAGATGTAGGAGGATTACCGAGAGTTCAAGGCCACCCTGAGATTACATAGTGAATTCCAGGTCAGCCTGAGCCAGAGTGAGACCCTACCTCAAAAAACCAAAATAAATAAATAAAGTTACATTTCAAAGCCATAGTAATAAAAACAACATGGTACTGGCATAAAAATAGGATTATAGGCCAACAGAACAGAATTGAGGACTGGGACTTTGGGTCAAGTAACTACAACTACTTGATATTTAACAAAGGCCCTAACAATGTAGGATGGAAAAAAGGCAGCATCTTCAACAAATGGTGCTTGACAAACTGTGTAACCATATGTAAGAAAACGAAACTCAATCCACACATCCCACCATACACAAAAATCAAGTCCAGGGCTGGAGAGATGGCTTAGCGGTTAAGCGCTTGCCTGTGAAGCCTAAGGACCCCGGTTCGAGGCTCGGTTCCCCAGGTCCCACGTTAGCCAGATGCACAAGGGGGCGCACGCGTCTGGAGTTCGTTTGCAGAGGCTGGAGGCCCTGGCGCGCCCATTCTCTCTCTCTCCCTCTATCTGTCTTTCTCTCTGTGTCTGTCGCTCTCAAATAAATAAATAAATAAATAATTTAAAAAAAAAAAAAATCAAGTCCAAATGGACCAAAGACCTCAATATAAGACCAGAATCTCTACTACTACTGGAAGAAAAACTAGGAGGAACTTTCCATGATATAGGAATGGGAAAAGACTTCCTGAACAAAATCCCAGTAGCTCAAGAACTTAACCACTCAACTATTGGGATCTCATGAAGCTGAAAAGTTTCTTCATAGACAAACATACAATAAGCAAAGCCAATAGATTACCCACAGATTGGGAGAAATTTTTTGCCAGCTATACAACTGACAGAGGCCTAGTTTTTAGAATCTACAAAAACCTAAACAATAAAAGTCCAACAACCCACTCACAAAATGAAGCAAAGAACTGTGCAGGGAGTTCTCAGAGGAAGAAATACAAATGGCAAACACACACTTATGAAACTATTCTTTATCTCTAACCATCAGGGAAATGCAAATTAAAACAACTATGAGATTCCACCTTACCCCAATAAGGATAGCAAACATTAAAAAATCAGATGAAAAGAAATGCTGGCAAGGATGTGGAGAAATAGGAACCCTCATTTGCTATTGGTAGGAATGAAAGCTGGTACAACCACTATGGAAAGCAATATAGAGACTCCTAAAAAGGATGGCTATAGAGTTAACAGACCCTTTTATTCCCTTATTGGGCATTTACCCTAAAAGCTCCATGCCCCTTCAGAGATTTGCTCAACCATGTTCAAAGCTGCTCAATTCATAGTAGCTAAGAGCTGAAATCAACCCAGATGTCCATCATTAGAGGAATGGATAACCAAGATGTGGTATATCTACACAATGGAATTCTACATAGCAGTAAGGAAAAATGACATCATGAAATTTGAAGAAAAATGGTCAAACTTGGAACAGATCATTCTCAGTGAACTCACCCAATCATAGAAAGATAATCATTTCATGGTCTCACTCATCTGTGGCTCCTGATCTGAATTTGCCTTAATATGCTGACACATCTAATAAGCATCTCGAGGACTGGACAATAGACAGAGTGGGAGGGGAGGGGAGGGGGAAGGCGGGGAGGGACACAAAACTGGACCCAAATGGCAATGGTACCATAAACTTCTATATCCTAAAAGACAGACTAAATTGTTGAACCTTCATTCCTCAGAGGGAATATCTGAATCACAGAGTCCTGGAGAGTGTATGATGAAGACTAACCTTAATCTTCTCCTTTCTCTCTCTCTCTGTCTCTCTCTCTATCTCTCCCTCCCTCTTCTGTCTTTGTCCTTTATATTATCTATCCTCTTCTTCCTTCTTTCCCTTAGCTCTAGCTTATAACTCCCAGTACCAGCATGTGGGTTACGTCCACAATGAGCTGTTGATCAGAGAGACCCACAACATTTCCCAAAAGAAGACAGATTTCTGTCAGAGCACTTAATTACCCACCAGAGGTTAGTGGTAAGGCCCTACTTCAGAATACACTATATGCTGTTGGTACTGACCATGGAGGGACCTGGCTGGAATCTGTCCCCAGATAGTTCATCTAGTGCCAGGAGGTGCTACATGAGCAACTGGGAGAAAATGACCAATATCTGTCTGAGCAACTCATGTCTAAGCTACTCATGATGCTCACCCAAGTGCAATAGCAGCACACAACCACGGTGGGTAACCAACTGCTCTTGATTTGGATAATGAATCTACTCAGTGGAAAGGAGCCCATAGCTGAATATGGGAAACAAGTCAGAACCATATACAAAAAATGAGCCTGCTCTCCATTATCAAGCTCCCAGCAATCATGTGGGCTACAAGAGTGCCTACACCTATTAAATCATCTCCAAAATAATAATGGTCATCCCATTTATCCAGTTCTGACTTCATTCTCCATTGGAGACTTTGATTCTCTTTTTCAGGTGGAAGCAGATCCTGAGGAGAGAATCAGCCTATCGTACCTCAGGAGGGCCCCAGCTAAAACTTTAGAGTAATTGGGGAAATGAGCAAGAGTGCTGCTTTCTTGGTGAACCTGGTACCAGCACAAGGGTGAAGGAGATACACATAGAAAACATTCAACAATTGCCAAACCAGATATCCAGAGACACAGATGCTCCCAAGACCTCATCACTGAAGTAAACCTAAAAGACCCAACATGGCTCAAGTAAATTCGTGGAAGAGGGGGTGAAAAGATTGTTAGAGCCACAAATTAGGACATTATCCAAAGAGACATTGCCTCTTACTCAAAACTGATGGCTACCACCACAATGCACACAACCTATAGTCCCCAACATGGAGGGTCCCTGCAGAGGAGGGAGGAGGCTAACGATGGTACCAACATGGCTGTATACGCACTGTGTACATAACTAAATAAATAAAATAACGAGTTACAACTGAGAAGCAGGTGTCTATGTTACTAACAGAAATAGACTGTAACAAATCCTATACTGCCAAACATCTACCCCACCCCTTTCCTTCTCTTGGCAGTAGACCTCTTCAGCAACCATTCTTAGCCAACATCAGCATAAAATTACATTTATTAATTTGTTTAGCAAAATAACATCAGATTTGGTATATCAGCAATCGTTTTCCTGGATTTGACCTTTCAGGTGTTGGTGTGTCTTTTAATTTCCCCTGTTTATTTTGTCTCTAGAGCTCTGTGACCATGAAAGGAAGTTACCGGAGTCTCATTCGGGGTAGCCACAGAAGCAAGTGTCTTAAACAGTACTCGTACTGTGTGTGTTTAGGCTCGTGGAAATTCGACAGCTTAAAGACCAACTTACTCCAAAGTTCAATGCTGAAATCACACAAAGCTGACAGCCAACCTGATGACTGCAGTTTGCCCTCCCAGCGCTTGCGCAGGGCTCCTTCTCTTCCTAGGTGCGCGCGCCCTCTGGTGGTCAAAGCTTCAACTGCAGCAGGAGCAGCCAAACTGAAGGCTAGAGGAAAAGTTCCACTCAGTGAGAAACGCTGATCATGCCAAAATTGGAATCCTTCTATGATTCTTGAGATTATTCACATTCCAACTGTCAGAGGAGCTAATTTTAACTTTTTAACAAGCAGGAGTGTGGGGTTTTTACTAGAATATCTCTTCTCGGGGGAGAAATTGCATTCTAATTTGACAAAATAATGCTGGGAAAAGATTGGAGTGTTACCTGAGACATGGTTATCAAAGCGAACCATTGTCACCCTTTGTCCTTAATCTGACTCTTATTTACTTAGCAAGAAAAGTCGTGGATCTGGGCTCTGGGAAAGTCCACCTTGCTCAATTCTATTCTTTTTCTTTTGTGACATTGGAATAGAAATTTCTGTAAGTACTGACCTATATCCCCGGCCTCCATCTTTTTTTTTTCATTCTTCTTTTTATAGTTTTTCTTTGAGATGATATCTCACTATGTTGTGTAGGCTGGCCTCAAATTCCCTGGGACTACAAGGGTGCATATCATCTCACAGCTTTACTCACTCTTAGAATGTGAAGTCCTTACTTCCAGAAGTGAAACTTTGTATTTTGAGGTGTCAACATTAACTAAATTATATCTATCAGTTTCTGCAGTTTTGTTATCCCCTCTACTATTTATAAACAAGAGAAGTTATCCTATATAAAAATATAAGGATATCCGAATATGGGAAAAAATTAAGCCTCCATGATCTTACCATTTACAACAACTCTTATAATTGTAATATTTCTTTTTCCTCCTTTTATGTAGTACATTTCCACAATAGATATATGCATAGTGTATATCTTATCTGTGTATTGTATTAATTTATTATTTTGCTTTATTATATTACAATATGGTATGCAATATAATTATTTTGTTACTTTATGTCCATAGTGTGGTGGTTTGAATGTAAAAATATCCCCCCATAGACTCATGTGTTTGAATACTCAATCCTCAGTTGGTGACACTGTTTGGTAAGTTTGTGGAACCTTTAGAAGGTGAAACCTTGCTAGAGGGAGTGTGACACTGGATATGGGATCTGAGCCCCATTTGGAGCTCTCACTTGCTACTTCCTCCCTCTGCTGTGGATGTGATCTGGCTTTTCTGTTCCTGCCATGCTTTCCCACCACAATGGAAACTTCCCAGTGAAACTGTAAGCCAAAATAAACCCTTTCCTTCCATAACTGCTTCTGATCTGGATGTTGTCCTAGGGATGAGAAAGTGACTGCTATACATAGAGTCATTTTGAATATGTTGACAAATCTTACTTTGAATTATATTAACAGAATATGTAATAGCTGTACTTAATTACAAAAAGCTGGACTAAAGGGGGCTGGAGGTATGGCTTAGCAGTTAAGGAGTTTGTCTGCAAAGCCAAAGGATCCAGGTTTGATTCCCTTAGTGCCCAAGTTATCCAGATTCACAAGGAGTTCACGCATCTGGAGTTCTTAGCAATTATGAATTGAGCATCTATAAACATGGTTGAGTGAATATCTCTGCACTGAGGCTTGGAACACTTAGTAAAGGAATAACAGGGACTGTTGGTAACTATATAGTCAACCTTTTTAGGAGCCTTCATATTGCTTTCCATATTGGTTGTACCATCTTACATTCCCAGGAACAATGAATGAGGATTTCTATTTCTCCACACCCTTACCAACATTTGTTTTCATTTGATTTTTAATGTTTGCTATCCTTACTGGGATAAGGTGGACTCTCATAGTTGTTTTAATTTGCATTTCCCTGATGGTTAGGGATGTTGAACTTTTTTTTTTTTTTTTTTTTTTGGTTTTTTGAGGTAGGGTCTCACTCTAGCCCAGGCTGACCTGGAATTCACTATGGAGTCTCAGGGTGGCCTCGAACTCACAGCGATCCTCCTACCTCTGCCTCCCAAGTGCTGGGATTAAAGGCGTGCGCCACCACGCCCGGCTTTATTTTTTTAAGTATGTGTTTTCCATTTGTATTTATTCCTCTGAGAACTACCTGTTCAGTCCTCTGCCCCACTTAGTGAGTGGGTTGTTTAATTTTTTTATTGTTTAGGTTTGGGGCTTCTTTGTAGATTCTAGAAATAAGGCTTCTGTCAGTTGTATACCCAGCCAAAGTTTTCTCCCATTCTGTGGGTAGTTGATTGACTCTTCTTATTGTGTGTTTGCCTGTGAAAATTTTTTTCATCTTCCAGAGATTCCAATGGTTGAGTGATTGCATAAGTTCCTGAACTACTGGAGTTTTGTTAAAGAAGTATTTTCACACTCCTATATCGTGGAAAGTTCCTCCTATTTTTTCTTCCTGTACTAATATTTCCAGCCATAAATTGGGGTTTTTGATCCATTTGGACTTGATTTTTGTACATGGAGAGATGTGTGGGTCTAGTTTCATTTCCCTGCATATGATTATCCAGTTTGTCCAACACCATTTGTGGAAGATACTATTTTTTTTCCCAGTCAAAATTGTTAGGGCCTTTGTAAAATATCAAGTAGCCATTGTTACTTGGCCTAAAGACCAGATACTTTATTTTGTTCAATTGGTCTATAATCCTGTTTTGATGCCGGTACCATGCTGTTTTTGTTACTATGGCTTTGTAATATAGCTTTAGTTCATGTATGGTGATGCTTCCAGAGGTATTTCTTTTACTGAGGATATGCTTGGATATTGAAGGCCTGCTGTCATTCCATATGAATTCAGAGATCATTTTTTTCTATCTCTGTAAAGAATAATGCTAGGACTTTTATTTTTATTTATTTATTTATTTTATTGCATTAAATTTGTATATTGCTTTTGGAAAGATGGCCATTTCCACAATGTGAATTCTGCTTATCCAAGAGCATGAGAGAACTTTCCATCTTCTCAGATCTTCCTCAATTTCTTTCTTGAACATTTTTTATATTTTCAATATATAAGTCTTTCACATCCTTGGTTGGTGCTATTCCAAGATACTTTGTGTGTGTGTGTGGTGTGTGTGTGTGTGTGTGTGTGTGTGTGTGCACATGCATGTGCAGGCGTGAGCACACGCTATTGAAAATAGGACAATGTCGCTAATTAATTTTTTTATTTTTTTATTTTTTTATTAATTAGTTTTGTATTCAGAAAATACAGCTAGCTTGGTACCATTTTAGGCTCATCTGTGATCTACCCCCTCCGCTGGCCCTTCCTTGTTGAGGTATATGGGTCATGCATTCTGGAGTTAGCCCACAGTTATGGGTAGGATAAATGTCTCTGCATATCATGACCCAACATGTGCTTCTGACATTCTTTCCGCCCCCTCTTCCTCAAAATTTCCCTGAGCCATGTTGGGTTCATTTCTGGTCTGCTTCAGTGATGAGGTGTTGGAGGCCCCTGGGTCTCTGGCTCTCTGATTTGGTAGGAGCTGATTTTTCTCTGTGTTGATCTCCATCACTCTGTGCTGGGACCCAGTTCACCAAGAAAGCAGCACCCTTGCTTGTTTCACCAATTTTTCTTAGTTTCAACCAGGGCCTTTTGAGGTATGATGGGGTGGCTCTTTCCTTAGATCTACATCTATCTGAAAAAGAGAAGCAGATTCTCCAGTGGAGAGTAAGTTAGCACCAGGACAAATGAGATAATCCTTACTTTTTTTATAGAGAATTTAATAGGTGTTAGCCCTCTTGTACCCCATGATTGGTGGTAGCTTGATAATGGAGAGTGGGCTTTTGTTTGGATATGGTTCTGACTTGTTTCCCAGCTCCAGCTATGGGTCCTATTCCACTGAGGGGATGAGTTAGCCAAATCAAGAGCACTGGGTTCCCCACCATGGCTGTGTGCCACTATTGCAATTGTGTGGGCATCACAACAGGTTTTTGCTGCTAAGTAGGTTAGACCATGAATTGCTTGGACAGATATTGGTCATTTTCCCCTAGTCGTCCATGTAGTACCTTCTGGCACTAGAAGCTGTCTGGGGACTGACCTTCTCCTGGCTTCTAGCCACACCACTCCATTTTACATGTCAACCACATAAGGTGTCTTCAGCAGTAGAGTCTTACCACTAACCTTTGGTGGGTCATCAAGTACTCTGATAGAAATCTGTCTTTCTATAAGGAAACCTCGTAGGTCTCCCTGATCAAAAGCTCATTGTGGATGATAGCCACATGGTGGTACTGGGAGTTACAGGTCAGTGCCCATTAAGAAAAGGAAGAAAAAGATAACTAATATACAAGAGTTAGAGAGAAGAGAGAGAGAAGCAGAGGGAGGGAGGGAGGCTGAAGAGATTTAGGTTAGACTTCATCCTACCCTCTCCAGTGTCTTGTGGTTCAGGTGTTCCCTCTAAGGGCCTAGTGAAAGTTTAGCCATTTGGTCTGCCTTTTAGGAAGTAGAAGGTACCATTGCTGTTTGGGTCTAGATTTGTGTCTCCCCCCCCCCCCAATGCCCTCCCCTCCCTCCATACCCATCCTATTGTCTAGTCTACAAGATGCTTGCTAGGTATGTAAGGCATCTTGGGTAGATTCAGGTTAGGTGCTGTAGATGAGGGAGACTATGTGGCAATTTTTTTCTGTGATTGGGTGAGTTCACTGAGAATGATCTGTTCCAGGTTCAACCATTTTTCCTCAAATTTCTTTGTGTCATTTTTTTCTTACTGCTGTATAGAATTTCATTGTGTAGATATACCACATTTAGTTATCCATTCTTCTAGTGATGGACATCTGGGTTGGTTCCAGCTCTTAGCTATTACAAATTGAGCCACTACAAACATGGTTGAGCAAATCTCTCTGGCCTGTGGTTTGAAGGTTTTAGGGTAGATGCCCAGTAAGGGTATAACTGGATCTGTTGGTATCTCCATAGTCAGTTTTTTTCAGGAGTCTCCATATTGATTTCCGAAGTGGTTATACCATCTTACAATCCCACCAACAGTGGATGAGTGTTCCTACTTCTCCACAACCTCGCCAGCATTTATTTTCATTTGATTTTTTGATGTTTGCTATCTTTATTGGGGTAAGGTGGAATCTCATAGTTGTTTTAATTTGCATTTCCCTGATGATTAGGGATGATGAACATTTTCTTAAGTGTGTGTTTGCCATTTGTATTTCTTCCTCTGTGAACTGCCTGTTCAGCTCTTTGCCCCATTTTGTGAGTGGGGTGTTTGACTTTTTACTGTTTAGATTATTGACTTCTTTTTAGATTCTAGAGATTAGGCTTCTGTCAGTTGGATAACCCACAAATATTTTCTCCCATTCTGTGGGTAATCTATTGGCCTTGCTTATTGTGTGCTTGTCTATAAAGAAACTCTTCAGCTTTATGTGATCCCATTGGTTTAATGACTGTTTAAGATCACATGCTACTGGGGTTTTGTTCAGGAAGTCTTTTTCCATTCCTATATCAGGAAAGTACTTCCTAAATTTTCCTCCAGTAGTATTTGAGTTTCTGGTCTTATATTGAGGTTTTTGGTCCATTTGGACTTGAGTGTAGTGCATGGTGAATTGTGTGGATCAAGTTTCAGTTTCCTGCATATGGTTATCCAGTTTGTCCAGCACCATTTGTTGAAGTTGCTATCTTTTTTCTAGCCTATATTGTTAGGGCCTTTTCGAATATCAAGTAGCTATAGTGGCTTGACCCAAAGTCCAGGTCCTCAAGTGTATTCCATTAGTCTATACTCCTGTTTTTTTGCCAGTACAATGCTGTTTTTATTACTATGGCTTTGTAATATAGCTTTAGATCAGGTATGGTGTTACCTCCAGAGGTATTTCTTTTGCTGAGGATATGGTTGGGTATCCAAGGCCTTCTGCCTTTCCATATGAACTTTGAGATCATTTTTTCTATCTCTGTGAAGAACAATGTTGGAATTTTAATTGTAATTGCATTAAATCTGTATATTGCCTTTGGTAGGATTGCCACTCTGGCGGGGGAACACTGGGACCCGAAAGTAGTCTGCACTCCCCTGCAACAGGACAATGATGGATGGCCAGCGCAGCAGACAGGTAGGGGATGGCACCTGAGCTGGCATAAGCGACCAACACAGTCTGAGCTTGTGTGGCAGTTGCTGTGGGCCTGGGCGCGCTGAATGTGCAGCAGCCAGAGCAGTAAGTGAGTGTGCAGTGCAGTCTAAGCTTCCACACACAGGGATGGTCGGCGTGTGGCGCTGTGGATATGGCAGCTACTTGCGGGGAGGGGTGGGCTACCTGCCTGCAAGGGAATCAGTGATTCCCTGTTTTTCCCTCTCTGTTCCCTCCCACTGGAAATCTATTGGAGTTGCTCTCCCCTAAAAGACCCAGTGAGCACTTAATGTCTTGCCTTTCTTTCCCTGGGATCTGCAGGGCAGCTAGGCAGTTGCCATCTTGGCCAGAAGTCTCTAATTTCTTTCTCTTTATCTTTGTCCTGTGCATATAGAAAGAGGCTACTGATTTTTATACATTGGTTTTGTATCCTGCTACTTTGCTGAAGGAATTAGTCACCTTTAAGAGTATTGGGATGGAGGTTCTCAGGTCTTATTTGTAGAATCATGTTGTCTGAGAGTAGGGCTAACTGAACTTGTTCCATTCTAGTTTGTATCCCTTTTATTTCTTTCTCCTGTCTTATTGCTTGAGCTATCACTTCCAGTACTATGTTGAAGAGCAGAGGTGAGAGTGGACATCCCTGTTTTGTTCCTGATCTCAATGGGAATTCCTTAAGTCTCTCCCCATTAAGTATTATTTGGACTTTAGGAGCTTTATATGTAGCCTTTATTATGTTGAGATATAAGCCATCCATGCCTATTCTCTCCAATGTTTGTCATGAAGTGATGCTATATTTTGTCAAAGGCCTTTCTACATATATCATGTAGTTTTGGGTTTAAGCTTATTTATGTGGTGTATTAAATTGACAGATTTCTGTATATTGGACCACCTCTGCATTCCTGGGATAAAGCCTACATGATCAACGTGGATAATGCTTTTGATGTGTTGTTGATTTCGGTTTGCACAGTTTTGTTCAGGATCTTTGCATCTAAGTTCATCAGGGAAATGTGCCTATAGTTTTCTTTATTGTGGCATATCTGCCTTTTTGTTTGGTACTAGGGTGATAGTAGCTTCATAGAAGAAGTTGGGGAGCTTTCCCTATTCTCCAGTTGTGTAGCACAGTTTGAGAAAAATTGGTTTCAGTTATTCCATGAAGGTTTCATAGAATTCAGCTGAAAAGCCATATTGTCCCGGACTCTTCTTTTGGGGGATGTTTTTGATTATCTTTTTAATCAAATCTTTTTTTAGTAGATTAATCTTCTCTGAGTTCAACTTTAATAGGTGGTATGTGTCCAGGAATTCATCAATTTCCTTCAGATTATCCAATTTTGTGGAGTAGAGGTTTTGAAAACACATCCTGATGATTGTTCCAATTTCACTTATGTCTGTTTTTGATCTCTCCTTTTTCATTTCTAATTTTGTTAATTTGAAGCCTCTCTCTCTTTTCTTTTTTGTTTTTGTTTTTGTTTTTGTTTGTTTGTTTGTTTGTTTGTTTGTTTTTGTTATTTGAGGTAGAGTCTCACTCTGGTCCAGGCTGACCTGGAATTAAGTATGTAGTCTCAGGGTGGCCTCAAACTCTCAGCAATCCTCCTACCTCTGCCTCCTGAGTGCTAGGATTAAAGGCATGCACCACCATGTCCGGCTCTCTCTCTTATCTTAATGAAATTGGCCAGGGGTTTATCAATCTTATTCACTTTTTCAAAGAACCAGCACTTTGTTTCATCAATTTTATAAATTGTTTTCTTAGTTTCCAATTCATTAACTTCTGCTCAGATCTTGAATATTGCTCTCCATCTGGAGCCTTTTGGGTTGGATTCTTCTTGTTTTTTCCAATGCCTTTATGTGAAGGGCTAGGTTATTGATTTGGGATCTCTCTGTCTTTTTTTATGAAGACATTTAGTGGCAGGAATTTTCTCCTAATGACTGCCTTCATTGTGTCCCATAAGTTTTGCTGCAATATGTTTTCATTGTCATTTCATTTTAAGAATTTTGAAATTTCAGTTTTTATTTCATCCACTACACATTTATTGTTTAAATGTGTTCAGTCTCCAGGAGCTGATGGAGTTACTGGTGCATCTCTTGTTAGTTTCTAGCACTATAGCATTGTGATCTGATATCATGCATGAAATTAGGTGGATTTTCCTAAATAAATGGAGGCAGGCCTTATGGCCCAGTATATGATCTATTTTAGAAAAGATTCCATGGGCTGCTGAGAAGAATGTGTAGTCTGTAGATTTGGGGTAGAATGTTCTGTAGATATCCATTAGGTCTAATTGATCTACAATGTTGTTGAGCTTTCCTACTTCCCTGCTGATTTTCTGTTTGGATGTTCTGTCTATTGTTGATAGATGAGTACTGAAGTCCCCAACTATGATTGCACTAGTGTTTATTTCCATTTTGTTGTTAAATAGGTTTTGTTTTATGAATTGTGGTGCACCTGTGTTTGCTGCATAAATATTAATGATTGTGATATCCTCTTGTTGGATCATTCTCTTGATGAGTATGAAGTAGCCTTCTTTGACTTTATTGATCACTTTTGGTTTGAAGTTTATTTTACTCAATATTAGTGTAGCAATGTCTTTTTGTTTCCTATTTGTTTGCTTGGAATATCATTTTCCACCCTTTCATCCTGAGTAGGTATCTGCCATTAGGGGTGAGGTGGGTTTCTTCAAAACAGCAGATTGAGGGGCCTATTTTTCTGATACATGATGTTAACTTATGTCTCTTGATGGGTGAATTAAGGCCTTTAGTATTGAGGATAATAACTGTGAGATTTGATTTAATCCCTGCCATATTGTGGTGGTTTATGTGGTTTGGTGTTTTTCTTGGACTGTGTAGTTTTTTGCACCTACTCTGGGTTTGGTTATTGTGATGTGCTTCATGTAGGCACTTGAAGTTGGTTGACTCTGTGGGTTTGGTTTTGTGTTCATATAGTTGTAAAGCTGAGTCTTATTGTGAAAAGTTTTTCTTTCACTATATATTATGAGGGATACATTTGGTGGGTAGAGTAGTGTGAGTTGGAAGTCATAGGTTCTTAGACTTTGCAGTGTTCCATTCCAGACCCTTCTGGCTTGCAGGATTTCCATTGACGAGTCTGAAGTAATTCTGATGGGGTTACCTTTATATGTAATATGTTTTTTTCTCCCTAGCTGCTTTTAGGACTTTTTCCTTGTTATTAATGTTTACATTCTTAATGATAATGTGCCTTGGAGAATTTCTCCTTTGGTTCAGTCTGTTTGGAGTTCTGTTAGCTTCTTGTATCTTGATCAGACGCCATTTTGAAAGGATGGGAAAGTTTTCTTCAATAATTTTGTTGAATAACCTCTCCATGCCTTGGGTTTGAATTTTTTCTCCTTGAGGTATACCCATGATCCAAATGTCGGGATGTTTGAAGGTATCCCACAGCTCCCTCATGTTCTGTTCACAATTTTTTTTAACTTATTCAAATTTTTGGACTCATGAACTGTTTCTTCTGTGTTGTCTTCCAGTTCTGAGGTTCTGTCCTCCACATGACTGACTCTGTTCTTGAGAGCTTCTAAAGTGGGATTGGACTTGTTCAATTTGGTTTGTATTTTCTATTGCCTTTTTCTGTGTATTATCCATCCTGTTGAGTTCCTTTTTCATGTTGTTTTCTGATTTTCTTAATTCTTGTAATTCATCCTTGCATTTATTTATGTCTTCATTGAGTTTAACCAGCTGATTATTGAGGTACTCTCTTTTTCTCTCTCTCCTTCAGATCACTTAAATGTCCTTGTAAGACTTTCTGGTTTTTTGTTTGTTTGTTTGTTTGTTTTGTTTTTTTCTGTTAGGTCTAGTCTTGCAAGGATAGCATTCATACAATTTTTGGACCTTTGATGATTTTCTGCAAGTTTTGCTAACTGCTCAGCCATGGCTGCATACCTTGTGTCTTCATTCTGGGGTTCTGATCCTGTTGTCTCTTCTATGTTTTGATTAGAGACATCCATTGTGAGACTGGGCAACATTGTTGGATTTACTTTCATTTGATTTTTCATGTTATTCCTTTTGGCTGTGGTCTGCCCATCACAGTGTGGGAATTTTATTTAACTCAGGAGGAAGCTGTACTTTACCCTTGAAGTATCTTCAGTGATTATTCCCTTTTATGTTTTACTAGATTAAGCTTCTGATGGCAAGGGGTCCTGTCTTCTCAGGTGGGAGGACTCCCTGTGGAGGACGTCAGGGGGACCTAAAGACCTGGTGGAGGGTCGGCCACTGGAGGTCTACTAGGACCTGTAGACTCTAATGGCCCCACTGATCTTTTCTTTCCTTTCCCACGAGGTGAAGCATGGTTAGGCAGATGCCATCTTGACCGGAAGTTCCATATATAATATTTTTATTCAAAATCCCTCCTAATCAATTTTGTATGTGAAATTTTGGGAACAATTTGATAGCTATATTTTAGTCACATTAGAATTATCTTAACATATGCCACACAATGGTATGAATTTTGCAGACAAATAGTAATGCATGTTGTGAAAATATGACTATGGGTATTTAATGCCATAAATAATATTTATTTTATTTCTACTCCAGACCATAATATTGGTGTGCATGTACAAAGATGGTCATGCCTAACATGGTCCAAAGCATTGTCTTCTGTCCTTCTCATTACTGGAAAATGATAGATTTCATTCTCCATTCAAAATTTGTAATTACTGTTGAGAAGAAAAAAAAAACTTATGAGTGGTAAATTTAAATATACAGCCTTCAAAACTTTACAGGAAAGAAAGTTGCTATAAAATTTTGTTTCAAAAATGTTTCTTTGTCACTGCTTTCATTTAAAAATTAACAAAAGGGCCACTGCATGAATATGAAATTATGGTATTCTGAAAAAATCTTTCTGTGATTAAAATTTGTGACCCTCGTGTTCTAATTTTGTTTTATTATCTGCCATATGAAAATGTATTAATGTGAATTTCTCTTCTGTATACACATTATCATACCAAGGCCTTTAATTGCTCTCATTTTATCAAACAAATTTAAAAGTCCAATATATATGGAAGCAACATAAAGGCATGTGGCTGTCAACCACATCGTCATCATGGAGGTAATCAATAAACACTAGTATATGGAGCACTTAGTGCCAAGCACTGTGTGGAATGATTCACATTTATGTTTCTATTAACTTTTCATGAAACTTCTTTTTCTAAAGTGTTTTTTTGTAATTTACTTGTCCTTGTGGAGTGTGTGTGTGTGTGTGTGTGTGTGTGTGTGTGTGTGTGTGTGTATGGGCATGCCAGGATCTTTTGCCACTGCAAATGAATGCCAAATGCTTGTGTTCCTTTTGCATCTGGTTTTACCTCAGTGCTAGGGAATTGGACCCAGGCTGGCAAGTTTTGCATACAAATACCTTTAACCACTAAGCCATCTCACCAGCACCTCATAAAACTTTTTGAACTAGAAATAATGAGTTGCTCATTTACTAGCGGAGACACAGATCAGTCATAATTCAGCTCTGAGTTCCCCCTTTCAGAGTTCAGTCATGACCATTTACTGCCTGATGTGTTTCCTGTGACCAAGAGAAACGATAGACTTGGGTGCCTTTCTGCTCTTTCTTTCCTTTCCTTTTCTGTGTCTATATGGACTCTGGTTTGTCTTCTACACAAAGCTCTATTTATCCTAAACTATCCTGGAGTTTGTTTTCCTCAACCCCGAGGATTCTCAAGTCCATGTTATCTTGAGATAATTTCATTCAGTATTAGAAGATTATCCAAAGTATTATTTCCAACCAAGTAAACATATCCAGTCTTGATCTCTCCTGTATCTGCAGACCTAGGTATCCAACTGCCTGGCTAGCAAGTATACTGGAATATCTAGGAGATATTCCAAATTTTAAAAGTCTAGACAGAAATCTGTACTCCTCCCTGCCCCATGTCAGATGAGTCTCCTCTACTTCCAGTACTAGTGGAAATACGATCTTGAATCGCCTAGACAATCAGATCCCAAATTCAGGAGTCAGACTGTATCTGCTCTGTTCCACAGACTTCACCTTCATCTATATGGCAAAGCCTGTCAGCTTTGTCTTTACAGCAACCTCACCTACCACTTCCTCTGCAGCAGCTACCCAAGACAGTGTCTCCATTATTTGGTGTTTCCAACATACCTAAATTGCTACAGTAATTGCTTTCCCATTATTGCTTCTTTACCACTCAAACTCAGACTATTTTTCAAACAGGATCCAGAATGTTTCTCAAAGACACATACTAAATGTCACCCTCTTCAGCTCAAATTCTGTATTGGATTTCCATTTTATTAAGAACAAGTCCAAATTATTCACCAGTACCCACTAGACCCTTCATAATGTAGATTTATCCTTTGGATCTGTTATTCACCATTCCTCTCAACCCATCTACCATGACAGCACTACTTCTCTTGCTGTCTACTGAATACCATAACCTCACCTCTTTCAGACTTAGGGTCTCTGCCTGGCTGTTTCTCCAGATTTTGGTGCGGACCTTTTGTTAGCTTATCAAGCTGAGGCACCTTTTCTCAAACTACAGCATTCATTCGCGTAGTATATAATGTGGTCTGCTCAGCCAAGTTTTGTTTTTTTTTTTCTGAATAGCTCTATTAGCATAGCATAGCATAAGTTTATTTCTTTTTTGACAATTTAACAAATCTTTATATTTTTTATTTATTTATTTGCAAGCAGAGAGAGACATTGAGAAGAGAGACAGACAGAGAGGATGGGTGTGCCAGGCAGGCCCTCCAGATGCTACAAACTCCAGATGGTTATGCCACATTGTGCATCTAGCTTTACATGGGTACTGGGGAATCAAAACCAGGTCATTAGGCTTTGCAGGCTAGTGCCTTAACTGTTGAGCCACCTCTCCAGTCCCTGATTTAACAAATCTTTATGGGCCTACTACCAATGTGACCAATTTGTATCAGAGATAAGATTTTAATCTTCAGGTTCTCCAAAATCCATAAGAACAACAGTCCCTGGAAGAGAGAGATTTAGATGTTATATGGACCCCAAGAAGCAAGATGCTCTGAAGATGTGGGTAGCCACATAGATCTTCATTCGGAGACACAGTTTAACATACACTCTAACATATGTGTGTGCGGGAAATAACACAATGGGGTCTGGAAACTTCTAACAAGCTTGGCTATAGTCAAGTGTTTTAAAGACATTTTTCCCAGATCTTAGGTTATTGTAAATAGATTTGCTCCCAAAGTACTGTAAATGTTCCTTTTAAAATGAAAACAGTCTGTGATATTTTTATTTCTTAAGTTGTTTACTATTTATCTCCTTAGAATGGAAAATCCTAGGAACACAAATTTTTGTTTCATTTATTCTTGAATCTCATTTTATTTACATTTTCATACATATATCTTGATCATATGATCTCCCATATCCCCCCAGTCTCACTGTACTCCTTCTCATCTCTTACTAATGGGTATGTCTTGGAAGAGGATAACTCCCCCTCCCTGGCAATCTTTAACTATCATTAGTTCATCAGGAAGGGGAATGGTGTCCCAAGGCCCTCCCCTATCTATAATAGAATAATTGAATGGCCCCATAATGTATAGGTCTTTTGCAGATAACCATATCTAATGTAAGTTCATGAGTTCCCCATCTTCCATCATCCAGCTCTTTTTTTGTTTTGTTTTGTTTGTTTGTTTTTGTTTTTCGAGGTAGGGTTTACTCTAGTCCAGACGGACCTGGAATTCACTATGTAGTTTCAGGGTGGCCTCAAACTCACAGTGATCCTCTACCTCTGCCTCCCAAGTGCTGGGATTAAAGGCATGCACCACCATGCCCGGTGTACAGCGCTTTCTCTCTGTCTCATCCTCTTCAATATTCTCTAAACTTGAGCAGATGGTTTGTATGTCTTATTTAGGGCCAGCCACCCATCAATCATTTATTTTCAGCACTTGACCAGTTATTCTCTAGACTAACCACCTCCATCCCACTACTAAAGAGAGAGAGAGAGGTTTTCTGATCACAGCTAAGAACAGAACCAGTCTCTGGATATAAAAATAAATATTTCAGAAGCAGTTTGACAATACATCTACTTAGCAATTCAGCAAAAGGAAGTTCTTCCCAAAGGCCTATATTCTTCCCAGCCATGGGCTTTTGACCTAGTTTTTAGTAGCAGACAAGGATTTCATCTGTGGAGTAGGCCTCAAGTCAGTTACAGAGCTGTCGGTTAGCCCTGTAAACTTTATGCCATGATTGCACATGAGGGCATATCTTGCCTGGAAGGTTAAAATTATAAAATAAATTTTACTTATCACTGAGTGGGATTATTGGTGACTTTTCTTTGCCAGCAGAGTACCTTCTGCAAAGTACCTTCTGGCACTAAGAAAACTATCCAGCAGGAAGGAAGCTTCCACTGAGGTGAAGTTTGATTTTTCTATTCCTAAATCCATCAGGTATAGTGTCCTCAGCAACAGGGTTTTACCTTTGAGTTTTGGTGAACAGCCAAGATCCATAGAAATAGCCTGTATTAATTGGCGGGGAGGGGGGACCTCAGAGGCTTCCTTAGCAAACATCTCATTGGGAGCTCTCCTGTGCCCAGATCTAATATTATTGTTTGATAACCCAAGGCTATTAAAAATATCATTATTGGGCTGGAGAGATGGCTTAGCGGTTAAGCGCTTGCCTGTCATGTAACAAACTTATGTTTTGTTTGACCTTTGTTAGTTTTTTCATTACACTTTTGGAAATGGTTGTTTATTCCATTAATCTGTTTTGTCTGTTTGGGTTTTTTTAGGTATGGTCTCAGTCTAGCCCATGCTGACCTGAAGCTCACTCTGTAGACCCAGGATATCCTTGAACTCACAGTGATCCTCCTACCTCTGCCTCCCGAGTTCTGGGATTAAAAGTGTGTGCCACCACACCCAGCTATGACATTAATCTTGAAGTATGCCAGCAACTCAAGCTGATTCAGGTTAGGAACTGCAGATGAGTGAGAGAACATGTGGCATTTGTCTGTCTGTGATTGTGTGTGTTAAATGAGTATGATCTGTTTCAAGTTCATCTGTTTTCCTACAAATTTCATTATTTTTTTTTTCTTACAGATGAAGAGAATTCCATTGTGTAAATGTACCACAACTTTGTTATCCATTCATCCACTGGTGGAAGTTATACTGTAACCGTATTTAGGAGGACTTTTTCAATGTTTACATTTTAGCTAGGAGTAGCTGGAATAAGAAACCCCCAAACAAATTTGAATTTAATAACTTCTAGATCAGGATGGGATCCCAAGATGGAGTCACCAAGGACAGCAAAATGATGACAGAGGCATAAGGAAGTGGATTATCCACACTCCTCAAGAAATCACCCAGCCATTATCCCCTCCTTGCCTAACAATGCTTCAGGTCATGGTTTCCTGCCCCTTATCTCCTAAGTCACCTGGTCACTGTTCTGGTCTCACAACCTAGCTATTTTAAATGACTAATTTAATGATCTCCTTAAAGGAACTTTTATATTTAACCTAACAAATGAGTTCTTTTCCTTCCTCACCTTCCCCCAGCTGAGGAAGCCCTAGAAAGCCCACTACCTGGAATCTCGGGTTGGCTGTGCTCCTCTCTTGAGAGTCAGCCCTGGAAGCTTGTGCTTTTCCCAAATAAAAGCTTTCATCTTTGCCTCAGAGGGGTTTGTATGGTCTTAGTCACTCTCAAAAGTTACAATAACATTTTCTTTTCTTGGTCAGTCTATTTTACTTAATGAAGTGAGAAACATTTTCAGAAATTGTTTTCAAAAGATTTGTTTATAGGTTTGTTTTTTCCTAGTTCATATGATATACACATTTTATTTTACTTTTTGTTGGAAAAGCTTTTATTATTTTTCTGGCTTCAAGATCTTGATAGATGGAAGGTAGATTAAAAAAAAAAGCAACCACACTATTTTATCACATGAAGCCATTGTTAGCCACAAGAACTTAAATTTATATTTTAAAAGGGATAAGTCTGAGTAACTCACTTTTCCACAATGTTTCTATAAATTGTAGGATCATTAATTTGAGCTTATTTTTTTTCCTATGTTGGCTATGATGTTAAACAAAAAAAAAAAAAGTAAATTTCAGGGCTGTAGAGATTGCTGAATGGTTAAGGCACTTGCCTCAAATCTAAGTCTAATGACTTAGATTTTATTATCTGCAGTATCCATGTAAAGCCAGATGCATCTGGAATCCATTTTCAGTGGGTGGAGGCCCTGGTGCATGTATTCATTCTCTCTCTCTCTCTTCTCTCAGTCTCTCTCTCTCTCTCTCTCTCTCTCTCTCTCTCTCTCTCTCTCTCTCTCTGCTTGCAAATAAACAAACAAATGAATAATTAATTAATTTTTTAAAAATCAACTTTAAAATGGGTTTTGTCATTTCTCAGTTTTCAATTTTTATTACCTTAATATAAGTGAAAAAAGGCATCATATTTAAAACAGGCAGAGAAAAATAGGCAAAGAGCGAAAAGTTTTTGCATGTTAACCCTGTAATTGCAGTTGAAGAATTATCCTTGCCCAGAACTCAGGAGGTAGAAGAGGATCACTCTGAGTTTGAGGCAAACTTGGAACTACAGAGTGAATTCCAGGTTAGCCTGGGCTGAAGTGAGACCCTATCCTGAAAACAAAAACAAAAAAACATAAAGAATGATTTTTAAAAGGCAAAGAAAGAGAGCCAAGTGTGGTGGCTTGTCCCTTTAATCCCAGCACCAGGGAGGCTGAATTATGACCATCACCATGAGTTCAAGCCTGGGTTATGGCATGAGTTCAAGGTCAGCCTAGGCTAGATTTGAGAACTTGCCTCCAAAAAAAGAAAAAGAAACAAAAAATGAAAAGGAATAAGGAACAGGCATTGAGAATGAACTATGTTATATAACAAGCTGAGGTCTCTATGAGGAACGTTCTTTGCATGTTTTAGTGTTTGAGGAACATTTTGTTTATTAATTTCTCAAAACCAGTAAATTCTTCTCAGTCTAGCTCGGAAACATTAAGGGCTAGAGCAAAGTGTTTACCCTTGATAAATAGGCCTGGAACAAGTTCATTTTCAATTTGGTGGACAACCTTTGTTTGACATGGTTCAAGGTTCTCTAGTTGAACGGAAATTGTCTTGTTCCTAGAAGATCCCCTCATGGTAATCTTGTCTGCCTGTGACAAATTAATCTTCTTATGTGAGGCTTTATTTATAGAGATGAAAATCTCTCATGGATTGTAACAGCCTTTTAACTTTTAACTGACCATCCTGTGCCCGGCATTTAGAATCTTCAACTCTACTTTCAGAAGAGTAGTCCACATACAAGTAGAGAAAAAAGTAAAAGATCGAAATCACTTATAGACATGTGTGACCAAAATAAGACAACCCAAAATAAATATACTTATAAGACGTTTTAAATTAAGCACGTAGATTGGGAAAAATATTAACCTATGTGACATAACCAAAAATAATTAACAAGAAAATAGTTGAAATCTGTATAGATGATACAAACTCTACAGAAATCATCAACCTAAAAGAGCACTGTCATTACACAGAAAGAACTTTCCAGAAAAGACATGCAGTCACTAAAAGAATGCAAAGTGTTTTAGTTAAGATGGCTTTATCTCGCCGGGCGTGGTGGCGCACGCCTTTAATCCCAGCACTCGGGAGGCAGAGGTAGGAGGATTGCCATGAGTTCAAGGCCACCCTGAGATGACAGAGTTAATTCCAGGTCAGCCTGGACCAGAGTGAGACCCTACCTCGAAAAACCAAAAAAATAAAAAAATAAAATAAAATAAAAATAAATAATTAAAAAAAAAGATGGCTTTATCTCATTTAATATGCTAGCTCTGCTAAAAAGAGGGGCTTGCCCTGATAGGAGACTAATCAAGCCAGTAGAAAGGCAAACTGTGACAATGGAGGCATAAATGCCTTAATGTCATTAAGACATTTAAAATCCCCCTGCTGTGTGGTATCCAAGGCAATTTCAGAAAAGCAGTACCAGCCCCTATTACCAAAGAAACTCAAGGTCACCCAAGTTAAGGCCTCAGGTCCTATTTAGCACCACCATGGCTCCTAGCATGTATGCCTTGTCAGGTGAAGTACAACTTCCCTCCCTCCCCTAAAATCTTACAAAAAACAAGACACTTTTCTCCTTCTCCTTCTTCTTCTTCCTCTTCTTCTCCTCCTCCTCCTCCTCCTCCTTCTTCTTCTTCTCCTCTTTAAAGCCAATCCCCCCTCTTTGGTGATCCCATCACACTTTTCATATGGACCCTTCCTAATAACCCTTTTCCCTTAAAAATAAATCCATCTTAGTGCTTCTCACTACCAAACAGGCCTTTTCAGTTGATCTTTCATTACTGTTACATAAATGATGCCAAATCCTGGTTCTTGGGGCTTCACTGGTATATATTTCTTTGTCTTTGTAGGAATCACTTTCTATCGCTTTCATTCCCAAGCACACTCTCTTAAATGGGCTTCTTTCCCTGCTTCTTGGGGTTCCTTGCCACCTTGTTGAAGTCCCCCTGGGCCTCTGTGATCTGTTTAGTGCCCATTGGCCCTGTTCTTAGAGCCCTGCACCAAGCTGGGGCTCCTACCCTACTACCAAGGCCACACTGGGACTCCCTGAGCCCTCTACCCTCACTTGTCTGAGCTCCTGCCACACTGCAAAGATCTAGTAGGTTAAATTCCCTCTTAATGCTGAATTTAACTCCTTCTTCACTCCCTATGGGCATTTTTCTTCATGCTCCAGCCTGCAAACCCCTGACTACACATACACACACACACACACACACACACACACACACACTTCACAGATTCTCCATTTAGCATGATGAGGTATCCCCTCTCCTTACAGCTGGATTCTGTCCACTTCCAGTCTGTGAATATCCTTCCTGTGCTCATAGTTCTCTCAGGGAATCTTCATTCTCTCCTACTTCCTCATCCACCCAGGATGGGCATCCAAACCAGGCAGGTATTTCAAATTTTGCATGATATATTTCTAAGTGATAAGAAGGGTATAGATCTCAATTTTAGTTAAGCTACAAATGAACACATTCTGTTTTCTGAGCATGCAGTCCTTGCTTCTACAATTACTGTTCTCAGCAAGTGCTATGTTAGAGTCTGAAAAACCAGTGTGTTCAGAAGCCCCCAAATGTGTTTTCTTCTTGCACACCTTGACAGAACTTAGTTTGGGATTTGTTTGACAATTAACTTGAAGTCTTTTTGTTGTGTCAGCAGTCCTTCCTTAGTGTTCTGAAGTCAATATGCAGGGCAAGGAAAGAGGCCTGCTATGGGCCTTGAGTAAGGAAGACTTACCACCTAAGATTGTGTTTGCATCTTGCCCTCAGTGAATGAAGTGAGGTTGAGATGAATCTCACTTCCAGATTCACTGCATTCTATTTCCTAATGGCCCGTTCATTCCTGATCATGCTCATTGTCTGCACCATGTGAAAAGAAGCATGCTAGAGCCTTTGAAAAAGCAAGATTCTGAAGTAGGAAAATGTATTTTCTTCCCACACTCATTGACAGAATTTAGTTTGTGATAAATTCTACCTATATTCAAGCACTTTGTTTTGTACACATAAATTCCTTACTGTTTCTGAACTCCAGAAGTCATGATAGTAAAGTACACTGGTTTTATACCTTGAGTAAAGAAGAAACTTGGGTTTAGGGTACAGGTTTGGGTTTAAGGTTAGTGTGTTGGTTAATCTTGGTTATCAACGCCACAGGATTGAGAATCACTATGAAAATAAATCATCTCTGGCATGTCTAGATTAGGCTAATTGATATGGAAGATCTACCATAAATATGGACAGTGTTATGCCATGGGCTGGGGTCCTGGACTGTATGAAAGAGGGAAAGCAAGTTGAGCAGAAGCATTCCTCTCTCTCTCCCTCTCTCCCTCTCTCTCTCTCTCTCTCTCTCTCTCTCTTTCTCTCTCTCTCCTCTCTCTTTCTCTTTCTCTCCTTCTTGAATGCAGGGTCAATATGAATAGTCATCTCAAGCTCTTGCCACCTTGACTCCCTACAGCACGATAGGCTGTATCCCCTCAAACTATGAGCCAAAGTAAATCCTTCCTTAAATTACTTTGGTCAGGACTTTTGTCATAAGAATGATAAAAGTAACTATTACAGCAGGCAATAAGATGTGTGGAACACAACAACAAAAATTACTTGCTGCTCATTGTCGATGTGCCAGCAGAGGTACTTTTCCCCTGAGCATTGTGTTCAGTTTTTATTTGAAAACTGGGTTACCAACCTGAGATCTAATCCTTAAATTGGCTTTGGGACTACTCGGAACCTAGTTTGTGGAATTCAACAAATTTATAAGTTGCCCAGTAGTCACTTTGTGAATTAACTTTACCGTCTTTTGTCACTACTACTACTACTACACAAACACACACCTCACTGAAGCAGCTGTGAACATTTGACTTTGAGCAGCATGACTTACTTGTGCTCCCTCAAATGTAAATGTGTTGCCTGGATCACAAAGGAGCTAATTAGTTTAATCTGAGGTTATAAGAGTCATGTAGGAGAGACTCGGCCACAGAGAAGAGTTTCATGGGGAAAGGGAGTTGGTGCCCTTCTCTGGTAGGCTGGCTGCTCTCAAGGAGACTTGTGGTCACAAGGGCAGCTCATGTCTTGGATTCACAAGTTCTCACATGCCCTGTGACAGGAGGATATCAATGTTCATACAGCGCATGTGGCTGAGGGGAGTATAGTTTACATGTAAAATACAATGCATAGTGAAAACATTGAAAAATAAGTGAGTTGTGTGTTTTTTAAGAAAAATGTGGGTTGAGAAGCCTAAACAATCACCCTATCTCTGTCTTCACACTTCTTCTGCCTCTTACTGTGAGGCCTTAGCTTTGAAAGTAGTACTATTTTCCATTTCAGCTTTAAATGGGCTAGAGCAGCTTCCTGAGCAATTTCAGTTCCCTCATTCTGTGACTTAACCTTCAGTCTAGTACCTGCCTGTTGAGATTGGCTTACTCTTGTCATGTATTGCAAACATCCTGAGGCTTCCTGCAGTCTTAGCTCTTATGAGTCTGCTACTTTGGAAACAAATCACACATTTCAGGTTCCATAACTCCTGCTGATGTGGAATTTCTGGTAAGGTAGCCTTCATCTTCTGAACAAACATGTTTGGCTTTGCCTCTGTTGGAAGTGGCATGGGGGTGGATGGAGCTAAAGTATGAGAAGAAGCCCATAGCAATGAGACCTGTCCACACTCCAGACAGGCCTCTACTCTGACACTTCAATCACTCCACCCTAGTAGGAACAAGAGGAATTTTAATTAGAAGGAAAATTTTATGTGGTCTCCTTGTGTCTGCGCTGGTTCTGCCGGGCCTGCATCTGTGACCTGGCAGGCACTTCCCAAGTGCAAACAATGTCTGGCTCAGGTGATGAGAAACACAGCTAGAAAAGAAGCATAAGCAAAAATAATATAATTCTACTATCCCCAGCCAGGATCATATCCTGACCTGGTTCAGCCAGGGAACCTAGTGTTCCTAAATACATAAAAAAGACAGTCAATCAGATGACCACCATTAGCTAATTTAAAAATAAATAATACTTGACCAGCTGTTAAGCTTCAGAGAATTACTAATTTTACCTATATATAATTAAACAATATTTTCCAGAAAGCATTCAAAGTGAGAAACAAAATAATTCTAATAGAGGAGCAATAAACTAACTGAGGACTCACCCTTTCTCTTTAAAAGTGACCTAAGAGCCCATACAAAATGTTGCATGGGCAAACATTCCTCACTGATAATTTTCTTCAAAGTAGGAAACTGCCCAGATCCAGAACATGATGGCTCTGGCTGAATGCCAATGAATGTCACATCATCTAAGTGGGACCTGTAACTGAGAACCAGGTCCCCATTATTCCATTCCAGAAATCAGGTGCAGGTCAAATCTATTCCTTCTCTTTCTCCCCCATAGGAAGAACCTCACACCATTATAGCCAACAGTCATCAAGGTGCCTGGAATTGAGTCCTGGATGCATTACTCTCAGGTCAAACCTTGAAAGACTGAGGAGGAACCTGACGGCTCAGACACATAAAAGCACTACAGGTACTTCTGTGAGCCCGAGGGACTAAAGTTCCTCTTCAAGAAGCCAGATAAGTCTTCTCTCTAATGGGTCCTGAATCAGATGTCCGAAAACATCCTCTGTTCTGCCTCCTTTTGGTTCTCTCACTGTAACTACTCTTGCAGACACTAAACCAGCACAGGATAACAAGCCACAGAGACACAATCATGTACCTATGACCTAAACATTTATTTTTCATTCACCAAACTACTTGTTGACATAAGCAGGGCTTTTTTTGTTTTTTCTATGTTGACATAATGCTTATCTCTGTCCATTCACTGGACAGGAACTTGCATCATGGTGTGTTTAACCCCTGCTGTTGATATTGCATCCAGTGACCTTTAATTGGTCATACCTGAGCAATTATTCTGAAAACACTTTTGGCTGGCCTGGGCATAATGGCTAGAATAGGAATGGGAAGAAAGGGACTGATGGCCTCACTCACTTGTATCAGATATTGTCTCAGGAGCTCCAAAGAGAGGTTGAGTGAGGTATCTCAGGGGTTAATTCAAATTCAAAACCAAGTATATTCTCTAGCAGATGTTACCTTACAAAACCACCAAGTATTAGACCTCATAATGGCTGAGGGGGGAATGTGCTTTTACTTGGTTTGAAAAAAAATGTGATTTTGATGTTAATTAGCCTGGTGAGGTTGGACATGTGGCCAATAAAGTGGAGCCTGCAAGATTCAACAATACACATCAGAGTCATAAAACTGACCAAACTCACAGTCATGGTTTTCTTGGCTTGTACTTGACCTTGATCTGCTAATATCCTTTTTTTCATTATTTTACACTGGGACCCTTCCTCTTCAATTTACTCACCAAATCTATTTATTACTGTTTATAGGCTATCCCTCTCCAAATTGTGCTGAGGATGGAGCCACAGAGGAGTTGTCAAGATCCCTTAGATAGGCTTACTGGATGAGGAATGTGGTGGCAGCTCTTAAAAAATTAGAAGTGGCCCTCATCTTCATGAGCCCTACCCATGTGTGTTTCCCTGTCAATACTCCATAAGACAAAAGTGGGCCACAGAGAAGGGATATGTACAGTTGATGGCAGGGTGGTACCAAAAAGTTCAGAAACTTCACAACCCTTGGAGCTTACAATGGACATTTCTGAAAGGATGCTTGTCATTTCACCAGAAGCATGCTACAAACTCCTAGTAAGGGAATATTCTTAGAGAAAAGGTCTTATAAAATTATTTATCAGGTTTCTCAAGACTGTGAAGCTTATGCCTGAAATAATTCTCAACATGGGTGGTCTCCATCTCTGCCATCCCCTGTCCAGAAATATGGCCAATATCCAGGGAAAGAATGGTAATTAGATTTTACCAAAATGCTCCCTATGGTGGGTTTGAATACCTACTAGTGACAACTTAACTGGAAATTTTATGTGGCTTTTCCAGCCACATATGAAGAGCTTCAGGCACAGGTTCAATTCCCCAGTACCCACATAAATCCAGCTGCACAAGGTGGCACATGCATCTGGAGTTAGTTTGCAGTGGTTAAGGCCCTGGTGTACCCAATATCTATCTCTCTCTCTCTCTCTCTCTCTCTCTCTCTCTCTCTCTCTCTCTCTCTCTCTCTGTGTGTGTGTGTGTGTGTGTGTGTGTGTGTGTGTGTGTGTGTGAGTGTGTGTCCTCTCATAAATAAACAAAATATTTTTTAAAGGAAAGGCTTCAGAAGCCATACAGACCCTTCATGAAGAAGTTATACATAGTGTTGGCCTCCCCCACCCCTAGTCACTACAGACTGGTGGCCTTCCTTTGTCTCTGAGATTACCCAGGGAGGTATTTCTAAAGTTCTATCCATCTTCTACTACTTATATTCTTCCTGGCAGCTTCATATTTCCAAAGGTAGAATGGAATAAAGAGTCCCTTAAAAATAAATTAGGGGAGCCAGGCATGGTGGTGCACGCCTTTAATCCCAGCACTCGGAAGGCAGTGGTAGGAGGATTGCCATGAGTTCAAGGCCACCCTGAGATGACAGAGTTAAATCCAGGTCAGCCTGGACCAGAGTGAGATCCTTCCTCGTAAAACCAAATAAATAAATAAATAAATGAAATAAAATAAAAATAAATTACGGGGTGGACAGATGGCTCAACAGTTAAAAGTGCTTGTTTGCAAAGCCTGATGGCCTGGGAATACCCCAGTACCCATAGAAAGCCAGATGCACAAAATGTCAAATTCTGGAGTTTATTTGTAGTGGCTGAAGGCCCTGTCACCCCATACTCATTTCTCTCTCTATCTTTGCTTCTTTCTCTCTCAAAAAATAAATATTTTTAAAATAATTAATTAATTTAAAAACTTTGCCAAGAAAGCTCTCTACCCTGGAGAAAGGTGCTGCCCACAATCTTGACCTAAAGTCTAGTCCATATAAGGAACTATATATATTCTCACATAAGACTTAAGTTCACAGGCTTAACAAGCCAGAGATACTGAACCCCTGCCATTTAGATTCTTATGTCCAGAGTGGAAACTTACAGCCTGTGAAGAGATTCAGTACACACCTAGGTCTATAGATATCAAAGAACCCAGATGTAGATAAAATCCTCATGTCTTCAAAATGCAGAATCAGAACCAAGGTCAGCTAAACAAAGAAGTTAAAGAAACTCAGGACAAAGGTTACATTAGAACACCAGAGACTGCACCTCCCCAGTGTGAGAAATATGAAAGATATTCTGTCTTTTTTCTATGAAAAAGGGTTAGAGAAAATAGGGAAACTCATCTCTAGAGAACAGCACTTAGTGGAAAGCCCCTCCTGAATCAACAGTCTTGGAAATCAAAGCTTAGCCAGTTGTGCACGAATGTGAAGCCACGCTCTGACTAAAATAAGGAATAGGCCCTTGCATTGAGCTGAAAATCAGTGGGCTTCCAGCCTGGTGTGCTTGCTTGTCTGAGCTCTGTGGCTATATACCCTTCTGCAGAAGTGAACACTGCCTTAACAATATACTTTAGATTGTATGGTCATTGGCATAACCCAAGACTTATGCCTAACAATAAGCAAACATTTCTTAAAAATGACCTCATCACTGACAAGGAAGATTTGGTTCTCACTCAATTTGTAAAGAACCACAGCAACTTCAACAAGCCTTTAAAAAATACAGAAAGTCTGTTCTAACCTTGATGCGCATATTAGTTATTTTCTCACTGCTGTGAATAAATACCTAACCAGCTGCAACTTAAGGGGTGAAGGCTTTATTTCAGTTTACAGTTCAAGGTCATAGTCCACTGTGGCAGGGAAGGCATGCAGCAGGAGCCTGAGGCAGCTGGGCACATTCAACCCAGCAGTAAAGAAGCAAGAGTAATGAATACATGCTGGGTGTAGTGGCACACCCCTTAATCCCAGCACTGAGAGGCTGAAGTAGGAGATCAATGTGAGTTCACAGCCTGGGACGACTGAGTGAGTTCCAGGTCAGCCTGGGACAGAATGAGACTTTGCCTTGAAAACAAACAAACAAACTGAGTGAGGAATGCTGCTGCTCAGCCAGATCCAGGACCCTGGCTCTAGCCATCCATAGTTAAAACAGGTCTTCCCATTCTAGTTCACTCAATCAAGACAATCCCTCATAGGTATGCCCAGAGGTCTTTTCCTAGACCCTGTCAAGTTGACAGATATGAACTATCACAATGCCTCCTCCTTATTTTCTCTTTGAACCCGTGTTCTCATTAAACATTCCAGGAACACCTCTCCTATGGAAGCCATCCGAAAGAGTTCCTTTATTCTTTCCACTCCTACAGTCCTCAACATCACTGAAAATTCTCACTGGATCCACCACTTTTGAGTCAAACTTTGTCATCCAAAACCAACATTTAAAAGGGTATCTGAGAGCTGGGCGTGGTGGCGACGCCTTTAATCCCAGCACTCGGGAGACAGAGGTAGGAGGATCGCTGAGTTCGAGGCCACCCTGAGACTACATAGTGAATTCCAGGTCAGCCTGAGCTAGAGTGAGACCCTAACTTGAAAAAACAAAAAAGGGAGGGGGAGAATATCTGAATGCATATTCTTGTTATTTCATAGAAAATCTCTACTATATTTTTTAGGAGAACTAACCCCAAAAAGTTGTTGAGTCCAATCATTTTTAAAGCATCCCTTGTCTTGTCCCTTTCTACTCCTCTCTGTGGAAGTCATAATCCTAGACCAATGCATGAAAGCCTGTGTAATCCACATAGTACGGAATCTTCTCTTGCTTCTCTGTTTTTGGATCCATCAGTCTTGTATAAGCACAATGGGAGGAAAACTCCCTAGCTAATTTTTCCTAAGTAATTAGTACTAGGAACAGTGTTTCCAGCTATTGGATCTCTTACCCTGAAAATGGAACCTAACACCACACCTCCACCATTCTCACCTATGAGAAGTCCAGATTTACATCTCTTCTACAACAAGTATCCAGCAAAGTCTGAACCCTTACTTGTCTCTTTCCTATGAGGATTTCTTTTTTATTTTTTAAATTATATTTGTTATTAAGTAGAAACGTGATATGCATACATCATATATTGGTATTATCATCTTCCTCCACCCTTCCCCCATTCCACTGAGGGTCCTTCTTAGTGGGATTTCTGGAATTCACCACAGGGTTGTGGGTTATGAGATGTGAGAGCAGTAGTCAGTCATTATAAAGGGGGGAATTTCCATGTTTGTATAGTATAGACCTTATACCTGTCTATACCCACTCTAGAAGATGTGAGATATCTTCCCTCCATGCTCTACCTCCAATCAGTCATGTTTCAAGTGACATCTACTTGGTAAGGGCACCATACAATCTATATTAAAAGAGAACATTTGTACTTCATTCTGCATCAATAACTTGTTGTAATAAATTGTTCTAAGTTAACCTTTAATTAGATGCCATCTAAACCATGGCTAAAAATGAAAGCAGGACTCCGATTCCTTGATATATGAAAACCTTTCTCTGCTACACACTGAGACAATGAGGGAAAACAGAATCCATATCCACTACACAGACAGAGGAGATGATAAAGAAAAAGCACCAAGTCAAATATCTCAGAGACAAGACTGACATCTGACAAGAAGGAAAAAACAAAAACTTTGAAATGACTGTCTGCTTTTGCTTCCCCTCCCCATCTAACCTGTTGGCAAAAGATGAGATGTGAGATGGGTCTTTAGGATGTTAACTAGTCATGGTTTTCACAGGTTGCTGACTCTCAAAATAAAGCACTTTAAAGATTCAATTCTTGGCCTATGCCTATGTATTAGGTGGCATGAACCAGTTTCATATTCTTTAAAAAAAATTGTTTTTATTTTTATTTATTTATTTGAGAGTGACAGAGAGAAAGAGGCAGAGAGAGAGAGAATGGGAGAGAGAATGAGCATGCCAGGGCCTCCAGCCACTGCAAAAGAACTCCAGATGCATGCAGCCCCTTGTGCACCTGGCTAACGTGGGTCCTGGGGAACCAAGCCTCTAACCAGGGTCCTTAGGCTTCACAGGCAAGCACTTAATCACTAAGCCATCTCTCCAGCCCAAGTTTCATATTCTTGATGACAACAGCAGGATAGCAGGACTCTGTGGTGAATTACTGGGTTTGCTTGGAGAACCTGAAGACTGCTTGAGACTGGAAAGCCCTGGGGTTCCAGAATGGGGAAACTCCCAGGTAGCCACCATGTGATTTCCCTTGGGGACTCTTCCTTTCCCAGCTCTACCACTCTCTAGCAACTTCTTGTGAGCAATTGGAGCACTTCCACTTTCAGTTCCTTAGGGGAATAAATGCCTTGTACCCAAAAATGTAATTACACTGTTAACATATAAAGAGTTTTGGCTCTTCTTTATAAGCCCTTGATATTCTCTCCCTTCTGCCTTCTTGCTTATACAAGTTGGTTCATTACCCAAGGTCACTGGAAACTATGTTATCTTGCTCAGCTCTTTCTGGACTATAGCATCCTAAGACTCATACTTGTGTGAAGTACATAAAAATATGTTAAAGAGCCTTTTTTAAAACTCCAAGGGTATATAATGTATGCTTAGGTTTTGCAACAGACAAAAAGTTTATATAGGCAAGTAATCTAAATTTGTTATATTATACCATAAATGTAATTTGGATCCAACCCCTCTTTGAATAAGTTGGCAAGATTTGTTTGTGCATATTGCTATATCTCATGAAATTAACTTTAAAAAAAAAAAGAATAGCAAAAACAGAACCAGTAAGTAATAGAAGAATAAAAGTTTTGAGGCCAGCCAGAAGTGTTGTGGTACAGGTGGTATTTCCTTCCTGAGCATGACCGGTGAGGGTTCCTGCTGCCTCTGTTTCTGCCTTGGGTTTAATGATCAAGATGGTACATGCAGAAGCCTTTGTTCATTCACTGAGTCAGAATGAATTTATTGGTTTAATTTTCCATTTAATATTTGGAGTGGTAATATACTACAGTACTAAATAGATGGTAGATTCAAAGATCCATACAAAAAGCAGAAGACTCAGAAAAGCAGAAAAACTAACGAAGCAGGGTGGGAAATGCAGCTCAGTTGGTAGAGTGCTTGCCTAACATGCATGAAGCCCTGCTTCAATCCCCAGCCACAAATGAAAAGGTTATGCTGGGTCATCTCAGCCCTTGGGAGACGGGCTGATCAGAAGTTCAAGGTCATCCTTAGTTACATAGTGGATTTACACCCAGCCTGGAATACATGAGACCCCATCCAAAAAATAAATAATAGTTACATGGTTATGAGAAATGTATTTCAATTACAAAAGAAAAACTAATAACAGAAAAATTGGTGTGAGAATGTGGAGCTTTCAAAATATGAAAAGACTACTGGGCACCTAGTAGACCCTCTCAGCAAGCAGGTTTAGACAACACCATTACAGATCTGAAACACAGTCATCTCATCTATCAAAAAGAAGCATTTGTTTGGGAAGTCCAAGCTTCTACAGCCTCCAAAAGTTTTTAGTATGGGCCACCAGGCTGTGGGACATGTTGATTCTCAAAGCTATAGCCAAAGAAGCAGGCTGTGTGCTTACTAACCTTCAGCTTTCAACACTGACTCACAAGTGCTATGGATGATCTCAGACATTGACTGCTGCTGTTTTCTCCCCTGCTGTAAAACTGCAGCCTTCTATCATCTGTATAGATGGCACAAACTTCTTTCTATGAAACCACTCAAGTAAGTTCTGACCATGAAGCTACAGTGGTAATGGATGCTCAGTTCACAAGTTTCTGGGACAGACTGGATACTGACCATAGCTGCCAGGTTCAAGATTTATCCATGTTATCTGGCTGCAAGAGAAAAAAACCTCAGTTTTGTGTGCATGCTTTCTAACCAAGAACAAAGGCCTGTTTCCACTAAATGATTACTTAATCATTTTGCCACTTTTCTCAGTGAATAGCTCTTCATGAGTCCTGGCTGTATTTAGTGATCTTTCATCAGGCTCTCTGACCTGTAAAGTGTTGAATATGTACACTACTGTTTAGCATCTGTGCCTGCTTATTTGGTATATGGTCAACTTCAGCCCTAGTTCACATGCCTTAGGAATAGGGTTTTTTGCTGGCCTCCTATTTTAGACTTGTGAATTAATTTGTTTAAGTTTATTTTTTGCTTTGTTATTTTTATATGTTTTGTTGCCAAAGGGCTTAAGAGTCCTAAGTTCACCATATTGCTATAAATCAGAAGTCTGTACCAAATAATTCTCAAGAAAATTAAGTCACATGTTCTCCTTTTGAGTCACTCCTTTGAGAGCATAGTTCTATTATGAGAGGCATAACCTTTAGTGAGATGAGTGGTTAGAGGATAAATCACAATATAAATTTAGGTTATATTAATGAAAACATTTTCTATTACAGTTGTCTTCTCGTTGCTGGGACAATACCCCTGACCACAAGCAGATGATGGAAGGAAAGTTTTTCTTTTGGCTTACAGTCTCTAGGGGGAGCTTCATAGTGTCAGGGAAAAGCATGGCATGAACAGAGGCTGGACATCACCTCTGCCACAGAGGGGGAAAACAGCAGCAAGACAGTGAGCTGGACACCAACAAGGGGAAACTGGCTATAACATCCCTCAGACTGCCCCAACAATACATCTCTTCCAGTAAGTGTCCACCTCCCAAGATGCCATCACCTGGGGACTGTGACCAAGCATTCAAAACACATGAGTTTATGCAAGGGGACATCTGATTCAAACCACTACACATTTTTCTATTAATAATTGGTTTTAATGCAGTTTAAGATCGGCCAAGCCTGGTACTAAATGCCTGTAATCCCAGCACTCATGAAGCTAAAGAGGGAGATCACTATGAGTTTGATTGATCACTGTGAGTCAGCCTGATTTATATTGAGTTTCAGGCCAGACAGGCCAACCTAGATCCTGCTTCAAAAATAAAAAATAATTAAGATTTGTCCATTGGAATATGTTACAGGTTTCCAGACACTACTTTTCCCAAACAGTGATATTGGATAGTCTATGTAAGATAAAATATTTTTAATATTGTGATTTATCAGATTATAGCATTTAGCTTTTTAAAGTAGATAATATGGGGGCAATTGGATGCAGTATTCTCTAGAGCATCTTTTTTCAGACCTCCTTACCTCCAAGGGATTTTGGTATAGGACAATTTGAGTTTGCTGACCCATAGTGTCTTAACTAATAGCAATTGCTATTTTCATTATGATCTATTTGGGTTTGTAGAGGGAAGTTAAGATGTCAGGTTTTTTTATTTATTAAGTTCCAGTAACTATTTTTTAAATATTTTTATTTATTTTCAAGCACAGAGAGAGAGAGCATGGGCATGCCAGGGCCTCTGTCCCTGCATATGAACTCTAGATGCATGTGCCACTGTGCATCTGGCTATACATGGGTGCTAGGGAATCAAGCCTGGGTTATTAGGTTTTGCAGGAAGGTGTTTTAACCCCTGAGTCATTCCTCCAGCCAAGGAATTATTTTTCTTTACTTTAATTGTCTGTTGAGAGGGATAAAATTTGCATTACTTATTTTGAATAAAAGTTTCAGAATTATTCCATTTTTATATGTCAGTTAGCTTTTCCCTAAAATTATCTATGACTAAGTATAAGTGGAGCCAATTACTATAACTAGTTTTTTAAAAGCATATAAGAAACTCATATGCTTATTTTTTATAAAAATATTTTATTAGTTTTTATTATAAATTAATGGTGAATAGCCCAATTAAACCCATCACAACTACCAGGAACCTTAGTAACTAGTAACACATTCTTCCTCTTAGAGATGTGGGACATGAAAGATAATTGTGTTTTACTGTAATCAACATAGTTACATAAAGGTGGATCAATTATTTTAAATGTGAAACTATAAAATTGTTATCCATAAAATGCTGAGAATGATATAATGTGTGAGGGTATGTTTCTACTTGCAAAGGGTACAAGAAAGGAAAAGCTCTTAGATGAGGAAGGGCTTTAAATTACAAAATAGGTTTGTCCTAGGCAGAGTATTATTACCATGTAACAAGACAAAGATAAGGACAAAACTAAAGTTTAAATAATGTCTTCAAAATGATGTGAAAGTTAAAACAAAAAGAAATGGTATGAGTGTAACTAAGTTGGTACTAATTAAAGGCTATTAGGTTTCCTAAGTTCAAAATTCAGTATACTGAAATAAAGCTAAAACCCAGTCTGTTTAAATCAGTACTGTTCTATAAGATATTATCTGTTCTTGGTAATATTTATAAAAGTATAGCTTGTTTAGTTAAAATAGTGTTCATTGGAATGATGAGATAAAAGGTTTGTTTAGTCACACACCTTTGTCTTTAACATTAATTCATGGCTAATAAATACATTTTTCTATACGTAATGTTATGGCTTACATAGTTTAATACCTAACTTGCTGTATATATATGAGGAGACCCTACCTCAAAAAAATAATAATAATAATTGTAATTGGTTATGTTTTCTACTGATTTTTGTCAAGACTGGCAGGGATAAAGCTCTCAGACCCAAAATAATTAGCGAAAATCTTGCTTCTCCATACCGAGAGGAAACACATGAAGGTAAGTCCCTTCTCCAACACCACAGAGTATTCCTTTTGGTGAGGGTGCTACTCAGCCCTCAGCCAGGCACAACCCACTAAAAAGACTCCCCACTGACAGAGGAAATAACAGGCAACCACAACTATATGATTGGACCTCTCTTTTATTATCTCAAATCTCTTGAATTAAAAACATTCAGGGCTAGAAAGATTGCTTAGTGGTTAAGGCACTTGGCTGTGAAGCCTAATGACCCAGGTTCAATTCCCCAGTACCCACATACGCCAGATGCACATGGGGACACATGCATCTGGAGTTCATCTGCAGTGGTGTTATGTCCATCAGAGAAACCATAAGCCTAGGTATGTTGTGCTTGCTGTAAGGGAAAGCATTGAGATAATGGTGCTGTCACTGGGGACCTGTGCACAAAAGGCTAATCTCACTGTGCTGACTTGTACCTTTAACCTGTTAAGTAGGAAAATGAGTCAATATTTACCCTGACTTTGAGAAAGCCATTTTGGTTTGGGATGCATGTGGTTTCATTTGGAAAGAGAAGGGTGTATCCAACTTTTTTTTTTAATTAATTAATTATTTATTTATTTGAGAGCGACAGACACAGAGAGAAAGACAGGTAGAGGGAGAGAGAGAGAATGGGCGCGCCAGGGCTTCCAGCCTCTGCAAACGAACTCCAGACACGTGCGCCCCCTTGTGCATCTGGCTAACGTGGGACCTGGGGAACCGAGCCTCAAACCGGGGTCCTTAGGCTTCACAGGCAAGCGCTTAACCACTAAGCCATCTCTCCAGCCCCAACTTTTTTTTAAGTAAGTGAATTAAACATGATGCAGAAATGTTTAGGCTGATAGAACTATTCAAGCTCCTAAAAAGGTTGCAATCAAACTGTGTGGGCCACCAAGAGGGTGGCACTAAATTAATGGAAATTTATGTTTCCATTAATTCCATTAACAGAAACAATTTGGCAGACAAAGTGGCTAAGAAAGCTACTAAGTTTCATAGTATAATGTCATTTATTCCTATGCCCAACTTGTCTAGAATTGAGCCCCAATGTTCTGCTTCTGGAACCCAAATAAACAGAAGATTTAAAGCTGTCTGAAAAACAATGAAGTTTGTGTTCTTACTAATGGCTAGACTTTTGTCTATTCAGGACCTTCTAACTGACATGTAAATGTATGAGCATACTTGGCAGAGACTGTTTTAAATACCTGTGACTTTTAACTTGCAAGAGGAACAAATGCTGAACAGACATTTGCACCATGCCTCCTAGCCCTCTTTTTCTCCCTCTAAGTCAGGGAGGGGTATGTGTGGGAATTAACAAAACCTGTTTTTCCTATACCAACAACTCTGATTAGGTAGATGTCAGTGTCAACAAGATGTTTGTATAGTCGTCTTGGCTGCACCACTTCAACCACATAACCAATACCAACACTATCTTGTCAACCATCCAAGCAGCATGACTTTCCCTGGCCTGGTTTCTATTTTTCTTTCATTTAAAACTTCATAGTAAGATAGATATGGTAAATAAGCCTGCCTACAATCCCCACACTCTGGATGATAAGGAAAGAGGATCAGCTGAGTTCAAGGCCAGCCTGGGCTACAGAGTGAGCTCCAGGTCAGCTTGGGCACTATAGAATAAGACCCTGCCTCAACAACAACAGAAAAAGAAAAAGTAAGAAAAACTGAGAAAATTATATATAAAACAACCCAGGTCTTTTATTTAGATGATCAGATGATAGAAGATAGATGATAGATAGATAGAGAAATAGGAAAAAGAAAGAAAGACATATTATTAGTAGGGCTGGAGAGATGGCTTTAGCAATTAAAGTGCTTGCCTGTGAAACCTAAGGACCCAGGTTTGATTCCCCAGTACCCACATTAGCCAGATGCACAAGGTAGTGCATGTGTCTGGAGTTCACAGCAGCTGGGGACCCTGGCACATCCATTCTCACTCTCTCTCTCTCTCCCTCAAATAGATAAATAAATAAAGTTCATATGGACTGGCAGTAGGCTTTGGATATCCAAATAGATATAGCAAAAGAAACACTCCTATATCACCATACCTGATCTAAAACTATACTACAAATCCATAGTAACAAAAATAGCATGGTACTGGCATAAAAACAGACATATAGACCAATGAAACAGAACTGAAGACCCAGCCCTTATTTCAAGTAACTAGCTACTTGATCTTTGACAAAGAATCCAACTGTGTACACTGGAGATAACACAGCATCTCCAACAAATGATGCATGAAAAACTGGGTAACCACATGTAGAAAAAGGAAACTACACCTACTCATCTCACCATGAATAAAAGTCAGCTCTAAATGGATTAAAGACGTTAATATAAGACATGAAATGCTTAAAGTGCTGGAAGAAAAAAATAAGAGGAACTCTCCATGATGTAGCAGTGGGGAAAGACTTCCTGAATAATACCCCAATGTCCCAGGAAATTAAACAATCACTTAACCAGTGGGATCTCATGATGCTAAAAAGCTTTTGCACAGACAACCATACCATAGACAAAGCCAATATATTACCCACAGAATGGGAGAAAATCTTGCAGCTGTACCACTGACAGAGGCTTAATATCTAGAATCAACAAAGAACTCAAAAACTAAACAAAGGGCTGGAGAGATGGCTTAGCAGTTAAGCGCTTGCCTACAAAGCCTAAGGACCCCGGTTCGAGGCTCAATTCCCCAGGACCCACGTTAGCCAGATGCACAAGGGGGCGCACACGTCTGGAGTTTGTTTGCAGTGGCTGGAGGCCCTGGCGCGCCCATTCTCTCTCTCTCTCTCTCTCTCTCCCTCTTTCTCTCTCTGTCACTTTCAAATAAATAAATAAAAATAAACAAAAATTGAAAAAAAAAATCAAAAGTAGCCAGGCGTGGTGGCACATGCCTTTAATCCCATCACTCGGGAGGCAGAGTTAGGAGGATCATAGAGAATTTGAGGCCACCCTGAGACTACATAGTGAACTTAAAGTCAGACTGGGCTAGAGTGAGACCATACTTTGAAAAAAAAAAAAAAGAAAGAAAGAAAAAGAAACTGGGGCAGAGAACTAAATAAGGTATTCTCAGAAAATTACTAACATATACTTAAGAAAATGTTCAACATCCCTAACCACTAAGGCAATGCAAATTAAAATGATTATGAGATTCCACTTTACCACAGTAAGGATAGCAAACATTAAAAAAATCAAGTGAGGGCTGGAGAGATGGCTTAGTGGTTAAGCGCTTGCCTGTGAAGCCTAAGGACCCCGGTTCGAGGCTCGGTTCCCCAGGTCCCACGTTAGCCAGATGCACAAGGGGGCGCACGCATCTGGAGTTCGTTTGCAGAGGCTCTCTCTCTCCCTCTATCTGTCTTTCTCTCTGTGTCTGTGGCTCTCAAATAAATAAATAAAAATAAACAAAAAAAATTTAAAAAAAAATCAAGTGAAAACAAATTTTGGAAGGATGTGGAGAAATAGGAAAACTCATTCACTGTTGGTGGGAATGTAAGCTGGTACAACTACTGTGGAAATCAATATGGAGACTCCTAAAAAGGATGAACATAGAGTTACCAACAGATCCTCTTATTCCCTTACTAGGCATTTACCCTAAAAGCTCCACATCTCAGTTCAGAGATATTTGCTCAACCACGTTTATAGCTGCTCAATTCATAATAGCTAAAAACTGGAATCAACCTAGGTGGGTTGGATGAATGGATAACCAAAATGTGGTATATCTGCACTATGGAATTCTACTCAACAGTAAGAAAAAATGACACAATGAAATTTGTTTTTAAAAATGGTCAAACTTGGAACGGTTCATTTTAAGTAACCTCATGCAATCACAGAAAGACTACCATCACATCATCTCACTCATTTGTAGTTCCTAACCTGGATCAGCCCAAGCTTCTGACATAACTGAATAGCAGCTTAAGGCTTGGACAATAGGGAGGATAGGACTTGAGAGAAGGGAAAGGGTGGGGGGGGGGCACAAAACTTAGCCCAAATTGGCCTGGTACCATAGAATCCTATATCCTTGGAGTCAGACTAAAAGGTGGAACCCTCAAGAGGACCTTAGGGGAAGAACCTGAATCGAAGGGCCCTGGAGAGGGTGAGATGAAACCTAACCTTTAATTTCTCCTGTTTCTCTTTCGTCTCTGTCTTTTTCTTTTTTCTTTTCCCTTGGCACTGATCTGTAATTCCATATACCAGGATGTGGTTTACATCCACAATGAGCTGTTGATCTGAGAGACCTACTAGATCTCCCAAAACAAACAAGACAGACTTCTTCATTACCCACCAGAGGTTAATGGTAAGACCCTACTGCTTAACACACCATATGCTGTCAGGATGGACCATGGAGAGACCTGGTTGGAATCCAGAAGAGAGCCATTCCCCAGAAAATTAGCCCATCTAGTGTTAGAAGGCACTACATGAGCTACCAGGGGAAAGTGGCCAACATCTGTCTGAGCAACTCAAAATTTAAGTGACCAAGAAGCAAACAACCTGATGTGATGCTCACACAAGTGCAATAGAGGCACACAGCCATGGTGGGTAACCAACTGCTCTTGGATTGGCTAACAGATCCACTCAGTAGAAAGGCAACCATATCTGGAACTGGGAAACAAGTCAGAATTCTGCTTTCCATTATCAAGCACCCAGTAATTTTGGGCTATAAGAGGATCTACACCCTTTAAATTCTCTCTAAATTAGTAATGGTTATCCCATTTAACCAGTACTGACTTCATTCTCTGTTGGAAAATCTGCTTCTCTTTTTCAGATGGGAGCTGGACCTGAGGAGATAAATGACACAGTGCACTCCACCCTAACCCCAGCTGAAACCACAGAGGAACTGGGGAAATGAAAAAAAGTGCTGCTTTCTTAGTGAATCTGATATTAGCACAAGGGTGAAGGAGAAAGACACTGAGGTCACTCAATACCAACCAAACCAGAGATCCAGAGGCTCCTAACTGCCTATAACTGAAGTGGACTTAAAATGCTCCCAGCATGGCTCAGGGAATTTTGCAGTAGAGGGTGGCAGAAAGATTGTTAGAGCCACAAGTTGGAACATTCTGCACAAAGACATTACCTCCCCGCAACCCCTGCTTAATGCATGACCCACAATCCCTATGGGGTTAACCTGTATCCCAAAGGAGGAAGGCCTCTTCAGAAAAGGGGCAGGGAAGAAGGAAAGGATGATACCAACATGTGTTGTTTACATAATAAACATGCCCATATCTGATTAAAAAAAAAATAAAACTAAGCAATAAAAACTCAAACAATCCACTCAAAAATGGGGAAGAGAGCTGAATAAGGAGTTCTCGGAGGAAGAAATATAAATGGCAAACACACACTTAAGGAAATATTCAACATCCTTAACCATAAGAGAAATGCAAATTAAAACAACTATGAGATTCCACCATACTCAAGCCAGGGTGGCAATCATTAAAAAATCAAATGACAATAAATGTTGAAGAGGATGTGAGGAAAGAGGAACCCTCATCCACTGTTGGTGAGAATGGAAACTTGTATAAGCACTGTGGAAATCAATATGGAGACTCCTGAAAAAGATGAAAATAGAGCTACAAGCAGATTCATTTATTCCTCTACTGGTCATTTACCCTAAAGGCTCCACACTTCACTGCAAAGATATTTGCTCAGTCATGTTTATTGCTGCTGGATTCAAATTTCTAAGAACTGGAATCAACCCAGGTGCCCATCATTGGACAAATGGATAATAAAGATGTGATACATTTTACACAATGAAATTCTACTCCACAGTAAGAAAAGGTAATGCAATGAAATTTCTAGGAAAGTGAACAGACTTAGTACATATCATACTCAATGAACTCATACAAACACAGAAAGACAAACACATGTTCTCACTTATCTGTGGTTCCTAACCTGGAAAAGCTTGAGTTGTGGGCATACCTGTGTCTCCTGAACAGCTGCCTTCCTGCCTGTTCAGCATCACACAGCAAATCTAGGAGTAAGAAGGACAATAACAATTTTTGTCAAATCACAAACTGTGTTGTGATGCTTGACCAAAGGGAACCAGAGTTGAGGTTCCCACCATACCAATTCCAGCAGTTGAGCAAAGTGAAAATGTTACAGGTACAAAGACAAAATTACCTTGGAGCTATATCAGCCTTTAAAATAGCCAACTTACACCAGGCGTGGTGGCGCACACCTTTAATCCCAGCACTTGGAAGGCAGAGCTAGAAGGATCTCTGTGAGTTCAAGGCCACCTTGGGACTATATAGTGAGTTCCAGGTCGGCCTGAGCTAGAGTGAAACCTTACTTTAAAAAATCAAAAATAATAAAATAAAAATAAATAAAATAGCCAACTTATTATCTTCATCTACATACGATTTAACAGCTCTGTGATCAGCTGAGACATCTCTTATTCTTGGTTATAGTTCTGATGGATATATTCCTTTTAAACTAAATCCAAGCATAAGATATTATTTATTTCCTCTGAGGTAAAATCATTATTTTGTATGCCAAGGCTCACTGTTACAAAGATCTTTCTGTTTTCCAATATCATAAATATGGACACTTCCCTGGTAATGCTAGTTCATTTTTTAATTTGCCTTATACAATTAATTCTAGCGGATCCAGTTCCAAATGATTTCAAAGTTACCTGCTATTATCCCCTCAATAATCATTTCAATTCTTGCATCCACAGACCCTCTGTTAGCTTGATTCATTCAGACCGCCCACAACATGTCACACAGACTTCCTCATCCTGATGCAAAAGTACAGATAGGAGCCTGTGACTCATGCACCCTAAAATAGGACGGCCTTCTGACTCACAACACTCCAATTCAGCATGAAGTAGTTAGAGATACAATCACATTGTGCCATTACCCCATGAGGCTTCCATCCTCTGTCCCCTTTCCTATAAAGTTGTTTGTCTGTTCTTTTCTATGTAAACAAAAAAGCTAGACTATACAAGCCCCAGAGATCTCTCCTACCCATGTCTCTCTCTTCTTCCTCCTACCTGGCCATGCTCAGACAAGTCTGGTATTTTGGAACCACCTTCTCTTATGGTGTTTGTGTATCCTTGGGCTGAAAAGAGGGAAATGCCACTTTCTATCTGCCCCACCTCAGTCACATCATGCAATATAGGAGTTTCCTTTCTCTTTTTACAACAACCCTTAAAAGCAACCCCCCGCCCTTCTCTCTCCCCACCAGCATCTGAAACTTCTTGTCCTTGCCCTCTCTATGGCTTTGGATCCCATCAGTATCTCTTGGTGTTAAAATAAGTCTTGGGCTTATCTCAGTTCCCCTATCTTGAACTCAGAACTTGTGTCACATTCATAGGTAGGAAAGAATAATTTAATTAACGAAACATATAAGTTATTTGCCCTAAGTCAATAAATTCTGGCAAGCCTGGAGAAAGGTCAGTTTGTAGTTTGGGAGCTCAGGCCAGTATCAGATCAGGATAGAGAGAACAGTTGTACCACCAGGCACTTAGGCCTGTAAACCTCCCACTCTGTTTCCCAATGTTCCAAAAAAATTAAAGAAAAAAATTGTGAAGAAAAATGAATTTAGTTAATGTGGCCAAATTCCTCCCTGCTGTGTCTGTGGCCATTTTACAATTTATAAAAAGTTTTAAGACAAAAGCTAAAACATAGACAAATTTAGCCATGAGATAGATTAACTGGTCCTTTCCTAAGGGCAAGGGGACAGGGGCCCCAGCTTGCCCCTCTTCTATTAGACACAATTTATATTCCAGTCCAGCCCAAAGAGACTCCATGCCTTAGAATTCCCCATTTTGATGAAGTCAGTATTGTGCCCAGCTGCTGTGAGTTCATTAAGATAAGGGCATGTTGTTGTATCCAGAAAACAGCATTCCATAGCACTCTTCCCCATCCTCTGGCTCTTAAATTCTTTTTGGCCCCCTGTCTGCAAGTTTCCCTGAGCCTTTGAAGGGCTAGGTTAGATATCCTGTTTAGGGATTAACTTGTAATACCCACTAATTTTCAGCATTTTTGCCAATGATGCATCTCTTCATTAACTTCTTCCCACTGAAGAAAGAAAGAAACGTGTGATTGAGATTGAGAGCAGTACTAATCTATGGGTTTAAACATTTATATTCAAAAGACAGTTTTAGCCAGGCATGGTGGCACATGCCTTTAATCCCAGCATTTGGGAGGCAGAGGTAGGAGGATCACCGTGAGTTTGAGGCCACCCTGAGACTACATAGTGAATTCCAGGTCAGCTTGAGCTAGAGTGAAACCCTACCTCAAAAATAAAATAAAATAAAGACAGTTTTACAAGTCCATTTAGCATAGAAACGATGTTAGATTTCCACTAGGGCCTATGTCTTTCTATCTCCTGGCTTTTGATCAGGTTAATAGTACTAGGCATGAATTCTCTTCTGTGGAGGTCCTGAAAAGCTCAAATACAACCAAAAAGCAATTGGTTAACTGTCATTAAGGTCATGCTAATATTGCACCAGTGGGCACATCTTTCCTGGCTGCTTGGTTGTGGAGCACATGGGTCCACAACTAGGTAACACACAACTATTGATGAACTTTCTCCCCCTGTAGCTTGCTTAGCACCTGCCAGCACTATGAAAGCTAGCCAGCAGGAATGAAGCTTCCAGCTCATTCCAGCCTGATTTCTCTATGTCCTATAACTAAAACATGCAGTGTCTTCAGCAATAAGGACTTATCATCTAGATCTGAGGACAATCAAGAGCATTCACAATTACCTGTATTGGTTTTTAGGGGCCTATGTAGCCTCCTGACCAACAATTCCTTGGGAGGTATCTCATCCCTGGAACTAAGACATTTTCTTAATAACATATGGGTCCTGGGAACAGATTTATCCACATTTGACAGGTAACTTCACTCACTATTTCCCATCTCTACTTTCATATCACATGTACTCTGGCATGGTAGCACATGTCTTTCATCCCAACACTTAAGAGGCTGAGGTAGGAGGATTACAGGTCAAGTCCAGCCTGGACTACAGAGCAAGTTCTACGTCAGCCTGAATTAGAATGAGAGCCTGGCTTTTGATCAGGTTAATAGTACTAGGCATGAATTCTCTTCTGTGGAGGTCCTGAAAAGCTCAAATACAACCTCCTTCCCCATGGCCCTTTTCTAGCTTTCTGTCCTCCACTGATCCTCACTACAATTTAAACACACAAATATGGAAATTTAAAGCTAGGCTCTGCATATGAGAGAGAACCCATGGCATTTGTCTTTCTGGGTCTGTATTATCTCACTTACTGTAACATTTTCCAATTCTATCCATTTTCCTGAAAATTTAATAATTTTACTTGTATAGCTGAATAGAACTTCATTTACATAATACCACATCTTCATTATTCATTCATCATTTGATGAGCATCTAGGCTGATTCTATTTCCTAGCTATTGTGAAAGAGCAGCAATAGACATGGCCAAGTATTGCTGTAATAGAGCCAAGGAGTAGTATACCTGGTTCTATTTTTAGCTTTTGAGAAACCTTCACACTGAATTTTATAATGGCTACACCAGTTTGCACACCCACCAACAGTAAGGGTTGCTCTTTACCCACACTCTCATGAGTAATAGTTGTCTTTCTCTTTTTTCTTAATAGTGCTCATTCAGACTAGAATAAGAAGGAACTCCAAAACCCCAAGGTAGTTTTAATTTTCATTTCTCTGATATTTAAGGATGATGAACACTTTTTAAAATAGTTATTAGACATTTGTATTTCTTCTGTTGAGAACTCTGTTCAGTTCACCCATTTTGTTTGATTGGGTTTTTTTTTTCTTGATCCCTACGTTTTGGGGTTCTTTATATATTCTAGGTATTAATCATCTGTCAGATGCATACCTGACAAAGATTTTCTCCCATTCTGTAGGCTGCCTCTTGACACAATTGTCCATTTCTTTTGCTATATAAAAGCTTTTTAATCTCATGAGTTCTCATTTGTCAATTGTGGACTTTATTTCCTGTCCTTACCTTTGCCTTGAGGTGTACTCACTCCTTTTTCCATACAAACAACCCTAATTTACACACACACACATGCATACACACACACACACACACACACACACACACATGAAAGTAGGAAAAGTAGTTGGGAATAAACTTTTTGATGAGAGTGGAAGGGGGATAAGAGAGGGAAACAGGGATGAATAAAATCAAAATACATTATATACATATATGATATTGTCAAAATTAATTTGGGGGGGCTGGAGAAATGGCTTAGTGGTTAAGGACCCAGGTTCGATTCTCCAGGTCCCACGTAAGCTAGATGCACATGGTGGCACATGTGTCTGGAGTTCATTTGCAGTGGCTAGAGGCCCTGGTGCACTCATCCTCACTTTCCCTCTCCCCCATCCCTCTGTCTCTAACAAGTAAATAAACAAAAATAAATCTTACAAAATTATTAAAAAATAAATTTTTAATCCCCCATTTTGGAAAGAGAAAATATTCTGAAGTATTGTGGATATAAGAATCCCACCAATTCTATGCTTGGCATAATTCTTTGTTCCTAGGTCCATTTCCTTTAAATGTGCAAAGACTTTTTTATCTTTGGAGGTCAAGGTCAGTTCCAACTCTTGCACACCTGTTAAACACATTAATTTTGTAAGTCTTGTAGCCAAGGGGATAGGCACAGGTGTCCCTTAGGAATAGAACCTCTTGTAGCACGCAGCATAGAATCATGTTTAGAATGGAAAAAGCCATTGCTAGCTTTACTACATTTTCTAGCAAGAATGTTTTCTTTAGATGTTTTCATGGATGTGTTCTAGCTATTTATAATGGACATCAGTTCTCTGCCAAAAGAATGCATGATGTGGATGTAGTCAATAGGCAGACACTTTGGCTGTTGAGCCAGGGCAGACATTTGCAAAGTGGCACTTTAGGGATATTGTTCTGATAGTGCTATAACATAGGAGGATGAAAGAGGAAAAAATGGTGAAGGTTTGACAGGGCAAATACCAACCAATGAAGTAATATTTATTCAGCATTGTATCAGAAAACAGAGTTGGCTCAAAACACAGTGTTATGTTACTATAGTTGGCACCTCACAGCTAGTATAGAATGCCATATAACAAGCTAACAATCTCAACAAATATCAACATCTGGAAATCTCAACATCTAATAACATCAGCTGCTGATTTCCATAGTTGGTGACTGTCCAGGAGCTCAGAAGAGTTCTGTCTGACCAAATAGTTTAAACACTAATATTAACTAGTTAGTATAAAGCTATTTTTCCTAGTGTTTCATTCTCATCATTGTTTTTTTTTTAATACTTGCAAAACCATCTACACTTCCTTTGTTAGTTTTCCATATTTGACATAAACATCTTATGATGAGGAAAGAAAGGGTTGTTTTCACCAATGATTTTAGAAATTTCATTCCATGGTAGTGCAACCTTCCTGCAAAGGATATTCTAAAGATATTCCTGTGTTCCTCCCTTTGGTTTTCACATTATTAGAACAATGGACCACAAAAATAATTTCTCCATGAATTCCACGCTGGGAAAGGGTAAAGTGCTGGTGCTACCAGTGGAAGAACTTGCCACTCAGGAAGAAATTCAATGCAACTCAGACGACTTAGGGGACCTCCTTGATAGACAGATCAGGGTGCAGACAGTGATGAAGCAGAGATGGGCAGGACCTTGACTAGGACCACCTAATTATGCACACATTTTCCCTCTAAACCTAAACCTCATGTCAGTACCTCAAACAATGGGTTTAGGGGATCACTGGACTCCTTATTTGTTGTTTTCCCCAATGTGGACATTTTGAATAAATCTCCTTTATCTTTCTCTGTTTTTCAATATGACTTGTCTCTGAAATTACCATACAGGGGACAGGTGGCTGAGCCTAGTGTATCTGGGGAGCAGTAGATTGGCTACCTTGTTCTTTAATCTGTTGTGCTGTGCATTATGAGAGTAGTTCCTGGCAGACTAAGCTACACATCTCTTGGTGGCCAGGAGCCAGAGAGAAGGAAAGAGGAACCAAGCAAGGTACTTGTATCCTTCCAAGGACATGAACCATGCGACCTAAATTCCTATCACTAGGCCCCACCTCCTAAGCTTTCCACCACCCCCTAATAATACCACAGGCTGGAGACCCAGACAATAATGAACAGGCCTTTTAATTGAAACTATAGCACTCTCCCCAGTGTCCTTTTTTCATAATAAGAAATGTTTTTGACCACTCCACTCGTAACTCCAACCCCAAGGCTAATCAACATTGTTTGCTATTTTTGTGAAATAAAATAGCACAGTATTCTGAGGTTAGGATTTAGGGTGTGGTAGGAATTTGAATGAGACATATAGGGAAAAAAAAGTTCTCATAAGAACACGTCATTCCCTAGCCTTGCCACACCTCTGTTACCACACAACAGGAAAAGCCAATATACCTATGACCTGGCTATAATAAAAAATGACTTATCAAGAACTCAAAAAATGTGCCTGAGAGGAAAGATACCAGCAAATGAAGTGGCCATGAACTTCAGGCCAGTACTTCCTGAAAGCAAAGTGATCTAAATCCCAGGCCTATTATTGGTAAGAGCTCTGACAAGATTACATAAAGATAGGTAACCAGGAAAAGCTAAGGTCAGAACAAGAAAGAATGTTCCAAACTGAATTTTCTCAGTGTAGGTTCAGGCTCTTCGTAATGTGTGGCTAGTGGTTAGTCATTGTTTCGATGGGGTGTGAGGAGAGGCAAGGTTGTGTCCAGACCACGTTTGCACAGTCAGGTGTCCCAGGGCATGTTCTACCCTGTTGCCCAAAGGCTTGATGCCAACTGGATGAGTAACAGGTTAGCCTCTAAAGCTTTAAATTGGACCAAATAGTAACAAATGCAAAGCAGTGATTAAGAATTAGGTGTTAGAGAGATTTTGAGTCAGAGCTGAGCTGGGTGCCCCAAGAGTAGAGCCACCCCTGAGCAGTTCCCTGGGAAGGCAAGGCCAGTGCAACAGAGGAAAGCATTGAGAACTGAGGACAACCAAAATGTGCCAACAAGACAAAAATAAACAACTGACTCCCTGGCACAAGATGAACCACCCCTCAAAAAGGAGCTACTGCCTAGGTAAAACCTCAAAGAAACTGGAGAGATGAACAAGAGTGCTGCTTCCACGAGTAGCCTGACAACCTGCACCAGGGTGATGGAGACAGACACTGCCGAGACTCAAAATGCACCAAAGCAGGAATCCAGAGCTGCTGAGAGCTCCACACTACATACATTACATATACATTTATACCCACCAAGGCTCAGGGAATTTGGGGAAAGTGGGGCCAGAAAGAATGTAAATCACAAAGTGAGAAGGAATATCCAGAAACATTGCACCACACACAATGACTGACTGCTGCTCTCACAACTCATAACCCAAAATTCCAAGGTGATTAGCAGCAATTCCATTAAGGAGTGTCCTTGGTGGAGTGGGGACAGGGAGGAGGGAAATGATGGTACCAACATACGAGGTGTCTATACAAATAAAAGTAAATTAAATTAAAGGTGTTTTTTTTTTTTTTTTTTTTTAAAGGAGGGCTAGAAGATGGCTTAGCAGTTAAGGCATTTGCCTGCAAAACCAAATGATCCTGGTTCAATTCTCCAGGACCCACAAAAACCAGATGCACAAGGGAGCATATGCGTCTAGAGTTTGTTTACAGTGGCTGGAGGCCCTGGTGTGTTCTCGCTCTTTTTTTTCTCTCTCCCACTCTCTCTCTCAAATAAATAAATAACTAAATATAATTTTTTAAAAGTGTGCCACCACACCCACCTCTTAAAAAAACAGAATTAAGTATAGAGGGCTAGAGAGATAGCTCAGCAGTTAAGGTGCTTGCCTGGCCTGCAAACTCAAGTTCAATTTACCAGTTCCTATGTAAAGTAAGATGCACAAAGTGGAACATGCATTTGGAGTCCATTTTCAGCAGCTAGAAGCCCTGGTATGCTCGCTCTCTCACTCTCTCTCTCCTTGCAAATAAATAAAAATATGTTTTTTAAAAAAAGAATTAAGTATAGAAACATGGATAGTTTTTGTCTCTTGACTCCTTGTTTTTTCCTTTTTTTTTTTTTCTTCAAGGTAGGGTCACAGTCTAGCCCAACCTGACTTATAGCTCACTCTATAGTCCTAGGCTGACCTCTAACTCACAGTGATCCTCTTACCTCTGCCCCCAAGTGCTGGGATTAAAGGCATGTGCCACCATGCCTGATCTTAACTCTTCTTTTTGTCCCTTTTTCTTTTAATATTTTCTCATCACAGGGATTTTTAAGCTCCAAGCTGACCAGATCCCAAATCTCACTCCTTTCTTTAACCCTCCACCCATATCTTCTGCAGGGACTCAGCTCAACCATTTGTCTGGAGAACTAGGAGCCAATCAGTACATTATGCTATGCTGTGATGCACCCACTAGACACCCAGCAGCAGTGTCTTCCTTCTCAGAAGCATCACAAGGTGAGCATTTAATTTCAAGGTGGATGTATAGAACTAGAGTTTCAGGCAACTGACCCCTTCTGGGATGGCTTAGATAAAACCACTTTAGCAACTATTTACATCCATTGAAAACTGTTCAGTCATATATATTATGGAATAGCACACATTGTACAGTACGTCTCAGTAGCAGAAACTGAGCTACCTGGTCTTTTACGATTGTTTGTTTATTTGACTTCTTTTTTCTTCCCTACAAGGTGAGCAGCAATTCTGAGTCTCCTGAGGGCTTATATTTACCCTTGGTTTCCATGACTTTCCCTCAAAAGGTTAAAAGGCAGACCCTACATCCTTCATTGCTTTTGAAATTTCTGCTGTTCTCCAATTCTCTTCTGCCTTTGGTCCCTCGTCACCCAGCTTTCCCATGACATCACCTCCTAATATGTTCCTTTGCTACATTCTTAAGGGAAAGATGTTACCAAGCCTCTAATTAAGCCCGCTCCCTACTGGGTTTTTTTTTTTTTTTCTCTCTGCTCTGCTTCCCACATCCTTATGAGCCATCACTCAATATACAAGTGCTTTAATTTTATAAGGTACACAAACAATGATTAAACTTTCCAACATCTCCTATGCATTGTCAAGTATTTACACGCAGCTGCAAGTATGTCGACTAACTTACTCCGAATTCACAGTGATTTCAATTTATTCTGTTAAATGTTCTACAGCTCTAAACATGCTTGGAGTTTCTTTCTGGCAATAAATTTTTAAGTAAGGAAATGGTATAAGAGAAACAATTAAAAAAAAAAAACAGGACACCAATCTCCACCCATGAAAGATAAACTTTTAAAGAAATTCTCTTCCTGCTATAAAAATTGGAAAATAAGAAGGTAGGGAGATGACTGAGTGGTGAAAAGAACTTGCTGAACAAGCCTGTCAATCTGAATTTGGGTCCCCAGAACACATCGGTAATCTCAATGCACCTATGCCAATAGAAGGAAGAGTTAAGAGAATCCCAAGGCTCATGGGCCAACTAGTGTGGCCTTGGCAGAAGCAAACAATAGAGACCTTGTCTCAAGCAAAGTGAAGTAGAGAATCAACATCCTGAGGTTGTCCTCTGAACACACACATGTGCATTGAAACACACATATTGTACACATATATACTCACATTCACAAATAATTTTTAAAATTAGAAAATAATAAATAAATGGATGACTTTTTCAGAGATTTAACAATAGATAATGCCAGAAAATAATCTCTAAGGGAAAGGAAATAAACATGATAAGTCTTATGATTGCCTCAGCTTATTTGAAGGAAGCAGTGTTTGGGTTAGTAGCATAGGGAATGGGAACCTAAAGACATCAAGAGCTCTCACCGAGTTTAAAGAAAAACATGACATCTCGAGGAGTCCAACACAGCTGGAACGTACAGAGGAAATTACTAAAAGGAAAGGACCCCCAAAGAATGTTCCAAAGAGGTGCAGAGGAGTTCCCCTGCATTGAGTCTTTAATTGAAAATTGATTAGTATGTGTATCAACTGAAATTACACAAAAGCCCAAGAGAAAAATAAAACACTAGAAAGTTAATAAGAACATAACTTCTATACACATCCAGGTAGATGGAGGGACATCCTAATACATGAAACACAGGGTAGAGTCCTCAAGTCATGTCATAAACGCATAATTAAAAGATCCTGAGAATAAAGGTTGTCTTACACTTGCCCAAATAAAACCTAGCAACTAGCCCATAAAAAGATCTGCAGGAAACCACTGTTTGGCAAAACAAATTCAATGTTCTTTAAAGAAATATAATCAGAGGCCACAAGTGTGATGACCTGGGTTCAGATCCCTGGAATACAAGTAAAGCATGAGCCTCTATAATGCCTGAGTCAGAATGAGGTAAGCTGATAGAGATTTGGGAATTAACACCTTATGGAGGCAGTGTATTGTTGGGGGGGGGCGGGCTTATGGGTATTATAGCCAGTTTCCCCATGCCAGTGTTTGGCACACTCTCCTGTTGCTATTGTCCACCTTATGTTGGCTAGTGGGTGATGTCCGCCCTCTCCTCATGCCATCGTTTTCCCCTGCCATCGTGGAGCTTCCTCTCAAGCTTGTAAGCCAAAATAAACCTCTTTTTCCCAGAAGCTGCTCTTGGTTGGGTGATTTCTACCAGCAATGTGAACCTGACTGTAACATGAGGGTACTCTGTTCTGGAAGAATTTGGTGTTCTTGGAATGCAAGGTAAGTGCTGGTTTCCTGGAAACATTTAGAGACTTTTTTTGAAGTCTAGAGCTGGACATTTAAAAGCTAACAGTAAGATGCCTTGGTAATTCTTATCTCTGTGGCTTCTGCTTTGAAGAGAGATGAGACAGATTAATTATCACTGGCTTCAAAACAGACATTCTTGAATGATGTAAATGCCTATATGCAAAGGTAAGCAGGTGACCCAAAATAAGGCAGAGATGCCCATGTTTTAACCTGCTTTCAATCACTTTATGGACCCATTTGAAGTCTCAGCATTCTTCAGAAAGAGCTATTTCTTAGTGCTGATTAACAGGGGAGAAGCCAAACACCTCCTCTTAAAAGGGATTCAAGATTTGTTTTGGTGGGGCTATATGATAAGAGATACAGACATAGAAAGATTTGCATTTGAAGATCTTAGAACAGGATACAGGGTACCATGAGACCACTCAAGGAAGCACCAAAATCTGCCAGGAGGCACAGCAAGTGAGAAGAAGGTGGACAAAAGACTTTTCTCCAGTAAGGAATGGGAGAGATAGGGTAGCTGACTCAGGGTAAGCATGTTTATAAGTTCTGGGGCATAGGTCTAATTGTCTGGTATCTGGCTCTGGGAAGAGTTGGACAAGTGGGTAGAGGCACAGAGTCTGAGAGTTTCATAAAGTGGGTGTCTGGACTGTATTTGTCATTTGCATATTTATTATCTCTAAGAATGAGCTACCTCTTGGAGGGCAGACCCCCTAGTCAGCATGGCCCAGAGATGCCTCCAAATACAGAATGAGCCTGGTGTGGTGGCACACACCTTTAATCCCAGCACTTGGAAAACAGAAGTAGGGGGATTACTGTGAGTTCAAGACTAGTCTGGGACTAAAGAGAGAGTTCCAGGTCAGCCTGGGCTAGAGCAAGACCTTACCTCACAAAACAAATCAAAACAACAACAACAAAAAGCCATAGCATGAAATGCAAGCACTTGGGAGGCAGAAGTAGGAGGATCAAAGTGAGTTCCAGACAAGCCTGAGACTACATAGTGAATTTGTCAGTCTGGACTAGAGAGGAACCCTACCTCAACACACACACACACAACCTACAGTAGTGACTTTCATAGCAGGTATTAAGTGGTATAGAAGATATAACCAAAACAGGTCCAAGCCAGGCATGTTCGCACATGCCTTTAATCCCAACACTTGCGAGGCAGAGGTAGGAGGGTCGCTGTGAGTTTGAGGCCACCCTGAGGCTACATAGTGAATTTCAGGTCAGCCTGAGTCAGAATGAGATCCTACCTCAGGGGAAAAAAGAAAGATCCAATGCAGGGCAAGGAACACTATTTCATGAGTATTTTAGGACTTTTCCCTATGTCATCTGAGCTAAAAACTGGCACACAAAAAAAAATCTAGGAATTTTCCTAATAATGAGGGAGAATTATAAAGTCCTAATAATGAGGGAGAATTATGAAGTATGTTGGACTCAATTCTGCTTCTTTAAGTTCCGCTGCCATGTTTATTTTCTACTGAGAAAAAAATCCCATGGCACAAAATTCATCTTTCAAAATCAACAATTCAGTGGTTAAAAGTCTATTCTCAGAACCAAGCATCCACCATCTCCACAAATATTTAGAATACTTCATCAGCCCAAGAAGATGCCCCACACTCTTTCGTGTGACCTGCATTCTTCAACCTTAGACAACCACCTTTCTGTCTCAATACACAATTCCTAGAAATAGAACCATAGGACAGAGTAAAGCCTTGTAGAGACATTAATCCACATCTGACATAAAACACAAACACCCAACATAGCAGGAAAGTGGATTTGGATTTGGTGGGCAGAACTTGAAAACTGAGCATATCCTTCCCAGGATGAGTAGAGTTGGACATAGAAATAGGACCCTGTATAGCAAGACCCTCATAAAAGTTTCCATTTTACTAGCTCCATATACATCCCCATTTCTGTCCTTACTCCTACAGAAGAACAGGGGAAGTAGGAATAAGAGAAGCAGAGTTTGGCACTTTGCCCTAGCTCAGGAGGGCAGCAAAACTTGCAAAGCACCTTCTGAAATCAATTCTATACCTAGACTGGTGCCTAAGGTTAAGCGACCCCAACTAGGTGCCAGGGCTCTCTGCTAGAATCCAACCCAGAGTAGATCACTGACCTGGGATCCAGCCCAGAGCAGATCACACAGCTGTGTGAGCCAAGACCAGCCCTTCCAGGCCCTGTCCCTCAAAGTTAGCTCAGCTAAGTTTAAGCCTGGATGCACTGACCTGTGCTTAGGGTCTCTGCACCAAGTATCCATGTTTGAACGAAACTACCAGTTATACACTATCCACTAAAAATTGTTACTTAGGGAAATTTCTGTCTCAATAATTTTCAGATCACTAAGGCTAGCTCTGTTTCTGGAACTTCAGTATATTTTTCCTTCACCACATTAGCCAGATTTCTGGCAAGGGCTAGTATAAACACTTCCTACCATTCTTGCACATTTAAGCCCCACAGTGCTGAGAGAAGCCTAGGATCTTTGCTTTCACTGTTAGGAGCCTGCCTTGTAGCAAGACTGAGCTGATTGCTTTGGTATTTACACTTTGGGAAATTATTACATATTTGTGGCAAAACATTTTATTGTTGTTCAGAGCAACACTCAGCAATGGGACAACTCTTACAAAAGAGCAGCATTTATGAGTTAAGTGTACAATTCAAACCATATGGGTGAAATTTCCTATTAAGCATTTAACTATGCTCTTAGAAATAGCAGAGATGAGAAGCAGGGAGAAGGGCGTGCTTAGCAGAAGGAACTTCAGTATGCAGAACCAGAATGGAGGAGGGGAGAAAAGTGACTTTGCCAAGTCTAACGCATGGCTGGATTTTGTCATTGCTAATGAGAAGCAGATATTGAAAATATGCTACAAGTTAAAAAAGAAATCTCTCTAAGAATTCTTTCCTACAGATCTTTTTGCTTTTCTATGCCTATTGACCCTACATGTTAACTCTGTAAGATGATGGTACCTGTTTTAGATTTCAGTTCTACTCTGTCCTAAGTGAATTTGAAAATGAGCATTAGAACACAGACTTTAGGGCTCCTCTCAACATGCTCAACATGCCTGCATCTCCTTTGCAAGCTTTCTGTCCCTTTGCTATGCATGCCCTTTGTTTTAGGTCTTTCTATTTAAAAATATTATTTTTGTTTATTTACTTGTAAGCAGAGTGATTTATTTGCAAGCAGAAAGAAAGAGAGAGAGACATATGGGGGTGGGGGAAGAGAGAGGGAGTATATGGGTGCACCAGAGCCTTTAGTTATTGCAAATGAACGCCAGATGCATATGTCACTTTGTGCATCTGGCTTTACATGGGTACTGGGGAATCCAACATGGGTCATTAGGCTTTGCAGACAAGTACCTTAACCACTGAGCCATCTCTCCAGCCCGAGATCTTTTTTGTAATTTCTTAATTTGTTTATTTGAGAGGGAGATAGTATCAGGCAGATAGAGAGAAAAAATAGGTGCACCAGGGCCTCTAGCTGCTGCAAACAAACTCCAGATTCATGTTATACCTTGTGCATCTGGCTTTATGTGAGTACTGAGAAATCAAACCTGGGTCCTTTGGCTTTGCAGGCAAGCACCTTAACATCTAAGCCATCTTCCCAGCTCTATTCTAGGGTTTTGTTTGTTTGTTTGTTTGTTTGTTTGTTTGTTTGTTTGTTTTTCAAGGTAGAATCTTGCTCTAGCCTAGGCTGACCTGGAATTCACTATGTAGCCTCAGGGTTGCCTCAAACTCATAGCAGTCCTCCTACCTCTGCCTCCAGAGTGCTGGGATTAAAGATGTGAGGCACCACACCTGGGTCTATTCTAGGTCTTTCTAAAAGCCTATCTCTAGTTCTCCTAGGTACCTTCCAGCCTCAGAGAGGTAGGTAATTGGTTCCACAAAATGTCAACTAGAAAAGGGCAACACTACTGAGGAAAACTAACTGATCTGATATTCCCAGTAATGTTGAAGATCCAACTACATATATTTTCAGCACAAAGAAGCTGCCTAGCCAAGCCTTGCACAGGCCTCACTGATGATAGGAGAGCTGGGGCAGTGGAGCAGGGGAGAGGTTTCTGGTGCCTGTGGGGGAAGAAGTCTTCACAGAGCTCAGAGGCATAAGAGGGCAGAGGCTCCTACAGGAGCAAAACACAAAGTCTACCTAGAAGGTGTCACTGAGTGGGCTGCCAAGGTCTGGACTGCCTAAAGCCCCTCTAACCCAGAGTCATTATGGACATTTGCAAGAAATTTTCTGATTTTGCCATTCAAATCATGCAGCTCTGTGATGGTTTAAGATGCTGAAGACAAAACATGCACTTTGCCAGTATGGTGTTATAGCCACAAATTTGGAGCAGTTTCTTGCAAGTGGTCCTAACAAATAGCACCGAAGCTTTTATTTTACTTTTCCCCTCACACTGGAGCCCTTCTCTCACATTTTTTCATGTTTTCTGGTTCATTGAGATTATCCGTAAAGTCTGCTCACCTAAGAAACTTTTGAAGGTGGATTTGTGCCCAGACACTGCCACAGAGCCACCAAAGAGACTTCTATGCAAACATCACAGTGCCATAGTGAATGTGCTCCTTTGGAAACCAGAACTTTTGAGCTATTGCGTGGATACACTGGAACAAGTAAGTAACGTAAGGTAGATGAGGTTGGAGGAGTAATGACATGAACGTGTATGGTAGGGCAGGTGTCACTGGTGTTCACATAGACTCAAATACAGGGCTGAAGATATGGTTCAGTGGTTAAAGGCACTTGTTTACAAAGCCTACCAGCCAGGGTTCAATTCTCCAGTACCCGTGTAAAGCCAGATGCACAAAGTGGTCCATGGATCTGAAGTTTGTTTACTGCAAGAGGCCCTGTCATGCCCATATTCTCTCTCCCTCTCTCAAATAAATATAATAAAAATATTTTTAAAAATACAAATACAGATAGGAAACTATGGAATTAAGTACACAAACACGTGGGTACAGATTACTATACACACAGATACACCTAGTCCTAGCAACAGTGAAAGCTGAGAAGCTCTTTGGAAAAGAATGATTTTTATGGATGGAGAAAGGAAAATGCATGAGGAGCCCAATCATCTTTTGGTACCAAAAGTAAGAAATTTCTTGATAAACCAGGTGAGAGACTATTGAAAGGACATAAGGATTAAAGTCAGGACAATGTGAGAAACAAAATATATAATGATACTACTGAATTATAACCCCTCCAAATAAATTATATACTTGAGTCCTTATTGATATATATAACTGGATTAGTAACTTAATAGAATGCACTGGATCCACTAACTGCCTATTAGAATTTGTAGTCCCACATGTGTATATGCATGGCAGCTATGTAAGTAAAACAATGGTGAAAGAGAAAAAACTCAAATGAGATTCCTATTATAGAAAAAAGAATCAGCACTTAAAGGACCAATATCAACTCTCTGGCCTGCCCACCTGAGTTTCCAGGAGTAGGAGGGCAAAAGAGAGCATTGGAGGCATTGGTCCTTCTGTAAAGAATGACTGGTGCATTCCTGACAACAATGACCCCATAGTGAATACCAGTAAAACCACTAAGGAGGCCTTCAGTGGAATTAGGTAGGAGAGAGGGAATATGAATATAACTTGATGGGAATACTCCAGACACATGACCCACCTTGTATATATGGCTTTACATGGGTACTGGGAAATCAAACATGGGCCATCAGGCTTTTCAGGAAATGACTTTAACCACTGAACCATCTCCCCAGCCAAAAATAAAATCATTAGCATAAGTGGCCCTGTATGCTTCCTGTGCCAGCTGTGTGTAATGATACATGAGGTCACATGGTTTCAGTGGGAGACAGAGTATGCAGGAGGTAGAAGATCAAGATTAAGGAGTTCCATCTATGTTGCTATAGTTGCCATCTGTGTTGAGACTAGACCTTTGGATATTATGGCTGCTTTGAGGTCTCCATGTTAATAACCTCTTGCCCACACTCTATAAAGGAACCTAATAAACTCATTGTTTTTGCTTGGTTGAACTTTGGTGGAATTGACCCTTAGTTATTCATAGGTACCCTACCTGTGGAGAGCAAGTGCTAATCAGCTTCTCCCCAAGAAAGCATTCACACTACAGGCTTAGCAATGGGATCTATAAGCTTCTTCTCTGCGGGAAGGACCTCTGGAAGGTATTTGTGTGTTATCTCATTTAGGGATAACTATTCTTCTCACCTCCTTAGCATGTCTTTTAGGTAAGAGGTAGATAGGGGTGATCTCCTGGCCATATGATTGACAGGACCAATGGATTAACTTTTCTGTTACTGTTTTTATTTATTTATTTATTCATTTATATTTTTAGTTGGCATACAGAGATTTAGGCATTATTCATTCTGGCATTTTCAAATACAATTTGTTTTGTTTAATTTCTGTTCTCCACTCCTATAACCTACCAATTTCTCTATCTTCTTCTCAACTTCTCCTCCTAGCATCTTCCCCATTCTGTTTACATGTCACATGTGTCCTTTTGCTCTTCCTTCATTCCCCTTCCAGTTCTTCTTTTTCTGTTTGGATTTACTTTTAAGGAAAGGACCATTATCTTATTTTTTTTTCCTTCTTTTTTTATTGACATCTTCCATGATTGTAAACAATATCCCATGGTAATTCCCTCCCCCACCACTTTCCCCTTTGGAACTCTGCTCTCTGTCATATCCCCTCCCCCTCCCAATCAGTCTTTCTTTTATTTTGATGTCATCATGTTTTCCTCTTATTATAATGGTCTATGTATAGGTAGTGTCAGGCCCTATGAAGTCATGGATATCCAGGCCAGTTGTGTCTGGAGGAGCATATCCTATCCTTCTTTTGGCTCTTACATTCTTTTTGCCACCTCTTCCACAATGGACCCTGAACCTTGGAAGGTGTGATAGAGATATTGCAGTGCTGAGCACTCCTCTGTCACTTCTTCTCAGTGCCATCGTGACTTCTGAGTCATCCCAAGGTCACTGCCATCTGTAAAGAGAGAGTTCTCTAAGGAACAAGTGAGGGTACATTAATATATGGGCATGAACATTAAGAGAAGTGCTTCCTAGGCAGTTTGATAAGTATAATATACACATTTAGCCAGACAGCAGCAGGATGTTACACCCCTAGGGCTCATGAGCACCCCTGTTGTAGGTTTTCAGTTTCAGGGATGTATGTCCTCCCATGGGGCGGGCCTCCAGCCAAGTTAGAGGATGTGTCACTTGCACCCATTGGCTCATTTGGCCTGGCTGGCTAAATATAAGGCTTGCAGTGTCCAGTTGAGTATCTTCTCTCCCATGCAAAATGGCTTTTTCCAGCTTTCTGTCAGCTGGTCTATATGGAGAAGGTTTTAAGCTCAGTTTCAGCAGGATTTCTCAGTGACCTTGTAGCCCAAGTATGTGGAATCTTCAGCAATAGGGTCTTACCATCTATTCCTGGTGGGAAACCAAAGGCTTTGGCCTGTAATGGTGTGGGGGCATCAGGGACCTCCCTGACCAACAAATCACTGGAAGGTATCCCATCCCTGGTACTAAATTTTTTCTAGTAACAATCTATAGCTCCTGAGTGTTCCATTGTTCAAAAAAGTAGGTTTCCATATGATTTATTTATATCCTCTTAGAATTTGATTAGCCCCCTCTCTACCTTTCCTTTACTCAATCTCTTCCCCTGACCTCACTTAGGCCTTTTCACCCCATTAATCGGTTCTTCTACTTACATATATACAATGCCATCCTATTAAGGCTCCCCTCCCTCTCTTTCTATTCCCTTTATATCTCCTTTCTAGATAACTGGCCTCTGCTGCTGAGTTTTCTTCCTACTCACACAGAAGTCCAATCATTTGTAGCTAGGATCCACATATAAGAAAGAACATATGGGGCTGGAGAGATGGCTTAGCGGTTAAGCGCTTGCCTGTGAAGCCTAAGGACCCCGGTTCGAGGCTCGGTTCCCCAGGTCCCACGTTAGCCAGATGCACAAGGGGGCGCACGCGTCTGGAGTTTGTTTGCAGAGGCTGGAAGCCCTGGCGCGCCCATTCTCTCTCTCTCCCTCTATCTGTCTTTCTCTCTGTGTCTGTCGCTCTCAAAGAAAGAAAGAAAGAAAGAAAGAAAGAAAGAAGAAGGAAGGAAGGAGGGAAGGAAGGAAGGAAGGAAGGAAGGAAGGAAGGAAGGAAGGAAGGAAGGAAGGAAAGAAAGAAACATATGATGTTTGGCTTTCTGGGCCTGGGTTACCTCACTTAGTATAATCCTTTCCAGATCCATCCATTTTGTTTTGAGTAACTTAGAATGTCATGTCTCCACTCAGGGCAAGAGGTCTTTGTGCATCTGATCAGGAGGGAACAGCTTTCCCCTTAATAGGTCTGAACAAAAACTCTGATACCTCTACTTTCTCTCTTTCATGTAGCATTTTAAATACTTTGGAGGGGCAATTTTAATGCTTCCCTTCTTAATGTTACCAGGGGAACATAGGATGAGATCCATCCCCAATGGCATTCAAGTCTGCTAATGCCTGTCTAGCTACAACAGTACTGTGTCAGATCTTAGCTCTTGACTCATGTCACAGTTGCATAGTTGGACATGAGGAAGAAGTAGCCAGACAGTGTCATAAATTCTAACAGCTAGTTAATGGAACAGGAGATGTGTGAGTCAGTGTTTGTATGTTCCAACTAACCCCTGACTTTCTCGGCCATTGTTCCTCAGCTATCTTGTCTGCCAAATGCCTTAACAGCTGTCCTTCCTGTAGGGTCAGGTTTCTGTTACAGTATGGTCCAGTACATGCTCCCAGCACCTGTTCCTCCTACATGGCCATGTCCTAAAACTTAACCTTACCAAGCCCCTGTAATCCCATCCTGTATGCCTCAGCTCTCATAACCTAAGAAGTTGTAGGCTTGTTGAGAGTGGCACTTGGAATTATTTTATTGTGATGCCCTCAGTTCTTTATTTAAGATCTTATTTAATACTTTCTGAAGTACTGCATGATGTAAGCTCTCTTCCTTAATCCAACCATCCAAAAGGCAGGTGTCAATGCAAAACACACAGCTCTTATCTTAAAAGCAATAGTAGATAGTTTATTATGAAGCCAAATAACAGAGACTATGGCCCTGGAACAGATTCAGATTATCCAAAATTCCACATTCTAGTAGAGCAATTTCTGATGTTTTTATTGTTACAGAACAAAAGAAAGTCATAAGCCAAGGCACTTTGCAAATACATTGGTGGAAACATCAGGTAGGAAGGTTATAGCAGAGTGCAAGAAATCTCTGCCATAGGCTTTAGATGCTATCTGGTACCATTTTCAGCTTTTGGGTTGGTGTTCTATTATTACATTGCAAAAAGGTTTCACCTGATCACCTGATAGTCACAAGGATGTTAGGTCAGACAAAAGGTGGATGCTGATTGGCCTTCAATGGGGCTAAGATAGCCTAACATAATTTGGCTGTGGTCCTTTAGTTCACACAGAATAACCCTTTCTCATAGAGGCATGGGGATTTTGAAGTGAACCCTACTAATCTTTACATGGATATTAATGGAAATAGAGCAGAGATAATTAAGAAGAGAGTATTTCTTCTGTGCTGCTCCTCAGAGGCAAGTTGGCCTAAGAAAATGCAGTGTCAAGGGCTCCACAGGAGGTCTGGCACCAGCAACAATATGAGGCAACATCTTTGCAAATAGCAATGGCTTTGCCTTAGCTAAGGCCTTATATTCTTCTATATTCTGCCTACTGGCAGACCAGGGCTCTTTTCCCAAGAGTTGTGCTCAATGACCTTGGTTTTGCCTATCTCTGTGATTCCTGTACGTGTGTTCCTCTCCTCCCCAGGGCTTGTAGTACCCACACTACCACATAAATAGATGTTCCAGCTGTTAGGAGTCTGAAAGTCAGGGAGTCAAGCCTACATAAGCATCCAGTGGAGAGGCCTCAGTGAACACAGCACACGCAAAGCCACTAATTCAGGTTCATGGAAAGTCAGGCCCAATAGAGATTGATTACAATTCTGTGGTAAGAACTGAATGAATCAGTGGCTGCTGACAATTAATTCAGTCTCTCTCCTCTAAAGTCCAGGGCCTGGGGATGGAAGTTCCAGCCCTATCTTCATATTATTGGGTTTTTTTTTTGTTGTTTTTTTTTTCCAGTTGATGAGGAATAGAAGATAGAAAATAACTAGGCAGTTGAGAGTAATGGGGTCCCCAAAGCAAAGATTATACCCCCACTTCCTGTATAAAAGCAGGAAATGTCCTTGAGTCTTTAATGAGGAATCAGGTTTTTCCTTCTTTTCCCCTAAAGGAGTATTTGTAGCCACCAGCTTGCTGCGGGCCAGAAATGTCAGAAGGATCAGGTCTTACCTCTTTTTCTCTAAAGGAGTTCCCCTTCCTATAGCCCACATCAGAGTTGCCAGACAGATTATCTGCTCAGGACCTCTTCTGCTATACGGGAGCTCTACCTTCTTGCCTTCTCATAAACTCTGTAAGAACATCTTTCTCAATCTCACCCTATGTGGTCTATGGATTTTACTATTCAAATTCAAAAGAACCTGGAGGCCACAGACTCAGTGGAATTTTGTGTGATCATGACCAATAGCCAAGAAAGGTTTCATTGTTCTCAAAGGCACTCTCTGAATTCCCATAACATCATTACCAGGACCTTCTTCTAGGGCTCACTTCATGAACCTAAATGCAAGTTTTGTGAAGGAAAGAGTTCTGGGCACTGGGTAGGCATAGAATTTCCAAAGCCAGTTGATCCCGAAGAACATAACACAAGCCACCAAGTCAGTGACTTTAAAGCTCTTGAATTACTTTGTTAGCAAAGACTTGAAAAATGCAGATATGGAAAAGAGTAAATCATGAAAGATTTATTTTTTAAGACAGTAAGAATAAGATAGAAGAAAAGCTCCCAAGCCAAAGGGAGTTTACCCCTCCCAGTCAGGCTGGAATCAGGAAGAGGGAGTCATGGAAATCTATGTAGCAATTTAGATCAGCTCTTTTAATAAATTAAGCATCCAATTGGGATGAGCCTTATTGCCAAGTTCAAATGTGTATGAAGGATATTGATAGGCTAGTGGTCCCAGAAAGAAGGTCAGACTCAGAAAGGACCTGCCCACAGGGAATATAAACTGGGGCAAAGTTGAGGAAGAATCAGGAAGCTGGTGTGCTTCACCATCTTGAATCATACTAGAGTTTTAGACTTGCCAGGCAGGGCAGTACCTATGTTCTTTTGGACTTGTGTTCCTAGTTGACTATTTGCAAAACAAACCTACCTTGCTTTTATTCTACATTACATGTATGCTTGTGTGTTAGTCAGGGTTGTCAAGAGGAATAGAACTGATGGAATAAATATATGTTATAAAGTGAATTTATTATATTAGCTTATAGGATACAGGCTGGGTAATCCAACAATGGCTGTCTGTAGGATGGAGAGTCTGAGAACCCAGTAGCTTTTCAGCCCCAAAACTGAATACCTCAGCTGTCCCAATCTGGAGCTGAAAGACTAGAAGGTTCCTAGAGATCTGCTGGTCTACAGTCCATGAGGGAAGACTAAAGAACCTGGATTCTGGTGTCTATAAATAATGGAAGCAACAGGGTAGAGACACCAGCAAGAAGCAAAAGCAGCCAGACAAAAGGCACTACACTTCTCAGAACCTCTTTACATATAGACTGCCTGCCATCAGAAGGGGCTGTTCACTCTGGTGTCAGGACTTCCTCTTTCAGTTAACCCTTCCTGGAAAAGTCACAGATCTGTCCATATGCCCTGCCTCTTACTTGATTTCTCATCTGATCAAAATGACAATAGAATTTTAACTGTCACAGCTTGAAAGCGGCTTATAATTAATACAGATATTTCTGCTCTGTCACTCAGGATTATAGGAGATTTATGCTAGTAACTGAGGTTGTAGACCAATTATGTATGTCTTATTATATCATAATATTGCACTTTCTTTCACAAAACATCAGTTAAATGGCAATCTCAAGATGTAGAATGAAGTATAAGCTGAAATTCCCTGAGAAAACAACATCTGTGTTAAAGGTTCTGCAGACAGATTAGAACATTGCATTCTGGAGAGATTAAATATTACAGATCAATGACTAAAAGGTTAGGCTTCATCTCACCCTCTCCAGTGCCCTTCAATTTGGTGTTCCCTCTAAGGTGAGGTACTGATGAGGAATCAGCCGTTTAGTCTGTCTTCTAGGGTATAGAATTTTATGGTATCAGTTCCACTGTTGGGTTCAGTTTTGTGTTCCCCCACCCTTACCCTTCCCTCCAGCCCTACACTCCCTAGTGTCCAGTCCTTAAGATGCCTATTAGGAATGTCAGCATTACAGGTTGATCCAGGTTAGCAGCCACATATGAATGAGTCCATGCAATGATTGTCTTTCTGTGATTGGATGAATTCACTGAATATGATCTGTTCCAAGTTTGACCATTTTTCTACAAATTTAATTGTGTCATTTTTTCTTAATGCTGAGTAGAATTCCATCATGTAGATATACCACATCTTGGTTATCCATTCATCCAATAAGGGGCTTCTGGATTGATTTTGGTTCTTAGCTATTATGGATTGAGCAGGTATAAACATGGTTGAGCAAATATCTCTGAACTGAGTCATACAGTTTTTAGGGTAAATGCCCAGTAAGGGAGTAACAGGGTCTGTTTGTAACTCTATAGCCAACCTTTCTAGGAGGCTCCATATTGCTTTCAATAGTGGTTGTACCAGCTTACATTCCAACCAACAGTAAGTGTTCCTATTTCTCCACATCCTTGCCAACATTTGTTTTCATTTGATTTTTTTAATGTTTGCTATCCTTACTTGGGTTAGGAGGAATCTCATACTTGTTTTAAATTGCACTTCTTTAATGGTTAGGGATGTTGATCATTTTCTTAAGTGTGTGTTTGTCATTTGTATTTCTTCTTCTGAGAACTCCCTATTCAGTTCTCTGCCCCAAACTGTAAGTGGATTGTTTGATTTTTTATTTTTATTGTTTACAGTTTTTAGTTCTTTGCAGCTTCTAGAAATTAGGCCTCTATCGGTTGTATAGCAGCAAGGATTTTTTTTTCCATTCTGTGGATAGTATATTCTACTTATGGTATGGTTGTCTGTGAAAAAATTTTTTTGCTTCATGAGATTCCAATGGTTAAGTGATTGTTTAAGTTCTTGAGCTAATGAGGTTTTGTTCAGGAAGTCTTTTCCCATTCTTATATCATGGAAAGTTCCTCCTAATTTTTCTTCCAGTACTCCAGAGTTACTGGTCTTATATTGAAGTCTTTGTTCCATTTGGACTTAGCTTTTGTGCATAGCGAGATGTGTGGGTCTAGTTTCATTTTTCTGCATATAGTTATCCAGTTTGTCCAGCACCATTTGTTGAAGATGCTGTCTTTTCTCCAGTCTACATTATTAGGGTCTTTGTTGAAGATGAAGTAGCTGACTTAAAGTCTGAAACCTCTATTCTGTTGCATTGATCTATATTCATTTTTATGCCAGTACCATGTTATTTTTATTACTAAGGCTTTGTAATATAGCCTTAGATCAGGTATGGTGATACTTCCAGAGATGTTTCTTTTGCTGAGGATGTGTTTGGATATACGAGACCTGCTGCCATTCTATATGAATTTTGAGATCATTGTTTTCTATCTCTGTGAAGAATAATGCTGGGATTTTTATTGGTATTGCATTAAATCTATCTTTTGCTTTTGGTAGGATTGCCATTTCCACAATGTTAATTCTGCCTATCCAGGAGCATGAGAGGTCTTTCCATCTTCTCAAGTCCTCCTAAACTTTTTCCTTGAGTATTTTTATGTTTTCATTATATAATCTTTTTGCATCTTTGGTTAGTGTTATTCCAAGGTATTTTATTTATGTATTTATTGTTGCTAATGAAAATGGGACAATGTCGCTAATTTCTTTCTCTGAATCATTGTCCTGTGCATATAGAAAGGCTACTGGTTTGTATGCATCGATTTTGTATCCTGCTACTTTGCTGAAGGAATTAATCACCTTTAAGAGTTTTGAGATGGAGGCTCTCAGATCACTTATGTATAGAATCATGCCATCTGTAAATAGGGCTAACTTAACTGTTTTTCTTTCCTTTTTTTTTTCTTTTGTTGTATCTGTTTTAATTCTTTCTCCTGTCTTATTGCTTTGGCTATGACTTCTAGTACTATGATGAAGAACAGAGGTGATAAGAGGCACCCGGGTCTTGTTCCTGATCTCAATGGGAATTCCTTGAGTCTTTCCCCCATTAAGTATTATTTGGACTTTAGGTGCTATATATATAGCCTTTATTATGTTGAGGTATAAACCATCCATGCCTATTCTCTCCAAAATTTTGATCATGAAATGATGTTGTATTTTGTCAAAGGCCTTTCCTGCATCTATTGAAATGATCATGTGGTTTTTGTGATTAAGCTTATTGATGTATTACATCGACAGATTTTCATATATTGAACCAATATTGCGTTCCTGGGATAAAGCCTACTTGATCAAGGTGGATAATGCTTTTGATGTGTTGTTGAATTTTGTTTGTGAGGATTTTGTTCAGGATCTTTGCCTCTCAATTCACCAGGGATATAGGCATATAGTTTTCTTATTGGATCTCTGTCTACTTTTGGTATTAGGGTGATACTTGCTCCATAAATGCAGCTGGGGAATTTTTCTTATTCTCTGATTATGTGGAACAGTTTGAGAAAAATTGTTTCCAAACCAGGCATGATGGCACATGCCTTTAATCCCAGCACTCAGGAGGCAGAGATAGGAGGATCACTTTGAGTTCAAGGCTACCTTGAGACTACATAGTGAACTCCAGGTCAGCCTGTTACAGAGTGAGACCCTACCTCAAAAAAAAAAAAAAAAAAAAAAAAAAACTGGTTCTAGCTGTTCCATGAAGGTTTGACAGAATTTGGCTGAGAAGCCATCTGGTACTGGACTCTTCTTTTTCTAAAAATATTATTTTTATTATTTATTTGACAGAGAAAGATGGACAAAGAATGGGCACACCAGGGTATACAGCCACTACAAATGAACTCCAGACATGTGCAATCTCTTGCTCGCCTGGCTAAGGTGGGTCCTGGAGAGTTAAAATTGGGTCCTTTGGCTTTGCAGGCAAGCAATTTAATTGCTAAGCCATACCTCCAGCCCTGGACTCTTCTTTTTGGGGAGGTTTATGATTAACTTTCCAATCTCAGTGGGTGTGATAGGTTTGTTTATTATTAATATGTGGTAAATTTAGTTTTTATAGGTGGAATTTATCCATTTCCTCCAGATTATCCAATTTTGTGGACCAAAGGTTTTGGAAGTAAATTCTGATGATTCTTCCAATTTCACTTATGTGTGATGTGATCTCTCTTTTTTCATTTCTAATTTTGTTAATTTGAAGCATCTCCTTTTTTTTCACATGATCAAATTGACCAAGGGTTTATCAATTTTGTTTACTTTTTCAAAGAACCAGCTCTTTGTTCCATCAATTTTCTTAATTGTTTTCTTAGTTTTCAATTAATTAATTAATTAATTTTTTTTTTTTGAGGAAGGGTTTCACTCTAGCCCAGGCTGACCTGGAAGTCACTATGTATTCTCAGGGTGGCCTTGAACTCATGGCAATCCTCCTACCTCTGCCTCCAAAGTGCTGCAATTAAAGGCATGCACCACCACACCCAACTTCCAGTTTAATTAATTTCTGCTCTGATAATGATTATTTCTTTTTCTCTGGAGCTTTTCGGTTGGATTCTTTTTGTTTTTCTAATGATTTTACGTGGATGGTTAGGTTATTGGTTTGGGATGTTTCTGTCTTTGTTATGAAGGCATTTGAATTTTCCCCTGACTACTGCCTTCATTGTGTCCCATAAGTTTGGGTACAATGTGTTCTCATTGTCATATAAAATCTAAAAGTTTTGCAATTTCATTTTTTTATTTCATCCACTACCCATTTATTGTTTAAACGTGTGTTGTTAAGTATCTGGGGCTGATGGAGTTCCTGGAGCATCTCTTGTTAATTTCTAACTTTAGAGCATTGTGGTCTAATATCATATAGGAAATTATGTTGATCTTCCTAAATATATGGAGGCAGGCTTTGTGATCCAGTATATATTCTATTTTATAAAAGGTTCCATGGGCTGCTGAGAAGAATGTGCATTCTATAGATTTTTGGTAGAATGTTCTGTAGCTGTCCATTAAGTCTAGTTGATCTATGGTGTTGTTGAGCTCTCTTATTTCCCTGTTGATTTTCTGTTTGCATGATCTATCTATTGCTGATAGTTGAGTGTTGAAGTCCCTACCTATGATGATGTTGGTGTTTATTTATGTTTTGTTGTCAAGTAGGTTTTGTTTTATGAATTGTAGTGCACCTGTGTTTGGCGCATAAAGACTGATGATTGTGATATCCTCTTGTTGGATCATTTCCTTGATGAATAAGAAATGCCCTTCTTGGACTTTTCTGGTTATTTTTCAAATGAAGTTTGTCTTATCCAACATTAGTACAGCAAAACCTACTTGTTTCTTATTTCCATTTGCTTGGAATATCATTTTCTACTCTTTCACCCTGAGGAGGTGCCTGTCTTTAATAGTGAGGTGGGTTTCTTGAGTACAGCAGATTGAGGGGTCCATTTTTCTGATAGACACTGTTAATTTGTGTCTCTTGAAGAGTAAATTAAGGCCATTATAGTTTTGAGTAATAACTTTGAGGTTTGATTTAATCCCTACAATATTGTGGTGCTTGATGGATTTTGGTGTTTTCTTGGACTTTGTAGTTTTTTGAGCCTTCTCTGGGCTTGGTTGTTGTAGTCTTCTTCTTACAAGCTCTTGAGGTTGGTTGCTTGACTCTCTGTATGTTTGGCTTGTGTTCATATAGTTGTTTAGCTGACTTTTATCATGGAAATTTCTTTTCTTCCTCCATCTTTTATGAGGGATACTTTTGCTGGGTACAGTAGCTTGGGATGATCTGAATGATCCTCTTACCTCTGCCTCCTGAGTGCTGGGATTAAAGGCATGCACCACCATGCCCAGCTAATATTTATTTTTATTTATTTATTAGAGAGAGGGACTGAAAATGGGTGCATCAGGGTCTCTTAGCCACTGCAAACAAGTCCAGACACATGCACCACTATGTGCATCTGGCTTATATGGGACCTGGAAAATCAATCCTGGGTCCTTAGGCTTCACAGGCATGTGCCTTAACCACTTAGCCATCTCTCCAACCCAGCATCTTGTATCTTGATGGGACTCTATTTTGAGAGGGTGGGAAAGTTTGCTTCAATAATATTGTTGTATAAGTTCTCCATGCCTTTGGTCTGAATTTCTTTCTCTTCTGGTATACCCATGATCTGAATGTTAGAACATTTAAGGGTATCCCACAGTTTCCTCATATTCTGTTCACAAAATTTTTTGAACTTGTTCAAGTTTTTGGACTCACAAACTATTTCTTCTGTCTTGTCATCCAGTTCTGAGATTCTGTCCTCCACATGAACGACTCTGTTCTTAAGGGCTTCTAGAGATGCTTGAACTTGTTCGATTTGGTTTGTATTGCCTTTTTCTGTATAGTATCCATTCCTCTGTTGGGTTCCCTTTTCAGGTCATTGTCTGATTTTCTTAATGCTTCTTGAAATTCATCCTTGCATTTATTTATGTCTTTGTTGAGTTTAATCAGCTGATTACTGAGGTCCTCTTTATTTTTTGGTCCCCTTCAGCTCACTTAACTGTCTTTTTTTTTCTATTAGGTCCAACATAGGGAAGACAGTATGCTTGTCAGTCTTTTGTTGATTTTCTGCAAGTTCTGCCAACTGCTTGGCTAGGATCACATATTTGTGTCTTCATTTTGGGGTTCTGATCCTGTTGTCTCTTCCATTTTAATTAGAGACTTCCATTCTGGTACTGGGCTACTTTGTTGGGGTTACTTCCATTTGATGCTTCATTTTATTCCTTTTGTACTGTGGCCTGTCCATCACCGTGTACAAATCTTATTTAATTCAGGATGAAGCTGTAGTTTATCCTTGAAGTGTCTCAGTGATTATTCTCTTTTATGTTTGACTAGGTTAGGCTTTTGACCGCAAGGGCTGTCTACTCAGGCGGTAGGAGGCCCAAAGGCCTTTGTGGGGACCTGAAGACCTGGTGGTGAGGGAGGAGCCTGGACAGCAAGCAGTCTTAGAGGCAGGTGGCTGGGTTGAGGTGGGTAGGATGGGGCTAAACCTTTGGCAGGTGGTGGAGCCAGGGGGTTGGACTGCCTTGGGAATGGGACAGTCCAGCCTGATGTAGACCAGGTGATGTGAACCCAATAGTAAGGACCCTGTCTCATGAACCCTGTGATTTGTACCCGAAATCTTGGACCCTGAAAGGAGGACTCTTTGATGCACACCCAGTGGTCCAAACCTTGTAAGGTGGACCTGATGGTGCAGACCCTGTGAAGTGGACCCTTTGATGTGGACCATTTGACTCAGACCTTGTGATGTGGACCCAATGGTGCTGACCCAATAGCATGGACCCTGATCTGGTGGCATTCCTGGGCTGGTGGGGGGCAGGCAGTGGTCCTGGTGGTGGGCAAAAGGAAGAAAGCCATGGGAGGGAGAGAGGAATGACAGCCAGTTGGTGGGGGGAAAGGTGAGGGCCACCTGGCCCAGATCCATGGAGCTTGTACATAGTGCAGGAGCCAACCTGGTCTGCTGAGGAGGGGCTTTGGGGGGCTGGGAAAGCTACTTGGGGTTTGAGTGACTGATGAACTACCCAGGAGCATGGAAATCAGTGGATTCCCTACTGTAACCCTTCGCAACCTCCTGCTGGAAGTCTGTTAGGACCTTCTGTCCCCCAAACACCCACAGACCTTGCCTATTACTGCCCAGCGAGGTGAAGCATGGTTAGGCAGATGCCATCTTAACCGGACATCTCTTGTTACTGCTTTAAAAAATATTTTATGCATTTATTTGCTAAAACAGAGATATAGAGAAAGATAGAGAGTAGGTACATCAGGACCTCTAGCCACTGCAAATGAATTCCAGATGCATGCACCACTTTGTGCACCTGGCTTTACTTGGGTACTGGGGAACTAAGCTCACATCATTAGGCTGAACCATCTCTCCTGCCCTGTTATTACCTTTTAAGTTACCTAAGTGGAGCCAGTTTACAGCCAAAGTTGAGCCTTGCCAATGAGTAATGTGCTTTTGGCTGTGAGGAACAGAAAATTCCAGGTCAACCATTTCAACATACAGTACAAATACAGAGCATTTTATGCAATTGATGATGGTCTCATCTGGAAGGCAGGTTCTTCCAAGATTGTGCTGAGAGCCTCACCTTGCCTCCACCACAGGATGGGGACCCATCTGGGCATTAGTATATCCCCTCCAAGGTTTAGAGACAGGAATAGTGCCCAGTGGTAGAAAAGGTTGTTCATAAAGTGCCAGCTTCCTCATCTCCCTCTGGCATTACTTTTCTGCACTTGTTAGCTTGCCTTGCTACTTTTCAGTGACATCATTACTTTAGCTGAGGCTCATTTGCATTTTATCCCCTGTGGTCTCAGGTATTTGCTCTGGCTATTCTAAGATAAAGAGTTAAGATTCACTAAGCACCTTAAAGGTAGAACTTCAAACTGACAGGAGATAAACAATGGAATTCAAAGAGGGGCCTGCTGTGGGCCCTTTGATTCCAGCTTCACTGACTGCCATGGGTAGATAGGTGTGCAAGGTGGAGCCTGCCCTTCTTCAGCATCCCTCTGTGTCTGGTTTTCCTCCAGGGAGTGCTCCTCAACTTCAGCTGCACACAGTTAATGATGCCATATATCCTGATTAATGGACCTAAAATGGAATGTGGTCATTGTTGCAGTTAGGTTCACATTGCTGGCAGAAAACACCCAACCAAACCAGCTTATGGGGAAAAGGGTTTATTTTGGCTTACAGGCTCCATGATAGTAGGGGGAAATGATGGCATGGGCAAAGGGTGGACATCACCTTCTGGCCAACATCAGATGGCAGCAACAGGAGAGTGTGCCAAACACTGGCAAGAGAAAGCTGGCTATAACACCCATAGCCCCACCCCCAACAATACACTGCCTCCAGGAGGCTTTAATTCCCAAATTGCCATCAGCTGGGAACCTAGTGCTCAAAACAACTAAGTTTATGGGGAACACCTGAATCAAACCGCCACAGACATTGTCATAGGATAAATATGCTCCCCCCAAATTTGTATATTGCGCTACTAACCCTGGGACTTCTCAGTGTGACTGTATGTGGAGATAGAACCTTTGAATAGGTGATTAAGTTAAAATTAGGCTATTATTCCAGGACCTAAGGCCCTGTGACTGGTGTCATTATGAAAGATGAGGACAAAAAATAAAAAAGATGAGGACATAGACATGCACAGAAGCATACCAACAGGATGATTTAAGGTTAGATTCAAGAGGACATTGAGCTGGATTTTTCCTTGAAGTTACAAGATTTATCAACACTAACGAACAGAAATTGCAAGGTCTGAAAAAGCAGAAGTGGAAGCAGAGCAGAAGAAATGGAGGAGGAAGAAGAGAAGGAGAAAAGGAGAAGGAAGAGGAGGAAAACCTCAGATTGCCGAAAAAAGAAATATTCATTTTAAGCCTTTACAGAAGGAGAAGGGATATTGCATAGAAACAAGGAGTCTCGTGTGAGGATATTATGGGAAACAGGGCACATGTAGCTTGAACATGCATAAGGGCAATCATTTGTTCTTTGAGTAGAAGATTAGGATTTTAGTTATTCTGTATTCTTCATATATGATGGCTATTTAAAGCCCTGTTACCTGGAGAGCCTGCTAAACTTTTTGAATGAATTATAGAATCAGTGGGGTACTTTTCATTTCTCTGAGGCAGTGAGAATTACAGTCAGAGTAAGGTCTCATCTTTAAATGAACTTAATTTGCATCAAGTGAGTACTAGAAATACATGAAACATTCATATCTTAACATTTGCATGGTTTTGTTCTTTTGCCTCTCTTTAAGATATTATAATAATAGCAAGGAGAGAGAGTTTAGCAGGTAAGAGCACTTGCAACTCTAGCATGAAGACCTTAGACTACCTTAGCTTGATTGCCCAGAACACATGTAAAAAGCTGGAGTGATCATACATACCTGTAACCTCAGTCCTGGAGACAAGAGAATGGGGAATTGCTACAGCTTGATGGTCAGCCAGTCAGTTTGACCAAAAACAGCAGGCCCAGGTCCAGTGAGAGACACTATCTCAAGGAAAAAAAAAAAAAAAACTGCTGAGAGTGATAGATGATACCCAATATTCTCCTCTGGCCTCTACACATGTGTGCATGGGCAGATGCATCTGCACACACAAGTGAATATACCACATATACACACCATACCTACTACAGAGTCATACATACACCAAGAAAAAAATAATGGTGCACAAATTCCCATAGATCTTTTATTCTAGTCTCCCAAACATTAACATTTTGTTCTCTGTCTCTCTCCCCTCATTTTCACTATTTCTGTTGTGGTTGTTTTGAGGGGCAGTCCACTATGCAGCCTCAAACTTGTGATCCTTATGCTTCAGCCTCCTTTTCTATCTTTCATTTTTCCTTTTTTTCCTGAACAATTTTGAGTGTAGGGCACAATTGCTATAGTCCAGGTGGTTTGTGTGCATTTCCTAGAAATGAACAATCAGCACCAGGAATCAGCATTGCTGTAGTACTATAATCTATAGATTTTACAATTTAATCATATTTTATATAGTGAAAGTCTGAAACGTGGACTGCATTTGCATATTTGTTGATGCTTGCTTAATTTGGAATAACTTCCTGGTCTCTGTTTTATTGATATTAACAATATTGAAGACTACATGGACAGTGTATTAAAAAGTCCTTCCATTTGGCTTTATCAAATTTTCAACATTATTCCATTTGGGATATGCACTTTTGGCAGAGATTTCATAGAAGTAATATGTTCTTTGTAAGACATAACATCAGGCCCTATTGTATTGGAGCAACATGCTACATACAGTAATCAGAGTCTATTTCGGCTTCTATGACAAAACGATAGACTGTGTGGATTAGAAACAAGCACAAATTTGTTCCTCACAACTCTTGAATCTGAGATCTGGATCAAAGCATTGAAACATTTCATGTCTGATGTGAGCTGGTTCATAGCTAGCCGTTGTACACACATGGTGGAAGGACCAGGATTTCTTTAGGTTTTTAAAGACATTAATTCAGTTATGAAGGCAGAGTTTTCACTTAGCACTTTTGGAGGACCTGATATCTAGCTCAACTGGTGAACTGAGTAAAACATTTTCCTAGCAAGGATATGCCCACTTACTCCTGGGATGGATGATCCTTTGAATAGGAAGTAAACAACCTATATATATAATATAGAATAGAGTATTGCAACTGTTCTTACTTTTCTGCTAAGTATTACAGTTTCATAAAGATCAAAGCTGCAGATCACTCACAAATACCATGCTCACAATTTATAGCATCATCAATTTTGAGATCCTCCACAAACTTGAGAGAGCACTTAGGTTCTTATAATAGCCTATTTTTTGGTGAGTGCTGGCAGATGACAAATTAAGCAGATATGTCAGCAATGTAATCATCAAGAGATGGGGTCTGCAGACATGGCTTACTTTCCTGTGGAGCCTAAAGACCCAGATTTGATTCCCCAGTATCCACATAAGCCAGACACATGATGGCAAATGCAGTGACTATAGGCCCTGGTACACCCATTTTCTCTCTCTCCCCCCCCTCTTTCTCTATCTCTCACATAAATAGATAAATAAATAAATATGTTTTAAAGATAGGGTCATTGAAGTATTCTTCAAATAAGCTTAGGTGAAGTTGCAATCTTGATCTTGGTTCACTTTTTCTTTTCTTTTCTTTCTTTCTTTCTTTCTTTCTTTTTTTTTTTTTTTTGAGGCAAGCTCAACAAACTGGCCTTTTTTTTTTATGCAAGAGAGCAGGATAGAGAGAGAGGGAGAATTGACACAGCAGAGCTATCAGCCACTGCAATTAAACTCCAGACACATGTGCCTCCTTGTGCGCATGTGCAACCTTGTGCGCTTGTGTCACCTTGTGCATGTGGCTTAGTAGGACTTAGAGAGTTGAACATGGGTCCTTAGGCTTCCCAGGCAAGTGCTTTAACCACTAACCATCTTTACAGCCCTTGGCTCACAATTTTGTGCTAAGTATTCATAAATAAATACCGTAGGCTTCACAGGCAAGCGCTTAGCCTGTAAAGCCTAAGGACTCTGGTTTGAGGCTCCATACCAAGGACCCACATTAGCCAGATGCACAAGGGGACGCACATGTCTGGAGTTCGTTTGCAGTGGCTGGAGGCCCTGGAGTGCCCATTCTCTCTCTCTGTCTCCTCTCTCTCTCTCTCTCTCTCTCTCTCTCTCTCTCTCTCTGCCTCTCTCTCTCTGTCTGTTGCTCTTAAATAAATTTAAAAATATAAACAAATTGTTTTTTAAAAAAAATACCAGAATGTCCATGCCCTGACAAAGTTCACAATATATAAGGAAAATGGGTAAGTAGAGAAATTAAATAACAATATGAGAAGGAAAGATGCAATGAATAGTTAATATGATAATTTTATTGCCATGTGAATTGACCTGAGACTGGGTGCTCTACAATTAAATCCTAATACTAATTACCTAAATTGATATAGATGCCACAGAATAAAGACAAAGTCATCCATAGAAGACTGCCAGAGGGTCCCAGGACAGCCATAGTTTTAACTGACTAAAATTTGGGGGTTTACAGCCGTCTCAGAGCTCAAGAAACCACCATACTTATAATTGCAGATTTACTACATTGAATATACAGATGGGAGGGGTTCAAATGAGAGCTTCTATAAGCTCCTCTTATGGAATCAAGTTACATAATCCTCTTGGCACATCAGTATGTTTACCAACCAGGAAACTTCATTGAACTTTAGCATCCAAAGTTTATAAATAAACTGTAGTTTATTTATGCTGCTGGTTTTCTGTTATTGACCACGTGTTTGACTATAACCTCCAACCTCCTTCTCCTCAAAAATCAGGTGGCACAAAGTTTCCAAGCTTTTAGTCACCTAGTCACACACTATAAGAGTATTTATAGCTGCCCAATATGTAGTCTACAGAAGTTTAAAACAGAGGTGTATGGTGTAGCTGCCTCCTGGAATGAGGTCAGATAGTGGCTGTGGATTGGTAGGATGAATAGCTAGTTCTTGGAGGAACAGCTTCTCTGCAACTAAACGTTTTTCATAAGATGGGAAACCACTAAAATATATACAAAAATTTCAAATCGATTTAAGTATGCACACACTTCAGCTGGGGGATTTAAAATATGTATATTTATTTATTTATTAAAATGTTCATAGTAGGGCTGGAGAGATGTTTCAGTGGCTAAGGAGTTTGCCTGCAAAGCCTAACAAACTGAGTTTGATGCCCTAGTACCCACATAAAGCCAGATGCACAGTGATGCATGCATCTGGAGTTCATTGGCAGTAGCTAGAGGAGCTGAGGTGCCCATTCTCTCTGTGTCTCTTCTGTCTTGCAAATAAAACATGTTTTTTTTTAAATGCTTACAGTAGCACTATTATATTTTATAAATGTGTAAATATAGATTATATAAATATATTCATAATCTGCTAGTTAGAATTTATCTCTTCTCTCCTAAACTCCAGTATGACATTGTGTAACACACATAAATGTTTTTCTAAAAAACTCTTGGGGTTTCCTGAGTTACCACTTGAGTTACCTGAGTTAGCACTGAAGTGATTCTTGCAGTACCCTAGCCAGCTTCAAGATAGTTTCTAGTCACCAGTAAGAACCAGGTGACTAGAAGCCTGGAAACTTTGTACCACCTGATTTTTGAGGAGAAGGGGGTTGGAAGTTACAGTCAAATGTTTACAGGTTCTTTCACTCAAACTATCTGTAGGCATCTTCTGTCTGGGGCTGTCTCCTTAAGGGATGATGAGTGTTCTCTATACAGAAGGAAGCATCCTGTGTTGCTTCTTCCTGAATATAAAGTCTACAAATAAGAGAAATACATTATATTAATGTTTCTACAAATCCATGTCCAGACATATATCATCATACTTCCTACAGAATAACTTTAAAAAATGACAGTCTTAATTTAATACATATTTATAAAAGATTTTATATTAAGGTAGAGATTGATCATTTTCAGGTCAATGAAAATGAAAAAAAAAATTTAGGCTAACTTATGCTTGTATTTGCTAGTGGGTTGGGTATTCAACCATAATTTAATCATTCAGGAGTATTTTATACAACCATCACATACGTGATTGCCAATCTACTTGCCAAGAACATACACTTCCTTAAGAGTGAACGCGATAATGATTAGAACTCAAGCAGTTTGGGTAAAGTTAAAAGTATCTTTTGTGGGCTGGAGAGATGGCTTAGCGGTTAAGCGCTTGCCTGTGAAGTCTAAAAAAAAAAAACCCCGGTTCCAGGCTTGGTTCCCCAGGTCCCACATTAGCCAGATGCACAAGGGGGCGCATTTGTCTGGAGTTCGTTTGCAGAGGCTGGAAGCCCTGGCGCGCCCATTCTCTCTCTCTCCCTCTATCTGTCTTTCTCTCTGTGTCTGACGCTCTCAAATAAATAAATAAATAAGTATCTTTTGCTAAAAAGTAGATTAGATGTGATAAGATGTGCTTGGAGAAATAGCATGTCATCCTATTGTAAACTGCCTTGAAACAAAATATGGATAGGTTGAAGAGTATATGAAATAGGCAGCTTTGGAAAAAAAGGAGGAGAGGATATAAATGTAGTAAGTGGTTATACTGGGAATGAGTGCATTTGTCTGTATTTCATTACTGTAAGGAAAATCTGAAATAAGCTAACTTAACACAGAAAAGTTTTATTTATTTCAATTTTAGAGTCCTCAGTGGTTCAGTCTTTGGTGAAAGCTTGAAGACAGATGGCATAATGTCAGGGGCATGTGTGGGTGAGAGTATTCCCACTTTGAGACAGGAAGCAGAGCCCTTTTTGCATTTGGAACACATGGCTCACTGGTTTCTGAATAGCATATTATTATATCTATGTTCTGATTATGGATTTATCCATTTCTTTTTGATATTTGTTGGCTTTCACTTGTACACAGCAGCAATTCTAAGTGTGTCCTAATGGTTTTAGAAGAGGAAAATACCCTACTTTGGTGAGATAATTGAGAAAAGGAATTCTCATCCTATACATTTTTCATCCTACAAGTAACATTTTCAGTACTTTATGGCAGTTTTAAACATTCACATTATTCATCATTCCAATTTCAAATAGATTGGATAGACTATCTTCATTTTATAGATGACTTGATAAAACTCAAATGCCTTGCCTAAGTTTGGATAGCACCTAGATGTCAAATGAATTTTTCAGTAATAAATAGTGATCACTTTAAAGCAAAAAATAAATGTTTTAGGCATTATTCAATTATATCTAAGTTAATATTTAAAAATACTATTGTCAGTACAATGTGAATAGTGAAAAAATCTCAATTATGCCATATTACAAAGGCAATTCACTCCTATGACATAAACTTGAAGTAGGCTAGGGCATGCATCTATATCACAAAATTTTCTAGTTAAAATAACATGAAAACTTATTCTGTCCAACTTTTCAATCAATGCAGAAATTATTTTCAACATTATACCTTTATATCTGTGTTAGTTTCTGCTGACACTTCAGTAAAAGACATATATAATGGCATAAAGTCCTCAATAATCAAGTCCACATATAATTACATTTCCTTAAAGTATACCTTGCTCTGTTCATTTGCTTACCAAAGTACTTCTCATAGCACTTATACATAGATTTAAAAATTTATTTTATTTGTTTGCAAGCAGAGACAGAGAGAGAATGGGTGCACCAGAGCCTCTAACCACTGAAAATGAACTCCAGATGTATCCACCATTTGTGCATCTGGTTTCACATGGGTACTAAGGAATTGAACTCGGGTCTTTCAGTTTTGTGGGTAAGCACCTTAACTGCTGAGACATCTCTCCAACCCGCTATATAGTTCTTAATTTCAATATAGCTCAAATCTAAATTCATAGGGCATGTATGTGTGTGTGTCCAAGAGATTGTGAGAAATCAAAGGAAACAGTGAATTTGTGGCCACCACCCTAAAAGCCACTTATGTAGACAGACTACTCATTGTCTCCCATGAGGAAAGAGAAGACCAGACCTCAACTAACATTCTCCAGACAATCCTACTCATGGCTTCAAACCTGAAGGCACAGCACAAGAGTCAAATCACATTAGTGAAATGGGCAAGTGGTCTGAATGCATGCATCATGATCAGGAATGTTCATCAGAGCAGTAAAAGCACTACTGACAGAGAAATTGTCTTCAAATGTAGTATCTATTGTTACCCTTTGTGATTGTCTATCTTTATTGTCAACTTGTCAGGATCTGGAATCATCTAAAACACATGCCTCTGGATGGTATTCCTTGCCTCTGTTTGCCTTGGCTTTTTTGTTTGTTTGTTTGTTTTTCGAGGTAGGTTCTCACTCTGGCCCAGGCTGACCTGAACTTCACTATGTAGTCTCAGGGTGGCCTCAAATTCACAGTGATCCTCCTACCTCTGCCTCCTGAGTGCTGGGATTAAAGGCGTGCACTACCACGCCCAGCTGCCTGGCTTTCTAAAAAATATTTTATTTATTTACTTGACAGAGAAAGAGGGAAAGAGAGAAAAAGAATGGGCGAGCCAGGGCCTCCAGCCACTGCAAATGAACTCCAAATGCTGGTGACCCCTTGTGCATCTGGCTAACTTGTGTTCTGAGGAATTGAACCTGGGTCCCTTGGCTTTGTAGGCATATGCCTTAACTGCTAAACCATCCCTCCAGCCCCCTGCCTTGGCTTTTTGCTGACATGTCCATCCTTGCTGAACTGACTGAAGGTCAGTGACTGTCCAGGAATCTTCCAAGCTTTTAGTGCCAGATAGGGACTGCTGTGACATCTGGTTTTATGAACTTAGCAGCTATGAAACTCTCAGCCTCTCCAGTATTGGATCCAGCCACTGTCATGTAAGCCAACTTAGCAAATCTTCCTTTATGTGTACATTCTATCAATTCTGTTCCTCTGAAGAAGCCTAATATACCATACTGCTCAAAAAATATCTGATCCTTTTTTAATTTTTGGAAATTTATTTTATTTATTTATTTTTAAAATAATTAATGACTTCCATAATAATTATAAACAATATCCCATGGTAATTCCCTCCCTCCACCTAATTTCCCCTTTAAAACTCCACTCTCCATCATATCCCCTCCCCCTCTCAATCAGTCTCTCTTTTATTTTGATGTCATCTTTTCTTCCTATTATGATGGTCTTGTGTAGGTAGTGTCAGGCACTGTGAGGTCATGGATATTCAGGCCATTTTGTGTCTGGAGGAGCATGTTGTAAGGAGTCCTACCCTTCCTTTGGCTCTTACATTCTTTTGGCCACCTCTTCCATAATGGATCCTGAGCCTTGGAAGGTGTGATAGAGATATTGCAGTGCTAAGCACTCCTCCGTCACTTCTTCTCAGCACTGTGATGCCTTCTGAGTCATCCCAAGGTCACTGCCATCTGTAAAGAGAAAGTTCTGTAATGAAAAACTGAGAGTAGCATTAATATAAGGGTATGAACATTAAGAGAAGTACTTACTGAGCAGTTAGATGAGCATAGTATATACATTTAGCCAGACAGCAGCAGACGTTACCCCTAGGGCTCATGACTACCCCTGTTGTAGCTTTTTAGTTTCAGGGATGTATTCCCTCCCATGGAGCTGGCCTCCAGTCAAATTAGAGGGCAGTTGGTTTCACCTATAACAGACATGTCACTATTGCATCCGCTGGCTTATTTGGACTGGCTGGCCAAATATAAGGCTTGCAGTGTCCACTGTGGAGTATCTTCACTGGTGATTTCTCTCTCTCCCATTGAGCTGCATGCAGTGTGGGGTTTTCCAGCTTTCTGTCAGCTGGTCTACATCTGATCCTTTTTTTATAAATACATTTCTCAGCTTGGCTTTCATAGCATCCTAAATGATGGCCTCCTCTTGTTTGATTATGCTTATTTCCTGTTTATATGGTTTGAATCTAGAATGACCTCAAAAGTCTCTGTGTTAAGGCTTAGTCCCCAGGTTTCAGATAAGGCTCAATGGTTAAAGGTACTTGCTTGCAAAGCCTGCCAGCCCAGGTTTGATTTCTTCAGTAGCCACACAGAGTCAGATGCACAAAGTGGCATATATGTCTCATTTGTTTACAGTGGAGGGAGGCCCTAAAAACCCATTCTTCTCTGTCAAATAAATAAAGTATTAAAAATATAAATTGCTGCTGGGCGTGGTGGCGCATGCCTTTAGTCCCAGCACTTGGGCAGCGAGGTAGGAGGATCGCCATGAGTTCAAGGTCACCCTGTGACTACATAGTGAATTTCAGGTCAACCTGGGGCAGAATGAGACCCTACCTCAAAAAAATATACATATATAAATTGCTTAAGGCTTAGTCCCCATGTTAGGGCACTGAAAGGTTGTGGAAAGTTTTAGAATGGAACCTTAGTAGGAGGTTTTAGGTTACTGAAGGCATGTGCTTGAAAGGGATCATAGGACCCCAGACCTTTCCTCTTTCTCTCTTGCTTCCTTGCTGCCATAAGCTTTCTCTGCTATGTGCACCATGATGTGCAGCTTTGCTACTGGCCCAAACCATTAGGACCACCTGATCCTGGACTACAACTTTCAAAACTGTGAGTTAAAAGAAATCTCCCCTCTTTATACATTGTTCCATCTCAGGTATTCATTATGGTAATAGAAAACTAAAATACCTACTAACAGTCATGGGGCACCCTAGAGTGGCAGTTGTTTTGAAACAATTTTATAAGATGGGCCAAACCATGCTGTTTATTATGTTGCATGTGTGAGTCATGTAAATGCATGTTGTGCGCATGAGTATGTGTATTATATATACACTTATATGTGTGTAGGGTATATGTGTACATATATGCATGCATGTGTGGAGGGCAGAGGTTGACATTGGGAGTCCTCTATTGTGCTCCATCTCATTTTGTGACAGGGTCTCTTGCTGAGCCCAGAGCTTATTGATTTGGCTAGACAAGCCAGCCATGGTGATTCTCTGGTCTCCACCTTCCCTAGCACTGAGATTATAGGCACATGCCACCATGCCTGAAATTTTTACATGGGTGCTGGGTATCCAAACTCCGGTCTTCATGCTTGTGCAAAAAGCACTTCACTGACTGAACCATCTCCCCATACCCCATGATAGTTTTGTCTCAGCCTCAGACCACCCTCACTGGTCTCCTCTGAAAACTTACTGAGCATCATCTGTATACAAAGCACTGAACATAGACTTGGGAAGGAAGCCTATCCTCAACCCCTGCTCCCCCTTAGCTGTGCAATGTGTACAAAAGCAAGCATCACACTCCTGGAGAATTCACTTGTTATGTCTGTGCAGTTTACCTAGGTCCCTCATAAGCATTACAAGGCTGTCAAGTCCCCCCCTCCCCACCAGACTTTGGTGTCTTTCTTTTCTCCTTTCCTCTCTCCACCGCAAACTCACTTAGTTTTTGGAGTTGCTCTGGAAGACAGAGTTAGTTCACAAGGTGGTGTCCATCTATTAAATAAAGGAACCATAATTTTGTAGGGGAGAATATAGATAGAAACATTGCCTCTCCTGAAAGAAATTCTGCATTTCCTTCATCTATTACTCTGCTGACTTTTGGGATAAGATACTGGGACAGATCATCATGCCAAAATAACTTTTGTATAGGTAATGTCCTTCCATACTGATAATAAAAAGCTATCCATTCTGGGGCTGGAGAGATGGCTTAGCAGTTAAACACTTGCCTGTGAAGCCTAAGGACCCCCGTCTGAGGCTCAATTCCCCAGGACCCACGTTAGCCAGATGTACAAGGGGGCATACACATCTGGAGTCCATTTGCAGTGGCTGGAGGCCCTGGCACACTCATTCATTCTCAATCTCTCTCTCTGCCTCTTTCTGTCAGTCGCTCTCAAATAATTAAATAAAAAGGATTTAAAAAAATTTTTTTTTAAAGTTAACCATTCTGGATTTTGGTTTAAAGCTCCAGATACCTCACCTACAAACCTACAACTTGTAGAACCAAATATAGACTGAGAGAGGTCAGTTGCTGAGTTGTTTCTTCTTGGAGTCCATAAGCCATTCCTGAATGCAAGCATGCACCAGGGATGATAAACATGGCAAAAACATATGCTCTGGAGAACAGCTGGACAATGGGCAAGGAAATAGCAATACACGAGAGAGCACTTCACAGGAGACAGACGAGAACAGCAGGAAGTGGTCAAGGGGTGGGCCTGGGGCCAAAGGGAGGACACCAAAGATTTACAGGCAGTGACAGTACCAAAGCAAACTCCAGTCATTAGTGTAGCTTGGAGAAAAAGGATCAGATGTTGGAAAGAACAGTGTGTTCTGAAGACTGCAGGGAGTTTGGGTGTCAAGCGTGGGTGTGTGGAGGTGAGAGGCATCGACTGGGGCCCATGAGGCTAAGAGTGGGCAGGGCAAGATCAAGAAGCCTTCTTGGTAGTTCAAAGCACAGGAGTGGCACAGATAGATGTTGACCTGGAAATCTTTCTAGAAATGGAGTATACATAACAGATTTTGAGAATGGACACATTGAGATGGATCAAAGTCCTGAATGAAGCTTCCCTAGAAACCAAATTGTAACAGATGGTATTCTCATTTCTGAAGCCTTAGTTGTGTCCTTTTAAAATCTAAATGTTAGTCCTCCAGTGCTCTATGCTTATTCAGTGTCTAATTGGATGAAATAAACACTGAGTAAATCAATTTTAGGCTTTTAAATAATTTCTAATTGACAATTGTATTCCTTCATAGGGTATAATATTTGTGTCATTTATACATTATACAATGATTTCAAAAGAGGCCAACTTACATTAGAGAACGTCTGTACCCACAAACATAGAAGGAACTATTCTTGTATTATGCTGGGGAATGTCAATTGGAAAAAAAAAAAAAAAAGGGTAAATTTTACTTCTGACCTGCTTATGTAGTCATTTGCTTAAATGTATGCATTAAGTGTATAAACATGTTAATAAACTAAAACAGGGTATTTTTACTCATTTGAAGTCCACATGTACTTAACTAGGCACCAACACCAAGTAGTTCATTAATATATATATGTGTGTGTGTGTGTGTGTGTGGGTGTGTAATTATATAGTCTCACTCTAGCCCAGGCTGACTAGGAATTCACTATGTAGTCTCAGGGTGGCCTTGAACTCACAGAAATCCTCCTACCTCTGCCTCCAGAGTGCTGGGATTAAAGGCATGTGCCACTATGCCTGGCTTCATTTTTAAAAATATTAAGTGCAAGTGGAGAGATACAAGAGACATAGACTGACAGAATGGGCACACCAGGGCCTCTAGCCACTGCAAATGAATTTCAGATGCATGGGCCACTTTGTACATCTGGCTTTATGTGGGAACTGGGAAAATCAAACCCAGGTCATAGGCTTTGCAGGCAAGTGACTTAACCACTGGACCATCTCTCTAGCCCAAGTACATCACTTTTTTAAAAAAAATTATTTATTTATTTATTTGAGAGCGACAGACACAGAGAGAAAGACAGATAGAGGGAAAGAGAGAAAATGGGCGCGCCAGGGCTTCCAGCCTCTGCAAACGAACTCCAGACGCGTGCGCCCCCTTGTGCATCTGGCTAACGTGGGACCTGGGGAACCGAGCCTCGAACCGGGGTCCTTAGGCTTCACAGGCAAGCGCTTAATCGCTAAGCCATCTCTCCAGCCCCCAAGTACATCACTTTTTTAAAAAAAAATTTTAAGTGTTTTTTTTTTAATTATTATTTATTAACTTGAGAACGACAGACAAAGAGGCAGATAGAGAGAGAGAATGGGCACGCCAGGGCCTCCAGCCTTGGCAAATGAACTCCAGATGTGTGCGACCCCCTGTGCATCTGGCTAACGTGGGTCCTGGGAAATTGAGCCTTGAACCGGGGTCCTTAGGCTTCACAGGCAAGCGCTTAACCATTAAGACATCTCTCCAGCCCCCAAGTACACCACTTTTAAGAATACTTTCTAAATATGAGCTAATATCCCCTTAAATATTTTCTTTAAAACATAACACTCACTGGGCTGTGAAGATGGCTCAGCAGTTAAACGTGTTTGCTTACAAAGCCCACTGGCTCAGGTCTGATTTCCCAGCACCCACTTAAAGCCTTTGTTTGCAGCAGCTAGAGACCCTGGAGCAACACCCCCCCCCCCACACACACACACAAATAAATGTAAGGATAATAACACTCTTAAAGGTTAGTTTTTGTCTTTTTCAAGATAAATTGCAAATATTCAGACTTGGTGTGTTACAGAGTCCTCATTTTATGCAGAGGAAGGCTGTGCCTTGAGCTTCATGGTTTACATAGAGATGGGCCTGAGCCTTTTTCCTGATGCTCAAATGCTCAGACAAGGTGAATAGGGCCTTGGAAAGAGGTCAGGCTAAAACACACACACAAGACACGTGACTATATCCTAAACATTCTGGCAATTCCAAGTCTTCCATTCTGAGCTAGGAAAACATTCTTCCATGACCTAAACAAATTTTATCTTAGGTGAGGCAAGACCTAGTCAGTTTGTGGCAGATGTTGTGTGGCCTGACAACTTTCTTTTCAAAAGGTAAAGGAGCTAGAAAGATGGCTCAACAGTTAAAGATGCTTGCTACAAATCCTGGTGGCTGGGTTCAATCCTAAAGCCACCCATACAAGCCACATGCAAAAAGTGGTGCAATGCCTCGTGTTTGCAGAGACAAGAGACCCTAGAATGCCCATACACATAGAATTTTTGTTGTTAGTTTTTTCAAGGTAGGGTTTCACTCTGGCTCAGGCTGACCTGGACTTCACTATGTAGTCTCAGGATGATTTCGAACTCTCAGCAATCCTCCTACCTCTGCCTTGCAAGTGCTGGAATTAAAGGTGTGCACCACCACGCCCAGCTCACACATAAGTTTTTTAAAAGTTAGAAGTCTTGTCCTCGCAATTCTTCCATCAAGCTGACAAAGTACAGCAGTTTTGACAAAAATCTGGCAATATGACTTACAGGAAAGAGGTATACTCTCAAGACCCTGAAAAGCCATAACCTTCATTTCCTATCTGTAAGTTAAGAGACATACAGCCCATAGCTGTAATGGGTATGAAGAGAGTCAAGTAAAATTCAAATTTCAAAGAGCATTTTGAGTCATTAAACACTGTACGTGTGAAACAGCTAAAGTACTATAGAATTTTAGACAATTTAGAGTCGATTTCTAGTGTGATTTTTTTTATTTTGATGAATTTTACAGATTCTATTCTTAAATTCCCAAACTTTCACTTACTTAAAAAACAAAAGGTATCTTAGACTCTAACAGTTCAGGTACCATAAACTCATACCAGATTAACTGTATTTCATATACAATAAAGGTAAATTGTGACAAACATTCACTAGTTACAATTGTACCTGTAAGAAACACATGAGCACACTTGTTTATAAACTAGTCTCCTATCTATAAACACCAGAGTTTGACATAGGCATTTCCATCGATGGTACGTACAACTTTATGAATAACAAATCAAACAAGTCAATTTTTATAATCTTGATTTGGAAATTCAAAAATAAGAGGAATGGAGACTTAAGCAGCTGCAAATGCTACATGTATTGCATCACAAGGAATGTTTGAGTTCCCGCAGGAATGACTTTTGCAAAGTTTAAAATATTGTTTTATCAGAAAAGTTAGCCATTACTTTGAAAAACAGATGTATTTACTACTTGTATACATCAAGCAAACTGCCAATTTTGTGGTTAGTTACTAAGATACATGTGAAAAGATTAATAATCATTGTTCAACAGAACATCATGGTTCTGAAGCATCTGCTTGTAGTTGTTTAGCTCTGCATATTATGGAATTTAAAATCTGTCAATGATAGGCTGTATTCTGCACTAGACATAGGAAACATGTATAGACTTGAAACAAATGACTACTCTTCACCCTCAAGTAACACACAATCAGATTTTTTTTTCACCCACATAAACAGAAACAAGTACTTCTCAAACATACACAGTCCACTTCCCAAATCCTAAAACAATGGTAAAGGCACACAAATGGATAATAGCTTATATATTGTACATGAATATCTTTACCATGTGGCAAACTCATTACACATCTCTGTAACAAGAAGGAGTTAAAGATCAACCAGCATGCTGCAGCTCTGTGCTTATCCATGCATAGGCTCCTTCACTCTGTAGGCTTTCCACTCCTCTATCCTGCAGGTTGCAGGAATTTAGGTTTCAGAAATTACAGTCAAAAAACTAACAAGGACTTGGTCAAATTAGTCCTCCACACAAATTTCTAGCCTTTTCACAAGGTTTAATATGCTCATGAGTTGAATTTAAAGTAATTATAAAGTCATTTACTCTAACACAAATGAATGGAATGTAATTAAGAATCACACTGATATAAGTTTTTAATTTCAATGAACTGTGTTTCATTTATGCACAAGTGAATTCAATAGCTAGCAGCACTGAAATACATAGTCCCATTCTCTTTCCCTTTTCTTTTTATAAAGTGCCATTTTAAAAGGGCAGATTACCCAGCTTTTCAGTAACATCATAGCTCCTTGAGTAGATGCCAAAAAAACCAACCAAACAAACAAGAAAAAAAAAAAAAAAACAGGAAAATTGTAAGATTTAGCCCTTGGAACATTTGAAAAATGTTGCTACAAAGCATAGACCACACAATAAAAAAAAAAATCTCTTAGATGAGAATCACTGATTTAATAATTACTTCATAGAAGTGTTACTAGGGAACAGGGGTTCCCTTTCAATGGGTTCTTGGTCTTAAATTTAGGAACAGACTCAGAAGCAAGCTCAAAGACAATTTTAATAGCACTTGAGGAAAAGAAAAAAAAAAAACCCTAGGGAAAGAAAGCAGTTAATCTCAGTAGCTGCTGGGAGGAGGAGGGAGATAGGATAAAGTAAGAAAGTCAAGTCATGCCTTTTGCCTTAGGATAAAGAAAGCAGGTAGGTTCAGTAATGGAGGAGGACAGCCACTACATGAAGGGCAAGGGTAGAGGTGGTGGTGGGGAATAGTCTTGAGAGAAATGGAAAACACAGAGTGTCTGGGTAAGCCTGCATAGGATTTTGGCAATGACCCAAGGAGATAGCAAAGGAGAAATGGGAAAGTTGGCTGTTTGAGTTAGAATTCAGAAAGTGGGCAGGCTCAGCAATGAGGATCTGCAAGCATTTGCAATGAAGGCATGACTTCTGTTAGTTTAAATACATAATCTGATTAAGGAGGGAATTATACTTCCCACATCTTTAGGTGAGAGGTGTTCTCTGGCCAGTGAGGTGATGGGCAGGCTCAGACAGGTTAACTCTTAAGGGAGGAGACAATTATGTCTGGGGTAGCTCAGAACCTCAAAACTCAAATTCTATTCTTATGACCAGGAGGAAGAACTTTTCCCTCAACAAGGCAGATACTCCATCTCCTCCCTTTACAGGGAGAGGAAATAGGGTCCAAAGTGATCATGAAAGGTTCAACCTCAATGGCCTCCAAGCCTGCTAATGCCTGTCTAACCACCACAGAAACACATGCTTATTTATACTTAAGTTGACTTTGGCTAATTGTCTATACAATGAAAGATTTAAGTAATAAATTCTGTCTAAGCACCTAAGAGTCACACCAAATAGAACCCATATTTATATGTTCCCTAGAACAAAAATTCCAAAAATGTTACATCTAAAAGTAGCAAAACAAGTTAGTGACAATTAACAAAATGCCAATTTTATTGTTTAAAAAGTACCATCTGATGCTGTGTTTTTCTCCTTAAATAAAAATTTGCATAATTTGCCATAATCCAGAGTGCAGTGGTGCTACATAGGTGCAAACCAAACAACAGCAACTCAAAAGCAAATGTTGCTTATTCAGTTCAGTAATTAAAACCGGAATGATTTTTTAAAAAGTGAACTGCTACTTATAATACAAATAAAATACCTGTAAGACTCCCATTTTAATTCACATTATTCTCCCTAGTATTTTTGCATTTCAACTCAAGACTGACCTTCAGTAGTACCTTAGAAAGCAAATGCAATTAGTAAGACACGAGCAGCCTTTAAGTTTTGTTCACATTTACAAATACCACCAGTTTCATTATTACACTTTGCGTTTTTGACAGCCTTGGAAGAGTAATCACTTAGAAAAACAGACATATAAAAGTGCAGTATTCCTTACTTTGCATGGTATCCAGTAATGGTTAAAACAGGAAAGACACTCAATTATCAATTCTAGTTCAAACAACGTCCAGGTCTCAAGGGTGGAGCTGGGATGAGGCACAGATCAAAGTATGATGAATCACGAAAACAAATCCTGAGAACTCAGGTAAGTAAATCTTAGCATTTCAAGCAGTAATTATTTTTACCCAAATACATTAGACTTTGGTCTCAATTTGAAGGAGGATGAGTGGCCTTTAAGAGGCCGATCCTCCTCTTCCTCCTCCTCTCCCTCCTCCAGTGGCTGCTCGGCATCCCTGACAGATGGGGTGGTATGAATGATTTGGGTTCTGAAGCGAATTTTGTTGAGTCGGGGTTTAATCCGTCCACTAGAACTGCCAAAAGCTTTACGACTTGGTTCTTTTGTTTTACTTCCTGCCCATCCTTCAGCCAGATGATGGTGGTGGTGATCGGGCCCATCCTCGGGGACATGGGAGAGTTTGTATGTGATGAGGTGTGATGGGAGCACCTTAGAAAGCCTCCAGCGCCCACCCCCGCTACCGGGGGCGCTCTCCCCGTCTTCCTCATCCAGGGCTCCAACCAGGTTCTTGATTTCTTCCCCGATGCTCTGACTAAGGTAATGAGAAGCCTTTTTCCCGCTGTAGTCCCTGATGTCCACATCTGCGTCGTAGGCGCCCACCAGTAACTTCACCACCTCTATGTGCCCGTGCATGGCTGCCAAATGAAGGGCTGTGTAGCCCCCACTGGACCTGGCGTTGATGTTCACCGGCAGCTGGTGTTTGTTGGCAAAGTTGACCAACATGGCCAGGAGCTCCTGCTTGCCGTGTTTGGCAGCCCAGTGTAGACAGTTAAAACCCGTGATGAAGTCCCGCTTCGCCAGCAGGCCGGGCTCACAGGTGAGCAACCCCTCTAGGCTGTCCCACTTGCCATCCGAAGCCGAAAGCATCCATGCGTGCTCCAGGGGGTCCAGCGTCACCGAGCCCCCAGCGCTGCCGTCCTCCTCGGCGGAGGACGAAGCCACCGACGCGCTATCCGAGTCTCCCCCCGCTCGGCCGCGACCTCCCCCGGATGAGCTCCCAGGGCTGCTGCCCCCAGGACCCACACTCCTCACGAGCTGCGGGGAGCTCCCCATCACCAAGTCCCGGAAGTTCTGGCGGGCAGACCTCGGAGTCGGGGGACCCCCGGGAGAGCTGCTCCCATCCGCCTGATCGCCGCCGTGCGGAGGGGCCTCCGGGTCCTCGGCAGGCGCGACGGCCAGCGGCGCGGACGGGAGGGCCTGGACCTCGCGCCCCGAGGCTTTCCCGTGGGGGCCGCCGCGGGCCGGGGCCGCACGCGTCTCGGGGCTCGGCTCGCCGTCCCCAGGATACGCCTCCTCCAGGCGCCGTCCGCCCTCCGCGGGCTCGGCGGTCACCTGGATCCGGGGAGGGTCACGGGGGGGCCGCGTCCTCACACGGAGGGGACCCCGTGCAGAACCGCTTCTTGAGCTGCACGAACTTGACGCCGTCGGCGGGGTCGGTGCGAACGGTGGCCACGGCGTTGACCAGCTCCTTGAAGCGGGCGCGGGCGCGGGCGCGCTGCTCCGGCGGGCCGCCCAGGGCGTCCCTGAAGTGCTGCAGCAGCTCGGCGTGCTGGGCCCGGCCCCCGCGCTCCGCTAGGAACCGCAGCACCACCTCGGGGCCCAGCTCCGCCGGACCCTCCATCCGCCGCTCGCGGGAGGCTCAGCCCGGCCCCATGGAGGAGGCGCGTCGGGACGCCGCGCCGAGGAGCTGGAAGGGCCCGAGCTCCCTTCGGAAGTCTGCGTCCCAAGGAGGAAGAACGCGGCCACCGCCTCACGGGGCCGCGCCCCGCCGGACACGCCCCCGCCCCGCCCCCCGCCCACTTCCGCCGGGGCCGCAATCTCGACTCCCGCCCGCCCGTGGCGGCCCCGCCCACTTCCGGCCTCCACGCGGCGAGTCGAGGCGTTCCGGTGTTTTCAAACTCGAACGTTCTTCCCCCACGTCCCAAGCTTCCCCTGCCCCCTTCCCGGTCAGGCTTTCCGTCCTCTCCGACATCCGAGGGCACGCCCTGGCGAGACCCGCCGGGCGCGCGGGAAGCGCCGGGCGCCGGCCCAGGCGCGGTCCCTCGGGGCCGGCCCCGCCCCGCCCCGCCCCTCGGCTGCGGCCGCCCGCGCCTAACGGCCGCCCCGCGCCCCGCCCGTTACGCCCCGCGCTCCTCTCGCCGCCGCCGGGACGCGCTTTCTGCGCTGAGATTACCGCTTCGCTGCACTGGCCCCGGCCATGGCCTTATCGGACGAGGTGGGGCCCCCGGTGAGCCCGCCACCCCGCACCCCTCCTCCAGCCCGGGGTCCCCGTGGAATGCCTCGGGCCCCGCCTCCTGTCCGGCGGGATTGTGACCGTGCGGCCCGTCCGCGGCGTGGCCCGAAACTCCCCCCCCCCCCCCGGGCTTCCCTTCCTCCGCCCGAGCGGGAGGCAGAGCCCCCGGGGCGGCGGTGACGGCTGTAGCGGTGTCTGGGCGCGCCTGCCGCGGCTGCGGGCCGGTCGGTGTCCGGTCCCCGCGGCGGGCGGGCGGGCGGGCGCGCCCCGGGTCTTGGCGAGGCTGCCCGGCGCGCCGCGGTGTCCGCGTGCGCTGCGCCTCGGTGCTCTCCTGCCTCCCAGAGCTTTCTCGTGATTTCAGGGCTCTGTAAGCAGCACATGTAAGCCGCCATCGGAAGTTCTTGGGAGGCCACCGAGTTCCCCGGGAGAACTGCCGCCCGAAGCAGGCTCCGAAAATGGGATGGTAGAGCTGCTCAGAAGTGGGGCGATTTGGGGTGTGTCGGCCTGTTGTATAAAGCGTGGACAAGGACTCTCCGGCGCAGTCCCCGTCTCGGTTCTGTCACACGTGTCGGGAGGTCTTCGTTCTGTGCGTGGCGGTCTGCCGGCAGCCTCGGGGCTTGCGTGCATGTGCGGGTGAATACTGGGGGAGACGTGAGTTCTACCAGCGGACTCCGTCTAGTGAACAGAAGAGAGCCTCATTTGAGTTCCTTGTCAACCGGCATTTAAATTACTCTGAAACCTTTATGTTTTGTTTTAAACTTTATTTTCAAAAAATTGTAGATTCACATACCGTTGCAAGAAATACCGTGAAATTCCCTGTATCCTTTATACACTTGATACAATGTTGATAATGACTTTGATAGTGATATAGAAGTTTTGTCCTATCACTAAGGATTCCCTGGTGCTAGTGTTTTATTAACACACTCAATTCCCCTCCTTCCTGCTTCTGAGTCTCTGAAAATCAGTAATTTCCTTAAAAGACTTTGATTTTTGAGATAGTATCTGACTGTTGTCTAGAGAGCACTCAAACCACTATGTGTTAGCGGCTGTCTTTGATCTCAGTGGCAATCCTTGTCAGCCTCAAGAGTGCTGGAGGGGGGCCACCAAGTTGGCTCAGTATTTTTTTTTCCAGAATTTTGAGATTTCATTTACTAACCTTTTCTGGGTTTGGATTTTTTTTTTCACTTACCTAAGTTTCATCCGAGTTTCGATTACTAGTAGTTTGCTGAGTAGTAGTATTTCAAGATATCCTGTACAACATTTTGTTTAAAGGCCAGCTGGGTTTCCCATTTGGGGCTATTTTGAATAAAGCTGCTACAAGTGTCCTCGTAATTCATAATGTAACAGTATGTAAATTGGTACAGAAACATTGCTCTCACCTCAATGGGAGTAAGAGATAGTTTAGTCTGGAGCCAAAGATGAGTGGCGGGGGAACACAGATTCAGGTTATCCCAAATTCCATGTGACAACATGGTAATCTCTCATGAGGCTTTTACAGTAAAAGAATACAGTTTTGTTTTGTTTTTTAAATCAAGCTATTTTAAAACAGACATTGGTAGGAACATCAAGCAGGTGGATTTCAGCAAAGTAGGAAAGTCTGTCACAGGCCTCAGATGTTATCTCATGACCTTCTTAGCCTTTAAGTTGGAAGCTAGTCTGTACATTCCAAAGGGATTTTTATCTAGTAGTCGCAGGAATGTTAGGTTAAACTCTGAGGTGGGCAGTAAATAAATGTCTATTAAAGTGGCCAAAGATAGTTTGGCTCAGGACCGGCAACATTCCAGCTCTTCACAGTCACAGAAGTGCTAGTTAGTCAGTTAGGTTTGTAAAATCTTTAACCTAGGTGCAGATTTTTTTTTTTTTTCCCTGGGATTTTCACAAAACAGGAATATATTCACTGGGTCTTATAACATGTTTAGTTTTATAACAAAATAAAATGGCTAGGTGTTTCCCAGAGTGGCTGTACCATTTTTCATTCCTATAAGCAGTTTATAGATAACCAGTTTGTCTTCAGCCTTGCAGACATTTGATGATATTTTAGCCATTCGGGTAAATAATGTAGTGATTTCATTGTATTTTTAATGATACTTTCTTTGTGGCACCACTTCTTTGATGTAATGGTTCTTCATTTCTTTTGCTCATTTTCTAATTGGATTGTTTTTGCTGTGAGTATATTTTTTTTAATGAATCATGGATACTATTCCTTTTTCATGTAGTTGGTTTGCATATGTCTTTGTCTTATCTACAGTTTGTCTTTCATTGTCTTAGTAGACTTCTGCAAAGCAAACATTTTAAATTTTTTGAGATTCATTTATTTTATTCTTATAGATTATGTGCTTTTGATTTCAATTTTAAAAACTCTCTGCTAAACCTTTGATTCCAAAGATTTTTCTCTTCATTCCCCTAAAATTTTTATAGTTTAGACAAACTTGATGCAGCATGCCTAACAACTTCAGAGTCTGGCTTGGACTGCATAAGGGAATATTAGCTCAAAAAATGGCATTTAAGTCTGTGTCCCATTTTGGGAGTTAATTTTTCTATAGGGGTTTTCAGTTACAGGACATTTTATAGGTTTATGGATGTTTAGTTGCTCCAGCAGCATGTATTAAAGAGGCTCATTATTTATATGGTCTGTTTCAGGGTCAACTGTATGCATTGTTGGTTCCTGTAACTATAAGTCTTGTTTGTTTTTGCAGTGCTCAATATTGAATGTAGGGCCTTGTGCATACTAGGCAAGCACTGTAGACATTGAGCTATATCTCCTCAGTAAGGCTTTAAGGGTAGACAGATTCCTCCTACTTTTTTTTTAAATTAGCTGTTCTAGTTATATACATTTATAAATTTTGTAACCTTATTGCCTGTATCTATAATAATCCTACTGAGGTCTTGATAGGAATCAACTTATATCTATTCATATGCTATTTTTCTTTTCATCAGCATTGTGCAGTTTTCAGTGTACAGTACTGCATATGTTTTGTTAGTTATATCTTTATGCCTCACTGTTTAATTTTTTGAGGAATTAGGGATTTTTAAAAATGTTATTCATCAGTAATATATAAAAATACAGCTGATTTTTATTTTTCTAGTGTCCTGTGATCATGTCGAGTTTATTTTTCTATGAGTAAAAATGCCTTGATATATTTTTGCTGTGGTTGTTGTTTTGTTGTATTTTCAAGCCTGGGTCTCACTTTAGCCCAGTCTGACCTGGAATTTACTCAATAGCTCCAGGCTGGCCTTAGGCTTTGCAGTAGGAGCAGTTAAGGCACAGCAGTCCTAATCCTCCTACTTAAGCTTCCTAAGTACTAAAGGTATGGGCCACCACACCTGGCTGATGTTTTCTGTTTAGAAAATATGTCATTTGAAAATAGGGACAGTTTATTTCTTCCTTTCCAATCTCTGCATTTTGTACATAAACATCTTAATTTCATTGAATCTCATTTGTTTATTGTTGGCCTTATTTTCTGAGTGTCCTGGAATTCTGTTGAAAGGAATGCTCTGTCTATACCTGTATCTTGGAGTGTATGTCCAATTTTTTTTTTTTTTCCCTAGCACTTTTAGAATTTTAGGCCCTAATATTATGGTCAATGACCCATTTGGAGTTGATTTTTTTTTTTTTTTCTTTTTTGGTTTTTCAAGGTAGGGTTTCACTCTAGCCCAGGCTGACCTGGAATTCACTCTGTAGTCTCAGGGTGGCCTCGAACTCATGGCGATCCTCCTACCTCTGCCTCCCGAGTGCTGGTATTAAAGGCGTGCGCCACCACACCCGGCTTTGGAGTTGATTTTTAAGCAGAGTGAAACATAGGGATCTAGTACTGTTCTTCTACATGTGGATATCCAGTTCCTCCAGCATCATTTATTGAAGAGGTTATCTTTTTCTTTTCCCTTTTCTTTCTCTTTGTTTTCATGGTAGGGTCCCACTCTGGCCCAGGCTGACCTGGAATTAACTATGTAATACTCTCAGGGTGGCCTCAGACTCACAGCTATTCTCCTACCTTTGCACCATCATGCCAGGCTGAAGAGACTATCTTTTATCCAGTGTGTATTATTGGTGCCTTTGTTAAACATCAGGTGACTGTAGCTGTGTGAGGTTATATGTGGATCTTCAAATCTACAGTTTCATTGATCTGTGTTGTCTGTTTCTGTGTTAGTACAATACTGTTTTTTGTTATTGTAGCTTGCAACATAACTTGAAATCTGGTACAGTGATACCTCTAGCATTACTCATTTTGCTCACATTTTTTCTGTCTAATCTTTTGTGCTTCCTTACAAATTTGAAGACATTTTTCTATTTCTGTAAACAACAACATTGGAATTTTGGCGAGAATTGATTGTAGATTGCATTTGGTAACCTAACCATTTCCACAGTATAAATTCTGCCAGTCTGAACATGAAAGTTGTAGTGTCTTTCATTAGTGTTTCACAATTTTTCCATTGTAGAGGTCTTTCACTTCTTAGTTTTAGTCTAAGGTTTATGTTTGTTGGTTGCTTTGTTTTATTTTAAAGATTTTATTATTTATTTATTAGAGAGAGAATGGGTACGCCAGGGCCTCTAGCCACTGCAAATAAACTCCAGATGCATGTGTTACCATGTGCATCTGGCTCATGTGGGACCTGGAGAATCCAATCTGGGTTCTTAGGCTTTTCAGGCATGCACCTTAACTGCTAAGCCATCTCTCTAGCCCACTTTGTGTTTTTTGAGGCAGTTGTGAATAGGATTGTTTACTTTTTTTTCCTCATCATGTTTGTTCTTGGGATACAGGAATTTTACTTATTTTTGTGTATTAATTTTGTATCTTGTTACATACCTGAAAGTGTTTATCAGCTCTAAGAGTTTTCTGGTAGTCTTTACCATCTTGTATGCATATAATCATATTTTCTGCAAATAAGAATAACTTAATATCTTCCTTTCCTATTGATATCCCTTCTATTTGCTTCTCTCATCACTTTAGCCATGACTTCTCATATTATATTGACCAGGCATGGAGAAAGTGGACAGGTTTATCTTGTTTTCAATTTAAGTGCAATGCCTTGAGCTTTTGTCTGTAAGTTTGTTCTAGATAGTCTTTATTATGTTGAGATAAGTTTCCTCCATTCTGACTCTCTTCAGGGATTTTATTCTGGAGGTCTTATTGTCAAAGATCCTTTTCTGCATCTACTGAAATGATCATGTCATTTCCATCCTTGAGCCCATTTATTGATTTGCATATAGTGAGCCATCCCTGGCATCTCTGGAATGAAGCCAATTTGATCATGGTGAATGATCTTTTTATTTAATTTGGATTTCAAGTGTTTGAGAATTTTGAATGCTTGCATATAAGTTCACTGGGGAGATTGGTTTATCTTGTTTTTAATAATATATTTATTTATTTGCAAGGAGACACAGGAAAGGAGAGAGAGAATGGGTGTGCCAGGGCTTCCAACCACTGCAAAGGCACTCCAGATTCATGCACCACCTTGTGCATCTGGCTTTATATATGGGTACTTGAGAATTGAACCTGGGTCATTAGGCATTGCAGATGAGCTCCTTAACCCCTGTACCATCTCTCCAGCCTTGGTTTATCATTTGTTGTTGTGTCTTTATCCGGTGTTGGTAAGTGAGTAATATTGGCTTCAAAAACATTTGATAGCAGGCATTCCTTTTTTAACAGTATAGTTTGAAAAAAAAAAAAAAAAGCAGCTGTTCATTTTTAAAGGTTTAGTAGAATTTAGCCATGAAACCTAATGGGCCTAGACTTTTTTAGTTGGGAGATAGTATTTATAATTACTGATTGAATCTCATTGCTTGTTATAGATCAGTTTAAATTGTTTATCTGATTTGGGGTTAACTTTGATAGGTAACAGATGTCCAGAAAACCACCCATTTCTTTTAGATTTTCTAATTTAGTGGAATATAAGCTTTTAAGGTATGTGCTAATAATTTTCTGAATTTTACTGGCATTTGTGATAAGGTTTCCTTTTTCATCTCTAAATTACCTTTGGACCTTCCTTTTGGTTAGTTTAGCTAGGATTTATTTATTTATTTTTAATATTTTTTTGTTGACAACTTCCATAATTGTAAATAATATCCTATGGTAATTCCTTACATCCCCCAACTTTCTCCTTTGAAACTTCACTCTCCATCATATCCCCTCCTCCTCTCAATCAGTCTCTCTTTTATTTTGATGTTATGATATTTTCTTCCTATTATGATAGCCTTGTGTAGGAGGTAGTGTCAGGCACTGTGAGGTCATGGATTGTCATTGAAGCTAGGATTTATTGATCGTGTTTGTCTTTTCAAAGAATGAACTCTTGGTTTCATTGTTGTATTCAGTTTTTTGTGGGTTTTTTCTTTGTTTTTTTGTTGTTGTTGTTTTTGTTTTTCGAGGTAGGGTCTCACTCTGGCCCAGGCTGACCTGGAATTCACTCTGTAGTCCCAGGGTGGCCTCGAATTCATTGTGGTCCTCCTACCCCTACCTCCCGTGTGCTGGGATTAAAGGGGTGTGCCACCATACCTGGCTGTATTAGTTTTTTAATTTCTGCCTTGATTTTTATTTTTTCCTCTCTTATCTATTAATCTGAGGTTTGGCTTAGTCCCTAAGGGTGCATCATTATTTAATGATTATTCTTATTTTTTATAAACTTTTTTTGTACTTTATGTATTTGAGAGAGAGAGAGAGAGAATGGGCACATTAAGGCCTTAAGCCACTACAAACAAACTCCAGAAGTATGTGCTAACTTGTGCATCTGTCTTATGTGGGTACTGGGGAATTGAACCTGGGTCCTTAAGCTTTGTAGACAAACAAGTGCCTTAACCACAAAGCCATCTCTCTATCCCTGATTTTTTTAAAAATATAGTTGCTTGTGATAAGCTTCCCTCTTAGGATGCCTTGCATTGCATCCCATAGGATTTGATATGTTTTAATTTTTATTTTAGGCAAGTTTTATTTTTTTATTTCCTCAATGACCCATTCAGCATTCAATAGTTGTATATTCACTGTAGTTTCTCATGATGTAGATTTCTGGCTTTATTCCATTGTGCTCAGATAGAAGTTATCTAAAATTTCCTATATTTGTTAAAGCATGTTTTGTGTCCTATTATGTAATATATTTTAGAAAAATTTCCAATGGGCTGCTGCTAACAAGAGTGTATATTCTGCTTTACTGTCTTAGAACCCTTGCACCCTTGCATTCTGCTTTCTTCCTGATACATTCTATTAGAATTTCTATAGCCATTTTATTTGACTTAATGAAATTTTCATTTCCAGCACTGTAGATTAATGATTCTCCTTTTTGAATTAAATTTTCATATTCTGTATTTTTTATTTCATTCAGCTATGTGTGTTCTCATGGAATTCATTCAGGAACTTATTTGTGTCATCTTCAGTTTCTTTAAGTATATTTATAATTATTCTTTCTGTTTAGTTTTTTTTTAAGTAAACATATTCTCTGACATTTATTTTCTTGCACATATAGTCTCAAATTAAAAAAACGCAGTTGGTACAGAGAAGTCTTAGATGGTTAGAATCATAGATATTAATCATTGAATATATACAGATAGACAATTTGCACTTTTTACGTTTGTGGGCTCCACATGGTTTTTTTTTTGATATAGAGTCTTGCTCTAAATGAGGCTGACATGGCATTCACTGTGTAGTCTTACGGTGCCCTCAAACTCACATCAGTCCACTTCTGCCTCCTAAATGCTGGGATTAAGGGTATGTGCCACCAAGTCTGGCTCTTTTGAATTCTTTATCTAGTATTTTGTATAAGTCACTCTCTTTGGACACCATTAAATTGAGATTGGTACTTTTGGGAGCTCTTTAGAAAAAAAAAAAAATTTTTGTTTTATTCAAGGTAGGGTCTGGCCCAAACTGACCTGTAATTCACTGTGTAGTCTCAGGCTGATTCAAACTACCTCTGCATCCTGAGTGATTGGGATTAGAGATGTGTACCACCACACTTGGCATTCCTTGTGTTTTTGCATTAAGATTGGGTTTGGTATTTGTTTGAATTTTTTTTTTTAATCCCTTGAGTGATGTTAATTACAATATCCTTGAGGGAACAGGTTGTAGTAGAATTAAAGTGTCATTTTTCTATTTTAGAGTTGAGCTCAGGGCATCTGACCCAGTCCTTCCCTGAGAGTAGAATACTGATTGACTAACAATCAAAGAGTAGCCCCACTATGGAATACAGTAATTGTCAAATAAAAATTAATCGCATCTTTAGTACCAGTTAGGATGTAAAGAGGTTTTATTAGTAATGTGTACACTAATATATTTACTTTTAAAAAATGCAGAATAAGACTAGTGATTGGTATTAGATTGATGGGCCATAGAGGCATGGAATGTAAATCACTCACAGGTGGGGATAATAGGGACAAAAATGGGAGGTAGAGTAAAGCAGTTTGGGCTGAATGTAAATTGAAAATAGGTAAAGAGGTCTGATCGGATACCATGCCTCAGCTCTCAGGGAATTAAGACACACAGACTCTCACAAACCAGGCCAGTCTTTATTCTTAAGGAGTAGAAAATTCAAAAGGGAAGGGTAAGTTTAAAGAAAAAGTGTCCCGAAGGGTTGTGTGCATGGACAGAACAAGCACACAGCAGGACCAAGGTCATGCTAAATTGACACTGGGAATTTGGAGAATAAAGGTGAAAGGGAGACAGCTGAATAGGGATAAGCATATGAATGCTGTCTGACCTGAATGTTGGATTCAATCTTTCAGCTTTCCTTGGATCCCAAAAGCCTGTTTTATACCTGGTAATCCCTATTTTGTCTGTTAGGTCTCAGATGCTAGTTACTCTTCTGGATGATCCTGCTCTTGCAGCCTGGTCTTTCTTTTGGAGATTTGGTTACAGATTCTATTGGGTACATGGGCAGTCCTTAACGGATGGAGTATCAGTTGTGGTCAAACCTCTGGGGCATCCGTTAGGAGTCCTTTTGCAAATGCTAGACTTTCTCTTGCTGCTCTTCCTTCCTTCCCAGTGTCTGACACTAGAACCTGTGAAAATTCCTCTGCAGACTTTGTCTCCCACCAGGTTTCTAGCTCACTGAGTAATGAAGTACAAATTGTATTTCAGTGAAGTCTAGGAGTATTATGCATGTCAGCATGTAGTCCCATAACATTTGCTAGGAGTGTCCTAAGAATATAGTTTACAGAGTGTTTCTCAGAATATTTTGTTACTGCTGTTGTTGTTTCTAGATGGATATTGGCAACATAGAAGATAATTACCAGAAACTTCCACTTAGGAAGAAAATTTTAGTAGCCCTGAAAACAATATCTTATTATTTTATCAATAACTTTAAGGCAATTGATTTAATCTAGAAATTGTATGCCAGGAAAAAGACAAGCCAGTATAACAACTTAACATCTGTTTGGAAACAACCTTGGCTAGTCTGCATATCAATGCAAGTACCAATTACTCCCCAAATGGAAGTATAAGAGCAATTTAAGACTATTTTTCTAGGGCAGGAAACATGTTTTAAGTATCAGTATCTCTATAAGCAATGAACTTAAGATACCAGAAATGAGACAATAAATTAAGTGAAACCTTGACTGAGACTGACTATACATAGCTCCAGAATAAAATAAAACCTGGTCATTGTTAAGTTAAACAAGCCTGATTTTAACATATATTAGAGACAGTATGGCAGATACAAAATACCTCTTACCATTGAACAATTTTAAAGCTTAACTAAAGAAATATTTATGATGGTTACATGAAGCTTAGACAAACTATATTAACATTGTATACTGCAGATTTTTCTAAGACATAGGGAGCTTTTTTAGTTTTTCTAAGAACAAAGTCATAATAAGTCACTTTTTATAAGACTGAGATTATAATCTCAGTGATAATCATCTAGCAAAACCAGCATGAACAAGATAAGAACCATCTTAAAATTGCAGAGTTTTAGCCAGGCATGGCAGTGCAAGTTTATTACCCACTGAGCCATCTTCCCAGCCCTATATAGAATATTTCTGATAAAATAGACAAGCATCTAGTGGCAGATAGTATTATTTAGAAAAGAAAGAGATTAGGGACAGAGGGAGACTTTTCACTCTTGCCTCTTATGACCTTTGAAATTTTGTGCCATGTTCATAAATTACCATCTAAAAGTAAGCAAAATAAAAATGTCAGTAATAACAGAGTACTCTGTTTTGCCTCCAGTTAATGAAGCAACAAAGGTGACACACTGTTGTTAATTAGAGGGCTACCTCTGGCTGCCTGCCTTGCTGTATCAGGATGATTTGTCACTCAAGCTCAGCACCTTAATTTCACCATCACTTCAGGTTTTCATTTATACTATAGTCTTGAACCTGCGTTCATTATGTTTTCCATTTCCTGAAGATCTGGAGCTCAGTGAACAAATCTTGGATAAAGAAAAGAGATAATAACTGAATTTATTGAGCACTTAAAATGTAGAAACATGCTTTATGATGACTAAAAGACTTTACAAATAGTATACTTTCATTTGTTAAGGCATCCTAGTAATATACTCATACTCTTGACAAGGATTCCTTCAAGAAGGGAGGATACATTATACTTCCTTAGTCTTCCCTTCTGTGTTCTTTCCCCCCTCCTTCTGTCTTCTTTTTTTTTTAATTGTATTTATAAGCAGAGAGAGAAGTAAAGAGAAGAAAGTCAGACAGAGAGAATTGCCAGGGCCTCCAACTGCTGCAAAAACAAAACAAAACAAACAAACAAAAAAAGTCCAGATGCGTGTGCTACTTTGTGTATCTGGCTTTACATGGGTACTAAGGAATTGAACCAGGGTTACTAGGCTTTGCAGGCAAACACCTTAACTGCTGAGCCATCTCCCAGCCCCTTCCTCCTATGTTCTTAATACCTTCACTCCCTGAATGATTGCATCTCTTAACTAGTGTGGTAATTTGAGTCAGGTGTCCCCTATAAATGTAGGTGTTTTGAATGCTAGGTTCCCTGCTGATGGAGATTTGGGAATTGACACCTCTTGGAGGCAGTGTATTGTTGGGGGCAGGTTTATGGGTATTATAGCCAGTTTCCCCTTGCCAGTGTTTGGCACACTCTCCTATTGCTGTTGCCCACCTGATGTTGGCCAGGGGGTGATGTCCACCCTCTGCTCGTGCCATCATTTTCCCTGCCATCATGGAGCTTCCCTCCAGCCTGTAAGCCAAAATAAACCTCTTTTTCCCACAAGCTGCCCTTGGTTGGGTGATTTCTATCAGCAATGCAAACCTGACTGCAACAACTAGCACAAAGAAAACCTGCCTTTACCCCAGTATTATTAGTCTGTTGCTCCACCAGAGCATCATGTATTCAAACATCTGTAAACTGTCTTATGGAAAAGAAACTCCTCAAGAAAAATCTGGAATTGGAGTATAATTAGAGAGGCAGACTTTAACACAGGGAAATTATTGATGAACTATCTACAAAATAGTGGGCTATGTATGGAGCAACTGGGCTTGGCTCTTAGAGGTCTGAATAGTGAAATAGTCACATTAGTACAGTAGAGAGGCAAAATATCAATCTGAAGAAAGTAAGCTCTGAGTACAAGACTGGTTGGGAAGAAAGACTCACTGGTTTCAGCCTGCAAAGGTATACATGAGATTAGTAGGACCAGATCAGGGATAGTAACTGAATGGTAGACTGAGTGTTGCAGTTACCTTCTCCTTGCTGGCATGAACACCAGCCAAAAGCAGCTTGTGGGAGAACAGGGTTTATTTTGGCTTACAGACTGTAGGGAAGCTCCATGATAATGGGAAAATATGGCATGAGCAGAGGCTGGACTTCACCTCTGTCTCAGCAGATAGACTACTGCAGCATGAGAGCGAGCTTCCTAAAACTGGCAAGCTGGGGCTGCTAGTAAACCGTCAAGGTATACCTCTAGCAACCCACCTCCTCCATCAAGGCTCCATTTCCCAAATTGTCATCAGATAGAGATCAAACATGCAGAACAAAGGAGTTTATGAGGGATACCTAATTCAAACCACCACACTACGAAAATATGAAGTATCCTTTTAGAGTTCATTTAGTTTCAAGAAAATACTTGGTTACAGGCCCTGATCAGAGTCCTGAATAGTAGATTAGATAAAGTGGATATGATAGGACACTATGTGCTCTAGGTCACTTCCTGGTACAAATTAACTACTTGCTCACATCTGAGTGTGTGTTTCCTGTTGGTGATGTGCCACATATCACATCCTCTTTGAGTCTGTACTATGTTCATTTGCCAACTATAGAACTTCAATGTCAGTTATGCCTTTCAAACTGACTGTTAAGAGAGTGGCTTTCAGTTTTTACTCTAATGTAGATTGTGATTATATTTTGTGAAATGTAGTTTAGTAGACAGTTGATATGGTAAATAAAATTTTCTAAGATGGCAGTAAGGGTTTCCTTCTATAGCACATGCAGACAAAGCTTTCGTTGCAACACAGTTAATTGTAATTACAGACAATGGGGCTGTCTCAATAAAGAGCATCAGTGTGTACTGTAGTGTATATAACAGAACAATATGGCATGGAAAGAGTAACACAGAGCTACAGTTACATGAAACAGTCACTAGGGGAGAATTAGCAGTGTAACCACAGAGGATAATAATTGGTTATTACTATTAAGTGTATACAAAGGAATGTTGTTCATACATGTACTTCAACTTGCACAGACTAGAAGTCATGAGATAGTGGTCATCACCTAGGAAGAGACCTAAGATGCTAAGAAATCAAGATTAGAAGGGAACTAGTTTTGCACTGTTAACTATCATCATTATTCTAATAGCAAACATTATTTTTTTTAAATACTCATTTGTTTGAGAGAGAGAGAATGGGCATACCAGGGCCTTCTGCCACTGCAAATGAACACCAGATGCATGATCCTCTTTGTGTATCTGGCTCGACATGGGCACTGGGAAATTGAACCTGGGCTATCAGGCTTTGTTCCCAGTGCCTTTAACAGCTGCACCATCTCTGCAGCCCAACATTGGCTGTTACAGTTAGCTTTGTGTTGCTGGCAGAAAATACCCAACCAACAGTAGTTTGTGGGAGGAAAGGGTTAATTTTGGCTTACAGACTTGAGGGGAATCTCCATGATGCAGGGAAAACTGATGGCATGAGCAGAGGTTGGACATCACCTCCTGGCCAACATCAGGTAGACAACAGCAACAGGAGAGTGTGCCAAACACTGGCAAGGGGAAGCTGGCTGTAATACCAAAGACCACCCCCAACAATACATAACCTTCAGCAGGCTCCAATTCCCAAATTGCTTCCAGCTAGGGAGCATTCAAAACACCTAAGTGTGAGGGGGACACCTGAATCAAACCACTACACTGGCATTACTTGCTTTTCCCCTACATCTGTTGCTGCTGCTGCTGCTGCTGCTGCTGTTATTGTTATGGAGATAATGATCCAGGGCCTTGTGCATGCTAGGCAAGTGCTATTTTATTACTTTATTATTTTATTTATATTACTACTGACCTGTACCTTTATCCCCATAACAATACTTGAAAATTTGGGGCTAGTAATTTAAAAAAAATAAAATAAAATTTGGGCTAGAGAGATGGCTCAGCAGGCATGAGCATGTACATGAACATGTATATGAACATGAGGGTCTGACTCACCCTTAGTTGGATTCCCCAGTAACCTACATAAACAGCTGGGCATGGCCATATATACACCTGTAATCCCAGTACTGTGGAGAATGGAGACCAGAAGTATCCATGAAATTGGCTGGTTAGTGAGTCTGAAAATAATCAGGGTTCAGTGAGAAACTCCATCTTAAGGAAACAAAGCAGAACAATGATAGGACCTGGTGTTCTCTGGCCTCCACATGCACACATCCATCTACACACCCAAGCATACATCAAACACACACACACACACGTTTATTCTGTATCTTGTGCTAAACTCAAAAATAGCATTATAGGCTGGGAATAGTTGGTGACCACCTTTATACCTAACACTCTCAGAAAGCCAAGGTAAGAGAATCATGAGAGTTAGAGGCCACCCTGAAACAACATAGTAAATTCCAGGTCAGCCTGGGCTACAGCACGACCCTACCTCCAAAAAAAAAAGAGCATTATAGTGCCTTTAAATCAGCTCAACTTCTAACTTCATTCTCTACTGTTGAAAAGTGTGTAACTGGGCTAGAGAGATGGCTTAGCGGTTAAGTGCTTGCCTGTGAAGCCTAAGGACCCCATTCAAGGCTTGATTCCCCAGGACCCACCTTAGCCAGATGCACAAGGGGGCGCACATGTCTGGAGTTCGTTTGCATTGGCTGGAGGCCCTGGCGCGCCCATTCTCGCTCGCTCTCTCTCTCTCTTTCCCTCTTTCTCTCTGTTGCTCTCAAATGAATAAATGAAATCAAATAAAAAAAAAAGCGTGTAATAATACATTTGTTTTTCAAGTTGCTTTGCAGTCAGACCTGTGCCTGCAGCATTCTGGCTTGAATGCTTATTCGCTTTTTGATTCCTTATCTTCCAGGCAGTGAAAATGACATTCTATCACTTACTTTCTCATTGCTATAACAAAATACTTGATCAGAAGTCGCTTAGGGAAGAAAGGATATATTTTTGTTTATAGTTTCAAAGGGAAGTTTGATAGTGGTGAAAACATGACAGAAGCAGGAAAACTGGCTCATACCATCACATCAGCAGGTTGGAAGTGGGGAGAGAACAGCAATTGGATCTGGGTTGTGACACCTCAAAGCCTGTCCCCAGAGACACACTTCTAGCAAAGCTCTACCTTCCCAAATAGCACCATCAACTGGGAAATGAGTATTCAAACCCTTAAGCCTATGGGGGACATGTTACATTCAAAGCACCACAGTTGTATGTAGGGATCAATTGTGTTGTAAAGATTACATAGGAAAGAATAGTTAGCACAGTGATGCATATAAAATAGTTCTTTTTTTTTTTTTTTGAGGTAGGGTCTCATTCTGGCTCAGGCTGACCTGGAATTAACTATGTAGTCTCAGGGTGGCCTTGAACTCACGGCAATCCTCCTACTTCTTCTGCCTCCCAAGTGCTGGGATTAAAGGCATGTGCCACCATGCCTGGCTTATAAAATAGATCTTTTATTGATATAATTGTTTTTATTTTAAAGAGCTTGTTTAAATGTTACAATTCCAGCTCTCAGCTATATTGTAATTGGAGCATTCTATTTATTTTTGAGGCAGAGTCTCTGAACTCTTGGTGAGCCTCCTATCCTAGCTTCTCTAGTGCTAGGATTAAAGGCATGAGCTGTTGTGTGCCCTGGCACATTCTTAACAGTGCTGTTTCCCCTGGCATACTGTAGTGATATTTGCCTCATTTTGAACACCTAGTTTTTTAAGAATGAACTGAAGTTTTTTATTAGTTTTTTTAAAAATATCATTTATTTATTTATTTATTTGAGAGAAAGAAAGAGGCAGAGAGAGGGGCATGCCAAACTAACTCCAGATGCATGCTCCCTCTTGTGCATCTGGCTTACATGGGTCCTGGAGAATTGAACCGGGATCCTTTGGCTTTGCAGGCAAACACCTTAACCGCTAAGCCATCTCTCCAATCCGGGAAACAATTTTTTTTTTCTGTGATCATCTTTTTCTCATTTTTTTTTCTTTTTCTCAATTTTTATTAACATTTTCCATGATTATAAAAAATATCCCATGGTAATACCCTCCCACCCCACCCCCCCGCACTTTCCCTTTTGACATTCCATTCTCCATCATATTACCTCCCCATCTCAATCATTGCACTTACATGTATACAATACCAGCCTATTAAGTCCCGTCCTCCCTTCCTTTCTCTTCCCTTTATATCTCCTTTTTAACTTACTGGTCTCTGCTACTGAGTTTTTTCTTTCTCACGCAGAAGCCCACTCATTTGTAGCTAGGATCCACATATGAGAGAGAACATGTGGCGCTTGGCTTTCTGGGCCTGGGTTACCTCACTATAATCCTTTCCAGATCTATCCATTTTTCTGCAAATTTCATAACTTCATTTTTATTTACTGCTGAGTAGAAGTACTTTTATTCCTTTTTTTTTTTTTTTTTTGGTTTTTCGAGGTAGGGTCTCACTCTGGTCCAGGCTGACCTGGAATTAACTCTGTAGTCTCAGGGTGGCCTTGAACTCACGGGATCCTCCTACCTCTGCCTGCCACTGCTGGGATTAAAGGCAGGCGTGCACCACCATGCCCGGCCTTTTATTCCTTTTTAATGCTACATTATCTTTTAAATAATGTTCTTAGTCTTCCTACTTGTATATGGAGTTTGCTGATACCTTATAATTTGTGTGTGTATATAAGTACATTATTGTATATATTGAACATATATTTTTCATGCAACAAGTAAGATACATTTTTTCCTTTTTAAATTAAGTTTCTAAGTTAATATACCAACTAATGGCTTCTTTTTGACATTTTCCTACGTGGATGCCAGCGTACTTTACTCTTAGTCATTTTCCTCCTCTCACTACTTTCCATGTGCACCTTTATCTCACTGGTCTCCTTCCTGCCCTCAAATAGTCCCCACTTGTATTTTCATTTCACATGTATTTTATTTCCCCCCTCCTTCTTCACTCCTACATCCTACTTTAACATCTCTTCCTCCCCTTTCATATTTCTCTCTTTCTGTCTCTCTGTGTGCGTCTCTCTCACACATACAAACACTTAAATCTAGATATTCTTTGTTTTTTCTTACTTTTTGCATCTGGCTTACATGGGATCTGAAGAGTCAAACATGAGTCCTTAGGTTTGCCGGCAAGCACCTTAACCATTAAGCCATCTTTGCAGCCCTTTTTCTTAAAGTGGTTTCTTTCACTTAATGATCTCCTCCGTCCCTTTTTCATGATTTTCTTAATGGAAAGTTATAGTTATCAAATACACCTTTAGTAAAGGTTAAAGAAAAAAGGGATGTGTTTACATAAAAAAAAAAATTTAATCACAGTTTTTTCCTAAAGCAACAGATTTTCCATAAGGGCAAGATGAAAAACTTAAACGTGTTAGAAAAGATAGAGTAAATTACAAAAAAGAGGCTTATAAAATATAAAACATTTAAAGTTTACTATTATTATTATTTAAAATCCTAAGGTCAGATATTGTTGGGTTGTAATTTCATTAGCCAATCTATCCAAACATCAGTAGAAAGCTTCAAAAGCATATTTAAGTTTTAAATTTTGCTTTTGGAATTTTCAACAACAAAAGTATGACAATTCAAGAGATGTAGGAGGAATGATTTTAGATACAAGAACAAGTTCAGTTGGTAACTTTAGTCTGTGAGATAATATATAATTTCCATACAGCTGCATACCTTCTACTTCAGAGAAATCCCAGGCTAAAGAGGACCTTCTAAAGGGTTAATGCTTGCCACACTGATGGGGAACCAGGACACTGGAAAAAAAAAAACTGCCCTCACTGGAGTTCAAAGAAACCAGAAGGTTACTGTGGTGGTTTGATTCAGGTGTCCCCCATAAACTTAGGTGTTCTGAATGCTAGGTCCCCAGCTGATAGAGATTTGGGAATTCACACCAACTGGAGCAGTATATGTTTGGCACACTCTCCTGTTGCTATTGTCCACATTATGTAGGCCAGGGGTTAGTCTCCACTCTCTACTCATATCGTCATTTACCCCTGCTATGATGGAGCTCCCAATTGAGTCTATAAGCCAAAATAAACCCTTCCTTTTTTTCCAAAATCTGCTCTTGGTTAGGTGATTTCTGCCAGCAATGTAAATCTGACTGCAATAAGTTACCTTGTAAGAGGTGACATGCCATTCTTTTTTTCTTTTTTATTTAAATTTTTATTAACATTTTTCATGATTATAAAATATATCCCATGGTAATTCCCTCCCTCCCCACCCCCACACTTTCCCGTTTGAAATTCCATTCTCCATCATATTACCTCCCCATTACAATCATTGTAATTACATATATACAATATCAACCTATTAAGTATCCTCCTCCCTTCCTTTCTCCACCCTTTATGTCTCCTTTTCAACTTACTGGCCTCTGCTACTAAGTATTTTCATTCTCACGCAGAAGCCCAGTCATCTGTAGCTAGGATCCACATATGAGAGAGAACATGTGGCGCTTGGCTTTCTGGGCCTGGGTTACCTCACTTAGTATAATACTTTCCAGGTCCATCCATTTTTCTGCAAATTTCATAACTTCATTTTTCCTTACCGCTGAGTAGAACTCCATTGTATAAATGTACCACATCTTCATTATCCACTTATCTGTTGAGGGACATCTAGGCTGGTTCCATTTCCCAGCTATTATAAATTGAGCAGCAATAAACATGGTTGAGGACGTACTTCTAAGGAAATGAGATGAGTCCTTTGGATATATGCCTAGGAGCGCTATAGCTGGGTCATATATTAGGAACCTCCACACTGTTTTCCACAATGGCTGGACCAGATTGCATTCCCACCAGCAGTGCAGAAGGGTTCCTTTTTTTCCACATCCCCACCAACATTTATGATCATTTGTTTTCATGATGGTGGCCAATCTGACAGGAGTGCGATGGAATCTCAATGTAGTTATAATACGCATTTCCCTGATGACTAGTGATGTAGAACATTTTTTTAGATGCTTATATGCCATTCGTATTTCTTCCTTTGAGAACTCTCTATTTAGCTCCATAGCCCATTTTTTGATTGGCTTGTTTGATTCCTTATTGGTTAACTTTTTGAGTTCTTTGTATATCCTAGATATTAATCCTCTATCAGATATATAGCTGGCGAAGATTTTTTCCCATTCTGTAGGTTGCCTCTTTGCTTTTTTCACTGTGTCCTTTGCGGTGCAAAATCTTTGTAATTTCATTAGGTCCCAGTGGTTAATCTGTGGTTTTATTGCCTGAGCAATTGAGGTTGTATTCAGAAAGTCTTTGCCAAGACCAATATGTTGAAGGGTTTCCCCTACTTTTTCCTCTAGCAGTTTCAAAGTTTCCGGTCTGATGTTAAGGTCTTTAATCCATTTGGACTTAATTCTTGTGCATGGCGAGAGAGAAGAATCTATTTTCATCCTTCTGCAGATATTTATCCAGTTTTCAAAACACCATTTGCTGAAGAGGCTGTCTCTTCTCCAATGAGTATTTTTGGCATTTTTATCGAATATCAGGTGGCTATAGCTACTTGGGCTTACATCTGGGTCCTCTATTCTGTTCCACTGATCTACATGTCTGTTTTTGTGCCAGTACCATGCTGTTTTTGTTACTATGGCTCTGTAGTATAGGTTAAAATCAGGTATGGTGATACCACCAGCCTCTTTTTTGTTGCTCAGTATTATTTTAGATATTCGAGGTTTTTTGTGATTCCAAATGAATTTTTGGATTGTTTTTTCTATTTCCATGAAGAAAGCCTTTGGAATTTTGATAGGGATTGCATTAAATGTGTAGATTGCTTTAGGTAAGATTGCCATTTTCACAATATTGATTCTTCCAAGCCAGGAACAAGGGATGTTTCTCCACTTTCTAGTGTCTTCTGCAATTTCTTGCTTGAGTGTTTTAAAGTTCTCATTGTATAGATTCTTTACTTCCTTGGTTAGATTTATTCCAAGGTATTTTTTTTTTTTTGATGCAATTTTGAATGGGAGTGATTCTCTGATTTCATCCTCTGTGTGTTTGTTGTTAGCATATATGAAGGCTACTGATTTCTGTGTATTTATTTTGTATCCTGCTACATTGCTGTAGGTTTTGATCAGCTCTAACAGCTTGCTAGTAGAGTCTCTAGGGTCCTTTATGTATAGAATCATGTCATCTGCAAATAATGATAACTTGATTTCTTCCTTTCCAATTTGTATCCCTTTTATGTGTGTCTCTTGCCTTATTGCTATGGCTAAGACTTCCAAAACTATATTAAATAAAAGTGGGGACAGTGGACACCCTTGTCTTGTTCCTGATTTTAGTGGAAAAGCTTCCAGTTTTTCCCCATTTAGTAATATGTTGGCTGTAGGCTTGTCATAAATAGCCTTTATTATATTGAGATATGTTCCTTCTATTCCCAGTCTCTATAGGACTTTTATCATGAAGGGATGTTGGATTTTGTCAAATGCTTTCTCTGCATCTAATGAGATGATCATGTGATTTTTGTCCTTCAACCCGTTTATGTAATGTATTACATTTATAGATTTGCGTATGTTGAACCATCCCTGCATCTCTGGGATAAAGCCTACTTGGTCAGGGTGAATGATCTTTTTGATATACTCTTGTATTCTGTTTGCCAATATTTTGTTGAGAATTTTTGCATCTATGTTCATGAGGGAGATTTGTCTGTAATTTTCTTTTTTTGTTCTATCTTTGCCTGGTTTTGGTATCAGGGTGATGCTGGCCTCATAGAAGGAGTTTGGTAGAATTCCTTCTTTTTCTATTTCCTGGAAAAGCTTAAGAAGCAATGGTGTTAACTCTTCCTTAAAAGTCTGGTAAAATTCAGCAGTGAATCCATCCGGGCCTGGGCTTTTTTTAGTTGGGAGATTATTGATAACTGTTCGGATCTCCATGTTTGTTATAGGTCTATTTAAGTGATTAATCTCATTTTGATTTAATTTAGGTAGGTCATATAGATCAAGGAAATCATCCATTTCTTTCAGATTTTCATACTTTGTGGAGTATATGCTTTTGTAGTATGTCCCTATGATTTTTTGAATTTCTCTGGAATCTGTTGTGATGTTGCCTTGTTCATCTCTGATTTTATTAATTTGTGTCTCTTCTCTCTTTCTTTTGGTCAGATTTGCTAAGGGTTTATCAATCTTGTTTATCCTTTCAAAGAACCAACTCTTTGTTTCATTAATTCTTTGGATTGTTCTTTTTGTTTCTATTTCATTAATTTCTGCCCTAATCTTTATTATTTCTTCCCGTCTACTAATTTTTGGTTTGCCTTGTTCTTCTTTTTCCAAGGCTTTAAGGCGAAGCATTAGGTCGTTTACTTGCGACCTTTCTAATTTCTTAATATAGGCACTTAAGGCTATAAATTTACCTCTTAGAACTGCCTTCATTGTGTCCCAGAGATTTTGGTATGTTGTGTTCTCATTATCATTTGACTCTATAAATTTTTTGATTTCCTTTTTGATTTCTTCATTGACCCACTCATCATTTAGTAGTGTATTGTTTAATTTCCATGATTTTGTGTATGCTCTATAGCCTTTCTTGCTACTGATTTGTAGTTTAATTCCATTGTGGTCAGATAGAATGCAAGGAATTATTTCAATTTTCCTGAATTTGTTGAGATTTGCTTTATGTCCTAATATATGGTCTATTTTAGAGAATGTTCCATGTGCTGCTGAAAAGAATATATATTCTGCAGCCTTTGGATGAAATGTCCTGTATATATCTGTTAGGTCCATATCTTCTATGACCTCATTTAGTCCAGATGCCTCTCTGTTTATTCTTTCCCTGGATGACCTGTCAATTGATGAGAGTGGGGTGTTAAAGTCACCCACCACCACTGTGTTTGGTGTTATCTGTGACCTTAGTTCTAATAGTGTTTGTCTGACGAATTTGGGAGCCCCCATGTTAGGTGCATATATGTTTAGGATTGTAATGTCCTCCTGTTGGAGTGTGCCCTTAATCAATATAAAGTGACCTTCCTTATCTTTCTTGACTAACGTCGGACTAAAGTCTACCCTGTCTGATATTAGGATAGCAACCCCTGCTTGTTTTCTAGGCCCATTTGCTTGAAACACCGTCTTCCAACCTTTCACCCTAAGATAGTGTCTATCCTTTGTAGAAAGGTGAGTTTCTTGGAGACAACAAATTGTAGGATCCTGCTTTTTAACCCAGTCTGCAAATCTATGTCTTTTCGTTGGGGCATTGAGACCGTTGATATTAAGAGATATTATTGAAAGGTGTGTATTTATGTTTGCCATTTTTTTGTGTGTGTGTGTGTGTTACTGGTTCTACCTGTGCTCTCTTCTGTTAACTGGTATTTGAGTATAGCTTGTTTTTTCTAGGTTCCTTATATGTGTGCTTTTCCTTTTGACATGCCATTCTTTGAAGGCTAGATTGGTCTTCAGCTCCAGTAATGGCTTCCCTTAAAGACTGACACTGCTCAAGTCCCCACTTAATCAACTACAGACAGCCTTGGAGGTGCCTGAGGTAACTTTTGATGCAACAAGTAAAGAAGTTTTTTTCTTTCCAATATAAGGCTTTTTTAGGGCTCAGTACCAAATTTTTGTAATAATAAATGTTGGGGGAACTCCCAAAAACCAAAGAAGTAATGTTACCTCCAGCTGAGACAATTTACTCTAATGTGTCACAAGAATAAGGCATGATATTGGGAGTTCTCAATTCAAGTAATACTAAAAGGTTATACATTGCTCTGATAAAGCTGTCTTGAAATGTAAGCCTATCTTATGCACACAAAAAGATTACCCGATGAGGATATAAGCTTGCTAAAATAAGATTTAGAAGTCATACTTTAAAACGTGTGTGTGTGTGTGTGTGTGTGTGTGTGTGTGTGTGTGTGTGCATAATTTTTATTTATTTATTTGAGAGAGAGGGAGGGAGGGAGAGAGAGAGAAGGGATATGCCAGGACCTCTAGCCACTGCAAACTAACCCTAGACGTGTGTGCACCCTTGTGCATCTAGCTGATGTGGGTCCTGGGGAATCAAACCTGGGTCCTTTGGCTTTGCAGGCAAATTCCTTAACCAAAGCCATCCCTCCAGCCCAGAAATCGTACTTTTAAAAAGTATTTTTGCTTATTTATTTGAGGGAGAGACACGAAGAAAGAGAAAGACAAAAAAAAAAAAGAGTGAGTATGGGCACTCCATGGCCTCGTGCTACTGGAAATGCCCACCAGGCTTATGTGCCACTTTGTGCATCTGATTTTATGTGGGTGCTGGGGAATCAAACCCAGGCCGTTAGGCTTTTCAAGCAAGTGCCTTTACCTGCTGAGCCACCTCTCCAGCCCTAGAAGTCTTGTTTTTAATGTTACAAATTGTACTGGACTGTTGTATGAAGTGAATAAGAACTGTGTGTTTTAATGAGATACTGATTTTTCTCACAAATTTAATTAATGACTTACATCTTCAGTGAGGAGCAGAAATCTTAAAATCTTTCTTAGTTACTTTGGTAAATTATATTTATCCTTTAAAATGTGCCTTTATGGTCCTTCAGAGTTATTATACTTGTTGATGTTTTCTTTCAGCAAAGAGAAAATACCCGTTCCTTGACTATGTGTGGCCATGTTGGTTTTGAGAGTTTACCAGATCAGCTGGTTGATAGATCCATTCAGCAAGGCTTCTGCTTTAATATTCTGTGTGTGGGTGAGTGCCACTAACTATGTTCTTCAAATCACTGTACTAATTTCATCCCTTATATAAACAGTATATATATGCTCAGTTGTTTAAATTCTGTTAGTTTTGGGTTTTGTAGCTTTAAACTTTTTGTTAGTTTTGTAAACATTAAAGTGCTCCCTTCAGTGTTCCAGGTTAACCTAGCATATGTAGTCATTTCTCTGGTCTGATAATGATTTTGGACCAGTTTAGCATGTATTTCTTTCCTGGGCATCCTATCTATAAAATAGTTGCAATCCTTCAAACTACTTGAAGAGTTTACAGATGTGATTCTTCATACTGATCCCATGTACCTTTGTTTCTTTCAGGGGAGACTGGAATTGGAAAATCAACACTGATTAACACATTGTTTAACACTAATTTTGAAGAGCATGAATCCTCACATTTCTGTCCAAATGTTAGACTTAGAGCACAAACTTATGAACTTCAGGAAAGCAATGTTCGGTTGAAACTGACCATTGTGAATACAGTGGGATTTGGTGATCAAATAAACAAAGAAGAGAGGTATGTGTTTACTTTTTATAGTAAAACAAGTTTTATTTTAGGATCAAGACCATTTCCCTTATTGTCCTTGAGTTATGATTTGATTTGCCTCTGGTATAATCCATACCTTTCATATAATTTCTTTTAAAGAACTAAGCAATGTTTTTTCCTTTCTTTCTTTCTTTCTTTCTTTCTTTCTTTCTTTCTTTCTTTCTTTCTTTCTTTGAGAGCGACAGACACAGAGAGAAAGACAGATAGAGGGAGAGAGAGAGAGAGAGAGAGAATGGGCGCGCCAGGGCTTCCAGCCTCTGCAAACGAACTCCAGACGCGTGCGCCCCCTTGTGCATCTGGCTAACGTGGGACCTGGGGAACCGAGCCTCGAACTGGGGTCCTTAGGCTTCACAGGCAAGCGCTTAACCGCTAAGCCATCTCTCCAGCCCCAATGTTTTATTCTTATTAGTAAGCTGATATTTTTCTAGCTAGTTGTCATATTTCTTTACAATAAGTTGAAACATCGTTAAAATATATATTTCAGCAAAAGTAGCCTAAGTTTTGTCCTGATATTTAATATATATTCAGTTATTCTAAGTTTCAAAGAAGACTTACCTTACTGAGGGGAAAAACATAGGTTCTATAAGGGAAAATATATACAATGGCCAAATAGTACATTAACTAATTTTTTAAACTCAATTTCCACTGAAGTAGCCAGTTACATAATTAAACGTTGTAGGAAACTTGGTTTTTTGTTTTGTTTTGCTTGCTTTCTTAAATTTTTTTTTTTAGTTTAAGGCTATTGTAATGGGTAAGAGAGAAGGGGGAGAGAGAGAGAGAGAGCGCACATGGAGAAAGGGGGTATACACACTAGCAAGAGAGCAAGAGAAGGATGGAGGGAGGGAGAGAAAGAGGGAACAGATGGGAAAGTGAGAAAGTATGAGAGAAGGGTGAGCCTATACCAAGGAGATAGTAAGAGAGACCAAGAGAGGGAGGGAAAGAGAGAAAGCAAAAGCCCCAAGGAGCAAGAAATTCAAATGGCTGTTAGCAATGGTTTAAGTGATGCAATGTTAATTGTTTTTGTTGTTGTTTTTCGATGTATGGTCTCACTGTAGCTCAGGCTGACCTGAAATTCATTCTGTAGTCTCAGGCTGGCCTCAAACTCAACAGTGATCTTCCTACCTCTCCTCCAAAGGGCAGGGATTATAAGCATGCACCACCATGCCTGGCTTAGTTACCCTTTTTTTGGTTTTGTTTTTTTGAGGTAGGGTCTCACTTTAGCCCAGGCTGACCTGGAATTCACTACTTAGTCTCAGGCTGGCCTTGAACTCATGGTAATCCTCCTACCTCTGCCTCCCAAATGCTGGGATTAAAGGCATGCACTAGCATACCTAGCTTAGTTCACATTTTATATCATTATTTCTTTTCCTTATTCTATAGTATTACAAAGATTGATGAAAGATTCTGCTTGAAGCACAAAATAAAGAAAGAAATAGGTTAGGAAAATTTCTTGTTCTTTTTCCTTTCCCAAATTAGTCTACTTTGATTATCACAATTTATTTTCCAGAATCATTATGTACACTTTGACTCTCTATAATACAAGTTAGACTGTAGCCTTTCAGCACTATAAAGAAAGGACTCATGTGGAACGTCTAGAAAGGAGTACACTAATATCAGTTGCCAGGCCTGTGTGATACCTTGTTTTATGTGTTATTAATTATAATAAGGTGGATATTAACATAGAACTAATTTGTGTGTAAGGAAAAGTACATTTTGTTGTGTGCGTGTAGTATGTGTGTTGTGTTTATGTACACAAGTTGTATGAATGTGTGTATGCGTATGTGCATGCCATCATTCCTACATAAACAGATGCCAGAAGAGGATGTTGGGTGTCCTTTTCTGTCTCTGTCCCACCTTAATTCCTTGAGACATAGTCTCTCCTTGAACCTGGATCTCACTGTTTTGCTGTTTTTTGGTTGGACTGGCTGACCAGTGAGCCCCAACATTCTTCTATGTCTTCTGCCCTCCACACTGGGCGTGGTGGTTTGAATCAGGTGTCCCCTATAAACTTATGTGGCCTGAATGCTTGGTCCCCAGCTGATGGCAGTTTGGGAGGTATGATGTTGGGGCCTGACTTAGGGGTGTTATAGCCAGCTCCCCATTGCTAGAGTTGAGCTTATGCTCCTGCTTCTGTTTTTTACCTGCTGTGGCAGAGATGTCCAGTCTCTGCTCATTCTATGTGTTTACCTGCCAACATGAAGCTTCGTCTCAAGACTATAAGTCACAATAAAAAACTTTCCTGCCATCAGCAGCTTTGGGTCAGGTACCTTGTCCCAGCAACAAGAAGATAACTATAACACTGGGATTGCAGGTATGTGTGGCCATGCCAAACTTTTTATATGGATGCTGCTGATTAAATTTATGTTCTCCTGCTTAGGCAGTGATTTTATTACCTACTGAGCCATCTCCCCAGTTCCAGTAAAAATATTTTAAATGAATTTAAACATAAGAACAATATACTTGGTCTCCTGACATTAGTCTTATGGACTGAGACCTATAATAAATGTAAATTTTATACAAATGTATCATGAAAATAAATTTTAACTTTTTCCAATTAATTAATTTGTGGGATTAAAAAAATCAGTTACTAAAATAATACATAGGCATGTTTTTATGGGTGCCATCTAACACAGAAAGTCAAAGTCTAGTTCAGTTGTGCCCTCATGGCTAGTACCATTTTTGTCTTCTGAGAAGCCAGTTGTTGTTTTTTTTTTTAGCATTTAATTTAATTTATTTTCAAGCACAAGAGTTAGAAGAGACTAACAGAAAGTATGGATGTGCCAGTATCTCCAGCCACTGCAGATGAACTCCAGAACTGTTTCTATTAGTTGGGTGTTTTCTCATACCTTTTTAGTTCTTTCCTTCTCTCTTTCCCTTCTTCCTAGCTTTATTAATGCATTTTTTTTGTAAAATAAGTCAGTCATTTTAAGTGATTAGTGATTTTATGTATATAGTTCAAAAATTTTCTTCTTGATTAGTCTCAACAGAGCATTGCCATCTTATTTGGTCTTCTCAGATACCAATGTTTATCATTCTTCTTCCCTCATTCCTTCCCTTCCTCACTTTTTGATAGAGATTTAAATCCTAATATCTAATTTTTAACTTAATCTAATGTAAGAATAATCTTTGCATTTTTATGTGGAAATACACATAGACAAATGCAATGTAGAATAGTTGGGATTTTAACTGAGGCTAAGGTTCAAGTTGATAAAGTGCTTACTGTAGAAGATGTCTCCTGTCACCAGAACCCATGTTAAAAACAACATGGGTGGTGGTACGTGCTTGTAATCTTAGCACTACCATTTTTATCTTTTCTTTTGTTGTTTGAAGAGGGGTCTGGCTCTATCTTAGGCTGACCTTGAACTTACTCTGTAGTTTCAGGCTGCCCTTGAACTCACAGTGATCCTCCTACTTCAACTTCACAAGAGCTGAGATTAAAGAGTACACCCTCACACCTGGCTATTTTATCTTTCTTAATTATATAACATATCATCATTCTTAGTGTCATTTACACATGTTACTTTCTATTAATAAAACCCTGTTTTGCTCTCATACAGTTCAGAGCCCGCAGTTACTGACATTGGTTATCATTCTGCTTTCCTCTGTTTCCACTTTGGCTATTAGAACTTGCCTGTTTCTCTCCTTTTTTCCTCCAGTGTTTTAAGATCTATGTTTTTATTGTTCTCCTGTAATACTAAGATTCCTTTGTTGCTGTTTTTTTAAATTTTATTCATTTTTATTTATTTAGTTGAGAGTAACAGAGAAAAAGAAGCAGATAGAGCAAGAGAGAGGGGGGGAGAGAGAGAATGGGCATGCCAGGGCCTACAGCCACTACAAATGAACTCCAGATGTGTGCACTCCTTTGTGTATCTGGCTAACGTGGGTCCTGGGGAATCGAGCCTTGAACCAGGGTCCTTAAGCTTCACAGGCAAGCACTTAATTGCTAAGCCATCTCTCCAGCCCTGCTGCTGTTTTTTTGTGGGGTGTTTTTTTTTTTTTTTTTTTTTTGCTTTTTCTTGTATGTTTTTGTTTTTTGTTTTACAAGGTAGAGTCTCCATGTAACTCAGGCTGAACTGGAATTCACTATGGCCTTGAACTCAGTGATCCTCCTTCTGCCTCCCAAGTGCTGATCACTGTTTATTAGTTTTCTATTACCAGTCTGTTTGTATATCCATCTGTATATTAGAGTTTATATTTTATTTATATTATATAATTATGTTTTATAATAATTCTAACAAAAATTTTGCAGTTTCACTTGTGGTTATTGCTTGTACATTTTAAATGCTTGGTAACTATTGCATTATATTCTTGTGGCTTTTATGTATATTTGCAGGAATCCTTTGAATAGTAAAGTAAAGATGTGTTTCTTTGAACAGATTTGGATTTGCTTATATTAAGCTTCTTAGTGCTGAGGAGATCCTAAACTTTTTCATGGCTTGAGGTTTCTAGAATGAGAGAGGCTTTTTGCATTATATATTTGGTGGTTTGACTGTAAAATGTCCCTTATAGCCTCAGGTAGATTTTATACTTGGTCCCCATCTAGTAGAGCCTTACTAGAAGAGGTATGCTATTGGGGACAGACCTTGTAGTTGATTATTCTAGCCTACTGACTATTAAGAGCTAGCTCATTCTTGTGGCTCGCTCTGTCTGCTATTGCTACATGATATAAGCCTATTGGTTTTCTCCACCATGATGAAGCTTCTCATTGAAACTGGAAGCCTGACATACATACACCTCTTCCTCCTGTCAATTCTTCTGGTCAGGAGGCTTGTCCCAGAAACAAGAAGCCAACTGCTATAACATGTAAGGTATTGATGTATGCCCCAAGATCTCAAGAATATATCCTTTTTTCATTCCTTTTTAGGAATCTTTAGGAAGAAAGGAGTAATTATAGGTTTATTTTTGGTTTATCTTTACCCTGAAAGGTGTAGGCTTTGAGGATCTCAACTCAAATGTGGTGTGTGGGGGGAGGGTCTCAGAATCTTACTTATGTGGGTCTCTGGTTTGATTTCTTCTTCTTGCTCTTTGAAGTAAAGCCCAGGAACTGGATTGATAAATCATCTCAGGACAATTGATGCTATTAGTAATGGTGTTGGTGTGGAAGTTAGCAGAATTTTTCTGTTGTAAAGGGCAGAGAGTAAATACTTAAAGGTTTATGAGGTATATTCTTTGTATAAAATGTGCAGTCCTACCATTATGATAAAAAAGTAGCCTAGGACATAAACAAATGAACATGGTGTGTCTCAGTGACTTTTTGTTTTTATGAGCAAGCATTAGGCTGGATTTGGCTCCCATCGGTAGTTTGCTACACTTGCTTTAGTCTGCTGCTTACACTTCTGGTGCCTCTTTTTCTTTTAATTTTTTCCTTTTCAGCTATCTGATATTGTTAAGGATGTGATTTTTGTATGCTAATGATTATATTTCTATAACAGTCATTCTGATAATTAAATGAATTCTTATAATAGTAAAAGGTATTATGCAAATTCTTATAGAAATCAGAATTATTAAGGTACTGTTTTTATCCTTGTGTTGTTTACCATCAGGACAGGGAAAACAAGGTACTCTTTGGGTTTAAAAGGGGTGATGATCAGGAGGATGAGGTAAGAGGAAGAAAATTGTTAGGAAAATAATCTCCAGGCTACCTTAGCTGCACAAAGATGATTGCAGAAGTGTCCATGGAGTGTCCAGAGCCAAGCCAGCCAAGACAAGGAACCAAATTCTCAAGCTAAATCTTTTGAACTATTAAAGTATTTTTGTGATAGATTCATGTATATATTGTAGCTTTTATTCTGAATCTTTAAAACATGAACTTACTATTAATTTTACTTAGAAGCCTTCACTTTAAGGGTAGTTTAGGAGGAAAAAGGTAAATTGGATAGGCAGTGATGAGTATATCAAAATTAAGTGGAAAGTTCATAAACTCCTCTTGAATTAAGATTAGCTCACTGTTTTGCACATACACTGTGATTTGGTATGCATCCCAAAACCTGAATAGACTGAGATAGTTAGAGGGAAGGTGATGTTCTAAGGGGTCATCTGAGAAGGCTAGAACACTGGATATAATTGCCCTTCCCTTATAATTAACTGAAAATTAAATAATGCCAGCATTACTAGGTAAAGAACTTTCACCCAATGCCTTCTTTTCCTGTTTAGTATGTAAATATTTTTGCATGCTTTACAAATCTGACCTGACAAGGAAGACATTAGGGACTTGGATGTAGACTTGGATTTAGTTGGTACCTGTGGTGATTTTGAATGTAAAGGTCTCCAGAGTCTCAGGTATTTTAGATTAAAGTTAAGCTTCATACCTAAGTCTCCAGCAGGCAGAGCCCTGCTAGAGGAGGTGTGTTACTAGGGGACAGATCTTGAATCCAGCCCTAAGGTTCAGAGTCAGCCTGCAATTGTTGTTGCTGGCTTGTTGTTTCTCTGCTATGGATGTATGATGAAGTAAGCCAGCTTCTTCCACCATGATGAAGCTTCTCCTGGAATCTGTAAGGTGGAAATAAACCCTTTCCTCCCATAAACTGCTTTGGTTGGGTGAATGTCCCAGCAACAAGAAGGTAACTGCAATAGTGCCTATATTTTTTTCTCTCCTAGTTAAGTAATATTACCTTTTACCACTTTTGTCATAAATTAGATTCCTAACTGTCTTGAGAACTCTGGCAGGTGTGGGAACCTTTATTAGGACAGGAACCCATGTATAAGTGGGTGTGAAGGAATCATTGTGAATTCAATAGCATTTCAAGCACAGGTTATCCTAATGGTTTGAAAGTATTACCTTTATGTGTGCATGTTATACATATTATATGACATCATTAAAGTTATCTGTTTAGCATAGATATTAACTGCAATTAATTGAAAATACAGACCTCAGGCTTCAGAATTGTACAAATATCTTATTAAATTATTATGGGTTTATTGTATTAAATATTCAAATACTTACTGCTTACAGCTACCAGCCAATCGTTGACTACATAGACGCTCAGTTTGAAGCCTATCTCCAAGAAGAACTGAAGATCAAGCGCTCTCTCTTCAACTACCATGATTCTCGTGTCCATGTATGCCTCTACTTCATCGCCCCAACAGGCCACTCTCTAAGGACACTTGACCTCTTAACCATGAAGAGCCTGGACAGCAAGGTGGATTAGGAAAGGAACCTACTTTTCAGACTTTATGTTTTTGAAATATCCATGATATATACATATATCTTTTATAGCTTTTATTCTGCTTTATTATATCTTTAAAATATTTGATAAGTTTCTATCTTAGCTTATTTTCCAGGGAGATTCAATTTAGAAAATGAAACACAAAGGAAATTACATGTCAAAACAGGAATATTCTCTCCATTTTAATATGCAATTTATTTGACACTAATTTTACTTTCTGACACTAATAAATGGGCAAAAGAACCCAACTCACAAAGATAAAGGTGTAATATTTCATCACACAGTTTGAGCCAATTTTGGTGGTACACACCTTTAGTCCCAGACCTAGGGAGGCTGAGGTAATAGAATCACTATTAGTTTTAGGCCAGCCTAGAAAAACAGAATGAATTCTAGATCTGCCTGGAGTATACTTTGAGATCCTGCCTCAAACAAACAAAATCATGCACACACACACACCCTAGTTTGTAGAGACATCAGCATTTTGGGGGGACATTTATATTTTATAGGACTACTTTACAAATTAGTCTTCATGACTACCCCCTATCTCTTCCACTCTGGCAGTGATAGGACTAGAGTAATACTGAGGAAGTCGTTCCTTTGTATCATGAATATTTTTAGTTGGTACAGGTAAGGTGATCTTGTGCTATCTAGGTAGGAATCTCAACTGGGACCTCACAAGGGTGGAGTCAGTAATAAAAGGAGAAGCAGAAAGAGAAATATAATCTGTTAGTTTTCCAGAGGGGTCAATCATATACTTAGTCTTTAGATTATTAAGAGGTTAAGAAGTTTTAATGAATTAAGTAGGTGGTTTTTTTGCATATTGTTTATTACATTTTACTTATTTTGTGTGGAGTGAAATTTAAATATTCTTTGAGGGAGTGAGAAGAAAATGAGATTTCTAAACCTGAATACAAATGAAAGAGTAATTTTGCCAAAGACTGCTTTTGAAGAGTAATTATTATAAGGCCAGCATCTCCTTATCTATAAGAATGATTGTATAAGAAGACAGTATGTGTGTGTGTGTCTATATGTAGGCTTCAAGGCCATATGGTCTTAGTGCCAGCTACTCATCTTAGCTATTATAAAAGGAAAGTAGCTTAAATCAGGCAGCAGGTGGGACTGTAGTTTGCTAACTATTGATTTGGATTAAGGAAATGAAATTTATTTCCATAAACTCTTTTTGTGTACAAAAAATAAAAAGGTACAGGATGAAGAAACAAATCCTCAACGATGAGTCACTGAGGTTGTGAATTTTCTTAATAGGTGAACATTATACCATTGATTGCCAAGGCAGATACAATTTCTAAGAGTGAATTGCAGAAGTTTAAGATGAAGCTTATGAGTGAATTGGTCAGCAATGGTGTTCATATATACCAGTTCCCAACAGATGATGACTCTACTGCCAAGATTAATACTGCAATGAATGTGAGTATCCCATTGAAAATATATATCTATCATACTCATGACAATAAAGCTAAGTTCCGATTTACATTGCTGCCATAGCAATCCTCTTTTATGAGGCTTTAGTTATTTACTCATGGTAACCATGATCTGAAAATACTAAATGGAAAACTGAAGAATACATGACTCTTAAGTCTTGACTTATGTACTATTCTAAATTGTGTGATGAAATCTAGAAATTGCATGAAATGACATCATTACAAGAAGGATGAGTACATACAGTAATGTATTCTGAGAGACAAGAGACCATAATCACATGCTGTTTTTATAGTGTGTTGTTATAATTGTCCCTTTTGATCATTAGTTGTTTTTAATGTTTCATTGTAAATAATTTATCAACTACCATATCCATGCATATATAACAATAAGCATAATATCTATGGGGTTATGTACTATCAGTTGTTTCAGGCATCTACTTGATAGCTTGGAATATACTCTTGGAGAAAGGGGGACCACTGTGATATATATTGTGTTTCCCAAAAAGACTTCAAATAAGGTGAAATATCAAAAAGTTCAGTAGAAAAGTAAAACATTCTTTAGCTAAGATAAAGATAATAGGAATGTATGTTATGTATATTTTCCTTCCTCCCTACTTTCATTGAATCATGTAACATTGGGATATACTTTTGGTTGAGTCTTTTTATTTTTTTAAATTTTTTGTTTATTTTTTATTTATTTGAGAGCGACAGACAGAGAAAGAGGCAGATAGAGAAACAGAGAGAATGGGCACGCCAGGGCCTCCAGCCACTGTAAATGAACTCCAGACGTGTGCATCCCCTTGTGCATCTGGATAACATGGGTCCTGGGGAATCGAGCCTCGAACCGGGGTCCTTAGGCTTCACAGCCAAGCGCTTAACTGCTAAACCATCTCTCCAGCCCAGGTTGAGTGTTTTTAATTGCCTTAGAAAGATTCCTTTCTATCCTGTTTTAAACACAAAAACCGCTGTGCAGTCTCCTTTCCTCTAGTCCTAAGGAGATCTCTTAAAGTTGATATTGACCCTTATCCTGTTTACAGTGTCAAATGAAATATCCACACTCAGAAAACAGAAAGAAATGTATGTTGATGCTTAACTCTCTTCCTTTTATTCAGACTAGGGCGGCCAGCCCATGGGATGGTCTCTCCATGTTCAGGATGGGTCTTCCATGATCATTTAAACCTTTCTAGAAATACCCTTAGAGACTAGAGGTTATTTCCATAGTGATTGTAAATCCAATTAGGTTGGCAGTAAAGATTAACCCTTTAATCCCGCACACAGGAAGCAGAGGTAGGAGGATCGCCATCAGTTCAAGGTCACCCTAAGACTACATAGTGAATTCTAAGTCAGCCTGGGCTAGAGAAAGACCATACCTCAAAAAACAAACAAACAAAAGATTAACCATCACAACTACCTATATTAAGAAACCCTAAACTAAATCTATATTTAAAGAGCAGATAATATATTTGTATATTCTTGATTCCCAGTTGTTAATTTCCTTTATTTCTATTTTGATTTCATGTGCTCTCCAGAAGTAAGTTTTATTTATTTATTTATTTATTTATTTATTTATTTATTTATTTAAGAGAGAATGGGTGTGCCAGAACCTCCAGCCATAGCAAACAAACTCCAGACACATGCACCCCCTTGTGCATCTGGCTAGTGTGGGTCCTGGGGAACTGAACCAGGGTCCTTTGACTTTGCAGGCAAACACCTTAACCACTTAGCCATCTCTACAGACCCATAGTTTTTAAAATTACTTTCCCCTATTTCATTATTCAGTGGTGGACAGATTCATGTACTTCCAGCTCCTGAATTTATGGCATTTTGTTAAAAATCTCCTTCCCTATACTAGTTCTTCCTATACTGAGCTAAATCCCATATTCCTAATATAGCTTGGATTATAACTCCCTCCTCCCTTATCTTTTTCTTTTATCAATTTCCGTAGCATTTACTATAATAGCACCATTTTGGGACCTTATACATTATTTTGTATTAGTAGCATATATTAATACACTATACAGATGGTCCCATTTTAAATATTATGAAATGTATGCAAATTTTTCAACATTATCATTGTTTTTTAGGACACAGATAATACTGATGCAATTGTCTCTTTTCCCTATTCTACTCTTTTTTTTTTTTTTTTTTTTTGTATTCCCAATAACATTATACTTTGCATGTGGAAAGTGCTCAGCAAATAAGTTTCTTTGTAGGATCCATACATGGTTTTTATAGGTTAGTTCAAAGCCTAATGGAATGGCTGTTTAATTATTCTGTATTAATTTCATAAATTTTTAAGTCATTAGCATAAAACAATATTGATACCATGGTTCCTTTCTAGGGACATTTGCCATTTGCTGTTGTAGGAAGTATGGATGAGGTAAAAGTCGGAAATAAGATGGTCAAAGCTCGCCAGTACCCTTGGGGTATTGTAGAAGGTAAATGAGATAAATGATGACTACAAATACATATGCTGCCTGCTCATCTCAGAGTTCCATTTGATACATTGTTTGACTTGATGTTTACTACTACCTAAACTAACTAACTATAACTACATACACACACACACACACACACACACACATACATAATTATACTTAAAATTCTTGATCACTGTAACATACCTAGTTCCTCTGGCCACCATAAATGTAGAAGGACAATGTAAATATATTAACTAATTTTAGCAGTGTTTAATACACATTCATAAATGTCTCATTTTAGCAAAAGAACTTGATAATTATATATTCACAGACGATATTGTTAAACTTGGAAAATTTACTGCAAAGGAAAATAATGTTTTAAAGTATATAATGTTTTAGATCACTCTGAATTGTCCTCAGTATATAATTTATACACTAACAAAGTATTAGTAAAATAACTAAAGCTTGTAATGTAAAAAAAAAAAAAGGATCATTGCCATTTCCTCTTTGTCTGTTGGCTGCTAATTTTAAAGCACCTCTCCCAGTCTGTTAATTCATATTGCTTAGTCATATAGTACATATACTGTTTCTTCCTTGGTTATTTGTATATAATAATTTTAGCTTTCAGTCAAGTTGGCCATTTTGTTCTTTGCTGTTTTACTTATGTTTTCATTTATTTGTTCATTCAACAAGCACTAATTATATTCCAGAAATTAAAAAACAGCACTGCTCTTTTCTTATTTTTCTTTGGCTAGTGGAAAATGAAAATCACTGTGACTTTGTAAAGCTGCGGGAAATGCTCATTTGTACAAACATGGAGGATCTGCGGGAGCAGACCCATATTAGGCACTATGAGCTTTACAGGCGTTGTAAACTGGAGGAAATGGGCTTTACTGATATGGGCCCAGAGAACAAGCCCCTCAGGTAAGGGAGGCTTTCTTGGGAAGCTAGCCACAGAAGAAGTTAGAGAAGATTACCCCTTCTTATGTATCTGAGTGATGGAAATGTGTTTGTGGAGATGTACAACCATGAAATAGACTCATTTGACAGTGAGTAATTATTGTACTATACAAGTCAGCTGATACCTCCATGCTTATGAAGGATCTTTATGTCCTTGTCTGAATCAAAAAGAGTTAAGTAAACCAGGCATGTAATTCTACTTTAGAATCTGAGGCATGAGGAGCACAAGTTCAAAGCTTGCCTGAGCTACAGAGTGAGTTCAAGGCCAACTTTAACAACTTCTTAAGACACTGTCTCAAAAAGTAAGAAAAAAAAAAAGATGTAACTTGTAACTTACTGGTAGAATACTTGCCTAGCAAGCATGAGGCCATGGGTTCAATCTCTAATATAATCACTCCTTTAAAAGAAGGAGAAACCCATGATTTTAGTATCTTCTAAAATGAATCAGCTCACTACTTGGTATTTTTTACTTATATGTAACAAATGATAATGGTATATTTTATTATCATACAGAAAAGTTTGAGCACAAATCATATTGTATAACCAAAATTTCATCAGTTGTTTTTTTTAATCTTGAAGTTTCAGAATAACTGAAACTTACAACACATATTTTAACATCTTTTCCTTGCAGGGTGTCAGAGTATAGATGTTTGGTGTTTTCTTTTTTAATTTATTTATTTATTTATTTGAGAGAGAGAGAAAGGTAGAGAGAGTCTGAGAGAGAAGATGGGTGTGCCAGGGCCTCCAGCCACTGCAAACGAACTCCAGATGCATGCGCTCCCTTGTGCATGTGGCTTACGTGGGTCCTGAGGACTCAAACCAGGGTCTTTTGCCTTTGTAGGCAAGAACCTTAACCACTAAGCCATCTTCTCCAGCCCAAATGTTTGGTTTTTTATAGTTACAAGAATTTTATGACCTGAAGACCTTCTTGCTCAATGACTAGTGTTTAATAGTGCTTTAAATTTCTTTGGTAATTTTATATGGTATCATCCCTAACTTTTTAATTAAGATATATACACATAAAATTTGAATTAATTTGGTACTAAATCAATCTGATTTGATATACCAATCTGGAGCAATTTTGTGTGGGATAAAGCATTTGATCCTTAATGTAAATATTGTTTTGAACTGTTATAAGAATGAGCATTCTGTTTCCATTCCACTGTTTGCATTTCAGTCATGCCCTGGCTATTAGCACTTGCCCCAGAGTGGACACAACAGGAAGGAGCAGGAGAATGTCCAATCAGTGCTTCAATTACACTTGACCTTGTAGAAGACTCAGTCATAGATGAAGTTAAATTTTGAATTTTATTAATGTTTTAGCTTCTGCTAGAATAATCAATTAAGAATTGTATGTTTTTAACCCCTCCTCACCAAATTCATGTTGGTAAGCTGATAATTTTCTCATTATATCTTCCATAAAGATTAACCATTTTGAGTTGGCTTCCTTAGTGTTTGCCAGAGGAGGTTTCGCTTCTCATTTCCTCCAAGTTTCAGTGATAATTCAGAGGTCTCTGTGTGCAGAGGAGGCAGAGATTCCAAGTGTGAGCAAGCAGGACAGCTATGAAATATCTCCAAGAAGAGAGATCTGGGTTGCCTGGTGGATTCATCATCAGTCACCTGTAGATGACTAAGAAATGCAGGGTCAGAATTTCCAGGGATGGAGCCTAGGATTCTACATTCTAAAATGCTCATTCATCTATTAATTATTGTTTGTCTACCGTCTGCTCAGCATGCTAAACACTGGGTATGTATATTCATGGGTCAGAGAGACATGGCTTTCCCCTTGTCTGAGCCCTGGGATAGATGTGGGAAGAAGACCTGTCCCTGTGAACAAGAGAGGGTGTGGGGATAGAAGTAGACCTGGGTAGAACAGCTAAGAGACCATGCATATGAGGATAGATACTTGGACAAGAGGGATTGTGTATTCAGGATATACAGTTTTAAGGACCCACTAACAAATGGGATGAAAGAAAAGATGACTCAAAGTTTACTTTAGTCATAATTTTGACCTAAGAATCTGGGGTGGCTTGGACCATGAACAAGATGGAAAGGAAAGAGCTTTAGAAGTGGGTTTGGTAATTGAGAAGTTTTAGAAATATTAAATTTAAGCTATTTATTAAATATTCAGGAAAAATCTGAGCGCTATATGAATCTGGAATTTGGGAGGGAGTTAAAGCTGAGATAATTTAGTTTTTACTTTTGAACAGTGCTAGGTATAATAGCAGTCAGTTTTAAAATATCTACATTTTCTCCTATATGGTGGTGCTGGGGTTTGAACCCAACGCCTCACATATGAAATACACACATTTCCAACTGAGCAATACCAACTGTCCCAAGTGTCTACTATTTGCAAGGCTCTGGAATAAGTGCTTGTTATCTTGCATAATTCTGTCTCTGGAATTTACAAGATTGTAGACAGGGGTGGCCAAATTACACCCTAAATTGAATAATAAATTACAATTCTGAGGTGTGCATTAAATAAAGGAAAGGTAGGCAAAGTAATAAGGTAGAGGGTGGGGTCCTAGTTTATACCGGAAAATTACTGATTTCCTTTAGGCAGTAGTAAATTTTGAACTGTCGTGGAGGCAAAATGTTTCTTTATGTTTTGTCAGTTGTGAAATTTGGTAAGGTTTCTGTAAGAAGTTCGATGTTGCCATGTATATATATAGAAAGTCTTTGTTTCTCATAGTTTAAAGAAATGCATTCTGTTTTCTGAGGACTCTTATTTAATCCCTGTTAATTTGGTTATTATATAAAGACTATATTATATCAATCTAGCAATTAAAAGAAACTTACATAAACCTATTAAGGATGGGTTTCATTTTCCTTTAATTCCATTCCTCTTCATTGTCTGGTACTCAGTTTGTCTTTACATTTGCATCTGACTGAATTGTTATGATAAATCACAGCAGTGTCTTAATCTACCCATAGTGATCATATTCTTGTCATGAAGTCTAGGTACAGGGTATTATACTCTTAAAAGTTTAATGAACTGATTTAAATACTTTTATATTAAGTTATGTGAAAAGTGCTTTTAGCCAGGCATGGTAGCACATGCCTTTAATCCTAGCACTTAGGAGGTGAGGTAGGAGGATCACTGTGAGTTTGAGGCCAGCTTGGGACTACAGAGTGAGTTCCAGGTCAGCCTGGGCTAGAGTGAAACTCAACCTCAAAAACACCAAAACTTAATTGATTAATTAATCATTGTGGAGCTGTGCGTGCTGGCACACACCTTTAATCCCAGCACTCAGGAGGCAGAGTTAGGATCACCATGAGTTCGAGGCTACCCTGAAACTTAAGTAGTGAATTCCAGGTCAGCCTGGAATAGAGTGAAACCCTACCTTGAAAAAACAAAAAAATAAAATAAATCATAATAATAACTATTTAAAAAGCTCTTTCACTAAAAAGTTTTAAGTCCCCAAGTTTAATAATTTCAGATTATCAGAGCTAGTCTGTTTTTTAAATTGATCATTTTTATCTTTCAGTCCAAAATCAACAGTCATTGAAATGTTTTAAAACATATAATTTTTGGTGATTGTTTTTGTGGTGCAGTAGCTCAAATTCAACCTTAGGCATGCTAGGCAGGGAGTTCTGCAACTGAACTTAACCCAACCCATGATTTTCTTTGACGTGGTCTTGAACTTGGTATGTAGCTCAGGCTGGCTTAGAATGTACAATCCTTCTGCCTCCACTTCCTAAGTACTCAGATTAGAGATGTGTGCGGCACCACTCGTGGCCTAGGACCTATAGTATTGAAAGGAAGATTTGTATAGTATTTTTGAGTTATTTAAGTCTGGTGTAATTATAGTAAAATTTATATTTTTGATATACTCAATAACTTTCTTCATGTAGTCCACAGTAGATTTAGAAAAAGTTCAGCAGGCTCACTCAAACTGTACATGAAACATGAACAGGTGAAGAGGCTTCAGAACTTACTTGATGACATTAGTGTCCAAGAATTTGTCTTTTTCAGCTTTGCTTCAAATTAGTGAGATCTACAATTGCAGTAGTTTGTTGGCATTACTTATTCATGACAAGCTACCTTTCTCTTCAAGAAGGGAATAGCATAGCAAGAACATTTTTCATTTTTATTTAACCACATATGAATGATACAGAGAGTTTTTAAAATTAGAATTATTCCCATAAATGTATGCTGTGCAGAGTCAGAAGTAGTATGACGTGAAGAGAAATATGCAGGAGCAGCACATCTCTTTCCCTAAGGCTGAAACCTCAGTCCAGGTGGTTTGGTAATGTGTGCTTTGAAGCAAGTCTGAGCTGGTTCTCTCCCCAGCTCATGACTATTCAGCTGTGTTTCTTAGGCAACATTACTTTACTTCGCTAAACTTTTCTTTTTCTGTCTGCAAAACAGTATCAGTTCTTGCTCTTTGGGTTTTCCGTGGGAAATAATTATGAACATGAGGGGTTCTGAGTGTCAGAGCTAGCAGATATTCAACCAAGCTTATGTCTGTTTTCTTTACTACTAGCTAGATTTATTCCCCTCCTAAGCTACTCAAGTGCTTATACAAATAGGGTAAGGAATATATTTAATTTGATATAAAGTCAAGGTATTATCTTAATTAAGTTTGTTATTTAAGGCTTATATAACTCCAGGGCTATGGAAATAGCACAGAGGATAAAAGCACTTGCTTAGGACCTGAGTTTGATTCCGAACACTCTCATAATAGGTGAGCCTGGCTGTACATGCCTGTAAACCCAGCAATGAGGGCAACGAAAACAAGAGGATTGTTGTAGCTTGCTAGTCAGCCATTCTAACCAAAAAGCAGCAACCTCTAGGCTTGGTGAGAGACTGTCTTAGGGAAATAGGTGGAAGAGATACCATATGTCCTCCTCTAGCCTCCACACACATGCTCACAGGGGACACATGCATGTGTACATAACATGCACACAGAACAACATATTACATAGACACCACAAGTTTTTTTTTTTTTTTTATTTTTGGTTTTTCAAGGTAGGGTCTCACTCTGGCTCAGGCTGACCTGGAATTCAATATGTAGTCTCAGGGTGGCCTCGAACTCTCGGCGATCCTCCTACCTCTGCCTCGCAAGTGCTGGGATTAACGGCGTGCGTCACCACGCCAGGCACAAAAAATTTTAAAAAGACTTGTCAGTCCTTTCTTACACTGGCAAAGTGCAGTAAAGTGTCTTTGTCGAAGTAGCTGATAGATTTAATACCTTCTTTAAAATAAGACTAAAACAAACAAACAAAAGAAAGAAAGAAAACTATTACCAAGTAAACTACTTCATGGAATTTGAGGTAGTTATATAGTACCTGTGGTGTTTTACACATTTATGAGCTTTGTTGCAATGGGAATTTCTTACAGGTGTTTAGGATCTGGTCTCTGAAGACCTACTATGCATACCATATACTTACCTGTCGGTCTTGGTAGCTATTGTGCATTCTTGCTGTTTTTGTTTCTTACAGAATTCTGAACTTAAAGGCTTAATTTCTTTCTTTCTTTATTATTTTTTTATTTGATTTTTTCAAGGTAGGGTCTTGCTCTAGCCCAGGCTGGCCTGGAATTCACTATGTGGTCTCAGGTTGGCCTCAAACTCACAGCGATCCTCCTACCTCTGCCTCATAGTACTGAGATTAAAGGTGTGCACCACAATACTTGGCTAAAAGCTTAATTTCTCTTTTGAAACCTATGTGTATTTAAAGTGGTTTTAACCGCAGTAGAAATTTCTGACTGTCATAGTAGGAAAGTGAATATGCATTCCCTATTAAACCTTACAGTATTTGGAGTGAGTTGAAATGGGTGGGCTCAGTAGTGAATCTGATACATTGGAAGGTATCTTACAGCTCTGAATATTGCAAGAAAGAAAAGGTAGCTGCCTACAAAATTCTAGGATAGTTGTTGCTCTGCTTGGTTAGATCTGCTTCTATTTACCAGGAGTTTCTGTCACTGAAGGAATAATTATTAAAACACTGAAATGTCTAGAGAGCTGTGTTAGATAGTAATGATTAAGGATCCTCTCACTGTTTTAAAGATATACTATCTGTTAGAACAGAGAGGCAGGCAGGGCAGAAACTCTACTGAAGTGCATTGGAAGGAATACTTAATTCCAGCTGGAAGAGGTGGAAAGTTTTGTAGAGAGTATTCTATCTGCCCTGGATGGAGAAATTGCAGGGCAGAATGGGGTTGGGGAGTAAACAATGGCATCAAAAACAAGATGGGTTCTGAAATGTAAGATATGTTTTAGGAACAATAGTATGTCGGTGTGGCTGAAACCTAATTGGTTTGCTAAGAAACTAATCTGGAAAAGAATTACACTAAGTTACAGTTCCTTTGCATGCTATTTAAAGGAGATGTAGCATTGTGCAGATAGCGTAATTGTAACTCATGGAATAAAGATAAAAAACGCTGTGATTTTTGGCTAGAGAAATTGCTCAGTGGTTAAGGTGTTTGCCTGCAAAGCCTAAGGATCTGAGCTTGATTCTCCAGTACCCATGTAAAGCTAGATGCACAAAGTGGCACATGTGTTTGGAGTTCATCTGTAGTGGCTAAAGGCACTGGCATGCCCATTTTCATGTTCTCTATTTCAAATATTTTTAAACAAAACTCTGATTTGGGTGGAAGATCTTGGGGGATGGCCAGAACACAGTGAGAAGAACAGAAACTGGAAGATCTTTAGGAAATTATTGCAGTGAGGAAGGCAAAAAAGTTGCAGAACCATGTTGGATTGTAATAGTATCTGCAGAACTGGAAAGAAGCCTGGATTTTGGTGATGTCTTCTTTGCAGGCTCCACTAACCTGTGTGTTGCTCAGAGATAAGCAAAAGGGATAAGTCATGTGGCTTCAGTACTTCAGGGTCTATGTAGATGCCAATTAAGATTGAGAAGGAGCATGTTTGGGATGAAACAGGAGTACTTATTGCGAAGGACTTTGTATCAATTCTCGTGTGCTTTATTAGCTGTGGCATTGGAAGCCTTTTATCTGCTGCTATAGGTGATGATATGTTTCAGGTTCCTCAGAAGATGATGGTACATATTGTTATATATAGGAGGCCTAATATGAGGGGTATAAATTTTATAACTTTATTAGATATTTTTAATACAACAATAACATGAATGAATAAATTTTTAGTCTTCAAGAGACATATGAAGCCAAGAGACAAGAATTCTATGGTGAGCGTCAGAGGAAGGAGGAAGAAATGAAACAGATGTTTGTGCAGCGAGTAAAGGAGAAAGAAGCTATATTGAAAGAAGCTGAAAGAGAGGTAAGTACAGTGGTTTTATGTGATTTACACTGTTTTGAAGATGTTCTATTAAAGTGAAGGATTTCTCATAAGAATACAGAGACACTTTTAAGGGCTTTTGAAAGTATGATAATGTGCTTGGCAGACAACTCTGAGTTTATTGAGTTTGGTCCCCAGTAAAAGCCAGGAGCTGTGCTGGCTTCTGTAATTCTAGTGTACCTGTTGTGAGAGGGAGACAGAGACAGAAGACTTTCTGAAAAACTCAAAAATACAGTCCTAAACAATGAGTATACTATTTCTAACAAGGTGACAGGTGAGGACCAAATCTGAAAGTTGTTCTCTGACCTCCACACATGTACCTTTACTCACATACATGAACATGTATATACTCATACACAATAAGTAGATAACTTTTTAAGTATGAAACTATAACACATAGTCTTTGAATATAGACTTTTAAGAAATCCTAGCCTGAAATCTAATTAGAACTTTTGCCTTTTGAGCAAATTTTTTTCCATTAGAAATAATTTACCATCCAGGCATGGTGGCACATGTCTTTAATCCCAGCCCTTGGAAGACTGAGGTCAGAGGAGCACTATGAGTTCAAGACCAGCCTAGGCTACAGAGTGAGTTCCAGGTCAACCTGGGATAGGGTGAAACACTACTTCAGCTCACCCCTATATCCAAAAAGAAATAATTTACTGAAGACTTGTCATGGTCTAGGTTACTAAGAAGTATTCTAAGTACTTTATCCCAAAAGGTTTTAGCTGTAACTTGCTAAACTTTGTTTTTGAGAATTATTGGAGTTGTCATTTAATAAACAACTATGAATGCTATGAAATGGCTTTCTTTACGTTTGAGCTCAGGCTTTCAGGAGATAGTGAGTATGCTAGATGACTTTGGGAATCATCCTGGCACTTTATATGGTTTTGTTTAGTTCTCATTCTTCAAGCAGTGATTTTAGTTTTTCTATTAGCCTGTCATGAGTACACTATATCATAAAGACAGTCATGTTTCTGTCTTTCTACCATGTCTGCATTTATTGAAGAGCAACAGATTTCACAAGTAATAGCTTCTTTGACTGGAATTACCAACTAGTCCTGATTTCTCTTAGTAGCTAGACTACAAAAATATGACAGTTTTAAGGTTATTGGCTTAAACTATCAGTTGACACTTGTTTTCTAGTAGAGTTTAGTTATATAGTTCCCGGAACTTCACTATATGTTATCTTTATTTGAAAATTAAGTGATTCTTTGTCTTTTTGGTAGTTTCCTTCTGTACTTTTGTGTCTCATATTTTTATTGAGCATGGATTTGAGGAACTTTAGCAAAGAGGCTTTGTAAATGTAAATGAAGCATACAAAACTCTAGCAAAGTACCAGGCATGGTGGTGCACACCTTTAATCCCAGCACTTGGGAGGGAGACAGGAGAATCTCCATGAGTTCAAGGCTGAGACTACATAGTGAATTCCAGGTCAGCCTGGGCTAGAGCAAGACCCTACCTCGGAAAAAAAAAAAAAAAAAAAAACTCTAGCAAAATGTCAAAAGTATTGCCTATGAGGCTATAGTTTTTATGCATTTGGCCCAAGCAGTAAACTTTCTAGGTTGGAGAAATGGCGGGAGGACCTGAGTTCAATCTCCAGCACTTACATAAAAAGCCAGGTGTGGTCACAAATGCCTGTGACACCAGTACTGAGGCGGACAGAAGCAGGAGAAGTGCTGGGGCTCCCTGGTCAACCAGTCAGTCTAATTGAAAATTGGGGAGCTCCAGGTTCAGTGAGAGACACTGACACAGGAGAAAGTAAGATGGAAGAGCAATAGAGAACACCCAATGTCTTCCTTTAGCCTCTATATGTGTGCACATAGGGTATACATATCTACCCACATATGTGTACGCATTGTGCACTCACACATATGTCCAGCACATTCTATATACACCAAAAACAAACTTCCCAAGGCACTTCTATAGGTATGGTTTTACCTGTAGGTAATTGTGTTATGAGCCAGAAAGCACTCCTGTGAATGAATGTGCTGCCACACAGTGTCAGTCATGGGAAATGTACTTGTGTTTCACAGCTACAGGCCAAATTTGAGCACCTTAAAAGAGTTCACCAGGAAGAAAGAATGAAACTTGAAGAGAAGAGAAGAGTTTTGGAAGAAGAAACAATTGCTTTCTCTAAAAAGAAAGCTTCCTATGATCTATTCCAGAACCAGTCATTTTTGGCATCAGGTAGCAGCATTAAGAAGGACAAGGACCGGAAGAAGTAAGAATCCTGGTATCTTGTCTGTGTGGCCCTACTCCTTGCCTTCTGTCTCCTCGCCCTGTTGGCTGTTCCTTTCCCTATGTTCCTTATTCCTTATCTGTGTCCTGTGACTACCTTGCAGTAGCTTGATAGTACATGTGTTGTCCTTCTTGTTCACCACTGTCTTCCCAGCACTTAGAACAGCACTTGGTAAACTAGGTGCTCAGTATTTACCAAAAACATCACAGTATAAAAAGCTCAGATAGCTGAGGAAAAAGTCGGCTGCTCTTATTTCACAGCCTGGCCATAGTAAGCAGTTAATGACTGCTGACCTACCATGAGTCATTTTGTATTTGTGTTTCTATGGAAAGTATGCACTTTGATAGAGAATTATGGACATAGAATATTTTATTAATAAAATTATAATGCTTAGGCTCACCTTTTAAAACTGAATTCTACTGATCACTGATTTTGTGAGAATTTTTATTTTAATAAGGGAACCAGGCTATCGACTGGAGCTCCTGTGCTTTGATGTCAGAGCTTGTGAAACCAATGATGGACGTAAAGATGCAGAGGAAGGTAGAGAGGGCCACAGTACAAGGGGGCGGCATGAGTAGCAATTGGATGATAATCTCAAGATGATAGGTTTTGGGTATGTGTTAAAGTTACAAAGTTTTACAAAATAAGTTTTGTTTTTCTTTTGATAATTTCCTTCTGTACATTGTGTCTCATTTTATTTATCTCACTTAAAATGTCCTTTGTCCATTTTACTGTTTGCAGTGAAATTCATCATAACTTGGTCTGTTCAGAATGTTCTCTTGTAGGTATTCTGCTCCATGCATTCCACCTACACTTTCTTTCTGTAGTAGGACCATGTCTTCCTATGTTCCTCACAGAGCAAGACTTCTGCTTTTGTTTTCTGATTGCTTGTATTTCATGCAGTTACTTGTTGAAAGAATGAATATGTATACTAGCTATATTGATTTAAGCATTGGATTTCAAAAGATAAATATAATTTATTACTGGTTTCACCATGCTTTGAATTAAAAACAAGTTATCTTCTTATCCACTAATCTTAATTAGTGTTACTAAAATTAGATTACCATTTTCCCTATATATATATTAAACATATATATTAAATATATTTCCATTTACCTTATAAGATCTCCCCCTGAGAGTCATGCGTTGTTTACAAAACCAGCCCAGACCATAGATTTTGTTTTTTTCTTCACTGGTAGTAAGGATTGAATCTAGGCAAGCACTGAGCTCTGTCTTTAGCCCTCAAACCCATAATCTTTTCAGAGCTCAGAATTCATTCTCTAGAAAATATGACTTGGTATTTCTTTCTTCAAAGTTAACTGAGTATACTACAATATGTTTATACATTTCAATAATACAGCTTTCTATAAAGGAACTAATGCTTCTGATAAGTTTTTACTTCATATATTTTTTATTGTACCACTCAAAATGATTTTTCTCTTTCCAGCTCCAATTTCATGTAACAAGAGTTCCAGAGCACAGATGGCTATCACAAGCAAGTTATTAAAAACTTATCATTATGCTTTGATATTTTGCTGTTTTTGCTTTATCACCAATTTTATCTCAAGCAAATGGCCATAGTTACTCACTTTTGTGGAAAAAATATTTTCACATATAAAGTCAATACATAGCCAGAGTACATGTTTCTTATGTACTTACTGTTGTCAGAAAGATATAAGTTGCTATTTTTCTATGAATTTTGGTCTTTCCTGATGTCAAGGTATTGTCATGGTACCCTGCACTATTCTAAGAGGCTCAATGCCTGGGCAGTGATGGAATTCCTTCATGTTTGAAGTATCTGACTGCATTTTTATTCCAAAAACTTTTTTTTTTTTTTTTTTTGCTTAAACTAAGCAAAAAAAAAAAAAAAAAAGAGGAATATGTTTTGGAATGTATGATAGAGCAAAAACTAATATCAATACTAGAGAACTTTAAAATTTTTGATACACTTAACCCAGTTAGTAATGTCCTGAGGTTTTGTGTCAAATTACATAATGTTATGACCATTTATGCTTTAGTATGCCTTATTGTAGGTAGTATATTGCTGTGATAAAACAAGACACACTTAAAAATTAAGACATCCAGGTATGTAAGCACTTTTACTTAATGATAAAAGCATGTTTAAACCCGGGTGTATCATTTTCATTAGGATATATTTGATTAAAACTTCCTTTCAGGGAAAGAATAGTAAAGTTGAATAACTTATTAAAATTTTTCTTAGGATTGTAACTATGAACACCTGAATATTAAATATGTAAAAAAAAACCCTAATAATTCTTATTTCAGAGGATGTTTTCATTCAGTGCCTTAGTAGTCCAAGAACATTTTAATAGTTTTTAACATTTTATTAATGATCATAGGTATATAAATTTTAATCTTTTTGTACTTGGATATACTTTATCCTGCATTGATACCTTAACAAATAAAATACATCTGCATATTTACTAAAATGTGTTTAAATTATTGTTTTAACTTTACATTTGTTTTTATTTGAGAGCGAGTATGGGTGTGCCAGGGCCTTTTGCCACTGCAAATAAACTCCAGACACATGCACAACTTTGTTCATCTGACTTTATGTGGGTACTGGGGAACTGAGCCCATACCTGCAGGCTTTGCAAGGAAGCACCTTCAACTTATGTGCCATCTTCCCAGCCCTTTTTCACTTTTAATTTGTATATAGTTTATGTGTTTATGGAGTACAGTGCTATTTCAATGTGTAATGGTCAGATTAGGGTACTTGGCATAATCATCACCTCATTTTTTTTTTGTTGTGGTGTTGAGGACATTTAAAGTCCTCTTTACTATTTAAAAATACACAGTTGGGGCTAGAGAGATGGCTTAGTGGTTAAGGCGCTAGCCTGCAAAGTTAAAGGACCCAGGTTCAACTCCCCAGGACCCATGTTAGCCAGATGCACAAGGGGATGCATGTATCTGGAGTTCATTTCCAGTGGCTGGAGGCGCTGGCATGCTCATTCTCTCTCTCTCTCTCTCTCTCGCTCTCTCTCACTCTTTCTCTCTCTCTCTCAAATAAATAAATATATATATGTATGTATATTTAAAATACATAGTTACTATATTATTATACTGTGCCATAGAATATTAGAAATTATTCCTCCGGTCCAACTGTATCTTGTACCTATTAACACTACTTGATTATTTTTCCCTCCACACCCTTCTCAGCCTGTACTAATTACTATTCTCTTTTCTACTTCTATGAGACCAAATATTTTAGCTTCCATATATAAATGAGAGCATGCAGCATTTATATTTCTGTGCGTGGTTTCACTTCACAGTGTTCTCCTTTTCTTCCTGTTACACCAGTGACAGGGTTTCATTCTTACATCTGAAAAACATTCTGTTGTGTGTAGATAGATATGTACTGCATTGTCCTTTCCATTTCTCCCTTGGTAGAATGCTAAGTTGATTAAAGGAGAAGTAGGGAATGCCCAAGTCATCATCTTCTGTCTTACAAACTTTTAACCACCTATATAAGAACAGTTTTACAATATAAAAAGAAATGGTTTATATTCTTCTACACTGGAGCCTGACCAAAATAATAACTACCCACTCTTCTATCAACCATTCTACAAATGGAAATAAGACAACTTTTTTCCTACTTGGGTGTCATGTACTGGAGGAATAAGGGGTTCAGGGCACAGGTGTGTTCAGTTAAATCCTCTCACCTCAGGAGATGTTAGGGTACTGTTGAGAAGTACAGTACAAAACACAGATAAGTTTGAATTAAAACCTATCCACTGCTTTGGGAACCAGTTTGATCACACAAGTAAGTGCCTGCATCTTAGGTGCAAAAGATTTATCTCACACTAAAGAAAGGAAACCCTTTCTGTGGAGAACATTTAAAAGATAAATCATTCTCCTAAAAGTACTTCCTCAAATATTTTAAAACATAAAACAATTAAAAATCCTCACTTAAGAAAAAGATATTTCCTGTCTAACTTTTGTTTGGGAATTCAGTCATTTCTCCAGAAGGTTGCCTGATTTGATGTTCTATTATTTATCTGCTACCTTACATTTGTTCTTTTTCTCTTGCTTGCCAAACCAAAAGCATCATTGTCCAGATAAAATATCCACAAAATATGTCACCATCCAAAGTCTTGAAAGCTCTGTTATCCCTTGAAAATTTTCACTTGTTTTTTCTCAATATTTTTCTTTATTGAATTCTGTTTTCATACCCTGAATTTTTTAATTAGACCGACCCACTACCTACTTTACTAATGAAGCACCTATGAATTGATTTCAGTCTTGCCCATGCTGACCTGGAACTCACTGTTTTGTCTCAGGCTGTCCTCGAGCTCTTGGTGATCCTCCTACTTCTGCCTCCGGAGAGCTGGGATTAAAGCTGTGCACCATGAGTGAGTTTATTTAATGTGCTATTTGTTTATGTTCTCTCGGAATTCATTCAGGTGATTGTTCATGTCCTCTTTAAATTCTTTGATCATATTTATAACCATTCTTGGAATTTTACCCAAGTTCTGTAACAGGATTTTCTCATTGCTGGTACAAAATCAGAAGCAGCTTAAGGAACATAGTTTTGTTTTTTTTTTTTTTTTAAATTATTTATTTATTTGAGAGTGACAGACACAGAGAGAAAGACAGATAGAGGGAGAGAGAGAGAATGGGCGCGCCAGGGCTTCCAGCCGCTGCAAACAAACTCCAGATGCGTGCGCCCCCTTGTGCATCTGGCTAACGTGGGATCTGGGGAACCGAGCTTCGAACCGGGAGGAACATAGTTTTAATTAGATGTCCCCCATAAACTCATATGTTTTGAATGCTTGGTCCCCATCTGAGAGCAATTTGGCTGGAGACGTACTGGAGGAGGTATATTTCTGGAGTCCAATTTAGAGGTATTATAGCCCAGCTTCCCATTGCTAGAGCTCAGTTCTCACTTGTGCTGCTTTCTTCCAGTTGCTGTGGTAAGATATGAGGTCCAGCCTCTGCTCTACCATCCTTTTCCTGCCATAGTGAAGGTTTTTCTTGAGATGACTGTAAGCAAAATAAACTCTTTTCTCCCATCACCTGCTTTTGGTTGGGTGTTTGCCCCCAGGAATTCCCATCAGCTGCCTTTGGCTGGGTGTTTTTTTCCCGTGATTTCCCATCAGCTGCTTTGGGTTGGGTGTCTTGCCCCCCCCACCCCCAGCAAAGAGAAAGCAACTGCAACAGTGGATGCAGTGGCTGTGATTACTTTTATATATAGAGGTCAGAAGACAACCTTGAATGTCCTATGTCATTCCTTAGGTCTTTCCACCTTTTATTTTGAGACATTGTCATTGGCTTAGAACCCCCAATTAAGCTAGATTGGCTGGCAAGTGAGCCCTGAGAAATCTGTCTCTCATTTGCATCAAGAGCCTTGATACTACAAGTGTGTGCTACAATGCCTGACATTTTTGTTCCCTTTTCTATTATGATGATTATTATATTTTGCATAAATACATCATGTGTTGGTACCCTCTTTTCCCTCGTTCCTGCCCCATAGTACTGAGGACCCTCCTCAGCGGGGTTTCAGATATTCCCTATGGGATTGTGGGTTAAGAAGTTGTGGGTTATGCATTGTAGGAGTAGTAGTCAGTTATTTTGGGGGGTAGGGAATGACTCTGGGCATGATGTCTCAACCTGTAGCTCTTACAGCCTTTCCAACCCCACTTCTGCAAAAATTCCCTGAACCATAGTGGGTGAGCTTTAAGTCTAGTTCATTGATGAGCTCTCAGGAGCCTCTGGATCTGTGCTTTGGTAATGGTTGAGTATCCTCAGAGTCTGTCTACTTAACCTGGTGAGGATTATCAGGTTCAGCATGGAAGCAGCAATCATGCTCATCTCCCCAATTCCTCTGTGGTTTCATCTATGGCTTGACTGAAGTGTGAGGGGTAGTTTATCTCCTCAGGTCTTACTACCTTCTGAAAAAGAAAAACAGATTCTCCAACAGAGAGTGAAGTCAGCTTAGTTTAAATGGGATAAGCATTATCAATTTAGAGGGAATTTGATGTATGTAACCCCTCTTTTTTAGCCAAAGATTAATGAAATCTTGACACTAAAGAGCATAATCTTTGTCTCCATAGGATTCTGACCTGGTTCCCAATTCCAGATATGGGTTCCTTTGCACTGAGCAGATCTCTTAGCCAATCATAAAGCTACTGGTTACCCACCAAGGTTATGTGCCACTATTGGACTGGCATGAACATCCTGTCAGGGTGTTTGCTTCTAGCTCAGACCATTGGTTCCCCCAGTAGCTCATGTAGTGCTTTCCAGCACTAGACGGGCTGTCTGGTGACTGGCTCTCTTCTGCATTAAAGCCAGGTTTCTCAATGCTCTATGTTGGCAGTATATGGTGTCTTCAGCAATAGGGTCTTATCTTTTGCCTCAGGCAAGTAATCATGTGCTTTGACTGAAACCTGTCTTGTTCTGGGGAACTCCTAGTTCTCTCTGATCAAAAGCTCATTGTAGGTAGCAACTGATTTCTGGTATTGGAATTGCAGGCCAGAGACCAAAAAAAAAAAAAAAAAAAAATTTTAACTTAGGCTTCATCCCACCCTCTCCCAGGCCCTTCTTTTCAGGTGCTCTCCCTTACTACTTCTTTGGGTTATATATTTTAGGCTATTTCCAAGGGTAAAGGCTAATGTGGTACCCATCATTTTTGGATTTAGTTTTGTGTTTATTTTTCCCCACCCTCCTCTTCCCCTCACCCCAGACTCTAACCTCCCTATTGTCTTGGCCTTGAGTGGTCTATCAGGTATGTCAGCAACTCAGGCTGGTCCAGGTTAGGAACCAGGTAAGTGACACCCTGTGGCATTTGTCTATCTCTGATTGTGTCAGTTCAGTGAGTATAATCTGTTCCAAGTCCGTCCATTTTTTCTACAGGTTTCATTGTGTTGTTTTCTCTTGCTGCTGAATAGAATTCCATTGTGTAAATTGTACCACAACTTCATTATCCATTCATCCAATGATAGACACCTGAATTAATTCCATTTCTTAGCTATAATGAATTGAGCAGCTATAAACATGGTTAAGCAAATATCTCTGTTAATGATGCATGGAGTATTTAGGATAAATGCCCAGTAGGGAATAACTGGGTATGTTGGTAACTCTTATGTTCATCCTTTTCAAGAATCTCCTTGATGATTTCCATAGTGGTTGTACAAGTTTATATTCCCACCAACAGTGGATGAGGGTTCATCTTTCCCCACATCCTCACCAACATTTGTTGTTAGATTTTTTAAAAAAATGATTGCCAATCTTAACTGAAGTAAGGTGAAATTTCATAGTTGTTTTAATTTGCATTTCCTTAATAGGTAGGGATATTGAACATTTTCTTAAGTATATGTTAGCCCCTTGTATTTCTTTCTCTGAGAACTCCCTATTCAGTTCTCTGCCTTTTGGAGTGGGTTGTTTGATTTTTTTTTTTTTTTTTTTCCTTTGACAGAGAGACAGAGAAAGAGAGAATGGGTGCATCATGGTCCTCTGACTTTGCAGGCAAATCCCTAACCACTCTCCAGCCCTGTTTAAATTTCTTTTTTATTGTTTAGTGTTTTGAATTTTGTTGTTGTTGTTGATTCTAGATATTAGGCTTCTGTCAATGGTTTAGCTGGTGAAGATTTTCTCTGATTTAGTGGGTAATCTACTGGCTCTTTTTATGGTATATTTGTCTGTGCAAAGGTTTTTTTTACCTTCATGAAGATCCTATTGGTTGAAGGATTGTTTAATTTCCTGAGCTACTGGGATTTTGTTCAAGAAGTATTTTCCCATTCCTATGTTGTGCAGAGTTCCTCCTATTTTTTCTTCCAGTAGAAGAGTTTCAGTTCTTATATTGAGGTCTTTAATCCATTTGAACATAATTGTATATGGTCAGAAGAGTTGATCATTTCATTTTTCCACATATGGTTATTCAATTTGACCAGCACCATTTGTTGAAGATGCTGTCTTTTCTCCAGTCTATGTTATTGGTACCTTTGTTAAAGATCAAGTAGCTATAGTTACTTGACCTAAGGTCTGTGTCTTCAGTTCTGTTCCATTGGTCTATGTTTTTGTTTTTTTATGCCAGTACTGTGCTGTTTTTGTTACAATGGCTTTGTAGTATAGCTTTAGATTGGGTATGGTGATACCTCCAGAGGTGTTTCTTTTGCTGCAGATAAATTTTGGATATCCAAGGACTGCTGCCATTCCATATGAATTTGGAGATCTTTTTTTTTTTTTTTTAACTCTGTGAAGAATGATACTGGAATTTTTAGTTGTATTGCATTAAATCTGTATATTCTTTTTGGTAGAATTTTCATCTTAACAATATTAATACTACCTACCTAGGAGCATGGGAGGTCTTTCCAGCTTCTCAAGTCTCAATCTTCATGAATGTGACAGTTTTGTTTAGGAGTAATCTACTGTTTTTTAGTTTTAGTAGGTGGTATGTGGCTAGGAATTCATCCATTTCTTTCAGATTATCCAATTTTCTGGAGCAGAGGTTTTGGAAGTATGTCCTGATGATTCTTCCAATTTAATTGATTCCTGTTGTGACCTCTCCTTTTTCACTTCTGGTTTTATTAATTTGAGATCTTTCTCTTTTATGTATTGTTGTTGTTGTTGTTGTTGTTGTTATTATTATTATTATTTTGCTTGATTGCTGGATCAGATTGGCCAGGGGTCTATCATTCTTGTTTATTTTTTCAAAGAACATACTCTTTTATTTCTTTGAGTTTTTTAAGTTGCTAGTTTTCAGTTTTTTTATTTTATGCTCTGATATTAATTATTTCTTATTTTTATTTCATGGAGCTCCTAGGCTTGGATTCTTTTTTTCCCCCAATGGCTTTAGGTGTACAGTTAAGTTATTAATTTGCAATCTCTTTGCCTTTGTTATTATTGCAGTCAGGTTCTCATTGCTGCCAGAATTCACCAGACCAAGAGCAACTTGTGTGTGTGGGGGTAGTATTTTTGGCTTACAGACTTGAGGGGAAGTTCCATCATGGCAGAGAAAAACAATGGCATGAGCAGAGGGAGAGCATCATCCCCTGGCCAACATAAGGTAGACAATAGCAACAGGAGAGTATGTGCCTGCCATACACTGGCAAGGGGAAACTGGCTATAATACCAATAAACCCTCCCCTAACAATATACTGCCTCCAAGAGGCATTAATTCTCAAATCTCCATCAGCTGGGAACCTAGCATTTAGAACACCTATGTTTATTGAGGTCTCCAGAATCAAACCACCACAGTTATGAAGGTATTTAGTGCTCTTGAGTTTTCCCCTTAGGCCTGCCTTCATTGTGTCTTGTAAGTTTGGGTACATTGTGTTTTCATTATCATTCAATTCTAGGAATTTTACAATTTCTTTTTTTTTTTAATTCCACAACCCATTCATTGTTTAAAAGTGTATCATTTTGTCTCCAGGAGCTGTTGGAGTTCCTGATGTGTCTCTTGTTGTTAATTTCTATCTTTAAAGCTTTGTGATCTGATATAATACAGGAAGTTACTTCCGTTTTCCTGAATTTATGGAGGCATGCTTTATGGCCTAACATATGGTCAATTTTGGAGAAGTTTCCATGTGCTGCTGAGAAGAATGTATATTCTGTAGAGTTGGGATGGAAAGTTCTGTAGCTGTCTGTTAAGTCTAGTTGATCTATGGTTGTTAAGCTATTATTTCCCAGTTGATTTTCGTCTGCTTTCATGATCTGTCTATTGATGATAGTGTGGTATTGAAGTCTCCAACTGTGATGGTGTTGGTGGTTGTGGTAGTCTGAATAGATGACCCCCAATATATTCAAGTGTTTTATTAGTTTGTAGTTTGGGTCTGCAGCTATCTGGCTGGAGAAGGTGTGATGGTGGGTTTGAAATTACAATCTAAAGATATGCAAAGTGCCTAGATTCACCTGGAGTTCCTGAAGTGTGCTGTGCAGATTAGGGCTTTTGGCTTGGACCTGGAAAGCAGGGCCAGCCTCTTCAGCCATTATGAAACCTCCTCTATATCTGTAAGCTTCAATAAATCTCTTCCTCCATAACTGTGTCTGGTCTGGAAGTTCATCTCAGTGAACCAGAAGCTGCTGCTACAAGAGTGGGGTGAGGTGAACTTGATCATGTGGATTTGGGTCTTTTGAAACTTTTGTTTTGGTGGAATGGGGCCACAGACATGGTACTTACAAATAAAGATGCCTTCTGGAGTGGTAAGCCAAGTTTTATGGACTATTATGATGAGAATTTGAGTATGCTAAGGGCAGTGAGAATTATATTTGGGGGCACAGCTTATGAACTTGGAAGCTTGGCTTATGAGCAGAGGACTTTTTTAGAACTGGGCTACTGACATAAGGGTTGGCTGCATTCTGCTTCCCAGACCCAGAGAGTTTGATCAGTGTTAAATTTGTAATGCACTAATGTGCTTGGCTAAGGATATTGGACTGAGAGATTTAAGATTTTAAGTTGGAAAACCTCAAGCAAGTGAAAATTATAGACACTGAGACTGGTTTTAGGTTTCTGAAGCTGCTATTATCTATGCATTAGCAATCTTAAGGAAGATGACCTAACTTCTTTACGTTAAAACAATAGAGAGGATGCCTGAGGGAAAACTATGATAGAAATGCAAACTCTTTTAGAAAGATTCGACTAGAGAAGGAACCTGCTTTTCTTGATTAAGATTTATTTTACTCTTGAATTAAGAATATGGCTGTATCCTGCACACCTACTATTAGTTTTGGAAGCATGAAAAAATGCATGGAGTGGTCATGAATTGCACACGGTTCTAGGAGCCACAGCTGAGATGTGGCATGAGGCAGGGAGTAATGCCTTGTAGGCTGAAAGAGCCTTTGGAAAATGGACCATGGTTTGCATGGAGACCCAAAGATGTTTTGGATATACCAAGACTGTTCAAGGGCATCCATGAAATACATTGTTGGCTTGGGATGGAAGTTTTCTCTGGCTACTCTGCCCAGCTGGAGGGGTGGAACTGGAAAATCTGGAGACTGTCAGTCTCTGTTTATATTGGACTTAAACTGAAGAAATTTGATGTTTGCCTGATGGTGGTTGAGTTTGCATTGCTTAGTCTCTCCTTCCTATGCCTTATACCAGTTGAAAATGTTTACTCTGTGCCTTTATATGTTGAAAGCATATAACTTGTTTGATTTTTGCATGACTCATAGCTAAGAGACAATCTTAAATTTCAGATGGGACTTTGGAACTATCTTAAGTTGGTAAAGGCTATGGGGACCCTTGATATTGTACTGAATACAATTTACAATGTTTGATGGTTTTGAATCTATTGGTGGCCAGGGGTGAAATGTGGTAGTTTGAATAGATGGCCCAAATATATTCAGTGTTTTATTAATTTGTAGTTTGGCTTTGTAGCCACATGGCTGGAGAAGGTATGGTGTTAGGTTTGAAATTCCAATATAAAGATATGCAAAGTGCCTTGTTCCACCCGGAGTTCCTGAAGTGTGCTGTGTGGCTTGTGGCTTTTGGCTTGGACCTGTGAAAGTAGGTCCAGCTTCTGCCATTATGAAACTTCCCCTGGATCTGTAAACTTCAATAAATCCCTTCCTCCATAACTGTGTTTGGTCTGGAAATTCATATCAGCAAACCTGAAGGTGTCTGTTACAGTTATTTCTGATTTGTTGTCAAGGAGGTTTTGTTTTATAAACTGTACTATGTGAGGTCCCTGGTTCTTCAGGTGGTCATTGCCCACCGTCTCCCCAGAGGGGTCCAGGTAATTGTAGAGCAGGGTCTTGAGTGGCTGTGAGTGTGACATGCAGAAACACCCAAGAGACAGCTTCAGAGAACAGTTTGTTTATTTGTCGGGGGACTGAGTTTTTATAAGCAGTTGAGAGAGAGCAGAAAGAGGGTCCTAAGGGGATTGGTGAGTTCAAAGGTTGCTTGCTGAAGCCTAGGGATGTTCATTCCAGCACATGGGAAAAAGTCAGGTGATCTTTGTAGTGGTGGGAAAAGGCATGGGGTACAAGTCACAGGGCAATAGGCTGTGTGAAGGCTGTTGACTAATATCCTAAAAAGAGTTTCCTAGGCAAGTGGCCCAAAGTCACAGGGCTGTGAGGGAAGCCTGTTTTATTAAGAGGTCCAGGTGTTCCAGGCTGGAGAGAAGAGTGGCCTTCTGTAGCCCAGGGGCACTTAGTGGTGACTAGCAGCTCAGGTCTGCTTTAACCCTCAGTGGCCCAGGCTCTTTTGTGCCCGACAGTGGTGCACCTGTGTTTCCACATATAGATTTATGACTGAGATATCCTCATATTGGATTTTTCTCTTGATGAGTAAAAGGAGGCCTTCTTTGTCCCTTTTGATTAGTTTTGGTTTGACGTCTATTTTGTCAGATATTACCATAACAACAACTGCCTGTTTCTTATTTCTATTTGCTTGGAATATCATTTTCCATCCTTTCACCCTGAGGAGGGGACCGAGGGGCCATTCAATCAGGAAGGTGGAGCAAGGGTCCTGCTTCTGCAGCAAGCTTGCCAGGTCCAGGCAGCCACAGTCCAGCAGCAGGGGAACTGACTGGGACCAGGGAACTGGGAGGAGTGGGGTGAGGTCAATGAGATCTGGCCTACTCACTCTGCATGCACCTATGCCTGGCTTTATAAAAGTGGGTTCTGGAGATCAAACTCAGGCCTTCATGTTTTCTTGGTGAGCGTTTTACTGAGTAAGCTATCATCCCACCTCCTGTAACTTTGCTTCTTAACCATTGATCATTCAGGAGTATGTTCTTTAATTTCCATGTGTTTGTACGATTTTCACAGTTCCTTTTATTGCTGATTACTAATTTGATTCATAGTTATCCCAAAAGATACATAGTTTCTGTAGTTTTACCTAAGGTGTTTCCCAAATACCCTGAATTTAGTCCCCAGTGTGCTATCAGTGAGAAGTGGTAGTACCTTTAAGAGGTGGAACCTGGTACAAGGGCTTAGATCATTGTGGTAGGCCCTTGAAGGAGATTGTAGGATCCTGTATATCTCCTTTCTCCCTCTCATTTGAATCCTGGTCTTGAGATGAATGATTTTGCTTTGCCTAACACTCTTACCATGGCGTGCTACTTCCTGCCCCCCCCCATCACTACATGCATAAAAGCAACAAATAAACTAAATCAAGGACTGGAACCTCCAAAATTGTGAGCCCCTTTTATTTATGAACTGATGACCATAGATATTTGTAAAATAGCTGATTAGTACAATGGTATTTTAGTTTTTAAGTTTGATGAGACTTGTTTTGTTAGCTAAAATGTGGTATATATTGAATAACATTCCATATGCTGATGAGAAGAATGTTAGACTATAACTATGGATAAAGTGTTAGGTTAAAATTCTGTTAGGTGATTTGTTTTGTCTGGATAATTGTGAGCACCTCATGAAAGTAAGATGCTAAATTGCCCAAGTATTATTATCTTTTGTTCTAATAATATATGTTTATATACTTCGGTGGCATTGTGTGTGTGTGTGTGTGTGTGTATTTTTTCTCTGTTCTCTTCACTTTTATTCTTACTGGTAAATTTTATTTTTACTGGTAAAGTAAATTTTTTATTTGTTTTTGTTTTTAGGTTTCTCTGTTTTGTTTATTTGAGACATGTATCTCCAAACTCATTATGCATGACTTACCGCCTCATCTTCCTGTCTCTACTTCTAATAAGTAACTTATTCCTAACATTTGTTAAATATTTTTTTTCTTTTGTTGCATATCCTTTGTCCATTTCTTCCTTACTCATTGTAAATCTTTGTGTTTTGATAGTGGTAAGTTTCCATTTCTTTTCTTTCTCCATTTGTATATCTACATTACCAGTGAGTTTTACACTTTGATGGTTTCATAATCATTGTTTTTATCTCTTAGCTTCTCTACATAGAGCTCCCTTAAACATTTTTTTAATTAATTTATTATTTATTTATTTGAGAGCAACAGACACAGAGAGAAAGACAGAGAGGGAGAGAGAAAGAATGGGCACGCCAGGACCTCCAGCCTCTGCAAACGAACTCCAGACGCGTGTGCCCCCTTGTGCATCTGGTTAACGTGGGACCTGGGGAACCGAGCCTCGAACCGGGGTCCTTAGGCTTCACAGGCAAGCGCTTAACCGCTAAGCCATCTCTCCAGCCCAGACATTTTTTTTTGTATGCCTTTTCTGGTGGTGATGAATTTCTTTATGGTTTGATTATCTGAAAGTCCTTTATTCGTTATCCTTGAAGAGAGCTGTGCTTAGTACAGAATATTCTTGGCTGTAATTTTTTTTCTTTTAGCACATTAATATATCATCTAATTCTCTTCTGTACTGCAAGTTTTCTGCTGATGAATCTTAACAGTCTCAAGAAAATTCTCTATATGTAACTTGATGGTATTCTTTAGCTACTTTGATTTTTTTAAACGTCTGTGTGTGCATGTGTTTGTATATGTATATGTGCACACACATGCCATGGCACATGTGTAGAGGTCAGAGGACAGTCTGTGCTTACCTTGTTTGAGACAGGGGCACTTGCTTTTGTAAATAAATGAGCTTCAGATTCTCCTGGCTGTGCTTCTCATTGATATAGGCACATTGGGATCACAAATACCTGAACCACTTTTGTATCTTTTATATCTGTACATCTAGTGCAATAGTCACTTTTTCTAATTTTTTGTAGTTTTAGTTTGTGTATGCATATATATTCTTTCCCCATAAGGAAAGAATTCTGTAATTCTGTACATGCAAGGGCATGAGTTGGATGTGATATGTTAACTTTGATTCTGAACTGACTCACAAGTGCCTTCTCTGCAGTTTCTTCAGGTGTAATGTTGTCAGTGATATCTTTACTTGAACCAGTAGCCTATGCTAAATGTGTGACTAGAGTCCTAGGCATGGGACCACTGCCTGTTTGGCTATTGGATTACATTTGGGCATTGTGGTGGTTTGATTCAGGTGTCCCCCCTAAACTTAGGTATTCTGAATGCTAGGTTCCTAGCTGATGGAGATTTGGGAATTTGCACCTACTGTAGGCACTGTATTGTTGGGGGCGGGCTTACAGGTGTTATAGCCAGTTTCCCAATGTCATTGTTTGGCACACTCTCCTGTCCACCTTATGTTGGCCAAGGGGTAATGTCTACCCTCTGTTCATGCCATCTTTTTTTCCTGCCATGATGGTGCTTCCCCTCAAGTCTATAAGCCAAAATAAACCCTTTTCCCCAAAAACTGCTCTTGGTCAGGTTATTGCTTTTTGTTTTTGTTTTGGTCAAGGTAGGGTTTCATTCTAGCTCAGGCTAACGTGGAATTTACTATGTAATCTCAGGGTGTCCTTGAACTCACAGTGATCCTCCTACTTCTGCCTCCCAAGTGCTGGGATTAAAGGCATGCACCACCATGCCCGACATGGTTGGGTGATTTCTGCCAACAATGTGAACCTGACTGCAACAGCATGTAGTGGGCACTGCAACCAGATCATGTGATTCCATTAAGATTCTAAAAATTGCATGTAAACCAAAAAAATTATCTATTACACTACAAAGTTCAATCTGCTTTTAATTTTATCAAGTGAATTTATCAACTATTTAGGTATAAGATTAGAAAATGAATTCTGTTATCCACTGGTGCTTAAATTAATAAATCTCTAGCTGGTGGTGCGTGCCTTTAATCCAGCACTCAGGAGGCAGAGGTAGGAGGATTGCCGTAAATTCAAGTCCACCCTGAGACTACAGCGTGAATTCCAGGTCAGCCTGAGCTAGAATGAGACCCTACTTTGAAAAACCAAAATAAATAAATAAATAAATAAATAAATAAATAAATAAAATTGATGAATCTGAACAAAATAAAACAAATAATGTTTCATTTAAAATTTGCTTCTTTAAGAATATGAAAGGATATTTTATCTACTGGCCATTAATCTGTGAACCTGAGTTTTTAAGCTCTTCCATGTGGACTACTAGCATCAAAAGAGAAAAAAAAAAAAAAAAAACATTACCGGAATTGTTATTATTCCTACTTTGTAGATATATGAAATTATAGCATATTTTAAAACTGAAAATATATAAGCATTGAAAATATAATGCAGCTGTAGAATGAAAATTGGGATAGTGGGAGCCATTTGAGTGATCAAGATTCTTGTATTAACTGGGAAGATAACAGGCCCAGTCAGAAAGGTATTTACCACAATCACTGTTAGCCACTAAATGCATAGTGAAATGTGTGACTTCCAAGGTAATCAAAGAGACTAGTTTAACAACAACAAAGCGAAGTTCAGAAGAAAGCAAGGGAAGCAAGTATGACAACCAGAAAGCACATACTATTGGGACTGATAATATGGCTTGGCAGTTAAGGTGCTTACCTGCAAACCCTAAGGACCCAGGTTCGAGTTCCCCAGTACCCATATATGCCTAAGCCAGATGCACAAAGTGGCATATGCATCTGGAGTTCATTTGTAGCAGCTAGAGGTCCTGACATGCCCTTATTCTCTCTCTCTCTCAAATAACTAAATAAAAGATTTTTTTAAAAAGAAAGCATGCACTATTATGAAGGTATTACAGGTTTTGAGAAGAATAAAGCCTTTATCAGCTCTAGGCAAACTTAACTTGGGTGTTAGAGAGCATGTACACTCAATGGTCACTAAAACTCCCTAAGCCAGTGGCTCTTGAGTTCTTGATTTGTGACCCTTCAAGAATGACAAATGAAGACACAATATAAAAAAGGTAAGTTAAATAGAAGTTTATTAGAATGTAAAATGCAAAGTAAGGTTGAGGAGCTCCAAAGCTGGAAGAGGTTCCAAGCAGGTTGTCAGCTAATGACTTAGATCATGGGTTTTTATACCTTTGGGGTTGCAAATTAAGTATAAAGTCAAACTGAATGGTATTGACTACTTGGAATTTAAGTGGGATCTTCTGATAAGCTGATGATTTGACACCCTTGGGGATGTAAATTAGGCATCAACTTGGCATAGATTGGTGACTTTGAGTGCATATAGGGGCTCCTAATAGGCTGCTGAGCCAGAGAATTTATTTATTTATTTGAGAGAGAGAGAGAAAGAATGGGCATGCCAGAGCCTCCAGCCACTGCAAAGGAATTCCAGGTGCATGCGCCCCCTTGTGCATCTGGCTTATGTGGGTCCTGGAGAGTTGAACCAGGATACTTTGGCTTTGCAAGCAAATGCCTTAATTGCTAAGCCATCTCTTCAGCCCTATTTTAGATTTTAGTTCTCACACTCAGGACCCATTATTCTAATCTCTGTGCTCTTTGGCTCTGTCAGGCTATATACTTGTTTGTTGTTTTTGTACCTGTAACCTAGTTAGCTACCTACAAAATGTGGTTACCTTAATCCTAATCCTTATCAGTCTGCAAGATTTTATTGGAAAATAAATATAAGAAAACTCTCTGTAGAAAGGGTGGGAGGACTCAAAGAAAGTTGTCCTTGCCCCTGAGGACTAAAGTGGCTTTTATAGTTTTGGAACGTCCAGTGGTGAATCATATAGGACATGTACTAATAGTAATAGATTTACATAAACACATCCAGAGGTTACTGACTGGTGAAGTGGTGACAGGTAACATGAGATTGTTTAGGCTCACAGGGAAATCACCAAAATTTAAAGGAAGGTGACAGTGTAGGAAATCAAGAACAGTAGGGCAAAAACAGGTGGTTAGCTGGTGTCCTGATGAATCTGGTATCCTAATGAGTCAGTACTGGTTGTCCTGACAGAACCTGACTAAACTGCTTATAAGAATACTACCTAATCTCTATCAGTATTTAGATCCACACATATCAGTAGTTACGTAAAATACTTGCTCTGGTTTTGTTGAAGGTTTGTTTATTTTTTACTCAGCAGTATGCTGTTTATATGAGAGTGGTCTAAAACTTTGTTAGCAGAGAAATTTTTTTTAATGTGCTATATATTTATTTATTTACTTGAGAGATGGTTGGAAAGTAGAATGGGCATGACAGGACCTCTAGCCACTGCAAATGAACTCCAGACACATGTGCTACTTTGTGCATCTGGCTTACATGGGTACTGGGTAATTGAAGCTGGGCTCTTAGGCTTTGCAGGCAAGTATCTTAACCACTAAGGTATCTCTCCAGCCCCAGAGAAAGGTTTTTAAGAAAATGAGAAAATATAAAGTAACCAAAAGCTAATGTGTTATTGCTAAGGGTGAAGAACATTTTAAATAAGAGAATAAATAACAAGTATAAACTCTTGTGTAAAAAGTAATAGTCTTAAGTATATTTAAATTTGATGGGAACACATGGAGAAGTATGCAAACCCACACAGTGCAAGATTTTAGCATACCTTTTTTTATATTGGAAAATGGGAAGAACAAAAATTATTTAAAAATAAAGGAGACTTGAAAAGCAAATTTGTTGTGTATGTGAGTTTTCTTGGGGAGCTGTAAACAGCATATATTCAACATAGGGCACCAATGGCAAACCAAAGAAACAATTCACCCAATAATAATAAGCCAGTGAGTTTATTATTGCATCACTAAAGTGCTAACCTCAGCATGTGTGATGATTCTCGCAAACAGCATACCATTATATTCCTGCCCAATCACAGGTAGCTCTGCCAAAGAGTTTCTTCTCCCCAGCAACCATTTATTACTTTTCAACCTTGAAAAGAGTCCTTATCAGTCTTGTACCTTTCTGAGTTTACTGAACCTCTTGAGTTTCTTTAGCTTTTTGAGTTTTATCAACCTTGATTCTGTCTTCATTAAGGAATGTTTCATTTTTGAGGCAACAGCTATGCAACAGTGTTGACTAATATTGGCTTTGTAAGTATTTCTAGAATATTCTCCAAACATTCACACGTTGATTAAGTACACTGGAATCATTAATAAAGGAAAAAAAAAAAACTATGTTCTACTCATCTGTAATGTAACCTCAGAAAATTTCAAAATAAATCAGATTAATTTATTGATCATAACAGTTTAGAAGTCAATAAAAAATTCCTTAAAATTTCCCATATTGGGGAGGCTGGAGTTGTGACACAGTGTCCCAGATTGAATTCCCCAGTGTCCATGTAAAGCCAGATGCACAAGGTGATGCATATGTCTGAAAAATGAAAAATAGAAATTATCTAGGCAGTTGAGGATAATAGAGCCCTGAAAGTGAAGTATTGTGTATTGCCCCCTACCAAATTGGCTAAAAATGGGAAATGTCATTGAGCCTATAAAGTTAAACCCAGTTCTGTATTTCATTTTACCTAAAGGAACCCCCAAAGTCTCCACCTTGCTAGAGGCCAGAAATGTCAGAAGAGTCTGGTCTCATCTATACTTTTTTAAAGTAGTCCTTTTCTAGAAACCAAAGGTAAGGATATGACTTAAGAGTATAAGTCAGGCTTAGACACATGGTATGGAAACTGAACTGACCAGCCCATCAATCCAGAAAAGCCTTATTCCTATTTAGAGAGAAGGAAAACAAAAAAAAACAGAGTCACCATATGGGTTTTCTGCTTGGAGACCCCTTGTGCTATACAGGAGCTGTACCACCTTCTCTTAAGCTCTATAATAAAATATTTGTAAACCTCACCCTGTATGGCCTGTGAGTTTCATTCTTCAAATTCACAAGACAAGAACCTGGAGGCCACTAACTCAGTGGAAGTTTTGTGTCATCATGAGCATCAAACACCCTTCTTGAATTAAAAACCCAACCAAAAGCTGAGAAAGACCTTGTCATTCTAAGAAGATACCCTGAAATCTCCATATCAATCTGTTTGGAAATCAGAAAATACACTTCTAATTAACTGATGGGTCAGAGAAGAAAAGGGTATTGGAAAATATTTATATATATAACTTATTGTGTGAGAGAAAAGGAGAGAGAGAATGGGCCTGCCAGGGTCTCTAACTACTGCAAACAAACTCCAGATATGTGTGCATCTGGCCTACACGGGTACTGGGGAATTAGGCTCCACAGGCAAGCGCCTTAACTGCTAAGTCATCTCTCCAGCCCCAAAAATAATTTTAATGTCAATGGAAATACATATAACCTAAGAAGTAGTCAAAAACATTCTTTGAGACATTATGTATTGGCAAGGGAACTGAAAACAAAAATATATATATATATAAAATTTTTTATTTATTTATTTGAGAGCGACAGACACAGAAAGACAGCGGGAGAGAGAGAGAATGGGCACGCCAGGGCTTCTAGCCTCTGCAAACGAACTCCAGACGCGTGCGCCCCCTTGTGCATCTGGTTAACGTGGGACCTGGGGAACCGAGCCTCGAACCGGGGTCCTTAGGCTTCACAGGCAAGCGCTTAACCGCTAAGCCATCTCTCCAGCCCCGAATATATATTTTTTTCAAGAAGATAAATTATACTAAACAATAAGGATTAGAGCAGGAATTGAGATAGAAAAATACATAGAGTTCTTATGTTTTTAAAAGATTAAGGTTGATGAAGGGGGGGGGGAGAGCCGATAAGGAATGGGGAAAGGCCTGGAATGTCAATGTGGTTAGGTGAATGTGGGGATTAAGACAGGTAGACTGAGAATGGTAAATAAGAGGCCTTGAAGCTTAGCATGAGATAACCAAACTTACCATATGAAAAGAAAGAAAGGAGCTGTGAAAAAGCAAAACAGTGTGCTCCTGCCAACTCCCAAAAGTCCCCTACTGAGGAATTTAAACAAGATACTTGCCCTTTAACATATTCTTACAACTGATGCACTGGATTACAATAGACTAAATTTAAGTATGGCATTTGAGAAAGCCTCAATCTATTCCAGGAAGGAGGTCACCACAAATGCAAGGAGATAAATCCAGGTTAACTGTGGTAGTTTGAATGGGTGTCCTCCAATAGATTTGGGTTTATTAAAGCATCTTGGATCTCTTACATCCTGGCTGGAGTAGGTGTCACTGTGGGCAGATCTTGGAGTCCAGTCCTAAGGTATTTCAGAACTCTAGCCTAAGATATGCATAGTTCAGAGTTCTGCCTGTGGGTATCTGGATTGTATTTGCTTATGCTAGTGATTATTGCTTTTTTGTGTGTGGACCTGTGAAAGGTGACCAGCTTCTGCCATGTTGGAACTTCTGCATTTGTAAGCTTCAAATAAATTCCATTCCTCCTATACACTGCCAGGTTTGGAAGTTTATCCCAGCAACTTGATAGTGTTACTATAGAATTGTTACCAAGGAAAGGGTAGATTGCTGAGATGAATCTGACCATGTAGATTTTAGAACTTTTGTTTTGGAGGAATGGGCATGGTCTTGGGACTTGGAAGTGAAGATGCCTTCCAGAGTGCTAAGCCGAGTATTGTGAAATATTCTGAGAGTTGGAAAATGGAAAGTACAGAGAGAATTGAACATGGAGGCATGGCTTATGAACTTTCTACGGGGAAGGAAAGACTGCAGAGAACTTTATTGGAACTGAGCTACTGGCATAAAGGCTGGTTGCATTCTGCTGACCAAGACCAGACAGTTTGATCAAGGTTAAATTTATAATGGACTGATGTGCTTGAGCTAAAGATACAGAATTGAGAATTTTTTGTTTTGATTTTTTTTGAGGTAGGGTTTTGCATTCTATCCCAGGATGACCTGGAATTCACCATGTAGTCTCACAGTGGCCTTGAACTCAGCAATCCACCTTTCTCTCTGCCTTCCGAGTGCTGGGATTGAAGGCATGCACCACTATGCCCAGCTTGGAACTGAGAAATTTAAGATTTAAAGTAGGAAAACCAAGTTCAATGTTTACTGGCACAAAGACTGGTTTTAGGTTACTAAAGCTGCTATTGTCAAGCACATTAGCAATCTTAAGGAAGATGACCCAACTGTTTTACATCAAAACAATTCAGAGAATTCTTGAGGTGATTCCACCCCAGAAAGACTAAATGGTAGGATGTAAACTCTTTTGAAAGGTCTGAAAGGAAGGAGCATGCTCTTCAAGGTCACAATTTATTTCATCCCTGAATTAAAATTATGGCTGTGTCATGTATACCTGGTATTGGCTTCAAAAGCATGAACAATATTTGGAATGGGTCATGAAGTGCAAAGTATATAACTTGCTTTGTTTTAACAAGGCTAACAGACAATCTTAAATTTGAGATAAGACTTGAGACTTTGGAACTATCTTAAGTCAATACATCTTATAGGAACCTTTAAAGCTGGACTGAATACATTTTACAATGTGAGATGGTTAAGCATTTATTTGGGGCCAGGTGTGGAATGTGGTAGTTTGGTTGTCCTCCAATAGATTTGGTTTTATTAAAGCTTCTTGGATCTCCAACCTCCTTGTTGGAGGAGGTGTTACTGTGGATGGATCCTTGGGTCCAGCTCTAAGGCGGATCTGAATTCCAGCCTAAGATAAGTAGAGTGCTTAAGCTTTGTCTGAGTTCCTAGAATGTGCTTGCTTGTGGTGTAGGTGGTGGTTTTTCTCTCTCTCTCTCTGCATGAACCTATGAAAGGGGCCAGCTTCTGTTGCCACTATGGAACCTCCCTCCATCTGTAAGCTTCAATTTATCCCTTCCCCCTGTAACTTGTGCCTAGTTTGGAAGTTCATTCCAGAAACATGAAGTGACTGCAACAGTAACCAAGGAAAATTGCAGTTATATATTGGTGTGGTGTGTGCTGATGATCAGTGTAAGGAAAGTAAGAGAAAAGCAAGAGAGAACATTGGATTTGATCTCTACAGACAGTTTGTTGAGAGACATATCAAAGGGCAGCAACCTTTCTGCAGAATGAAGGGTGAGAAGCACTGAGTCAGGCTGGGGTTCAAACTTACAAAGAGGATCCTAAGGTAAACAGACTGATTTAGCTACAGGTCTAAGGGAAATAGACAGGGCATCCAAGTTAATTTGCTCAGAATAGGCTTTTTAGCAGAATTGCTAGGGAGGATATCCCACCAGGTGGTTTCTGAGCTGAATGTCTGTGCTTTCTAATCTTAAGGTTATTAACTCTTTATATTAACTCTTTACTTCCGTCTAGTTTTCAGGAAAGGACATTAACCCTTAAATCTGAATGGCCCTTTTTGTTGAAACATCTTTGAAGCTACAGTTAGGTCATTTCCACTGTATTAGAGATTAAGGCTGCTCAGGGGACACACACACACACACCTTGTACTAACAAAGGTTCTAAATCTTCAAAGTACTTAACATCACAGTTACATTCAGATCCATATTGCTGGGACAAATATTCGACCAAAAGTAGCTTATAAAGGGAAGGGCTTGGGCTGGAGAGATGGCTTAGCGGTTAAGCGCTTGCCTGTGAAGCCTAAGGACCCCAGTTCGAGGCTCAGTTCCCCAGGTCCCACGTAAGCCAGATGCACAAGGGGGCGCACTTGTCTGGAGTTCGTTTGCAGAGGCTGGAAGCCTTGGCGCGCCCATTCTCTCTCTCCCTCTATCTGTCTTTCTCTCTGTGTCTGTCGCTCTCAAATAAATAAGTAAATAAATTTTTTTAAAAAAGGGAGGGCTTATTTCAGGCTTACAAATTCCAGGGGAATCACCATCAATGGCAGAAGGACCTGGCTCATTTCCATAAATTCAAGCAGAAATATCTGCAACATACCCAGCAAGCATCAGAGGTACAGCCAGAGCTCCAGCAGCTCTCCACACTTCTTAACGCTAAACTCCACAACCCACCCCCTGTGACATATCTCTTTCCCAGTAAGACTCAGCCCACTGGAGACTCAAGATTCAAGTCTAGGTCTGTGGGGCCATACATTGAAACCACCATAATCACATGGTAGTTTGACATCCCTCCCATTATGATTAGGACAGGAAAAGGGTTACCTTACCTCATGAATATGCCATCACCTCATACATATAAACACTCCTTTAAAATCCACAACACAGAACCCACTGTGTTGCTCCTTTGTCCTTGCCTTGGCACAACCCACTTCAATCTCTTTGGAGTCCTCACTTTCCTTAGCTTGGTTTCTGTTGCACTGTTGAGTAAACTTCTGCTCAAACTATGGATCTTGACTGAATTCACTCCTTCAAGAAGACAATCAAGAGACCCCCACTACATCCACAGCTCTGGGATATAATTCTATGGCAGAGTGCTTGCCTAAGTCTCTTGAGTTTAATCTTTAGCACTGAAGAAGGGGGGAAAAAAGCCCCTCCTCCCCCCCAAAAAAACCCTACCAAATACAAGGATATAGAAAGACTAGAATATTTTGTCACTGGTGAGAATGTAAAATGGTTCAATCATTTCATAAAAGCTTTCCAGTTGTCTTCTTACCAAAGGTATTCCCCCTATAGCTGGTCTAATACCACAAGCAGGGGCTTAAAACTCAGCACTACTTTGGAGGTCAGAGGCTGACACTAGTCTCTGTGCTAAATCAAGTTGTTCACGGCTGGGCTCCCTGCGGAGGCTCAGGGAGAATTCCTTGCCCTGCGTTTTCAGTTTTCAGAGGCCCTGCACCTTGGCCACATCCTCACAGTCATCTAGGTGACTTAAGTTCTTTCATAGCATCATGGGATGGATCTGGCCTTTCCCTCTGCCTCTCACTTTAAGGGCCCTATAATGTCTAAAGAGGAGGGCTTTGAGAGGTATCTATTAGTCCACCAAACCCCCCAGCAATATAAGTCCTAGAGAAGCGGTCTTCAGGCACTTATTTAAATGTTGTTAGCAGTGTTTTCTCCAGTCCACCAAAACCCAAAGCAACCAATGTTCATCACCTGATGAAGGCATAAACAAGCAGTCTGTGGTTTGTCCACACAGTAAAAAGGAACCAGTGGAAGCAAAATCATAGATTAGTCCCATTGTGCTAAGTTGAGCCAGACCAAAGGCATACTGTATAACTACATTTATGTGACTATTTTATCAAAACAAAGCTGTAAGTACAGGCATCAGCTGTGGTTGCTAGGCCTGCTGGACTGATCTCAAAGTGCACATAAAATCTTTGGGAGAGGTGGACATATTCCATATCATTAAGCAAGTGGTTACATTACTGCATACATTTGTAAATAGGAAGTAGAACTCTACATATAAATATAAATTTACCATTTATAAAATATATTTTTATTTATTGACTTGAAAGAGGGAGAGCAAGAATGAGAATGAATGTTTCAGGGCACCAATGTGCTGCAAATGAACTCCATACGCATGTGCCTTCCTGTGCATCTGGCTTATGTGGGTCCTAAGGAATCAAACCTGGGTCCTTTGTCTTTTCAGGCAAGCACCTTAATTGCTAAGCAATTTCTCCAGCCCTGTAAAATACATTAGCCAATTTCTCATCGTGGGGCAAATTACCTGACAAATCAGCTTAAGGAAAAAAGTGTTTATTTCAGGTTACAGTCCATTATGGAGGGGAAGGTAAGACATCAGAAGCTTCAAGCATAGCTGGTAGCATCCAGCTTACAGTGAGGAAGCAGACAGCAATGAGTTCTGGTGCTCAGACAGCTCTTTCCTTCTTGGACAATTCAGTATCCCAGCCCACAAGTCAGGTCTTCACACCTCAACAACCTAATCAAGATCATCCTTTATAGGCATGCTCAGAGGCTAATCTAATTATGTAATACTTCACAGGGCATCCTATGTCCTGTGAAGTAAACAATATAAACCATCACATAACATGTACCTCAGTAAATATTTAAAATGTTTTTATTTGTAAGCAGAGAGAAGAGAGCCAGATTGGGCACACCAGGGCCTCCAGTCACTGCAGACAAACTCCAGGTGCATACTCCTCTTTGTGCATCTATCTTTATGTGGGCACTGGGGAATCAAACCTGGGTCATTAGGTTTTGCAGCCAATCACCTTAACAACTGAGCCATCTCTCCAGACCCTGACATTTTTTAATTTGATTTTTTTATCTTTTCTAAATTTTATTTGAGAGAGGGATAGAAAGGTGGAGGGAGAGAGAGAATACGTGCTCTGGGGCCTTCGGCCACTGTAAACAAACCAGATGCATGCATCACCTTGTGCATCTGGCTTACGTGTTTTCCTAAGGAATGGAATGTGTGTCTTTTGGCTTTGTAGGAAAATGCTTTAATGCTAAGCCATCTCTTCAGCCTTTGGCATTTTATTAAAAAGGAAATGTTAAGGCAAACATTGTAGGAATGTTAAGAGGGTATAACTATTAAATCTTGCCAGTAGATTTGAAAATATAGAGGAAATGACAAATTGATTTTAAAAATTAACTTACCAAATATAGGAATTTGTTAGAAAAGTCTCATAATAAAAAGCAGTCCATAAGTGCTCATAAAGGTTAGGCTGAGAATCATTCAGAAATTTTCTGAAGTATTGAAAGGTAAATTCTATTTTTCATAAATTCCTCCATGGCAGGTGTAGTAGACAGCTTCAGGACCCTGAGATGAACTTCCAAACCACACACATTTATGGAGAAAGGGATATATTTATTGAAGGTCACAGAACCGGGGAAGGTTCCATAATGGCAGAAGAAGCTGGCCTGCTTTCACAGGTCCAAGCAGAGAGAGAAAAGCAAGCACACTTCACAAGCTCCAGTCAGAGCTCAATCAGTGCATATCTTTAGAATGGAATTCCAAAGCCACACCACATCTTAGGGCTAGACCCTAGGATCCAGCCAGTGACACTTCTTCCAGCCAGGTGGCTGCAGATCTAAATTACAAACTTTGGGCTGGAGAGATGGCTTAGCGGTTAAGCGCTTGCCTATGAAGCCTAAGGACCCCGGTTCGAGGCTCAGTTCCCCAGGTCCCACGTTAGCCAGATGCACAAGGGGGCACACGTGTCTGGAGTTCGTTTGCAGTGGCTGGAAGCCCTGGCGCGCCCATTCTCTCTCTCCCTCTACCTGTCTTTCTTTATGTGTCTGTTGCTCTCAAATAAATAAATAAAAAATAAAAAAAAAATTTAAAAAAATCTAAGAAGATATAAATAAGTCATGAAATTTTTGGTTTTTTTTGGACAGTGGAACACCCAAAAGCCATAAATTTTTATTAGAAAATTTGCAGAGCCAGGGATAGGATTCCTTCCAGTGAGTTATTGGCTAAGGAAGTCACTGATGCCTCCAAAACATTATATAGAGCCATTGCCAAGGCTCTTGGTTTCCCACCAGGACTAAGACCTTATTGCTGATGACTCCACATACTTGGGCTGCAAGGTCACTGAGAACTCCTGCTAGAGCTGAGCTGAAAACCTCCATGTAGACCAGCTGACAGCTGGAAAAACCTATGCAGCATGCAGTCCAATGGGAGAGAGAAAAATAACTAGTGGAGATACTCAACAGTGGACACTGCAAGCCTTAAATTTAGCCAGCCAGGCATATCTGTTATGGGGGAAACCAACAGCTCTCTAATTGGACCAGAGGGCTGCCCCATGGGAGGTAATACATCTCTGATGCTAAAAACCTACAATGGGTAGTCATGAGCCCTAGGAGGGTAACGTCTGCTGGTATCATGCTAAATGTATATACTATGCTCACCAAACTGCCCAGTAAGCACTTCTAATATTCATACCCATATATTAATGCTAGTGTCACTTTTAGTTAAAGAAGCTTCTGTTTTCAGATGGCAGTGGCCTTGTGTTGCAGTCAGGTTCACATTGCTGGTAAAAAATCACCTAACCCAGAGCAGCTTGGGGGATAAAGAGGTTTATTTTGGCTTATAGGCTGGAGGGGAAGCTCCACAATGGCAGGGGAAAACAATGGTATGAGCAGAGGGTGGATATCACCCCCTGGTCTACAAAAGGTAGACAATAGGGACAGGAGAGTGTGCCAAACACTGGCATAGGGAAACTGGCTGTAACATCCATAAGCCCACCTCCAACAATATATTCCGTCCAGAAGGCATTGATTCTCAAATCTCCATCAGCTGGGAACCTAGCATTCAGAACACCTAAGCTTATGGGGGACACCCGAATCAAACCACCACACCTTGGGATGACTCAGAAAGTACCATGGTGGTGAGAAAAAGTGACAGAGGAGTGGTCAGTACTGAAATACCTCTATTCACACCTTTCAAGGCTCAGGGTCCATTGCAGAAGAGGTGGTAGAAAGAATGTAGGAGCCAAAGGCAGGGTAGAACTACTTACAATGTGTTCTTCCAGACACAAAATGGCCTGGATATCCTTGACCTCACAGTGCCTGACACTACCTATACAAGACCATCAGAATAGGAGGAAAAGATGATGACATTAAAATAAAAGTGATTGACAGGGGGAAGGGATATGATGGAGAATGGAGTTTCAAAGGGGCAAGTGGGGGGAGGGAGGGAATTACCATGGGTTATCATCTCCAATTATGGAAGTTGTCTATACATTTTTTTTAAATAAGTAAAAAAATAGAAGAGAGACTAGCTGGAAAGAAGGGATTTAGTGCAGGAGAAATATATTTGAGTGGGGAATGGAAGGTCGTGGCAAGGGATTATTTTGTATGTTTATATGTATGGAGGTTGTCAATAAAAAGTTTTTTTTAATTAAAAAAAAACACATTTGACAAACTGGGAATGCATAAAAAGAATAGGACTTCATGTATTTACTGGTGTATTCCAGAAATAAAAAGTTGTTTTAAACTTAGAAAATTGGTGTAATTTATAGTATGAATGTTAAAGGAAAAACATGGTCATCTCTATTTATTCAGAAAATATCAATGTAATTCAGAATCTTCTCAAAATTTAAAATGAGAAGGAAAAGTTCTTAGGATACTGAAGAGAAACATTTTAATAAATGATAATTATCAAAAATCCAGTAGCAAGCATCATACTGAAAGATAAAATTTTGAAATTCTGCTTTGGGAATAAGCTAAGGATGACCACCAACATTCTCTTCATTCCACCTTTTACTGGAGGTTGACTCCACTGCAGAAATGAAGGAAAGTGAATGAATTGAAAAGGAAGCAATGAAACTCAGTATGTGCAGGTAACGTGCTCATGTTTATTACAGTCCAGATGATGTTTCAGACAATATATTATGATCAGTAAGTAAGTATAGCAGAATTTGTATATATACATGCCTACATATTAAGAACAGTGTTCTACATTGCAGAAGAGGTGGCTGAAAGAATGTAAGAACCAAAGGAAAAGTGCAATACTGTCTTCCAGACACAAGTGACCATGGCATTCATGACTTCACAGTTGCTGATGCTATCCTCACAAGACCTGCATAATAAGAGGGAAAAATGATGACATCAAAATAGAACAGGAACAAGTTGGAAAGAAGAAGGGATTTAGTAGAGGGAGGATGAGGAAGAAGATTATGTTCATGGTATATTCTGCATAAGTAATGAAGATTGTCAATAAAAAATTTAAAAAAGAATAATGGTCTGTGATTCATAGAATACTCAAATGCCTTGATCCTTTTCCACTTTCTATACTATGAAGTAGTTAAGTTGGTTGTTCACTTCTTGATTTTGGCTAGAGAATGTTAGGTTTGTGGCTTGTGCATTCATACAATTCCCTAAATTGCATCCTTGGCTCTGTGACACTTGCCTTTGGCCTCAACAGTTCTGACACTGACTGATCTTTGATCAGGTTCCTGCCACCAAGCACCCATAACAACTATAGTTCAAAGTCATGGTCATTTGAGTTCATGGAAATGACCAGCACTGCTTTTGCTGAGGTCCAAGCAGCCTCACATAGGCTCAGCCTTTGCTTCAGTCCTTGCCTTTGTGGAAACAGTCACTCACCCATAGACAGAGCCAGAATAGGTAGCAGTAACAAGGTGAGAGCAGCACAGGCCACAAACCTTACATCCTCTATCCCAAGTCTAGAAGTGGAAAACCAACTATACAATACATATATTCATGTGAACCAGCATTACCATAGTACACCAAGCCATGACATGCTGCCATTATAAATCTGATTATTCTTGTAGAAGAAGAAAGACTAGAAAGCAGTTAGGGTTTGGCACTGGAGAATTTCTGGATTTTGGCATTGTCACTGTTCTGTGAGACTAAGTTGGCCCTTTTAGATGTGCACTCTTCTGTTATGAGGAAGAAAAATGACACCATGCTGAGGTCTACACCCCCTGGTTTCTACAAGGTCTATGTTGGAGAACTTTGGTCAGTGTCATCCATTCTCTGTTATCACTGTTCCTGACCAGTGCCATAAGTGAGCAGTTTCCAGGGGTCTAATATCCCCCAGAGTTCTGAAGAAATTGAAACAAAAGAGTGATAGCTGAAGGCCAGAACATTACCCTATTTCCTAAAGGCCAAACTTAATGTAGGATAAGCTGGATAAGAGAAGCCCAGATCTGAGCAAGTTCACCCTCACATACCTAGGCAATGCCAGAGAGCCTAGACCTATTTAAAACCATGTCCACCACTCTCTTAATTGATCCTATTTCATTCAGTTGAAAGCAAAACCGGGAAACTTTTGGTCATAAACATTTAGATAACATGGCACCTAATTGCTCTTAAAGTGCTTAATAAGTGGATTGCTCTAACACCAGTGCTTCTCTGTGAACCTGAGGAAGCACAGACAGGTGTGAAATAAAAGGGATACAATTTGGAAAGGAAGAAGTTAAGTTAGCTCTATTCACATATGACATGCTTCTATATGCAAGAGACCCAAGAGACTCCATCCCAAAACTCTTGAAAGTGACTAACTCCTTTACCAAAGTATCAGGATTCAAAATCAATGCACAGAAATCAGTAGCCTTTCTATAGCAAATGACAAAGATACAGTGAAAAAAATAAGGACAATGTCCCATTTTCAGTAGCAACAAAAAAATAAAATAGCTTGGAATAATGGTAACCCAGGAAGTGAAATATCTATACAACGAAAACTTAAAACACTCAAAAAAGAAATTGAAGAGGACTTGAGAAAATGGAAAGACCTCCCATGCTCCCAGATAGGCAGATTTACATTGTGAAAATGGCAATCCTTCCAAAGGCAATGTACAGATTTACTGAAATTCCAAATAAAATGCCAACATTGTTCTCTACAAAGAGAAAAGAATGATCTCAAAGTTAAAATGCATAGGCAGGCCTCAGATGTCCCAGCATATCCTAAGCAAAAGAAATACTTCTGGAGGTATCACCATACCTGATCTAAAGCTATATTACAAATCCGTAGTAATAAAAACAGCATGGTCCTGGCATAAAAGCTTGAGTAGAGACCAGTGGAGTAGAATTGAGGACCCAGATTTTGGGTCAAGCAACTATAGCTACTTTATATTGGAAAAATGCCCTAAAAATATAGGCTGGAAAAAAGACAGCATCTTCAACAAATGGTGCTGGACAAATTGGATGACCATATTCAGGAAATTGAAACTTGATCCACACATTTCACCATGCACAATACTCAAGTTCAAATTGATCAAAAACTTCAATATAAGACCGGAATCTCGGCTACTACTGGAAGAAAATATAGGGAACTTTCCATGATATAGGAATGGAAAAAGACTTCCTGAACAACCCACCCCCCCACAGACAAGCATACAATAAGCAAAGCCAATAGATTACCCACAGAATGGGAGAAAATATTTGCTAATTATCTAACTGACAGAGGCCTAATCCCTAGACTCTACAAAGGATGCAAAAACCTAAACAATAAAAAGTGAAACAACCCACTCACAAAATGGGGCAAAGAAGTGGACAGGCAGTTCACAGGGGAAGAAAAAATGGCAAACACACACTTAAGGAAATGTTCATCATCCCTAGTTATTATGGAAATGCAATTTAAGATAACTATGAGATTCCACCTTACCCCAGTAGGGATAGAAAACATTAAAAAATTAACTGAATATAAATGCTGGCGAGGATGTGGAGAAATAGGAACCCTCATCCACTGATGGTAAGAATGTAAGATTGTACAACCACTTTGGAAAGCAATATGGAGACTCCTAAAAAAGCTGACTACAGAGTTAGCAACAGACCCAGTTATTCCCTTACTGGGCATGTACCCTAAAACCTCCAAGCCTCAGTCCAGAGAGATTTGCTCAACCATGTATATAGCTGCTCAATTCATAATAGCTAAGAGCTGGAATCAACCCAGATGTCCATCACTAGATGAATGGATAACTAAGATGTGGTATATATACATGATGGAACTCTACACAGCAGTAAAGGGAAAAAAAAAAAAAAAACCCACACAGTGAAATTTGAAGAGAAATGGTCAAACCTAGAACAGATCATTCTCAGTGAACTCACCCAATCACAGAAAAATAATCGCCACATAGTCTCACTCATCTACAGCACCTAACCTGAATCTACCCAAGATGCTGACATACCCAGCAAGCATCTGTAGGACTGGACAACATGGTGGGTGGGGAGAGAGGGGAGGGCAAGAGAGGGGGTGGGGGATACAAATTTGGACCCAAACAGCAATGGTACCATAAAATTCTACATCCTAAAAGACAAACCAAATGGTTGAACCTTCACCAGGCCCTTAGAGGGAACACCTGAGTCACAAGGCCCTAGAGAGGGTTGGATAAAGACTGACCTTAATCTTCTACTGCTTCTCTCTCTCTCTTTCTCTCTCTCTCTCTCTGTCCCCCCTAACTCTTTTATATTATCTTTTTCTTTATTCTCTTTGTGGGCTCTGACCTATAACTCCCAGTACTAGCAGGTTGCTATCATCCATAATGAGCATTTGATCAGAGAGACCTATGAAGTTCCCTAAAAGAATGACAGATTTCTGTCAGAGTACTTGATGAGCCACAAAAGGTTAGTGGTAAGAACCTACTGCTGAAGATACCATATGCAGTTGACATGAAACATAGAGTGACATGGCTGGAAACTGGAAGAGAATTAGTCCCCAGACAGTCAGCGCATCTAGTGCCAGAATGTGTTACATGGGTGACTGGGAAAAATGACCAATATCTGTCCAAGCATCTCATGGTCTAACCTACTTAGCAGCAAATTACTCGTCATGATGCTCACACAAGTGCAATAGTGGCACACAGCCAGGGTGAGAAACCACCGATCTTGATTTGGCTAACTGATCTGCTCAGTGGAACAGGACCCATAGCTGGAGCTAGGAAACAAGTTAGAACCATATCCAAAAATGAGCCCGCTCTCCATTATCAACTATTACCCATTATGGGCCTACACCTATTAAATTCTCTCTTAAAAAATAATGGTTACCCCATTTATCTGGTGCTAACTTTACTCTCTGTCAGGGAATCTGCTTCTCCTTTTTGGACACACACAGATCCTAAGGAGAGAACCACCCCATAATACCTCAAAAGGGTCCCAGATGAAACTAAGAATAATTGGTGACACAAGTAAGTATGCTGTTTTCTTGGTGAATCTGGTACCAGCACAAGGGTGAAGAGAACAATCAACCCCTACCAAACCAGATATCCATAGACGCATAGGCTCCCAAGACCTCATCACTGAAGCAGACCTAAAATGAGCCCAACATGGCTCAGGAAAATTTCTGGAAGAGGGGGAGAAAGAATGTCAGAGCCACACACTGGGTCATAATACACAGAGACATTTCCTCCTACCCATAACTGAGGGCTAAACCCACAATGCATGACCCATATACCCCAACAAGGAGGGGCCAGGTGGATGGGGGAGGACAGGGAAGAGGCTAACAATACTAACTTGACTGTATTCACTGAGTAAAAAACTAATGAAAAATAAATAAATTGGGCTGGAGAGATGGCCAGTGAAGCCTAGGGACCCAGGTTCAATTCTCCAGTTCCCACATAAGTCAGATATACAAGGTGGCACATGCATCTGGAGTTCGTTTGCAGTGGCTGGAAGCCCTGGAGTGCCCATTCTATCTCTCTCTCCCCCACTCTCTGCCTCAAATAAATAAATAAATAAAAACAATTCTTTAAAAAACAAAAAAATAATTAAATATTTTAAAAATATAAAAAAGTTTTTATCTGAAAACAATAAAAGTGTTCTAAAGGCTGCAAAAGAAAAACAGCTTGTTGCATACAAAGGTAAACCCATTATCTCTTTTTCTACATGTTAATTGATTTTTCCCTGTTTTGTATTTTATCATAGGCTACAGACTTCAAATATCTCTGGAAATAATAAAATGTTTTCTCAAAGAAAAAAAAATCTTAAATTTTTCTGTTAAAAATTAGGGACTGGAGAGATGCTCAGTAGTTAAGGCAGTTACCTGCAAAGCCTAACAACCTGCATTCAGTTCCCCAGTACCCACATAAAGCCAGATGCACAGAGTGGCACATGTATCTGGAGTTCATTTGCAGTGGATAGAAACCCTAATGTGCTCATTCTTTCCCTGCCCCCTCCCACTCTCTCTGCTTGCAAATAAGTAAATAAATAAAAATTTTTACAAATTGACTTAAGGGGGGCAGGGAGATGAGTCATTGGATAAAGCACGTGCTGTGCCTGAGTACCTGTGTTCAGATTCCCAGAACTCCTATAAAGCTGGGCATGCTAATGCAAATATATATTATCCCAGTGTGCCTAGGGCTATAAAGGTGGTAGAGACAGAAGAATCATCTGGAAGCTCACAGGCCATCTGGCTTGGCAAATGTCCTTGTGAATAATGAGAGACTCTGCCTCAAACAAGGTGGATGGTGAGGATGAACACTCAAAGTTGTCCTCTGACCCTCACATGCACTCAGTAGCACACACCCTCACCCACACTCACACACATGAACATGCACACACACAAACATCATGCAAACACACCAAGACTTGAGGTTTTTTATTTATTTATTTATTTATTTGAGAGCGACAGACACAGAGAGAAAGACAGATAGAGGGAAGAGAGAGAGAATGGGCGCGCCAGGGCTTCCAGCCTCTGCAAACGAACTCCAGACGCGTGCGCCCCCTTGTGCATCTGGCTAACGTGGGACCTGGGGAGCCGAGCCTCGAACCGGGATCCTTAGGCTTCACAGGCAAGCGCTTAACCGCTAAGCCATCTCTCCAGCCCAAAACTTGAGTTTTGATTATGATATTAAGTGAAGAATATCATTGGGATACTGCTGGAACGACAGAAATGCAATTAAATCTTTCCTCGGCTGACAGCTTCAAGTATATAATCCTATAAGTAGTTCCTATGCAATTGCACTCCAAAATTTCCCATGGACTTCTACTCCAAAATGCTATGCCTTACCCCTTCCCTGCCACGGGTCTGTGTTGGTAGCAGCCTTGTGTGGCTATGCACTGGCATATTGATTTCTCAAAGCTTACTTCTAAAGTTTAGGAGGAAGAGGCCATTTTTATCTTTTTTTCTCATTCAGCAACAAAAGTAATAAGATTTGTATTACTACACTTTCCCTAATGTATATGTATATAAATTTTGCCACAGCCAACATGATTTTCTTTTCAGACCCTGGTATTTCCACTTCCCACCAGTAGATGCTGCTGAGCAGTTACATTGAGTCAGAGGTGGTCTATAGTCTTATTCATACTATGAAGTTAGCTGTCTTTTGAAGAACAGAAAAGTTTGAGCAAAGTTCTAAACAGATGAAGGACTTTCCTAGTGTCAAAATAAGTAATGTCAACTTAAAACAAGTGAAGACTTCATGAATCATTTGAAACTGTCCAGAAAATACCTGAGGAATTTTTGAAGAGCATTTAAATCATAATAAAATATTCCTGGAGATGGCTTACTTCAAGAAAAGTCTCTTGTAGAAAATCTGTCATTTAGATAAAAATAAGATGCATGATTTCTTTATGTCTGTATGTCACATTGTGGCATAAATAATGATAAACAGTAGTGATAAAGTATTAGTTATAAAAGAAATCTCAACTTATACTAAATTATTTATCTTGATATTAAGGTGGATAATTGCCTAGCCACTCATATGCTCCTTGACTTAATTTCCACATCCAGATGAGAAAGAGCATTTTACATGCTCCAAAAGTGCCCACTTTCTTCATGAGTGATAGGAATGAAAGAGCTAAAACCCATGTGTTTTATATTATGCCCATAGCATGTATGCCATACCTTAGTGTAATCCTCAAAATACTGCAGAAGGTAATTGCTTTTCTCTCCATCCTACTTCAGATGGACATTGAAGCCAACTCATGCACTTTGTTTGTTTGTTTGATGTAGGTTCTCTCTCTAGCCCAGGGTGACTGAAATTCACTATGTAGTCTCAGGCTAGCCTCAAACTCACTGTGATCCTCCTACCTCTGCCACCCGAGTGCATGCCTGACTTCATTTACCTTTTTGTTTTGTTTTATTTTGCTTTGTTTTGAGACAGGGTCTTACTATGTTGCCGTGGCAGGCCTGAACGTGCAGTGATCCTCCTGCCTCTCCCTCCTGTGTGCTGGAGCTGCAGGTGTGAGCCACCATACCCAGCCTCTCACCTACCTTTCTGATAACTCTTCATGCCTGGCCTGGATCAGCTCCATACGGGAGCCTCATCAAATTTACGGCCTCAGCCACATGGTGGCATTCTATGTCTGTACTCTTGGCCTCTCTTTCTCTCAAGCTCCAGATCGTCTTTCTATCTGCTGGAAATCTGCTCTGCTTGAGTTAGTTGGCCCTCATGCACTAAGTTCGGTGGAGCCAAGTGGTCTCCAGTGTCTGCTGCCCACCCTGGTCCTGTGAATCTAGGGTTGCCAGTAGGAACCTTCTCCTTGGCATCCTCTTGGCTCCCATGCCCAAGAAGTTGCAACCCTTCTCAGGGCTATGGGGCCCACCACAGCACTGCCACTCCCTGCCTCATCTCGCACCTTGACAGAAGTTGCCATCATCGGTCTGTAGGCTTTGAGAGTCTCCTTCCCTCAAAGCTGGGTCAACCCTGGAGGGATGCCTGGCCCGAGGCTGGCTGTGTTCCCAAGAGCGGACAGTCTGAGCCAGCATGCGTGCCTGGGGAGTGAAGAATGCGGCGCTCCGCTCCACTCAGGAAGGCCCGGCTCTGGTCAGTTCGGGTTCCGGAAGAGCCGAGCATCACAGAACTTAATGCTGGGGAGCTGAATGTGCACAGATGCTGGAGCGGAAAGGGAGCTCTGCCCCTCAAGAGGGAGGGTAGCTTCAGGGGCAGAGTTCACTGCAGTGCAAGAAGCGGCAGGAAGAGCACCCAAGAGCTAGGGACCGCGGCCGGGCCAAGATGGGAGGGAGGTGGCATGAGCGTTCCAGCCTGTGGTGGATTGCAAAGGAGGTAAGCTAGGGTGTGAGCGCTTAGCTACTTATCTCGACATGGATTCTCCCAAAATGAATTTCGCTGAAAGAGAGCAGAGGTCAGAGCCCCCTTTTCGGCTTGCCCCAGAGCTGGTTTTCTGCTCCAGCGGGCCAGTCTATAGGACAAGCAGTCAGCAATCATGTTTCCCCCAGAGAGCAAAGAACCGGCCAGCAGTCAGGCCATTCTGTTCCTGGTGGCACACTATAGCCATCTTTTTTTTTTTTTTGTAATAAAAATTATTTATTTAAGAGAAAGAAGGAGAGAGAGAGAGAGAGGGAGGGAGAGGGAGAGAGACAGAGGCAGAGAGACAATGGGCACGCCAGGGCCTCCAGCCATTGCAAATGAACTACAAATGCATGTGCCCCCTTGTACATCTGGCTTACTTGGGTCCTGGAGAATCTAACCGGTATTCTTTGGCTTTGCAGGCAAATGCCTTAACCGCTAAGCCATCTCTCCAGCCCTCCCCCCTTCCTTCCCTCCCTCCCTCCCTTCCTTCCTTCCTTCCTTCCTTCCTTCCCCTCCTCCTCCTTCTTTTTTCTTCTTTTATTTCAAGGTAGGGTCTTGAACTCATGGTGATCCTTCTACCTGTGCTTCCCAGTGCTGGGATTAAAGGCATGGGCCATCATGCCAGGCTCACTATGGCCATCTTCATAAGCAACTGCAACCCTGCATGACAGACTCAGGAAACTGAGTCTGCTGATCTTCCTGCATACAAGGAAGGGGGCAGGCCCCTCACCTGAGATGTCAGGCACCCTGGGCATCTATGCAGAGGTGATTTTTGTTACCTCATGTGGAGATGAGGGTGAAGGATCAAGCAATGGAGAACAGACTTTTACATGCTATGGCTTCTTTCTGTGCTCCTGTAAATATCCCAACACATATTCTGCTAAGGACAACCTCCAAATTTATTGGTTTGCCAAACTGAACTTTGTTGGAACTGGTCTTTAGTCAGCTGTGGGTGCCCTGCCTGTGAGGAACAAGCACTTTTAAGCATCTCTCTAGGAAAGAGCTCACAGACTAAGGATGTGTATCTGTGGAGTGCACACAGGGTTTGGGGTCTCTGTCAGTGGATTTCAGGCTGTGTTCCTCACAAGGAAATTAGGGGTGTCACAGGTGGTGGTACCCAAGAAAATGGGTACCCAAACTTTTTTTCAATAAAAATCACACTTTATTCTTACCTGCTTCATAAATATTATCTGGATTTCATTTGAACCAAAATTTCTAGGACTTTGTTAATTTGAAGTATAAAATCCTTTGCAGCTTACTGGAATGTTCTTATTAACAGATAATTCCAGGTTCTGGAGCATGGCCTAGTTTATAATTGAAAAGAAAATTTCCTCCTTTGTGAAAAACATGATTCTGCCCCTTCTTCCCAGCAATGCCGTTTCAGTAGTCTGATACTGCTTCAAGCTCCAGGGCCTCAAGGAGTGTCCTGGTTCACTCCCATCCCCTCTCCAAGCGCCATCCACCCATGGATTCCCACATACTTGCACATCGGGACCCTTTTGGGGCAGGGGGCCCGGTGCAGAGTAGAGTGAGCCTCTGTACTCATGGAAGCCATTTTGTACTTAGATTTGTCATAACAATGACATCCTTCTAGAACCCTGGTCTGAAAACGATCTTTGGTCAAATGCAATAACTTAATGATTTCTATAAAGCTGTATAAAGTTTAGTTATTGAGGTTGAGCCATAGCTCACTGATGTTGGAGTCCCTTCCCTTGTGATTGTGATCTTATATTGTATCTATTATTATATCTTCCTACCCTAGTACCCTAAGCTTTGAGTCATTGGTAGTTGTGATATTTATGACTTGATGTCTAAGTTATAGGAATATTTTATATGATAGAGCCCCAGGTTAGACCACTAGAGACCTCCCTTCAGATAGACAGTGATTTGAATGGGCCTCCATAGAAGATTGTATCATTAAAAGAATTAAAAGATTGTAAGGAGATTGTATCATTAAAAAAAAAAATAGTAAGTCCTTTGCAATGGAACACCATCCTGGAACCAAAAAGGAAACTAACTCACCTATTGTTAGCCTTCATAGTGCTGGAGAGCCCTGTGAGCTGTGAGGTACTAGAGGTCAACAGTCACCAATAGCATAAACAAGCAGGAGACCCTGCAGACTATGAAATCAACCAGCCAGACAAGAAGTACACGCTAGTGCAATAGTGACAGACAGCCTCTGTAAGTAACCAACCGTTCTCTGATTGGAAATGAGACCCAGTCAGTGGTAGAGAATTCACATCTGGTACTAGAAACCAAGTCAGAATCCCATGGTCAGGAAACTCAGACATCAAAGAGAGGCCCCTACTGCTCTCTGGAGAACAAGAGTGGGCTTACACACCAAAACTCTCTCAAATAAATTTGCATACCCCCTTTAACCCAAGATACTCTCATACTTGGCTAGAGAATCTGTTTTATTTACAGATGGCAGAGGAAAAGGAGGAGAGTCAGATTCCATTGATAAGACAAGAAGATTGCTGTCTGCTGACCATAAGACATGCCACCTCTACCACATCTGCTAGGGCCCAGGAGAAACTGCAGAGGAAGAGGCAACATGAACAGTGCTCTTACTGGTAGCCCAACCACTAGCTCCAGGATGATGGTGACAGACACAGTGATCAGTTTAAACCTATCAAAACAGAAATCCAGATGCTACAGAGAACTCAGCACTAAATCAGACTGCCAACAGGCCTGCCATGGCTCAGGGAACATTGCAGGAGGGGGGCAGAAAGATTGTAAGAGCCACAGAGTGAGTAGGAATACCTTGAGACACAGTCTCCCCACTACCCCACGGGGACTACTGAGGCCTTCATGTCTCACAGTGGATTCAATGACACCACAGGGGAGGGCTCCCAGGGTGGTAGGTGCCAGGGTGAGGAGATGGAAGGGTATTTATAACCTGTTATATATAAAATAAAATTAAGAAAGAGAAAAATAAAAAGTATGTCCTTTTATGAGTTAATTCTAAAGATATAAATAAATCATGAAAGGCCATGCTGAAACTCACATTTTTGGGAGTTATGATGTCTATTTAAGAGATACATTTATGAGTATCAGGTGATGTATTACATTTATGATGATTTAAATACTTTTAGCTATTTTCAAACAAAAAGGTGGTGTGGGGAATGAAGATGGGCATGACAGGGCTTAGTGCCACTGCAAACAAACTCCAAACACAGGCACCATTTTTGCATCTTGCTTTATATGAGTACTGGGGAATTTGACCCAGGCCATCAGGGTTTGCAAGCAAGTGCCTTTAACCACTGAGCAATCTCTCCAGCCCCACTTATGATGATTTCTAATAGTTCTGCCCTGCTGTGGGATCTTCCGTGTCCTTCCCTTCATAAGTGCTCAGTGACAAGCAGCTGCTATCAGAGGAGAGAGGAGTGGCCAGGAGTGAGGCTTCTGGCATCAGTGTCTCTGTAGTAGTGCAGAGCACATCCAGAAGCCATGCATGGTCTGACATCAAACACAGTTAGCTTGGAAGGTGAGGTGATTCACATCAGAGACTGAGCATCTCTGAACATCAAAAGACAAAGAGGGAGAGAGAGAGAGAGATCCCACAACAGCACTGATAACCAAAGTCAACAGCTCTGATATCAAAGACCAAGGTGCTTGTGCCATGTTCTCAGTGACCTGAGTCATAGGCCTGTCTTCCAAAATAGGTCATCTGCTTTTTAAAGCAACAATTATGTTTTTTCATGTGGAAGATGTTTATATGGTTAAGCATTGCATACCACATAAAGGACACAGATATCACGTGAGTGCATCTCCTCTCAGCCTGTGTCCTATTCCTTAACCATTTTTATTAGCACCTTGTTTATCATTCCATGATTTCTTTTTTATTTTTATCTGTTTCAGAGAGAAAGAAGAAAAAAAAAACAGAGAGAGAAAGACAGAAGAGAAGAGGAGAGGAGAGAGAGCGAATGGGTGCACCAGGGCTTCCAGCCACTGCAAACTCCAGACACATGCGCCACCTTGTGCACCTGGCTTACATGGGTCCTAGGGAATGGAACCTGGGTCCTTTGGCTTTGCAGGTAAATGCCTTTCCTTCTAAGCCATCTCTCCAGCACCATTCCACATTTTTATGCAAACCAATCAAATACAAACATATAAATATGTATGTACACATACATATTAATTTGTTTTTTTATTTCTCTGAGAAAGGGTCCACTATGTAATTCTGATTGCCCTGGAACTCACTATGTAAACAGACTGTCCTTGAACTTTCTGTAGTCGTTTTGCTTCTTGAGTGCTGGAATTACAGGTGTGCACCATCATGACCACTATGCCCAGCTGCAATTATGCATATTTCTTATTAACTCCTATTTACAAGATGTAGCTCACTACTCTACGGCTCTGCACCTTGTTTTCTTCATTCTGCAACTGAGGAGAGGAGCTGTAAATCTTTCTTTACTTCTTTGAACCTTTGCAGCTGCATGGGCTCCATGGTACACACATGCCACAGACTGTTTAGTGACCCAACAGTGGACTCTAGTTTGGTCCAAAAGTGCTACAGAGCATGGCTGGACCACATGTGACTGTGCATCCCGCCTCTGTCCCCAACAGTATGTGGTCAAGCTTCAGTTTTCTGGTATTCCAGTGGGTAAAAACTGGTGCCACCACGTGGTATGAATTTGCATCTCTGCAATGACAAGTGAGTCTCAGTGTCATTCTACACAGGGCCAGGACCACTCTGTTCCTTTCTGGCAACTCTGTTTACCAGACACGTCAGCAGATCATCAGATTCAAAGTAGAAACATCAACCTTAAAAATCAAGAAGAGGGCTGGAGAAATGGCTTAGCGGTTAAGTGCTCGCTTGTGAAGCCTAAGCACCCCGGTTCCAGGCTCGGTTCCCCAGGTCCCATGTTAGCCAGATGCACAAGGGGGCGCATGCGTCTGGAGTTCGTTTGCAGAGGCTGGAAGCCCTGGCGCGCCCATTCTCTCTCTCTCTCCCTCTATCTAGCTTTCTCTCTGTCTCTGTCGCTCTCAAATAAATAAATAAAATATTTTTAAAAAATCAAGAAGAGCACTATTTATTTTCCTTTTTTTTTTAAAATTTTTATTTATTTATTTGAGAGCGACAGACACAGAGAGAAGGACAGAGAGAGGGAGAGAGAGAGAATGGTCACACCAGGGCTTCCAGCCTCTGCAAACGAACTCCAGACGCGTGCGCCCCCTTGTGCATCTGGCTAACGTGGGACCTGGGGAACCGAGCCTCGAACCGGGGTCCTTAGGCTTCACAGGCGAGCGCTTAACCGCTAAGTCATCTCTCCAGCCCCTTTATTTTCCTTTTTGTGTGTGTGGATGTTTTGTTTTGTTTTTGTTTTTTGATTTTTGATTTTGTTTTTCATGGTAGGGTCTTGCTCTAGCCCAGGCCGACCTGGAATTCACTATGTAGTCTCAGGTTGGCCTCGACATCACAGAGGTTCTCCTACCTTTGCCTCCTGAGTGTTAGGATTAAAGGTGTGCACCACCGCACCCGGCTTCCTTTTCCTTTTTTTTTTTTTTAAACTGAAACCACTTATTCTCAATGCTAAATGGCCAGGAGTGGGAAGGTGTGGCCAGACAAACTAGAGTTGGGGACAGAGTTTGGCAGTCTGTGGGTCCCTAAGAAGGGTACCCATGGCCCACCACCCTCTTAAGTTTGATTCCTGGGAGTGTGACAGATAAGCTGACCCTTATAACATTCAGTATCTGCCCTTCCTCCTTTCTGAGGACCTCGTCCCTGGAGACACTGCAGGTCACTCCACACAGGGGAACCCTCTTTCCTTCATTCCTGGTTCACACTCTGGTCTTTGGCTGGCCTCTGTGTTCAACCAGCCCCTAAATAGACTGGTACCCCTCCAGGTACTGCAGTCAGCTTCAATCATTTGATTTATGACTGGGCCTGTGATGAGTTCAGGAAGCAACAGGACTGGCCTGCAGGGCCACAGGGATAGAGTAAACCCACATTCATAGCCATCATGGTCTTTCCTGTGGATGCCACAACAAAGCACTACCAAGTAGGGTGATTACAGATTTATTGTCCTACACGGAAGTGCACTTTGGGACTTAGTGGGCTAAGGGTGGACAGGCTGGTTCCAGAGGCTTCCTAGGACACTGCCCATAATCATTGCTCAGCTTCTACCTCACTGATATGTTGTTGATTAATGTCAGCTGAGTACTTATTATGTCTCCTCACTCCTACACTGACCTCTTGCCTTCAAGTTAATCACATGAGGCCCCAGATCAAGGCTGGCTGTTGAGCATACTGAACCCACCTTTGTTCTGTAAGGGGACACATAGGTCCTGGGGATCAGGGCATGTTAGGAGCCATCTCATGCTGTGCTCATTACGTATTTCTATACATATTTTTAAGGTTTATTTGTTTACTTATTAGAGAGACAGAAAGAGAATGGGTACATCAGGCTCTCTTACATCTGCAAAGAAACTGCAAACACATGCACCACTTTGTGCATCTGGCTTTATATGAGTGCTATGAAATCGAAAGTGGCCTGTCACGCTTTGCAAGCAAGCCCCTCTAACTACGGAGCCATCTTCCTAGCCCAGCACTGCCTGTCACATATCTCAGTAGTGTCCGTCCTACCATGGTGCTCCTGGTTTCCTTCCAGTCAGCTGCCTAATGTTTTATCCTTTTTTAAGAATATTTTTTATTGACAACTTCCATAATTGTAAACAATATTCCATGGTAATTCCCTCCCTCCACCCACTTTCCCAATTGAAACTCCACTCTCCATCATATCCCCCTGCCCCAATCTCAATCAGTCTCTCTTATTTTGATGCCATGATCTTTTCTTCCTATTATGATGGTCTTGGGTAGGTAGTGTCAGGCACTGTGAGGTCATGGATATCCAGGCCATTTTGTGTTTTGAGGAGCATGTTATAAGGAGTCCTACCCTTCCTTTGGCTCTTACAGTCTTTCTGCCACCTCGTCCACAATGGACCCTGAGCCATGGAAGGTGTGATTGTGATATTTCAGTGCTGAGCACTCCTCTGTCACTTATTCTCAGCACCATGGTTCCTTCTGAGTCATCCCAAGGTCACTGCCATCTGAAAAGAGAAGGTTCTCTAGCCAAAAGTGAGAGTGGCATTAGTATATGGGTATGAACATTAAGAGAAGTGCTTGCTGGGTAGTTTGGTGGGCATAGTATATACTTTTAGCCAGACAGCAGCACATGTTACACTCTCAGGGCTCATAACTACCCCTGTTGTAGATTTTCAGTATATTTACTCCCATGGAGAGGGCCTCCAGTAAAATTAGAGGGCAGTTGGTTTCCCCCATAACAGATGTGCCACTATTGCACCTGTTGGCTCATTTGGCCTGGCTGGCCAAATATAAGGCTTGCACTGTCCACTGTTGGGTATCCTCACTAGTGATTTCTCTCTCTCCCATTGAACTGCAAGCAGTATGGCTTTTTTCCAGCTTTCTGTCAGCTGGTCTAGATGGAGGAGGTTTTCAGCTCACTCCAACAGCGTTCCTCAGAAACCTTGCAGCCCAAGTATATGGAGTCTTCCGCAAGAGGGTCTAACCATCTATTCCTGGTGGGAAACCAAGGGCCTAGGCAATGGCCTATAATGTTTGGGGGCATCAGGGACCTCCCTGGCCAACAACTCACTGGAAGGTATCCCATCCCTGGCATGGAAAATTTTCTAGTAACCATCTGTGTCTCCCCTTGTCCAAAAAGTAGGTTTCCATGTGACTTATTTATATTCTCTTAGATTTTGATTAGCTCTCCCTCCACCTTGGGTCTTTTTACCCCCCCCCCCACATTAATCTGTTCTTCTACTTACATATAATCAATACCATCCTATTAGGTCTCCACCCCTCCACTCCCTTTCTATTCCCTTTATATCTCCTTTCTAGCTTACCGGCATCTGCTACTGAGTTTTATTCCTACTAATCCCACCTCCTCAGAGTAATTGGAACTGCTTTGTAAAGCACAGACCCCTCTGTCCATGAGCCAGGCATGAAAGCAGGTCCCTCTGTGGTATCATCGGATTCTAGCCTCCTCTGGACTCTAGGCAGAGAGGTAGTCTTCAGGAGTTCTTTCACATAAGCTATTTGGGCAATGCTTCCAAAGGTCAACAAAGACTGTGCTGACAAACAGAGCAAAATCCATCCTCTGATGCTCCCTGCTAGAGGCTGAAGTCAGAAAGGGAGTTAACTAGGAAGGTGGAGGGAGCACAGAACATCTGTTTGCACATCACTTACTAAACTACAAGTGGTGACATGGTGCCACTAAATCTGGCCTTATAGAAAACTTCAGACGCCACCAGTGCTCAACCACTGATGCCTGCCCTAGCCTGGACCTCCCCAGCTGCTTGCTCTTGTGCTGACAAACCAGATGAACTATATTTTCTGTCCATCACTCCATGTGTTTGTCCTGTGTGCCTGTCCAAAATGGCTGACATTCTGATGGGTGCTGGGCATGTGCCTGTCCAGACCTCAGCCTTTTCCAATGTGCTCCTGGGCCAAGCTGGCCATCTTTCAGTTGACCATATGTTGAGCTGCATCTTTCAGCTGCTCCCTGAAACCTTCAACATATGGAATCATGTGGCCCCTCAGGTTCCTGTGTCCAAATGTCAGCCTTCCTTACCATGTGGTAGTTTTTCCACTGAGGTGCATACCTGGGGTCTCCAGGCCTCTTTAGGAACAGCGTGGCACCAAGTACATGACTGCTGATCAGAATGCTATCTGAGGGGATGATGAGATGACTCAGTTAAAAACACTTGCTTACAAAACTTGATGCCCTGGGTTCAATTTCCTGATACCCATGTAAAGCCAGATGCACAAAGTGACATATGCGTTTGGAGTTTGCTTACAGTGGCAGGAAGTTCTAGTGTGCCTATTCTCTCTCTCTTCAATAAATATCTTTTTTTAAAGAAAAGAATGCTATCTGAGTTCAGATATGGACGTCTGGAGTATGTGAGTTCACAGGAGGTGTCCTTGAAGGTGCATGTGAGCATTTGTAGGCATGCAGTAGGGTGGGGTATGTGCATGCTCACAGTGGATCTTCTACAGATACCTATGGTAAAGAGCAGTTATTTCTCTAAGTCACAAAAAGCCATGAACTGTTCAATCAGTCTCAATCAAGCTTCATCCTTCTAGCAATCACCCTACTGAATAAATACCATGATCAATCTTGGAGGGACATCAAGACACCATCCCTTCTCTGGGGATGTACTGATCTTTCATGTAAAGCTGATGTTTGTGGGTTGAAGCAGACCTCTTGTGAGAATGAAGGCCATAGAAGAAGTGACCACAGAGGACTAAATAGTAGCTGACCAGCCAAAGGAGTAGGAGCAAGAGGGCTATGCTGGAGTCTAACACAGGGCAGGAGAGAGGATGAATGTAGGGAACCACATCCAGGAAAGAACAATAGCCACAGTACCACCTACTGAGTTTTTGCACTAGGTGTAGAGCAGTCACTTTTGCATATCTTCTCCAGGCACACAATTCCAATAAGTCAGTGCAATAATCTTCCCTTCAAAAAGAAGGTGATCACCTCCTCAAATGATCGGGGAACCTTACAGAAGAGGGAGCAGAAAGAATGAACAAGCAGGAGGATGGAGAGGAGGGCTGCAAAACACTGTCTTCGGGATCTGACATAGCCATTACACTCATGAATTCACAGCAGAGATGGTTTCCTTCACAAAACTGAACCTGTCGATACTTCATTATTGATGGCTGAAGGGTCCATGAGACCCACACCTTCCAGAGAAGCTAATGGCGGCTAGTGCTGGCTGGGAAAGGGAGTCAGCTTTATTAGTGGTGCAGTTACTGGTAAGATGCCCATTCACACAGTGAATAACCCTCCAGCCATGATCATGCAGGCAACCCTAATTTAATTCAATGGTTAAAAGAGGCATGAAAGTAAGATGAGAATTAACAGGAAAGAAGAAGGGTGTTAGTGTTAGACTCAAAAAGCCTGGCATTTCACCCATGGCCACAAGCTAGCAGGAGATGGCCCTGGGGCTTAAACTGAAGGAAAAAAGGTCTAAACCTCCAATTTGAGGACTTAGAGGATGTTAGGCAAGAACCTCCTATGAAGTGAAAGGAGGAAAATTTTGTCTGTATAAGGACATTGCAAAGTCAATCCAAGGACCCCATGTGCCAGATTCATACTGCTCAAGGGCATGTAAGAGGATCAGATGGTAAATAATGGTGGTCCAGGAGCCATGCATCTTATTGCTGGTCACTGACCTGACGAAGAAGCAGTCACTTCCCTGCATGTTGTAGTCATTTGGAGGATTTTAATACTAAGGCATTTGTGGTGGTTTGATTCAGGTGTCCCCCATAAACTTATGTGTTCTGAATGCTAGGTTCCCAGCTGATGGAGATTTGGGGATTTATGCCTTCTGGAGGGAGTGGATTGTTGGGGGTGGGCTTATGGGTGTTATAGTCAGTTTCCCCTTGCTAGTTTTTGGCACACCCTCCTGTTGCTATGGTACACCTTATGTTGGCCAGGGGGTGATGTCTACCCTCTGCTCATGTTGTCATTTTTCTCTGCCATCATGGAGCTTCCCTTATGAGCCTGTAAGCCAAAATAAACCTCTTTTTTCCCACAAGTTGCTCTTGGTTGGGCGATTTCTACCAGCAATGCAAACCTGACTGCAACAGCATCTGACAAAACAGTGAGAACTAGCAGAATCATCTGCTTTGTTGACAATGAGAGGACAACAGAGAATATGACAGAGGAGAGAGATCCAAATAGTGATAAGGATATGCATCCATGGGATGGTAGATGAGAAGGAAAGGCCTCTGTTTTAGATATGTCTCCTTTTCCTAGTAAGAGAACAAAGAGTTACCATGTGCTTAGAGTCAGAATCACTACCATTGTGCCACAAAGTCACATCATGATCTTTCCCTCTGATACTTTATGACAAATAGGATGCAGACAGGTGTCCTGAGCTCCTCTGACAGATGACCAAGAGTGCTGGCTTCCTCAGAGAACTTGGATCAGTTCAGGCCCAGCAACTTTTTGACCATCATTTACTCACTTTTCTTCCAGGTCCCACTTTCAATGCCTGATGCCAGGAAGAAGATTTGGGTGTTGTAGAGGGTCAGGCTGGAGTGGGAAGGTCCATGGGGTGCTGAGTGAGGGATGAAGAAGAAGGAAGAGATAAATAACATTTTCACTTGGGGTCTAAGAACCTCTATGTAGAAGAGCTCTGTGGGAGGGGATGTCAATAATCACGTGGAGGCCCCTCCAAAGGGGCCCTCGATGGTGGCGGGAAAAGTCTAAATTTTCACAGCTGCCACAGCTCAGGGTCCCAGAGCATCATTTTCTCCATCATGTGAATGTTTTTGTAGGAGAGGGGATGGTCCAATTACTTTATTTTGCCCAAGAGGGTATTTATTGAGGTTCACCAGGGCTGGGGTGTGAGGGGCAGCAAATGAAGTCAGGGGTGGAGGTCAGCAGAAGGGGATGGGACTCACTGGTTAAAAGGACATCAGGTGTTCATTTAACTACTGAAAGTCCTTGGGAGAACTTTCCAGGCCAGAAGATTCAAATGTCATGCTGAATCATTCTATTTTGTGAGGGCCCTCAGGGTTTTGCAACAGGAAAGCCAGGGCCACCCAAGAAATTGTATCCACAAGAAGTTGTATCCACTGTGTCCAGTCTCACAGGGACACAGACCAGGCCATAAACATACTGGTAGTCTCCTCTGGGTACTACAGAGTAACACTGTTCCCTTAATGTATCCTACTTGGTATAAAATACTTCTTTTTTTAACTTTTGAGAGAAAGAGAATGAGTGCACCAGGGCCTTTCAGCCACTGTGAACAAACTTGAGATGTGTGTGCATGTGCAGCATTGCACACTTGTGTCACTGTGTGTCTGGCTATGTGGGACCTAGAGATTTGATCATGTGTTCTTAGCCTTTGCAGGCAAGTGCCTTAATGGCTAAGCCATCTCTCTAGCTCATGAAATACTTCTTAATCTGACCTTTCAACTATGACTTCATAATTCTTTGGAGTGACCTGCACAGTAGAGCTGGGGCATTCTCATATAAGTGACACATAAGCCATTGAGAAGCAGAACTGGCTCAGCTACCATGGTAAACTTCATTGGGATACTGCCAGGCCTGGTCCACCCTTTTATTTCCTAGGCCATGGGCTGCTGTGGTGCAGTCTTGCAGGTCTGGCAAGTATCCATGTCATCCATGTGCGGCTGACACCTCAGGATCAGGGACATGTGCCATCAGCAGCCTGAGAGTTTCCTCATCTACTTGCAGCTCAGAACTTGTTTTTCAGCTCTAATTTCAGCCATTTCCACTGAAATCTATCTTCTAATAACTGTGGGGTACTGCCCATGTCACTGGAAGCATCACAGCTGCCACCTGCATAAGTGGGATAGGGCAGACTTCATGCTCCAGAAGCCTCAGATGCCTTCCCAGTTTCACTTTCTGTATTGGTTTAAATATAAAATTTCTCCCATAGGTTCATGTGTTTGAATCTCTAGCCATTGGCACTACCCTTGAAGGTGTGCAACTTTTAGGAGACAGAGTCTTGCTAGAGAAAGTATGTCACTAGAGGTGGGCCTTTGAGGTTTTATACTGTTCTCTGTCTACTTCCTCCCTGTTGCTGTGACAATGTGATGCTGCCTTCTATTCCTACCATACTTTCCCTGCCTTGATCAACAATACCCTCTACAACTGTAAGATAAATGAAACCCTTTTCCTTCCGTAAGTTGCTTTATGTCAGGTATTTTGTCCCATCAATGAGCAAGTACCTGATATACCTGTCTGTTTTAACTTGTCCATTCTTACCCGCTCCCTGGGATTTGGGCCTTCTTGTCCCTACATTGTATGTAAGGACAAGAGCTTGATGATCTAGAAGCATAATTTGAGGAAACTGACCATATTTTTTCTAATAAATATGTTCAAATATTCAGTGGTTCAGTTATGACTCAAAACAGACTTCTCCCAGAGAATTAGCTAACTGAAGAGTCTCATTTCTCTGTGTTTCTACCTTGTTTTTGAGCAGTGTTATTCAAATTTATAACTCAGCTCCTGCTGAAATTTTTTCATTTTTGAAAATAAATCTAACCTCAACAGACAAAGAAAAGCCAGTATGAAAGATACTTCCAACAGGAGGCAGAGGTGGCCAGTTCTGGAATGAGGCCGCCCTGCTGGAGGCTGTGCCCCCGTGGAGCCTGAGAATCACTTTCATGCTTGCTCCCCTGCCCTCCCTGCCTGCTCCCACACAACTTGGGTAAGGCCAAGGTCTCTGATTGAATCATTTAGTACTTTGTAATAAGCCAGACCAGAAATGAACTGCAGAAAATACCCTTGCTTTGTTTATTTCACAGTCTGCAGTTTTGGCTGAGCTGACAGTCCCATGTTGCTGGGCTACAAGACTAGGCTGGCTCTGGGTCCTCAGGGGTTCTGGCTGTGAGCTTGGTGGAATGATCCCTGAGGCTGACGCATGAGGGGCAACGCTAAGAGAGGACAATCTCTAAAGGACACACTTTTGAACACGTGCCGGGGAGGCCCTCTCTGAGGTCTTCTAAGGACACAGTGCTCTTGGGACCAGGACTACGCTCTTACGGCACGGCTGCCTTTACCAATGAGTAAACAGAACTGCTTATTGTTGTCACTGACAGATTTCCCAGGGGAAAATACCTCTTTCCCATCAGAGAACCCTCAGCAGTGAGGTCCCTGGAGGAGGGGTAGCAGCTTGTTAGTGAATTTTCCTATTGATTATGAACTTTCCAATGGAGTCTTCAAATAGTAGAGACAGGACATGGAGTTTCTGAGTAGGTAGAATGGTTAATCTCATTGTCATAACAGGATTTAGAATTTCCATGGACACAACTCTCTGGGAATGTCTGTAAGGGATTTTCCACATTAGATTAACTGAGGTGGGAGGACACACCTCAAGGCAGTACCATCCCATGGGCTGGAGTGCCCTAGTGACAAACAAGGAAACGCAAGCTGAGCATCAGCATCCATCTCTCTCTCTGGTGGTTGTGCACAGACTGTGACCAGCTCTTGCTGCCATGCCCTTCCCACTGTGATTAGTTTTAACCTCAAATTATAAGCCAAAATAAACTTTCTTCTTTAAGTTGCTTCTGGTTAGTTATTTGGTCACAACATCAATAAAGTAACTAAAACTCGGGTCTAGTTGGCCACTCATGACCATCATATGAGGTCAAGATACCACTTGTGGAAAAAGTACTAGTCAAGCTTTCCAGTAACAAAAATGTGTATAATCCTCTTACAAGGAGATTTCAGTCATGATCAATTGGCCTTACTGCTTTTGCACCTCTAGCAGGGTAGCATAGTATAGCAGAAGCATGTGACAGAGAAAAATCCACTCATCTCATGACCAGGAAGCCAAATAGAAGAGAAACGAAGGGACCATTAATCTCTTTGAGGGAATACCCCAACTACTCAAAGACCTCCATCACTCTCCCCACCCATTGCACCATGCTAGGAACCAAGTCTTTGACACTCATCCAAACCATGGTGTAAGGGTTTCTAAGTCAGACAAGTGCCCATTATAGAAAACATGGATATGAGGAGGGAAGAATCCAGAAGGAAATGAAACCGCATGGAATTCCAAGAGTCAAGATTGTGATGCATATCTTCCAGTTATTTTCCTATTATCAAATCCCAGAGGTGACAGTTTATGCCCTGCACATTCACGTACTGTGATGGCCTAGCCCCACTGTGTCTGCAGCTGACAGACTTCTCCACTGCTGCCAATAATAATCCTGAGAAACACAAACTCAAATGTTGAAATTCTGAAAGATCAAAATCCTTCAAGTATAAAATCTCCCAAATCACAACCTAAAAGATTAAAATTCCAAATGCTGAAATTCTGAAAGTGAACATCTCCCAAATCATAATTCATATTGAAAAACTAAACAAGCAATAAAAGAAGGTACATACAGACCTCTGTGAAGGGCTAGTGTGTTTACACAGCACACAGGTTAGTTCAGTGCATTAGGTGGGGTAGTGAAGCATTTTTTGGGGTGTGTCTGTGAGGGTGTTTCCAGAGGATATTAGTGTATGAATCTGTGGGGACAAGGTAGGGAAGACCTCAGAATTTCCAAAACAGTAATCCACGATGACACTGAATGTAAGGAAAGGCAGACCCTAAAAGTGGGGAGAGAAAGACTCAGTCTTCATTGCAGTGCAAGACTTCAAAATATTGTTAAAGATTGTGAAAATAGGGCTGGGGAGATGGCTTAGCAGTTGAGGTGCTTGCCTGCAAAGTTAAAGGTCTCAGGTTCGATTCCTCAGGACCCACGTAAGCAGATGCACAAGGGGTTGCATGCATTTGGAGTTCATTTGTAGTGGCTGGAGGCTCTGGAAAGCCAATTATCTCTCTCTCTCTGTGTACCTGTCTATTTCTCTCTCAAATAAATAAATAAAAATAAAATATTTTTAAAAGATTGTGAAAATCATCTAGCTCTTATGGATCACTTCTGTGTAGTTACCTGCAACTTTGCCTATCATATACTTTTCATATATCTACTTTTCTTGTTTTCCTTTCAAAAATTATTTTGAATTGTCAGAATCATTTTTTACAATTTACTATGCTGCATATTTTATCTTCATATATTTTCCAAAATTGGAGGTAATAATTATATAGTGATTTGGAAAATATTTTATTTATTTTGTAAGGAGAGACAGAGAGAACATGAATGGGTATATCAGGGCCTCTAGCCACTGCAAATGAACTCCAGATGTACATGCCACTTTGTGCATCTGACTTTAGGTGGGTGCTGGGGAACTGAACCTGGGTTGTTAGTCTTTGCAGGCAAGCACCTTAACTGCTGAGCAATCTCTCCAGTTCTACATAGAGATTTTGAAACTTATTTATTTATTTATGAAAGAGAGAGAGGAAATAAGGATGTGCCATGGCCTGTTGACACTTCAAAGAAACTCCAGACACATGTACCACTTTGTGCATCTGGCTTTATGTGGGTACTGGGGAATGGAACTGGGACTGCCAGGTTTTGGAAGTAAGCATCTTTAACAACTGAGCCATCTCTCCTGCACAGAGATTTTTAGAGTTCTTCTTCTTTTAAAAATATTTTATTTATTATTTATTTTTATTTGAAAATTATTGATTTATTTAGAGAGAGAAAGAGAAAGAGAGAGAGAAGACATGCCAGGGCCTTTTACCACTTTGTACATATGGCCTTACATGGGTACTGGGAAATTGAAAATGCCAGGCTATCAGATTTTGCAGGCAAGGGCTTTGAACTACTGAACCATCTCCCTAGTTTCATAAACAATTTTTTTGAGGTAGAGTCTTAGTCTAACCCAGGATGACCTGGAACTCACTATGTACTCTCAGGCTGGCCTCAAACTCATAGCAACCCTCTTACCTCAGCCTCCCTAGTACTGGGATTAAAGGTGTGCACCACCAAGCCTGGCCCCTTATTTATTATTTACTTCTTTATGATATAGAGAAAAATTATCTATGAGAGAGAGACAGATAGAGAGAGAATGGGCATGTCAGGATCTTTAGCCCCTGCAAATGAACTTCAGACTCATGTGCTATCTTGTGTATGTGGCTTTACCTGGGTACTAGGGAATTGAACCCAGGTCCTTAGGCTTTGTAGGCAAGTGCTTTAACTGTTGAGCCATCTCTCTAGCCCCAGAGTTCTATTTCTTTTATAAGATTTTTTTTTCATATTTGACTACACTAAAGTGTATTATCACAATGTTAACTCAGGCCATAGGCATTGTGCCCATACATAAAGATGTTGAAACTCCTTCAGTAGATGAAAGAGTACCTTTTTGTGTGTCTGCATTTGTGGAATATGCAATAGCTTGAGACCTTGGATCTTTGGTGACTGTATGTGCATCTGTGAACTATGGAGAGTTTTTAATCTACTGTGTCACATGAGTTATGTTGTCTACCACATCATTTCAGATGACCAGTTTATGAAGCTGGAAACACAACTACCAACCACAGTGATATGCATGTTCAGTTTGTCTTCTGACCTATGTTTTTAAAAACAGAGAGGCTAGTGAGATGGCTCAGTGGTTAAATGTGCTCACTTACAAAGCCTTCCAGCTCTCGTTCATTGCCCCAGTACTCACATAAATCCAGAGAAACAATGTGGTACATATGTCTGGAGTTCATTTTCAGTGGCAAGAGGCCCTGGCTCACCCATACAGTCTCATTCTCTTTTTCTTTCTGTCACTGTCAAATAAATAAATAAATAATTTTTTTTCGAGGTAGGGTCTCATTCTAGCCCAGGCTGACCTGGAATTCACTATGGAGTCTTAGGGTGGCCTCAAACTCACGGCGATCCTCCTACCTCTGCCTCCCGAGTGCTGGGATTAAAGGCGTGCGCCACCACGCCCGGCAAATAAAATATTTTAAAATCATTAAAAAATAAAGTTTTTCTGGGTGGGTAGATAGATAGATAGATAGATAGATAGATAGATAGATAGAGTCTCTCTTCTTAAAACTATTAAACCTATGTAACTGTCATTATAATATCTGAGTGTTTACACAGATAACACATTGGTTATAACATATGTTATTATGTGAAGTAGCCTATGAAGTTGTCATGTTCCTATCTCAAATCATTCTCTTTTGTAAATACAAATAAATGTATTGTGAAGAATTTTAATTTTTTTCAGAATTATACTTTTGAGATTTCTGACTTCAGGGATTTTCATCATTTGGGATTTCAACATTTGTAATTCTGATTTCAGTACTGAGTCTTCTGAGATAATGAGTCAATCTCTGTATCCCAGAGGAAGGAGCTAAGCTGTTTCCTATGGATGAGCATTCCTTTCCCTTTGTCCATTATCACAGTTAATGTTTCAGCAAATATTCTTTGAAAAAAACTTGTTCTTCTCTCTGATTATTCTCATTATATTTCCCAATGGGCATGACTTGTTCATCAAGTTGCCCTTTTACTATGTTTAGTATGTTTATCCCCATAGACTAGTGCCGATGGCATCTTTGGTCAGAGAGGCTTCATTTTGCAGATGGCAGTGACCACTGGGAGAACTTAAAAATTGAGTTGCATTTATAAGTTGTAGGTGGTATAATTTAAAGGCCAAAAGGATGAACATCTCAAGGCTTCCTGTACACTTCGCTCACCTCGAAGCCCACCCCTGGAGAGCCCTGTTGTCCCTGAGTCACCACAGATCTTCCCACAGGGACTACTACCCGTCGCTGCTCAAGCCTTTCTTGGGCCTGTTGTGAAGATGAACACTACAGCTGCAGGGACTCAGCCCTTAGTGCCACCACTGTGGGATGACAGTGAGTCTCTAGACACAGGCCACTGGAGGGCTGTTTGGTCCCTGCACAATCAGCAAGGGCCCATCCCCTCTCAAGTGGGCAATGCTTAGCTCTGTGTTGCAGATGGAGAGCTATTGTCAACTACAGGCCATAGAGCAGAGGGCCAGTGCTCAGAGATGGGGAGCCTCCAGCTTAAGCTCCCAAGACCAGAGGGTGTGTTACACATCACCCTATCCCCACGGCTCAAGAAAGCCTTGTTAACTATCAAGGAGAGAGTTCGCGAGGCAGTTGTCATGATGATGCCCTGGCAGACTGTGTACAGGAGAATATAAAATAGCAAAAGTTCTGGAGGTGTACATCAGTCCCAATAAGACATACAGTGACAGCTTTCTAATGTGGATGCACATCTATGCCTTAAGTCCTTAAATCAGGCCATCCATAACTCATGGAGCTTGAGTTTCTGTAGCTCTGTTTATGTGCATTCTTATTTGGAAACATACCCTTCCCTGTCATTTTCAATCAGGACAAGTCTGGCTGCTTATGCCAGCTGGCCCCAATAACCACTGAGCTACTGCATCCTGATATGGAGGCAGAGAGTAAGGGTTCCCAAACTCTAGAGCATGGTAAGGACCCTGGGAGCATATAGAAATGGCTTCACTGAGGCCTGGCAGAATCCTTGGGGTGGGCTGGACACTGGCATTTTTTCCATGATGATTTTAATTGGCAACTAGGTTGAACCACACTACAGATCACCAAGGAAGCAAAGATGCCCTCTTGAAACGTGCCTCCTGGCATTTGCCTCATGCCAGCTGTTAGTAGAGTCCATTTATTTAGGTGTAACCAACAATTTATTGTTTTACAATTAAAGTTTGAAGACTCAAAGCTTTCACTCAAAGCTTTAAATATCACAAAGCAAGATGCTTTTGTTGGGAAGTGATGGTTGTCCCAACTAAGCTGTTGTTATCACTAGACCTGTGCGTCAGTCTGGGACTTGGAGGACCAGCAGGCAGAGTGACAGCGATGAACTTCTCCTTCCTCTGTCTCCACAGAAAGGTAATCTTCAAGCATGTTGTTTCAGTTAGCATGTGTCCTAACAAGTCCTAATAAGAGAGTGCTTAGGTAATGAGCTAATGACAAATCTGTAATGGGTGTCACAAACAGGGAATTCTCAGGACATTCACTGCTGACCAGGTCCGCTTATAGGACTCATTTTGCCTCCTTTCTGTTGTGCAGCATGCTTCTAGGTGCCCTATCCAGCCAGAAATTTCTTTTAATTATTTAAAGCATCAGGTCTCAAATAAGAGGCAAAAATATGTAAGACAACATAGAACAGGATAGAGTCCAATGGAAGAGGTAAATTGCTGGACAGCAACATGCATCAGTGATTGTGAACCTGCGGTAGCCCTGGCTACCTTTCGTCTCTGCTAGGACTGGGAGCTCCGTGACCAGGCCCACAGTGCTGCTGAAGTGATGAGGAAACCCTGCATTTGCAGACCTTTCAGGCTTCTGAGGCATGGCCTTCACTATACTCGGCACAGTCCTTGACACGGCTGCAGGATGCCTACTAGCTGAACTTCATGCCTCGGGCCCATGCTGCAGTCCAGTAAGCTGAGGCCCAGAGCACTAGGAGAGATGCTGCCCACCACACTGCAGCACCAGGGCCTTTGCAGGCCCAAGGGCCAAAGTCATGAAAAATGATTTTGCATTTGAAAAGTTATTGTGGGAAAGCAATGAAACTGTGTGTCTCAAAAAATGCAGCCTTCGTTAAATAAATTTTCAGCTCAGACAAGAAACTGGACGTTTCCACACATTTGATCTGTTTGGTGAACCCAGTGAGCTACGCCCAGCTGTCCGGCCCTGTTTTGTGGCCAGGGCCATACAGGACAGGCATGGTTTTCATCCTTTCTCCTATGTCTTCAGGATCTTGAGTGATAAAACCTTTGCGTGTCTGTGACCAGGACGTAGGTAACTCTGAAGGGTCTGTATGCCTTTGGTGGCGACTAACTCTGCAAATGTTAGATTTCTTGCTTATGACAGGGTTCCAGCATGTGGGCCTCTTATCTGTTGTGGGTGGGTACCACCTGGGCCCCTGAGAATCCCAATCTTGTTTACCAGGAGGGCTTCCAGGGCTCTCAACTTCTTCCCATATCCTCCTATCACTTTTGGAGAAGACACCATTGCTTTGTCCCAGGAATTTTCCGTGCTTCCTCATGGTTTCCCCTTCACATGATCCATTCCCTATACTGCCGCCAGAGGGAGCTCTAATACCCTAAGATGCTGTCACACTCAGCCTCGGAGCCCCTGGAAATTCTCTCGCTTTGACTAAATGGCTCTGCAGGCCAGTCTGAAAGTCTCTCCTTAGTTTATCCTTCTCCCCAACCACCTGCCTCAGTTTTTGACTGTGCCAAGCTCTCCTTAACCACAAGTCTATGCTGTTCCCTCCACCTGAAGGCTCTTTCCTCTCTCTTTGCCTTGCTGTTTTCTACAAAAGGTACTTATTGTGTGGGCATCTAAATAAGACCAGAAAAATCTTGTAGTGACTCTCCATAGCATATCCCTCCAAAAGGTGAGATATTTTGGTATCCCCTCCATCAATTGAACTAGAGTAATTATTTGCCTAGTAAGCATTTTCATTAATTCAACTTTTAACATTCTGGCCAGATCTCCAGCAGCACAGGATACCATGGACTGAACTGTGTTGAGGTCCTAACCCCGTACTTCAGAATATGACAGTGCTTGCAGACTGGTTAACAGGAGGTCAGCAGACAGGAGTTGGATGGTAGCCTGACCCCCAGTATAGTTGTCTGCCTCGATGTTCCTCTATGACACTTGTTCTATACCAGAGGAGAAAGATAGGAGAATGGAGAGAGAGGGAATCTTTGACAGCCAGTGGCTTCTCTCCATTACTTCTGGGGGCAATATGGTCTCCTGCTCCCTGGAAGCCATTTTGCTAACAGTATCAGTTCTAAGAGATTTTGTGTGTGTGTGTGGTCTTTAGGTTCTCTTATATATAGAATCACATCATCTATGGTGATACCTTGTCTTCTTCCTTTCCTATTTGTATCCCTCTTCTTCACTTCTCTTGTCTAATTGCTCTAGCAAAGACTTTTAGTCATATATTAGATAAAAGTAGAGCAAGTGAACACCCTTGCTTTGTTCCTGACTTTAATGCAGATGCTTTGAATTTTCCTCACTTATTAAAATGTTGGCTACAGACTTGTTGTAGACATACCCTTTATTCCACTGAGCCATGTTCATTCTCTTCCCAGTTTCTTCAAAACTTTTGGGGTTTTTTTGGTCTCACTCTAGCCCAGGCTGATCTGGAACTCATTCTGTAGCCCCAGGCTGGCCTCAGACCCAGGCTGTTCCTCTTGTTTCAGGCTCCTGAGTGCTGTGAGAACAGGCCTGTGATGCCACACCTGATTGTTTCAGGGCGTCTATCGTGAAGAGATATTGGATTTTATGAAAGCCCTTTCTGTATATATTGACAGGTGATCATATGATTTCTATCCTTATATCTGTTTATATGATGTATAACATTTATTGATTTGTATACACTGAACTATTCCTATATCTCTGGAATAATTTGATCATGGGAAATGATTCCTTTGATACATTCTTGAATTTGGTTTGCAAATATTTTGTTGAGAAGTTTTGTGTCTGTGTCTATCAGACAGACTAGTCCATAATTTTATTTTTCATTGTGTCTTTATCAAGTGTTAGTATCAGAATAACACTGCTTCATAGAAAGAAGTGGCTAGAGTTCCTACTTTTCCTATCTTATGGAACAGTTTTGAGAAGCATTGATGTTGGTATGCCTGTGAAGGTTTGGCAGAATTCAGCAGTGAATATCTTTGGGCATGTGCCTTTTTAGTTGGGAGATTTTTTAAAGAAAATTAAGTTTATTTGTGTGTGTGTGTGTGTGTGTGTGTGTGTATGCGCGTGTGCACACACATGCCGGGGCTTCTTTCCATTGCAACTGAACACCAGATACTTGAACCAACTTTTGCATCTGGTTTACATGGGTGGCTGGGGAAATGAACCCAGGCCAATAAGCTTTTATAAGAAAGCACCTTTAAGTTTATTGATTTGTAAGGAAGCACCTTTAATTGTTGAGCCATCTTCCCATCCCTATGGAAGATTTTTTTAAATTACTGCTTCAATATCATTCCTTGCTACAGATGTTTATTGCATTGTGCTTTAATTTTGGTAGGCCACATATATATAGCAATTCATCCATTTCTCTAATATTTTCTCATTTTGTGAAGTATATGTTTTAAAGTTATATACTTATGATTTTCTGAATGACCTTGGTATCTGCCATAAAGACCCCTTTTTCTTCTCTAATGTTACTAATTTGAGACTTATCTGTCTTCCCCTTGGTTAGTTTGACGAAGGTTTTGTTGGTCTTGTTTCTCCATTCAATAAAACCAACTGTTTCTTTGATTGTTTGTATTTGTTTGTTCTATTTCATCAACTTACCTGTTGATCTTCTTTTGTCTGTCTCCCTGCTTTGATGTGGGTCCGAACTGAGGTTCTCACACTTGTTCAGCAAGTGCTTTATCCGCTGAGCCATCTCCCCAGCCCCCTCTCGTTCTTAATTGTTTCCTTTGGGTTTGGCTTTTCTTTTAAGACCCTAAGATGCATCATTAAGTTACTTCTGTGAGAGGCACTAGGATCTATAAACTTCCCTCCTAGAGTTGCTTACATTATATTCAAAAGATTTTCATATGCTATCTTTTATTGTCACTTGACTATAAGAATCTTTTGGTGTCCTTGATTTTTTTCAACAACTCATTCATCATTCAGTATTATTTAACCTCTATGAGTCAGTGCATGTTCTACAGTTTATTTTGCTGTTGATTTGTAGCCTTATTCCACTGTGTTCAGAAAGAATACAAGGAATGATTTCAAGTTTCCTGTATTTGTTAAGGTTTGCTTTGTGTTCTAAGATAAGTTCTATTTTAGAGAAAGTTTCATAGGCTGCTGCTAAGAATGTGCATTAGATGGAATGCTCTGTAGACATCTTTGAAGTTCATTTGATGTGTAGTATAATCTAAAAGTTTATGTTTATTTATTTTCCTGCTGGGATGACCTGTCAGTTGGTAGGAGTGGGGTTACTGAAACCATTCACTACTGTGGTACTGTGGTTGATCTATGACTTTACATTTAGTAGTGCTTATTTAATTAAATTTGTTCCACCTATATTTGGTGTGTATGTTTTAATTGTACTAGCAGGGGAGGCACAATTTGGAGACTCAGGGTATGTATTGTCCCAGTGGAGTTTGAACCAGGTACTTTTTGGAGTGAATTTCTGGCAAAATTGTATGAGATTAGCAGTCTTATTAACCGTTGATATCATAGTTTAGCTCTTCCTAGCTTGACTTAGTGCTGTGTGGCATAGGGATGAGTGGGAGCTTTCTACTTCAGCCATCTCTGTGTTCCCAATGCACTGTATAGGGGAGGCGAGATGATAAGTCACTGCCTTGTGATTCCCATAGGCATCACATGGCCCCTGCACTCCGCTCCGGCTTCTCCTGTTCCTGGGGGCCTATGGAGGTGAGCAGCAGCACTTCATGGCAATTTTCACCACGCTTGACTGTACTGCTTGGCTCTGTGAGCTTGTTCACGATGATTCACAGCTGTGTGTGCCTGCCTCCATGAAGAGATCTCACCTGGCTTAATAAGTTCATTTACAGATCTTGTCTACTGCAAGAAAAGCAATTATTGCTTATTATCTTGACTGTTTTCTTTCACTGGGTTTCATCACTGAGGCTTCTAAATTGCTACCTTATCCAGAAGCCTGTCTACTTCTAGTTTCTTTAGGGCTTTTATCATGAGGGAATGTTGAACTTTATCAAAGGCCGGTTCTGTCTATTGAAATAATCATGTGATTTCTATCTCTAAGCCTATTTATGTGTTATATTACATTCATTGATTTGCATATGTTGAACTGTTCTTGCATCCCTTGAATGAAAGCAACTTGATCTCTTTAGTATGCTCTTGAACTCAACTTGCAAGTACTTTGTTCACTAGAGAAGTTGGTCTAGTTTTCTTTTCCTTTTTTTTTTTTTTTTTTGTATTTTTGTTTTTTAGTTCCAGGATAATACTGGCCTTAGTGAATGAGTGTGGTAGCATTACTCACCCCAGCCCCATACTTTATAGAATAAATTAAGAAGCACTGGTGTTAGTTCTTTGATGGCCTGGTAGCATTTGGCAGTGAATTAGCCCAGCTCAAGGCTTCTCTTTATTGGAAAACTGAGATTAATCTCACTGATCTTTGTACACCTGCTTAAATGGAATAAATCCTCTTAACTTTTATGTTGGTAGATTGGTGGGTGTTATGAAACTCTGTTCTTTGAGTAGAATACAGCCATTACCATCTTGAAATCAGAACAGATGTGATTACTCGCAAAAGGCAACCCCAAGAATATGTCTGCTAGCATTTCCACGTGAAGTGTGTGGGGGGGGTCCATGTTGCTTATGCAGTAGACGAAGGGAACAAAGCACACCAGGCTTCTCCCCTCTCCAATGACATAGGTGTAAGCAGAAAACAAACACTAGACACAGGGAGGAGATTCTTCTTTCATGGTGTCACTGCCTGTAAATTTCCCATGCTCCTGTAAGTAGAGAAAACTTCTCATCCATGCTCTTATAAGTAGCCCTAAGTAAACTCATTGGTTTACCAAGCTAGACAGGTGGTATCATTTCTTTGGTCTGTCCTTGCTTTCTCTGTCTAGTGGTAAATAGAAATAGACTCCCCATAAGAACTCACACATCACTTTGTGCCCAAATAGGAATATGACAAAACTAAATGAGTTTTAGAGGAGCAGTTGCATTGCTTCTTCTTAGAGTGAAGATACATAAACGAATCTAAGCCATTTGAAGGTAGAGTACACACAGAGGCAACTCCAGTGTCACCATCCTTCCTCAGGTGGTATGGGATGGCATACAACTGCATTAGTGCTGAAACTGATTCTGTTCCACCTGAACGTGAAGTGTTCCTGGGCATTGTGGTAGTTTGAATACATGGCTCCCAATATATTCAGTGTCTTATTAGCTTGCAATTTGGATCTGCAGCCACCTGGCTGGAGGTGGTGTTACTGGGTGGATCTCAGGGTCCAGCCCTAAGGAGTGGTAGTGGGTTTGAGATTCCAATCTAAAGATATGCAAAGTGTGCCTAGCTGGAGTTCCTGAAATGTGCTGTGTGGTGTAGCTTTTGGCTTTTTGGCTTGTGCTTTTCTCTCTCTGTTTGGACCTTGTGGTAGTTTGAGTAGATGGCCCCCAATACATTCAGTTCTTTATTGCTTGTAGTTGCATCTGAAGCCATCTGGCTGGAGGCAATGTCACTGGGTGGATCTTAAGGTGTGGTGGTGGGTTTCAGATTTCAATCTAAAGATATGCAAAGTGTGCCTAGCTGGAGTTCCTGAAGTGTGCTGTGTGGCTTTTAGGCTTCTGTTTCTCTCTCTCTCCTTGGACCTATGAAAGCAGGACAGTTTCTTCTGCCATTATGGAACTTCCCCTGGATCTGTAAGCTTCAATAAATATCCCTTCCTCCATAACTGTGCCTGGTCTGGAAGTTCATCTCAGTGAACCTGAATCTGTCTGCTACATACCTGTAAAGGCAAGCCAGCTTCTTCTGACATTATGGAACTTCCCCTGGATCTGTAAGCTTCAATATGTCTTCCTCCATAACTTTGCCTGGTCTGGAAGTTCATCTCAGTGAACCTGCAGCTGTCTGTTACTGGGATAAACCCAGAATGGCTATCTCTGTATAGAGCAGCATGCCTTCTTGATGAGTTGGGTACACCAGTGGAACACAAGTATGTCCCCCAAAGGATGAAGAACCATGGAATATATTGTAGTCCCTGCAAGTATCATTGTTGAACAAGATTTCCAGGAAGCTGCAGCAGAAGTTGTACTGACCTTGCTATATGTGATAAGACATGGAACTAAGGCTGAGATGTCAGCCCAGAAATACCTTGCCTGAAAAAGGGAGAAATTAGAATGAACAAAAAAAAACCATGGCACTAGCCCCTTAATTGGTAGGAAAAGTTGGGGGGGGGGGGAGGATGTGACTTACTCTTTTTTTTTTAAGTTATTTTTTTGTTCATTTTTTATTTATTTACTTGAGAGCGACAGACACAGAGAGAAAGACAGATAGAGGGAGAGAGAGAGAATGGGCGTGCCAGGGCTTCCAGCCGCTGCAAATGAACTCCAGACGCGTGCGCCCCCTTGTGCATCTGGCTAACGTGGGACCTGGGGAACTGAGCCTCGAACCGGGGTCCTTAGGCTTCACAGGCAAGCGCTTAACCGCTAAGCCATCTCTCCAGCCCTGACTTACTCTTTTTTGCAGCTGAAAGTGCGTAAGTAAAGAGAGTACAAGTTATAGCTGTGTTAAATAGCCCTTCCTAGGATCTAAAATCATGTCATCTATGCAAATAATTAAGCAGTAAATAAGATGAAAATAAGGCATATATGATAGTGAAGTAACTAGAAATGAGATATGGTGTTTGATGCCCAGTTGTGGTGATATGAATGCAAAATGTTCTCAACTGCTTCAGGTGTTTGTAATTAAACCTTATACCTGATCCCCAGTTTGTGAAGTCTTGCTTGAGGCTTGTCATTTAGGAGTAGGCCTTGGGACTTTAGTCTAGCCCTTCCCCAGCTAGTTGTATCTAGCTTGCTGTCCTTCCTCCTTGCTGATATGTGATGCTGTAAGCCTCTCAAAACTGTAAGCTGAAATAAACACTTTCCTTCCATAACCTGCTTCTGGTCAGGTGTTTCATCCCAGCAAGGAAAAGATAGCCACTACAGAAAACTTGAAATAAGTGACATCATTGCTACAATAAACCTGTGTGATTTTTAGTCTTTTTGGAACTAGTTTTTGGGAGGAATATGGAAGGATTGGGAACTTTGGACTAGAAAAGCTTTACAGTGTTATAAGCAGAGCTTAATGGGTCACTCTGGTGAGAGTCTGAAAGATCAAAACTGTAGACAAAACTGTTGACTGTGAAGGCTTGGCATACAAGATTTTAGAGGGGAAAGAAAGGACTTTGTTGGGAAGTGGGCTAGGGACAGATCTTGCAGTATTCTGGCAAGGACGGTGGCTGTGTTCTACCTGTGTCCTGAGAAGTTGAGCAATGATTAATTTAAAAGTAATGGGTTGGTGTGTTTGGAGGAGGAAAATATAGAAAATGTGACTATAAAGTCCCAAGGCCTGCCTGCTGTGACGTACCTCCTTCAGCAAGGTTGACCATTCAGTGTGAGGCTTAATCATAAACGTATGAGGCTACAGGGGACACTGGATATTCAAACTACCACACTTTCCTCCTGGCCCCATCAGACTAATGGCCATTATGCAAAATGCATTCAATCCAACCCCAAAAGTTCCTATAGCCTTTACTATGTCCCCCATGGCCTCCGTGAGGGGACTTCACCTCTGCCTCACATTGTCTAGTGGCTTGTTGCAATCCAATGACCCTTATTTCCTGCATTTGTCATACTCTCTAAACCATCATCAGTGGAGATGCTACCAAATTTGTTAATCCATGGAGGATAAAGTCCAACTTTGAGGAGCAGGAAACTCCTTCAGCCTTCTTCCTTGAGGCTCCTTCCTTTCAAAAGAACCACATTCCTTAACCTCTTGTTTCACTGCAGAGAAGTGGCCGTCCTCAGTAGTAGTAATCTCTTAGGTAGCCACAGCTGAAGCAGCTACAGTACCTGAGCCCAACCCACATGCATTTCCTCCTATGCCAAGCTTCACATTTTCCCCATCCTTTTGCTCTGTATTTTCCTCCATAAAACTCACCAATCCAGGCTATAAACTCTTTGGAATCTTATGGTTGTGTAAATATAGATAATATCCAGCATCATTATTGAAGAAATTCTACAATGGCCCATGTAAAAACACCAGTTAAGGAGTTTAAACTAAGAAGGCATTCTGAATGGGAAAATGCACACTCAAAAGGCCTAAGGTTATTGAATGGAAATTCCAGTGCCAGGGGTGGTTTTACTTACTTATGAGCTATTGGTCAGGAAGCCTGCTCCTCCAAAACACACACATAATACAGACTATCGCTACTGCTATTTGCTGAATGCCAGAACTAGATGGTAAGACAGCTGAATAGAATTGCTGAAGACACTGTATGATTTGAGTTCATGACATGAAGAAAGTAGGCTGACACTAAGTTAGACACACTTTTCCTTGCAAGTTATCACGTGTAGTGTTGAATGTGCTATGAGGGATGCTGGGAACGCATTGTTGCCAATGGCCTTGCTGAGGTTTGGACATAGTGTGTTCCACAGCATGAACATAAAAGGAAAGGTGTGTCTGGTGGTGTGATAGTGGCATGACAAATAGAGGCACAATCAATTGTAAGTTAAGACCTATTTCACAAGAATGAACCCGTGATTCTGTAAGTAATCCCTTACTCTTGTTCCTTGATACTATAAGCCAGGACAGAAATCCTCTAATGGAGAAGCTGTTGCTTGGCTAAATGCATAGAGTGTGCCCACTAACTTGTCTTCCTAAAACATTTATGTTTTCGAACATAGATTATTGCTACTGTCAGTCTTGGTTATGGAAGCCTCTTTGTGGTGATTTCAGTGAAGACACATCCTGGATAAAGTTTTAAGAATAAATGGGGCTGGAGAGATGGCCTAGCAGTTAAGCGCTTGCCTGTGAAGCCTAAGGACCCCGGTTCGAGGCTCGGTTCCCCAGGTCCCACGTTAGCCAGATGCACAAGGGGGCGCACGCGTCTGGAGTTCGTTTGCAGAGGCTGGAAGCCCTGGCGCGCCCATTCTCTCTCTCTCCCTCTACCTGTCTTTCTCTCTGTGTCTGTTGCTCTCAAATAAATAAATAAAAAATTAAAAAAAAAAAAGAATAAATGAATGTTGCTGTGACATACCAGCCATCCTTACATGAAAGAAAAAAAATAATACATCACTCACTGCAAGGTTAGGGAAACACTGTGGAAGAAAGAATAGGTATAATGTAAGTTAGGGAATGGGTACAGAGTTGTGGGATTTTGCCCAATCAGGGCAGCTGTAATTACTCCTAGTTTACTTCCCAAGAGTGGGCCCACTAATATTCCCTCATAAAAGGGAGGGGCATCCTGCAAGGCACATGAATACTTGAGGCACATGATGTCCCTTCTCTCCCCATATATTGGTTGACAATTGCTGGGTGAGAGACTTTGTGTAGTTGCCTGTAAGTTGCCCATACTTTTGGCTGAGGGTTTGTCAATTTTATCTTTTTAAAGAACCAGCTCCCCGTTTCATTATTGTTTGTATTGTTCTTTTAGTCTCCATTTCATAAACATCTGTACTTGTCCTTATTCTTAATCTGATTTTCAGCTTGGCTTTTTAATTTTCTAAGACATGGAGGTATATGATTATTTGTTTAAGATCTGTTTTTTTTTTAAATGTTTATAGTGAGGAACTTTCCTCTTATAACTGCCATTGTATGTACAAAAGGTTATGATAAGTTGTGTTTTAATTTTCATTTGATTATAGAAATTTTTAAGATTTATGCCCTGGTTTCTTCAATGACCCACTGACCATTCCAATCTCCATCCATTTGACTAGTTTCTGCAGTTGTTGCTGTTGGTTTCTACTTTTATTCTACTATGTTCTGATAGCATACAAAAATGTTGTTTTTGTATTTGTTAAAACTTGCTTTATGGTTTAAAATATGATCTATCTTACAGAAAGTTCTATGGGTTGCTAAGAAAAGTATATTCCAAGGCTGTTAGGTAGAATATTTTGTAGATGTCTGTCAAGTCCTTTGATGTATATTTTAGCTTTCATAATTATTTGTTCATTTTTTTTTCTGCCTGGATTATCTATTGATGAGAGCAGAGTACTAAATTTACCCACTCTTAAGTTATCTGAACCTATATATATCATGTATGTTTTGTGAAGTTGGTACATCAATATATGGTAGTTATATATTTATAATTACCATATCATCTTGATAGGTTTTTCCCTTCTAGAATATGTAGTGGCCTTCTTGACCTCCTCTGATTAATTTTGGTTTGAGGTCTACTTTATCATGTAAAAGTATAGCTAGTCCTGCTTGTTTTTAGCTTTCACTTACTTTTTTTATTGACTCTTGATTTCACTTTGTGTGTGTCACTGCCAGTTATATGTGTTTCTTACAGACAAGAGATAGTTCCATCCTGTTCTTAATCCAGTCATCTAGTCCACATTTATTTATTTATTTTGGTTTTTTGAGGTAGGGTCTCACTCTAGCCCAAGCTGACCTGGAATTCACTATGTAATCCTAGGGTGGCCTCAAACTCAGGGCAATCCACCTACCTCTGCCTCCCAAGTGCTGGGATTAAAGGTGTGTGCCACCACACCTGGCTAGTCCACATTTTTTTTAATTGGAGAATTAAGACTACTTAGATATAGGGTCATTAATGAGACCTTTCTAATTTCTATAATTTTGCTGGTTATTTTCCTTGTTTGTATTAGAGTTTGTTCTTTTCCTTCTCCCAAAATTTGTAGAAGAGACTTCCTAGTTTACTGAGTTGTACATGATTATTTCTTGTTCATCTTCTTTCATGAAAGTTATTCTTTCTGGTGCTCTTGTGAATGAGACTGACTTCTTTAATCTCTTGTGTAACTTCATCTTGTGTAAAATAGAGGTGATAAAAAAATCACAAACACACACAATACACATACACACACACACACACACACACACACACACACACACTTGAAGGGACTATTTTGAGGTTTAAGTGAGATAAGATGTGAAATGCAATATGAATAAAATATTTTGGGGCTGGAGAGATGGCTTAGCGGTTAAGCGCTTGCCTGTGAAGCCTAAGGACCCCGGTTCGAGGCTCGGTTCCCCAGGTCCCACGTTAGCCAGATGCACAAGGGGGCGCACGCGTCTGGAGTTCGTTTGCAGAGGCTGGAAGCCCTGGCGCGCCCATTCTCTCTCTCTCCCTCTATCTGTCTTTCTCTCTGTGTCTGTCGCTCTCAAATAAATATATAAAAAATTTAAAAAAAATATTTTGAGTGTTTTTGCTCCTTGTTTTATGATTATGTGCTAGTAAGACCATTATATTAAAAATATAATTAAATACAGGGGCTGGACATATGGCTTAGCAGCTAAGGCACTTACCTGCAAACCCAAAGGATCCAGGTTTGGGTTTGATTCCCTAGTACCCATGTAAGCCAGATGCACAAGGCAGCACATGCATCTGGAATTTGTTTGCAGTGGCTGGAAGTCCTAGAATGCCATTCTCTCTCTCTGTCTCTCACTCATTCTGCCCCTTTCCCTCTCTCAAATAAATAAATAAAAATTAAATACTATATATATAATTAAATATATTTAACATACCTATCTTACTGTGCATAGTGCCTTAGCAACACAGCACTCTTCAAAGTATCTGTTGTTTCCCCTCAGGACTGCAGGGTGATAGAGCTGTAGCTTGCTGCCCCTTCCCGCAGCATAAGATAGAGAATGGGATTGGGTATTGCTTATCCCAGAAAATAGCCAAATTCAAACTTTGATGTGTTCCTTTTCCTCATAAAGTGGAAAATTCACAAGTTGAACCACCATCCTGACAAGTACCATCTGTGAGTCTCCTCCCTCCTTTAAAAATCGCCTAGGGTCTGCCTGCCCCAGCTCTCTGAGATGTATGGCATGGAGGCCTCCAGCCAGTGTGGCTACCTCTCCCAAGTACCTTCAAAAGGTTTTCTGGGTATTTCTAACATTAACTACAATGCACAATGAATGGCTGTGTATTATCTTTGCAGCTCTGCTAAGGGGAGTGGCTCTCATGGCTAACGTGCTTACCCTGCAGTACCTGGCATAGCTCTTTTTCATTAAGTTCAAACAAAGGGTTTTGCTATGGTGCTTACTCTGGGGGGAAAAAAAAAAAAACATAAGTTCTCAATTCAGGAACCTCACATCAATCAAAAGTATGGATGCTAGCTTCCTGCCCACAAAATTCTTAGAGACTGAATCTCAACTGGCAGCCCTGTTCACTGATGGAGTGTGAGAAAAGTCTGATACTATATGGTCTGGCTACCCTTTCTAATATTTTTTTTCCCCTGTGACTGTTAAATTAACCAAAACTAGTTGGTTCTGTTTGTACACTGTGTGGAATCAGTACCTGAGGAGTGGCGCATGGGATATTAGGATGAAATGGTACCAGGCCATTCACTTCATAACTGCCGTGGTGGCTACCGGGCACCTTTTGCAGAGAGACCATGACAGACACAGCCCACACTTCTGCTGTGCCTCCTCTCTCACACTAGTACTTCAATCATTACAGTCATATTTCTCTTTAATGATGGGATTTGTTCTCAGCTGATGAGATATATCAGTAGATGATTCTGTGATTATGCTAATATCACAGAATATATTTACTCAGACCTACTACATGGTAGAGGTCATTCACTCAAGCTGACCTCTTGATGTCTTCAAATAAAGTAAACATTGACATGAGCTGCTGTCACAACATACCATGTAATGTTTTACAGTGAACTTTCCGTATATACACTCTACAATAAAAAGTACATAAACTGGTAACATAGTTATGTGTTATAAAAATGTACACACTTGTATGTGTTAAAAGGGAGGCCTGAGTGCTCTATAGACCACCTCCCTGCCTTTATGTAAATGTGCCCCTAGAAGGGGAACTGAAGACCTCCTAATTCTTTGCGGCCATGGTTCCATGGCTACTTACTACTCAACTAGTAGAGACACAGTGTGTGTTGGGTACAGGTCATGTTCAGTGTCAATGCTGGCCATGCTCCCTTGTCTTCTCACAGACCCAGCTCCTAATACCCACTGTCCCCTATGCAGGGGCACGAGGTGGCAGGTGTGAGTCTTGGGGAGGGTAAGGTATGCAGACAGTTTCCTTCCAATTGTCACATCCAGGGACTCACCTTTCTGCTCAGACTCACAGCTTCTGCCCAATTTACTCCTCCCACCATCCAAAAAAAAAAAAAAAAAATCTCTCCAGGTTCATTTTTATTTAAAGACTCGGAAACACAGGCATCATAATTTGTCACCAATGCCAATTCTTCCAAAATCACATAGACATTGGTACATAACAGAAATACTGTGTGTATGTGTGTGCACATGCATGTGCACACACATGGAAGTATAAGGGTTTTCTTATACTTTGGTCGACTGCAATAGTTTTGTGGTGCCCAGCAAGGCATTCATACCCTACTGCCATCCTGTTTGCTACCCTTCCTCTTTCAGACCTCTGGGGGCTGGGATGTCCTATCATCTTGGTGACTTCCGACCTCACTCAGGACTCTGAACTATACTTTGCTATTCAAAGAAAATAATTTTGACTATCAAATACCACTGCACAACTTAGAAGTACATGTCATAGATACGGAATGTGAAGGCTCCAGATGAGGCTCTGGCCTCATCTTGGTTGCCAAGACATATGTCCTTGAGAAGAAAGGTGGCTAGAGAAAATGAACTTCTTTTCTGCTCTTGCCTGTGGATTGTATGGTGTTGAAGGCCAAAGGGCTGGATAATGTTCAAAATACTCCGACAATACATGAGGCTGGTCTTGTATTTTAAGGAGCCCCACTTTTACTTGCGAATGAGCTCCAGGGCCTCAGTTCCCTCATTTCCCTCAATGCCCACTCCTGATTCTGCTAGGAGAGGGGACAACTGGGGTTTTCTAATGGTACCTTGATATGTGTCCCAGCTTTCTATTAGACTATCCCCTACTAATCATCACTAAGTGGCCGGGCACATTCCCACTATGAACACATGTGGGCAGCAGCTGAGAGGAAAATGAGCCAGAGTTGGTCCTTTCTATTGGTTGGGAGATGCCCTCATTTAAGGGAAAAGGAAAAGACTATATTTTTATTATCTGGGAAACATGTCTCACCCAGAGTGTAAATCTGTGCACCGTTTTTCTTTTTGACAGCCTGAATTTAAACATACATAGGTCTTTTGTGCACAGGTGGGGAAGTAATTTAGCAATAACCTTCTGGTTGTCAGCAACCAGATTCCTTGTGCTTAAACCAGAGTTTCAGTTTCCCTTTGATTCATAAAAAGTTCTCAGGTCCGGTAAGTCCATGATCATCTAGAGGGTGGAAAAAATTTGCTTCCATGTGGCAGCCATGTGGCAGTCATAATTAGTCAACTTATGTCCCCAAATGGGAAGTTATCTTCAGATAAGTCTATTTCAAAGGCTTCATGTCAGACAAGAGATGCGTTTCTGTCATGTGTGGCATGTCTGAAAGTTAGTGCTAGCCACTACTACCAAAGACTACTTATTCAACTTAACTTAGGTCTGGAGGATTTTGTAAAAATATACATAAAGGATCCCAAATCATTTTTGAGATGATAAAAACTATTTTAATAGCGTGAATATCATACCTTCTGAAAGGCCCTTCAGGCTAGCTTTTGGGAAGTGAGTTGTTACATGTCTAATGAAACCAGAAAGCCCCAGAGTCAAGGTGGACCTTCTGCTCTCACTTTTCAGCACCCCTAGACTCTGCGCATCTGTAAGCCATGGACCAGACCATGTGCTCATAGTGCCTTTGCTCTCTAGCAGATGCAATTTTGCCTGGCTTGATGTGGGAAGTTGGTTTTTAAGAGGAAAAAAAACTCTTTTGCAAGGTAGTAACCTGAGCTTTGAAAAAAACTGTATTTTGAAGCAAGAATTCATGTTTTCCTTCCTCTCTCTCTCTCTCTCTCTCTCTCTCTCTCTCTCTCTCTCTCTCTCTTTCTCTCAATTGGGGATCAAATTTAGGCTCACATGCTTACTTAGAAAGTGCTCTTACCTGCTGAGCCATCTTCCCAGCTTCCAAATTATGTTTTGAGTATGATAATTGTTAGTCATTGTCTCTGCAGGCACCAAAAGAACTTTCTCCTACCCTAGGCCAGAATCAGCTTGTGTGTTTTTACTGCCACACAAAAGGGCAGTTGTATTTCCTTGGTATGTTTTCAGCTCTTGAATCATAAATTATCTCTGTCTAGACAAAGCTTGGGATTTGGGTAAGAGTTTAAAGATATCAGATGTTTCCAACTACCTACAACCTCATATTCACCCCACCGAGCACTGGCCAACACTCTGATGTTGAGGACAGAGGCTCCCCAGTGTGCTTCAAACTTCACATGGTAAGTATATAAAACTCTCCTTTGATGCCACCTCAGACATTTTGTCTTTCAAGCTCACTCAAGTCATTACTAGTTTTACAAAAAGGCAGCACCAGATGTATGAAAAATAGGCAATGTCTGACTTATACCTATTAGAAATATATAAAATCTAAGGGTTGTACATTAAAAAGATGTCATCAAAATGAAGCAATGTACAGGGACAGTGGTGTTGAAACTAATAGGTGTTGCTTATAATCCTGGCAGGAAACAAATCCACAAGGATTGTGCTCCAGTCCCCAACAAGACTTGTCTAGCACATCGTGAGGGACTCTCTAGACTCATATGAGGCCCCCGGATCATAAATACTCTTGCTGAGGGGCCAGGTGGCTGGTGTCTGAGGTATATAGAGAGGTGAATCCCAGGGCAGCAGGGAAAAATTCTCCCCAGCACTGCCAGCTCCAGCCCATAGCCCAGCCCTTCAGCCTCCCAGACTCCAAACCTTACACAGGCAGCTAGTTCCACTTTGGCTGCTGGATAGTACAGAAGTGGCCCATCTGCCCATGTGAGCACCTTCTTCTGTGCTATTGCCCATTCGGAGGAGCAGCATGGCCTTGAAGGATGGACACCCGTGTGTGCTCTTGGTTGAGGGTTCACGTGGAAGTGCGGCCTCCACAATTAGGACCCCACCCACCCTAGTCCGGATATCGTTGACAGGTGCCTCAGAAAAGCCCCCAGCCCTGGGTGCTGAAGCTCCTTCTGCTAACACTGTGGCTTCCTAGGCATCCTCCCCTGGCTGAAAAAGCCAGGTGAGAGCAACAACCCTCAGAAACTCTCCACAAAGCTGCCAGGGAAGAGGCCTGTGCGGCCATTCCGCTGCAGAGTCCCTTTGTACCAGCCATCCTCACGCTTCTTATGCACGAAGACAATGTCACCTTCTTTCAGCTCAATCTCTGCCTCACTCTGAGGAGGGTAGGAGACCACCACACGGTACCTGGGGGCGAGGGGAGAGGGGAGAAGGTACAGCATGTGAGCTCAGGGATTCGCTGCATTCCTGTGCCCTGCAACCCACCTGCTCATCAGTTACAGCCTCTCCCTCTTCTTCCCCTTCATGTAAGCTCTTGCAATTTGGGGTTACTTTTCCTACTTCATAAAATTTCTATTTATCTTTATTTCAATTTTATCCCAAACCCTTTAATTTTTTATTACAATGTTTTAAGAAGAAACTTCCTTTAGTGTCCTTTTAGACGCAGATCTAAGATGTAGGTATGCCTTCTTATTTAGCTCCCAGCCCCAACACAGCCCCTCAGATTCCCATTTTCCCTTCCACCTGCCTTGGTCTACAGTCCCTCATAGTTGGTTGGCTTCAGGGGTGATGCTGTTTTGGTCTGGAGACAAAGGCTGGGGACTTGGCTTGTTCCTTCCTGGCTCTGTGACTCTGGGCTTGTATCTTAACCTGTTTGTATACCAGTTTCTCCATCTGAAAGCAGGGCTCCTGGACTACTTCTCAGGTGGAGGTGACTGGGACCCCACCTTGTCTAGGAAAGGCACAGTGAAGACTGCTTTGCTTAAATGGCCTTTATTTTTTAAGTATATATATATTTTATTTATTTGCAAGCAAAAAGAGATAGAGATAAGAGATACAGACAGAATGGGCACACCAGGACCTCCAGCCTCTGCAAATGGACTTTAGATGCATGGATTATTTTGTGTATCTGGCTTTACATGGGCCCTAGGGAATTGAACCCAGGTTGTTAAGCTTTGCAGGCAAGTGCCATAATTGCTGAGTCATTTCTCCAGTGCCCAAATGGCCATTATTTTTAAGTGCGTTCCCCAAATAAGATATATAGCCTCAGATCTGACCTAGCTGAAGTCACATCATCATTGCCAACAAGGTCTAATTTTTCTCACATTCTATTTTTACAAGGTCTGGGTGCACAGTGTAGCCTCTGAAGATTCCTTCAAGCCTGTTTTACCAGCATGACATAAACTAAAACCAGAAACCGGACTTTTTCTGCCTCAACCTTCCAGGCACCTGGAGGACATGCTGCTGGCTATAGCTCTGACCAGTTGAAGATGGGGCAGGCCACCCAGGATATAATACCAGTATTGGAGCATTGGGCCAGTAACTTTTTCAAGAACCCAGAGCCTTGGGGTCTGCATTTGGCAGTGGCCCTGACAATGCTCCTCCATAAAACTGCTGCTAGCTCCTCTGAGCTCTCCTCTCTACTGGGCCTCGCCCTGGCCTATAGGCTTGAATAAACACTTAACAGCTTCTAAAAGCTCAAGGCTAACTCCTTAGCATGACCTTAGCCTCATTTAACATTCCTTCTTAAAAAACTTCAAACTTGCCAGATAAACTACAGTTTGTTCACGCACATAAGGATGAGACCTATCTTGAAGCCTCCCGCTCTCCAGGTGCCTGGCAGGTGGAGGGAGGGAAAGTCCTATCTGTGTATGAGGACAGGCCCACTGCGCTCCAGATACTAACCCAGATGCCCTCTCAGGAACCAATAATCCTTCCTGATACCTGTGAATTTTCATTTATGACTCTCTGAGTCCCCACTCACCTCACCCTGCTACATTGGTATAGTGGTTTGAAAGCAAAATGCCCCTCATAGGTTCTTATATTTGAAGACTTGGTTCCTAGCTATTGACACTGGGGAAGCTGTTTCTGTATCCTTCCCCAGGCCCAGTGCCACCCTAGCTGTTCCAAGTACATGGCTGCTCTGTCCAAGCCAGACAGGCAAGACCCTCAGGTCCCAAGACAGATAAGTTGCATGTGTCCATGAGGACCCGTGTGCATCCTACTGGTGGTGACCTACAAACCTCTACTTCCTCTCTGACCCTTTGGTCCTATTTCACTTCTCTAGGGAGAAAAAGATAAAGAGGGAGATGATTTCTCAGACTCTGAGTGCAAGTTTTGGCTTTGGCATTAACTGTCACATGTGAGGCATACAAGCAATTTTTAAACATGTAATTTGTAAGAAGGTAGTAATTTGATGCCTCTGATCAAGTCAATGATTTCATGAGTCCAGAGGCATGTGAATTCAATTTAGATGAGACAAGCATTTAATTTAATTTCTGTCCAGATCATTCCAAGACTCTGAGTGGCAGTGTGCTGTAGCAGCTTAGAAATGACAATAATACATCAATACCTGGGGCATAAAACTATAATTTCTTCACAAGCACAGATGTCTTCAACTTACTAAAAAATATTGCAAATTGTGAATATGGTCAGTTAAAAATGGACTTCATACATCTAACATATTGGGCATCCTAGGTTGGCCTTGTTTACATGAAGCATGATCAGAACACTGTCATTAGCCCATATTTGGGAAGACTCATCTAGTATGAAATCTGTTTTGTGTTGGCTATCTCATGTGACTGAATGAAAATTGCACTGAGTGAAAAAAGAGCCCATCATAAAGTAAAAAATCATAATTTGGTCCGTATGACTCAGGAACTATATGTAGTAGTTGCTAGTGCGGCTGTAAATGATCAACTTTTTAGCATCGTGACCCAAACTGGTTCTGAAGGCAATATCCAGCAGAGAGTACCACTGGGCCAAATTCCTGTCTGGTTGTTTCTTTCCAGAGGCTTTAGAAGAGAATCCATTACTTTACTCTTCCAGTCTATGGAAACTGTCTCCATCATGTTTCTAGAGGCCTCTTCTTCCATCCTCAAAGACAACAGGGCAAGTCATCACCTCACCTTTCCTGACTCTTCCTTGAGCCGTAAGTTCTCCCATGATTCCACTGTGCCCCTTGGACAATCTACTCATGCCTGATCTCCTTAGTGACAGGTGGCTATCAACCTTAATTTCACCTGCAAGAGGCTTAATTCCTCTTGTCACATACACTAATAAAACCATAGTTTGGGAGGGATTAGGGCATAGACCTTCTCAGTTTTCTCTGCTGAGAACCAAGGAAGTTTGCATAGAGGAGCTTTCTAGGAGATGGAGGCCAAACATTGCTATGTCTGGAGTTTAGGCCCTTCCTCCTCAGCAATATAGACTCCTTGGTTCTAACTACCCCACACTGCCCTTATGCCTGCATTCCTTCCTTTAAAATCACATACCAGCTGTGCATTCCTCAGTCCTTCCATGAACATCTGACATAGGTATGCAGGCCCAGAATGTCTGCTTCTTGCACTGGAGTTGAGCTAGCCCATGGAGCCAGATTCTCCATAGTCACATCCTCAGCCCCAATCTGCCTGGGCTCCCCAGACACCAGCTGGCCTGTGACTATGATTTTTTTTCTTCCCCACACTGTTGTCCTGATGAACACCATGGCCCCTTTGTGGGGCCTTTGAGTAAGTACCCTGTGGCTTGGGCTCTATAGTCAGAAAGCCCTCAGTTAAATCTCTCATTCAGCTACCAGCCAGCTGTGGGGCCATGAACAAGTTTCTTAGTTTTTTCTTCTGAGAATGGGATACTGAATTCATAATGTTCCTAAGGGTTATTAAATGGGTACTGAACATAATGTACTCCGGAAATACTGGTACACATAAGCTGCCTGCAGAGCCTCCTTATTCTGAGGTAAATGGCAGGATCTGAGTACCAGCCCTTTGCAGGACCCTCAGTGGATGATCCCTACTGTTTCTATAACCACAGATGTCAATACAGATGCCCATCCTAACTGGTCATCAGAAATAAAAAAAAAACCTGTGGCTTATATGTCCCTCCAGGGCCCTTCAGAGATTTGATCTGCTCATGGCCCCACCATAAGATGACCTCAGATGCAGCTCAAAGCATCTACATCTGTGGATGGTGGCTGTGATGTCAAAGCTAACAAAGTTGTGACATTTTGATATGATTGAAAAATAAATCCAAGGAATATTTCACAGTAGAAAGTTGCAGGAAATGTGAATTTTAGTGTCCTTCCATAGATCTTCTGGAACACAATGCTGTTTGTATATATGTGGTCTATAGTGGCCTTTCCACATCCCAGAAGAGGTGATGAGTTGCCACAGATATTCTATGGCCCACAGTGTTCAGCACTATTTACTATCCTATTTTTTGTCAGAAAGCCTTTGTGGCCCTTGATCTAGGTGGACCATTCTTACGCACTGATTGGTGCAGGGCACCATGTCTCCAAGGTTAGCAGACATGCAGATAGCTGCTGGCTTCCCTGGCTCCAGCACCAGTGTGGTTGAGCATGGAAATGGCAGAAATGGCAAAACTTCTTTCTCAGGATATGCTTTGTGTTTTTATTATTTAAGCAATGTTCAAATGAGTGGGAACTGAGCAAGTGCATGACCTATCACCTTTCCACAGTGCTTTCCATCCTTTAGCTGACAGCACTTTCAGGGTGCAACCACAGCACACAGATCTGCTTAGAAAGACAGGAGCTCAGGCCATATGTAAAACCCAGGCACCTTTTGCTTCTCAGTCTGAAACCTCAGCAGGTCACATCACTATAGCTTAGTTCCCAGTCTGTAAAACTTGAGGCTGAACTACATGAAATTGCTAATCTGGGTCAAAAGTGATGAGTATTGGCAGTTTCATATAGTTCACTGTAATAGACTGTATACCCTTGATACCAACTTTGGGATTACATAGCATGATCCCAAAATGTCACTGTGTGCTAAGGATCAAAGAGAAGCTGCTCTTTTGAACAAAGCACAGATGCACAGGGAACTTAGTTCAGGGGTCCATTCTAGAGTCCTGAAGGATTAGGGGAACTGAGTGTCATGAATATTTGTGATCAGAACCACATTGTATCTGACAAATTTCCTCATGAAGCAGATGAGCTGAGATTTGCTCCAGGTCTGATATAACAAGTGATATCTTATAAACTTGACCCTGTTTTCCCAATCCCCCAAGAGGGTTCCAGACATGAAGGGCTTCCCTGAAGCACTGTCATGGGGATGCAAGACCTCCTTCACTTCTTACCTTTCTCTGGGCAGTGGCTTGGGTTCAGGGCGGATGGCAGCCATGGACAAAGGTGCTTGCCGAGTGGGAGATGAGGAGAAATTCAGATCCAAAGAGCCTGCCTTTCTGTGCAGTGGCTCCAGCCCCATGGCCCCCTGCATCTCGCTCTCTATGGGGCAGGAGCCGGCTCTGCCATGGATGGATAATGAAGACACTTCAGGGCCTATGGCACCCTGCAGTGAGACATCCATGGCCAAGAGGGAGTCATGGGTTGGAGAGATGGATGGCGGGGAGCGTGACTTCTTCTTGGTGGATGCCCCCGTTAGCAGTTTCAGCAGCCCACTCTTCTTCTCCTTCTGCAGAGACACATAAGATTGAAACCAAGTAGGTTAGTACTTCTAGGAGAAGCAGCAGCCCAATGTAGAACTTAAAAGATAATCCTAGACAGAGCCAAGAACAAAGGCTTTATTTTCATTTACTGACAGGAGTGTCTTATGAGGCCCTGAACCAGCCTGTGGGCAGCTCCCACAGAGAGGTGCTATAGGCTAGGGATCCCACAACACTGAGATTCCCATTGCAAGGCCCAAGGAAATGTCATGGACTTTCATGGGTGGTGCCATAGGAGTCCACAATCAGCATAATTGCTTTGGACTGCCTGACAAGGGACACTGTTCCTATTGGGGCTTTCCATGAAGCCAGTACCACACTGAGGTCTGGCTTCTTTGAGGGAAGCCCCAGAAAATCTCCATATCATTCCCTGCTAATGTCAAATAACTTTTAAAGAAAACTGTAGGGTTTGCAGCCTAGCTCTGGGGCCGGGGGTGGTGGTAATCATTCTCTACACATAGACTAGTAGCCTCCAGCACAGGGCTGGTCTCCCTCACATGAATAGCAAGGGACAGGCTGGAACTGTTCCTCAGTGTCCTTTGCCTTGTATCTTCTCATTAGAAAATTCTCTGGCTAAACCACTAGTCCAGTTGGTATTCCCTTACTTAAGAAAAAGACCTGCTATGTGATGTGGGGAGACTTAGGGATAGACCAGGTGAGATGACTTACAGTCACGAGGCCTATTTCACCATCATCCCCTTTGTATGTCCAGAATCCTCATGGACATTCACCTCTGACCAATGGCCATGTGCTGGTGGAGCACCAGACACGGGGTGTTTGATAGAGGTCCAAGCTCTCTTCACACTACAGGGCTTCACCAATGAGATCTTAGATCACACAGTCTGAGCAAGCTCTAGAAACCTATCCAAGGGGCAGGCTTAGGCAGCTTGTATCAAATGCCACATGTGATGTTTTTGTCTGTACTAAATTCTGTGTGCTTCATGGAAAGTGAATGGATCTTGGCCTCCTCTTAGCAGTGTGAGTGTATGAAAAGTGCTTAAAACATTGCTCATTGATACGAAAAGTACTGTGTGTATGACAGAAAAAGCACTATTTTTATTCACTTAGGGCTGGGCTGTGCATGCATGAGTGTGGGTGAAGGGGGGGAGTAGGTAGCACATACACCACATAGAGGTTTCATAACCACACGCTCGATCTCAATTCGGGGCATTCATGGTTTGACTATGAGGTAGGTTTCTCCTGTTCAGTGGCAATGAGATGTACTGGTAGTGCTCAGAAGTCTGAAACTATAGACACTGAAGAGTCAGCCTTGACCACAGGGCTCACTGTGCCCTAAGGCAGATATCCCATTCCTTCCTACATCCTTTATCTGCACAGCTGCTACTTGGAGCAGTTAGTGGTGAAGCTTTCTCCAAATGTACCATCAGTGGATGTACACGAGCTAAAGCCAAGTCATGCACACATTGGTATGGATGAGCCCTTCCTCTGAAACTGGCCAGCAAGTCACCTGAAGTCTGCATTTGTTGATACCTGTGACCCAGTTGCCTGGCCAGAAAGGCTGTGGCTACTTTGGTATTCACATTAAAATTGTTCCATGTGGCATCACTGGCCAAAATGTCCTGTTACACCCTTTGGCCTTGAGGCTCATGTGACCATAGGCCCTCTCCTATGGCCCCCAAGAGCCAGGCTCTACAGAACGGTAGGTCAGGCTATGCCAGGCAATGTCCATATTTTACATAAATGTATGCACCCAGTACATATATACATAGACAATTAAGTGACTTTAAGTCTCAGAGTACATAGCTCACAGGTCCATCTGACCAGGACCTGAAGTCTGATTATTTGAAAGCTTCTGGCTCTGGTGACATACAACCTGGAAGTTTTTGGGGTAGCTCCCTTGACAATGAGTAGCCTCCCCCTTGCACAGTGACCCAAGACTCATGAACCTACACCTAGGCGGGTTTCCTTTCAGCTCTCCTGCTGGGCCCTACATAGTCTCATGGTAGGTAATCATGACAGCTGCTAGGAGAACCCATCCAGGGTGATCTTTGAATGGGGTAATCTCACCCCAGGGAATGCCTCTGGCATCTAGCCACCCACACACGCTGCTAAGCATCCTCCAATGCACAGGCAGCATCTATGGCAATAAGTTATTTGGTCTTAACACAACCAATGTGAAGAATTGGAATCCCTGCTACATAGGAACAGGGCATGTCATATGATGTGGGGAAGGAGCAGACCCACCTGGGTTCTCAGTCTAAGCCCATGCATGGTTTATTCTCATGATGTAGCCCTCCTCTCCACTCTGAATGAGGTGGGAGAGGCCAGCTAGCATGGGCCCTATTGTGCACCCCAACCCCAGATTTTTCTGATCATCCCCATGTACTTTCCTATCAGACGAGGCCAGATCACTATTTATCTTCTTCTCAGTTCCCCTCTGGAATACAAACTGTAGGAGGGGAAGAAGTATATTCATTCTGTTCACCACAGCATGCCAGAACCTGGAACAACACGTCAGGTTCTAATACTTCCTTGTCTAATGAACTGAATGCAGTGTTAGAGTTGTCAGTGTGCCTGAGCAGAAACTTGGGGTAACAAACAATTGCTCACAGGGTACCACAGGCTGTGAGAGTTGGTGGTATATGCCAATGAGCTGGGAGAAGGCAAAGCCCTGTCCTTTCACCCAGGCCACGGAGAATACTGGTTAAAAAGTCTAGCTTTAATGGTATATTTTGGCAAGGGATGGAATGGGTAAATGTAATGGGTAATTTTTCTCTGTTCCAGTTCTCCAGGATTAAGTATGACTCATCATGTTCTTATTTTGACTTGGACAAACACTGACATCATGACTGCAAAGACTTCTCTAAAACATCTGCTTTCCAGAATGAAATGCTGCTAATACCCTAAGCATCCAGTCATTACAAATCACTGCAAAGCTCTGCAAAATAGTGACTTGTCATGCTTATGCAATTCATGCAATATGGAGAGAGATGTTCCAGTCACTTCCCTGGGGGTCATCCCATGTGACACAGGTAAGAGTTAACCAATGGATACTTTGCTGCATGTGTTGAAGACAGGCTCATGGATCAGTTTTTGAGGCAACCATGTTGGAGATAACAGCTTTTATGGAATACTGTAGGTTAGGGGCTGAAGAGAAGGCTGAGCAGTTAAAGGTGCTTGCTTGCAAAGCCTGGTGACCTGGGTTTGATTCTCCAGTACCCATGTAAAGCCAGATGCACTAAAGTGGCACATGGATCTGGAGTTTGTTTACAGAGGCAAGATGCCTGGGCACACCCATACTTTCTCTGTCTTTTAATGTGTGTGTTTGCCTCTTTCTCTCTCTCAAATAAATAGAAATTTAAGAGAAAAGAGTTTATGTTAAGGAAGGATGGATTGTGGAGTTTCTTCTGGGCCAGCAAGCAAATTATTAACTTTCACAAGCCTATCACATTTCCTCATGGTGTTCTTGGAGGTTGAGATCTGCTGGCCCCATCAAGAAAGATGCTTCCCTCTCCTGGGAATGGACCACTTTTACCCCAGTGGTACTTCTCATGACCAAGTTCCAGTCAGCCTTTCAGAGGGCACCAAACAGTCCACTTAGGGACAATGAGCTAGTGGGACAAGGTAGAGTTGGGGGCTGCAGTCAAGAGGTGTGACCTGAAGTTCCTATTGTCAAGAACTGCATCTAAAAGTGTCCCTCTTGCAGTGTCATGGGAAGGAGAGCTTCTAAGTTGTATCAAGGAAACAGAATGTGACTTTTGAGATGGCATATTAGAAGTTTCACCAATAAAACATAGTGAAAGAAAACAGTTAGGATAATACTCAATGTTTACTTTTCCTGCAAGAGATACGATCTATAAATGAACTTAGTAAGGTAGGTGTTATCTCCTCAGGTAAGCAGGCAGGAGTTGCTGTGAATCTGTGAATTGGTCTCCAGCTGAACCAAGCTGCCCAGACTACCACAGTGAAAAACCATATGGGAAGTGCTTTTGCTTACATACACTGGCCCTACAGGAACATGAGAAGCTGAACTGAGTGCAGAAATCAGCTGAGGTCCATGGGAATCACCAGGCAATGATTCATAACCCACTATCCCCCACCCACTGGTAATGGGGACACTGAGGTTGTAGTTGAAACCAAAGGTACCAGCTCATCCCTCCCTGACAGAACATTGAGTGGAATCTTAGCAAAGTAAATCATGAGAACCCTAAGGATGGATTTGACTGCTCAACTCAGTGCAGGTGGGGCAGAAACTCTCCAAAAGTCAAAATTCTACTCTAGTAATATTAAGAGGCTTTCCTAGGCATCTGAGCTCCTGTACTAAGGATATTCTGCTGAACTTCAGAATCGCACACCTCAACTCTACCAAAAACCTAGACCCATGTGTTCACTAAAAATATATCAACTAAAATACTTCAACTAATTAAAAAAAAAAAACACCCAGAAATGAAATACCCCAGAACTATAAATCCCAATGTAGTAAGAAACATGAAAAGGCTAAGACAACATCATTCCTCTGAAAATTACAAATCACATTACAACATCCAGTTGATCTCAGACACATAGTTCAAAAGAATGCTTAAAAGTATGCCCAGAGAAATCAAAGAAGGCAACAAATGCTGGAGTAAATCCCAAGAGAATATAAAAAATCAAGCAAATGAGAAAAGGAAGTTGATATAAGATATAAAAGAGGAATTCAATAAAGAGACAGAAATAGAGAACAAAACAAACTGAAATATTGGGAATAAAAAACACAGTAAAGGCTGGAAAGATGGCTTAGTGGTTAACGCACTTTCCTGCAAAGCCTAAAGACCCAGGTTCAACTCCCCAGTACCCATGTAAACCAGATACAAAAGGTGGTACATGCATCTGGAGTTCATCTGCAGTGGCTGGAGGCCCTGGTATACCCTATCTCTCTCTCTTTCTCAAATGAGTAAATAAATAAATAAAAATATTTAAAAAAGATAAAACACAATAACTCAAATAAAAACATCTTTGTGGAAAGCATCATACTATAGATCAAGGAGAAGCCAGAATATCTGATCTTGAAGACAAGGTGCAAGAAGTGAAACATTCCAACAAGGACAAAGATAAGTGATTAAGAAGGCAGAGTAGGACTTGTGAGACATTTCAGAAAAGACCAAATCCCAGAAGCATGGGCATAGGAGAACTAGATCAATTTCAATCTGAATGCATAACAAACATTGCCAACAAAATCATAGAAGAAAATTTCCCAAATTAGGGGAAAAAGATGCCAATCCAAATATAGGAGGCATTTAGAACACCAAATGAACAAAACCAGGAAAGAATATTTTCTAAGAGTGTTGTAATAAAAATACACAGAACAAAGAATTTAACAGTGGCAAGACAGAAGCACTAAATCCCATCTAAAGGCAGGCCAGTCAAAATAACAGCAGTTTCCTCAACAGAAACTTTTTTAAAGGCAGGAGGGCTTGGAATTATGTATTTAAAGTTCTAGAAGGCATCAACTGCCAAACCAGACAACTATATACCCAGTAAAGATTTTTCTCACAATAGAAACACAGATTATTAAAAGAAAATCCCAGTGCAAAGGGTAGGCTACCTCTCTATAAGTCCTTGGTCAGGGATGTTTCTGAGGCTCCAAAATACAGGCCCTTCCAAAATCTAATTAGAAGATATAAAGAAGGTCATTTTTACATATTCAGGGGATAGCAAGAGGAAATTACAATTCTAAAAATATATATGAAAAACACTGGTGTACCCAATTTCATGAAACAAATACTACTAGATCTAAAGTCATAAATTAACAGCAGTAGAATAGTAGTGAATGACTTTAATACCTCACTCTCACTGAATGAGAGATCAACCTAGGAAAAAGTAAACAGACAAACATTTGGATTAAATGACATCATAAAACAAATGGACTTAAGGATGTCTACAAAATATTCCATCCAAACACTGAAGAATAAACACTCTTCTCAGAAGCCCATGAAACTTTATTGCAAATAGAACATATATTAGTATATGAAGGAATCTTAATATAGCAAAATTGAAGTACTTTCTTATAGTCTGTCTGATCAAAATTGAATAAAAGCACAAATCAATAGCAAAAGAAACTACAGAACACACACCAAGTCATGGAGATTAAATAATACATGACTGAGTTGTCAATGAGTCACTGAAGAAATCAAGGGTATCAAAAAATCCCTGGAATCAGTTGCCAGGTGTGGTGGTGCATGTCTTTAATCCCAGCATTTGGGAGGCAGAGGTAGGAGGATTGCTGTGAGTTTGAGGCTACCCTGAGAATACAGAGTGAGACCCTATCTTAAAAAACCAAAAAAAAAAAAAAAAAATCCCTAGAATCAAATGATAATGAAAACACAACAGAGTATAAGGAACTAACATGGCCATGGCAGTGCTTTGAACGAGCTGAAGAAAGAATGGAAAGGGCATTGGCAGAGATGGCCACAGGACCAGAAGCTGGGTGGCTGGGAGCACTCGTTTCCTGCCTATCCTTAGTCCAAGGCTCTAATGAATAACCTCAGTAGTTTGGCCGACTCAGCAGACAGAATGTTAACAAAGCACAATGAGTTTAGAAAAGAGAGTCAGGTAATTCTCAGATGTCATCTCAATCTACAATCCATCAGAAGGACAGACAGACAGACAAAAGGGAACATCTTTTATTCCCCATCACCTGTGGAAACAATCCGTGGCTATATAGTTAGAAAACTGGAGCAGAAGCTGAAACACAGGAAGTTAACACAAGAAGCAATGCTGGTGGCCCTAAGAAGCCTTGAGACATTTAAAAGACAGAGACAAAGGCCAAAGAAGATAAAATGTCCATGTTTTTGCTGAGTCTGATTCCAAAGCAGCAAGCTGCACTTTGTGATTATTATTTTATGTCTGGAGATCTTCCTGTCAGAGATGGGGAAAAGGTAATTAAAAGTTATGCCCTGCTAAAATTTTAATGGAGACAGTGCAGCTCTGGTTTTGCTTGGAAACAATTAGAAAATCAGAGAAAGTTTACAATGAATGTGATGTACTTTTTGAGGGCAAAGATAAAAGATCTATAACAGATAAACAGAAAGAAGTTAACAGACTAATTAATTGTGTACTGAGATATTGGGTATTTTAAACATTAAAACACATCTTCAAAAGTAATGTCCTGGAAAAGACAGAAGATGAAAAAGACTGGTTCATAAAAATTGTGGAGACTGGGTAGTAGCAGTGAGCAAATGCAATCTGGCTGCTTTCTCCAGCTTCTCTTTTTATGGAAGGATACTCACTAGAGTGTGTGGTTTTTCTTGCTTTTATCAGACAAAACCTTTGCTTAGTGGCTTTCTGTCTGTAGTTTGGTTTGAGGAGAACAGGGAGTAAAAAGCACAGAACAACAGGCAGGTTGCTGTGGTTTGAAGGGAACATATCGCCCATAGGCTCATGTGTTTGAACTCTTTGTCTCCAGCTAGTGGCCCTGCTGTGGAACCTTGAGGAGATGGAGCATTGCTGGAGGAAGTGGGTTTGAGCTTGAGGTTTTGTAGCCTGGACTCACTTCCTGTTAGCCCTCAGTTTCCTGCCTATGGTATGATTACCCATCTACCTACTCTCACCACCATGTTTTCCCTGGCATGAACCTTCTCATATATACGCTGAAAACAAACTCTTCCTGTAAAGTTGTGTTGGGTCCAGTATTTGTTCATAGAAACTAGAAAGTAACTGATAGAAAACTGTTACTACTTCAAAGAAGAGCAATACAATTGTGGTTGGAACAGTTTGCTGAACTCAGAAACAGAACAAAGAGCAAAATAAATGCTACCTTCCCTTTATGTGTGCATCATAAAGATGGCCTTGTAGGCAGGTTTCTGTGATCATCCAAGTCCCGTATGATGTGTTGGAGCCTCTGAAGTGAAGAGCTGTCTCCAAGAGGAGCTCCAGGAAGATAAATTGCCACACTAATGTAGCCTGTGAGAAGCTAGCATACTGTGACAGCTCAGGGGACAGATGGAGTTGGATGTCCATGTCATTTATCAGTTGTATTATCTTGAGCAGTTACTTTTGAACTCTTATCCTTGGTTCCCTCATATGTAGAACAGACTACATGCTTATCTAAATATAACTATTACCATGGCAATTCTTTCTTGAGAACTTCTTACAAGCCAGGTGCTGTTAAGTCTTGTCCATATACTAGCTCACTGAGCTCTTAAAGAAGTCATATAAGACCAGTGGAGGCTTTGAGATGGTAAACAGTGAGATGGTAAAGAGTGATAGAGTTTTGCAACCTGGATTTGAACACCAGAGCTTGTCAAGCCCAACTTTTAACCATTACTCAAGTCTTACCATGAGACCAAAATAAGTGTGTGTGTGTGTGTGTGTGTGTGTGTGTGTGTGTGTGTCTACATGTTTTCGTGTGTATATAGATATACATGCACATACATTTCTGCATAGGCCAGAGGTCAACATTTGGTGTCTTTGTTAATTGTTTTTCATCATACTTTTGAGACAGGGTTTCTTACTGAACCTGGAGCTCACTGAGTTGGCTAGACTACTTGGCCAGCAAGCCCCAGGGAGCCTTTTACTCCTATATCCCCAATACTGGGATTACAGGCACACAGTATCACACCCAGTTTTGTTTTGTTTTTTTAAACTGTGAAACCCTTACTTCATTGAGAAGTGGATCTTTTTTTTTTAAATTTTCATTTATTTATTTGAGAGCAACAGACACAGAGAGAAAGACAGATAGAGGGAGAGGAGAATGGGCGCGCCAGGGCTTCCAGCCTCTGTAAACGAACTCCAGACGCGTGCGCCCCCTTGTGCATCTGGCTAACGTGGGACCTGGGGAACCGAGCCTCGAACCGGGGTCCTTAGGCTTCACAGGCATGTGCTTAACCGCTAAGCCATCTCTCCAGCCCTTGTTTTGTTTTTTTAACCTGGATGCTAGGGAACCAAACTCAAGTTCTTATGCATGCATGGCCAACACTTTACCTAGTGAGCTATCTTGCTGGCCCCAGAACAATCAATGTACAAATAAAACTACTAAAACATACCCCAGCTAGAGAAAGCCAGAGATAAGAATGTCCTTGTTACCTCTCTCACATGAGTAGCCAGAGAGCCCAGGTATCTAGGGCCAGAAGAAAGAGCGATGTTATGCTGGGAGGTCAGAGCTCACATCAGCATGATCTCCACATCCTCATATTGGCACAGGATCGCCTGTCCCCACCCTTCTCCTGAAGAGAGACAGAAGTCTGAAGAGTAGTACTGGGCATGGGTTTCCTCCAGGACCTTCTGTGATACTGTATGAGGGACAGCTGTTTAGTGTCCTCTGGGATGATCACTCAGCTACTCTGAGTGGGGCAGAAATGACACCACGTTTGTGACTTAGGAATGGAGTACAATGCACAAAATAAGCTGGGTTCTAAATATCATCTTGGTCTTCTTTTGTCCATGTACACATGTGTGTGGCATGATTACACACATGTATATGGATGTTAGTATGTGAAGGGGACCTGGGACCATGTGTATGTGCAGTGTTGTATGCACATGTGTGTTCTGGCCAGAGGTCTGCTGTCTTCCTCAGTCACTTTCTATTTTGTTCTTTGAGAAAGGGTCTTTCACTAAGTGTGGATCTCACTGCAGCTAGAATAGCCAGTAGTGAACCCCAGGGATTCCTTTCTTCTGCCTTTCCAGTGCTGGGATTACAGGTGTGTGCCACCATTTCTGGCATTGTATATAGGTATTTGGGAACCAAACTCAGGAGAGACACATGCTTGCATGACAAGCACTTTACAAGACTGGCTCTGAGTGACTATATGTTTTGGGGAAACTGGAAACCTTAAAGCTCACCTCCCTGCCCCACATCTGCATAATCCTAATGTCACTCATGTTATAACCAGATGATCCAGAGAAGAACAATGCTCCCAAGTCCACCACAAAGATAGTTTTCATATCCAAAGGGCATGCTACTTTCTGCCCCATTAAAAAGGGCAATCCATGTAGGTCAACCAATGACACTCCTCTTGGCTGGTTCTACTATTTACTAGCCTCCTGTCTTTGAACACATGATTTAACTTGCCTATGCCTCAGTTTCACCATCTGTAAAATGAAGATTATAACTGTACCTACCCTAGGACGCTGTCATTAACTTCAAGTGGGCTCATATATGTACAGTGTGGGACACATGGGAGTGCCATACTTCACTTGTCTGCTCACAGTTATCAGTGTGGGTTACCACACAGAGTCCTGGCCCCATGGTGCTGTGGATACAGGCCTTCTCCTCTGCAGAAGTCTGGAGTAGGAGGCACTGGAGTATTACTCCATAGTTGCTTTTGACTCTGCTGGAAAAGAAACGATCACTTCCACTCCTAGCCAGGGGACAAGTGCCAGGACATAGTATTTTCCTCAGGATAATGCTCCTCAGCTTGTGGCAAAGGACGTGGAGCTGAAGCACACATTCCAGGATGGCCCACTCCCCATGGCCACAGGTCTACTGAGTTCTTTAGTGTCAAAGTCTTCAGGGTCTCAGGCTAATTCTTACTAGTGTATGTGTTGATGTCAACAGTTTGAGAAGCCACAGGGATTGCAAAACTGGGAGCAGTGTTTATAAGGCTACCAGTGAGTTCTCAAGGTAGTTTACTCTTGTTCCCTGGCAGAAAGAAACTGGTTAATTTATTTGAACCATGAGGGTATGAGTTGTGGGGATATGCTGAATGGGTACAGTGACTGGTTTCTAAATGTGGCCCAATACTATCTCTCTACCATTAGCCTTCTTGCAAAGACAGTGTTTCCTTTGGCTAGTGTGTCAGGGAGGTTTTAGGAGACAACCTTTGAGGTAGAGCACAGTGGGACCCTGGCAACATGACAAAGGCTGTTTCCACTGAGTCATATTTCCCAGAGCCCAGACACCATGCCACAAGCACACCCACTGCCTGATGTTTTGATATGGTGCAGCTGGGTCTCCAGTCACCAAGAGGCACTGGCTACCAAACACTGGTGCACATGCCTCCAGATGGTCCAAACTTGGCTGCACCCATCATAGTCTTTCAGGCCTATCAGCCAAAACAAAGACACTGTAGAGTCAAGGCAGGCTCTGGCATTGGTTTATCTACATGGCCAAACAATAAGGCATGAGTATGCCATGGTGATTGAGGCTATAAGCCACTGGGTTCAGGGTGATTATAATGCAGCAACAGTGACTGGAGCCAATTTCATTTCCATTTCCCATGAGATTTCTTAAGGTCAGGGCAGACTAGGATGGTGGGACTATTGGAGCTGTCCTTGAATGCAAATATCTTACCATGAGGGCTTCAGACTCTCTCTCATGTTCTCTGTTCACTTATTTTATTAATGATTTATTGACAATTTTGTACAAGTATATTACATACACACACAATTTTGGGGGGTGGGATAGGGTCTTATTCTATCTAGCACAGGCTGACCTGGAATTCACTACATATTCTCAGGCTGGCCTCAAACACAGTGATCTTCCTACTTTGGCCTCCCGAGTGCTGAGATTAAAAGTGTGCACCACCATGCCTGGTAATATATTTGGATCATATTCACCTTCTTTAACTTCTGTTGTTCTTCCCACCCTCCCAACTAGTCCTACTTCAATGTCAATATCTCTCTCTCTTTCTCTCTCTCTCTGTGTGTGTGTGTGTGTGTGTACCGCTGAGTGTAATTAGGGTGATTTGCATGAACATGGATGGGGGCTTATTTCCTAGAGCATGGGCAACTTACCAGTGACTATGTCACTGAAGCAAATGCATTTCCCTCTTCTAGAAACTATAAACTACCAATAACTTCTCAGGGAGAGGGATTCAAAAGCCCCTCCACCATCTGCAATAGAATGTTGAACGGGCGGTTAAGATGGCGGCGTAGGTACCACGCCAAAGCAGCCTAGGGGGGAAAAAGACCAAAAAAACTCAGCAAAATACACACTTTTACTAAAAAGTGAGGTGTATAGGAAATTGAAGCGGCAGCAGAGAAGTAGAAGAGTTATAGAGCATCCAGAGCCTGCACAGGCGGGAAAAGCGGCTCCGGCAGCTCGGCCAACCGCCGCAGCCGTGGCGCAGCAGAAAACCGCCAGACTCGGCCCGAGCCGCAGGAAAAGCCAGGTGCGGGATTTTCCCCTCACACCACGCTCTCCGCAACTCGGGAAACGTGAGGGGAGAGCGGCAGCGAGCAGCGGAGGAGCAGACCGCGAGGTAGAAGAACACATGGAGCAGCGAGACAACCAGAGCAGCTGCGGCTCCCTCCCCTCCCCCACCGCCTGAACCCAGCTCCAGCGAACAGAGCAGCGGCCCGGGACCCGGCCACGCCAACTTGGGCTGACAACGGGACCCAAGCAGGAGCAGAGTTCGGCAGCAACATCAGCGGCTCCAGCACCGGTAACAGCAGCTCCAGCAGTAGCAGACCCAGGAGTGGCAGCGGCGGCAGACTCGGCAGCAGCAGCTTCAGGGGGAGCAGCGGCAGTGGACACAGCAGCAGCAGCTTCAGCAGCAGTGGTGGCTCCAGCAGTGGCAGCTACAGCAGCAGCAGAGGCAGCAGCAACGGCTCAGTTTGCCCCGTAGGAAAAGCAAGTGCCCAGCTCCAGAAATCAGAACAGCAGCCTGACGACCCAGGCAGCAACTTGACTGAGACCAAAATCACCCAAGGTAACTGGGATTACACCAGGGAAGGGTCTCACTTGGTCACAAGCTGACTTGGATCCCTCAACAGACCAGAAATCTAAACCTCTTTGTTGATAGAGGATCTGGTCATTATAATAACTACTCTTGCATACATACCCGGGGCTGTTTTGGATTGAATGTGTACAGTGTTTAGTTAAATTTTAGAATCTACCTGTATTTTATTCCACTCAGCCTGCTTGAATACTCCTATAGCAGGGAAACTCAACCCCTAAGAACATCTTTGTAGATACTCTGAGAGTCTTAAGAGCCACACCTAACACCTTAAGGTCCTACCCTGAAAATATATTACATCAAATCAATTGATACAGCTAAGAATACACAGCTAGCTAGAAAATCCAAGCATTAACTTAATCCAAGATGCAAAAATATATACATTATAACACAAGAAACACTAAAAAGCAAGACGATATAAATCCACCTAAAAGTATTAATGCATCAGAAATGTCCTCCAGTGAGAAAGAGAGGAAATGCCTGAGAAAGAGTTCTAAAGCATAATTATAAATATGTTCAAAGAGGTCAAAGAACACATGAAAACAATCAAAGAAGAAATCAAAGAGGAAATCAAAGAGGAAATCAAAGGAATCAAAGAAGAGGCAGGACACCAATTTAATGAAATAAAGAAGGCAATACAAGACATAAATAGGGAAATAGAAATAATAAAGAAAAACCAGTCAGAATTACTAGCAATGAAGAACACAGTTAATGAAATAAAAAACTCTGTAGAAAATCTCACCAGTAGGATGGATGAGGGAGAGGACAGAATATCTAAGCTAGAAGACCAGGTGGCAGACCTAATGCAATCCAACAAAGAGAAAGACAAACTTATAGAAAAGTATGAGTGGGAATTTCAAGATATTCGGGACACTATGAAAAGATCCAATATAAGAATTCAGGGCATAGTAGAAGGAGAAGAACTCCACTCCAGAGGCATAGTAGGCATCTTCAACAAAATCATAGAGGAAAATTTCCCCCAAATTGGAAAAGAGGTGCCAATACAGATACAGGAAGCCTTTAGAACCCCAGCCAGACAAAACCCAGAAAGAACCTCTCCTCGCCATATTATAATCAAACTTCCAAACACACACACCAAAGAAAAAATATTGAAAGCAGTTAGAGAGAAAAATCAAGTTACCTACAAAAGCAAGCCCATCAGGATTACAGCAGATTATTCAACACAAACTTTTAAAGCCAGAAGGGCTTGGAGTGATATATTCCAAGAATGTTGAACGGCCTTATGATGTGCAGGTCTTTTGCAAGTAACCATAACTGCTGGGTATATTGGCCATGACATGTCCAGAAGGCATTGTTTCATAGCATCCTTCCAATCCTCTAGCTCCTAAATACTTTCCTTGTCCTTGTTTGTGATATTCCCCGAGCCTTGGAGGGGGTGATATAGAAACATTCCAATTTAGGGATAGGTACTCTACACTCACTTATTCTGAGAACTCTAGTCAGTTGTAAGCCCTAGTAATAACCTCTGCTTACTGCAAAAAGAAGCTTCTTGGCCCAAATCTGAGTAACACTAATCTTTGGGCCTTAGAGATATTTAGAGGCTGGAGAGATTACTCAGTGGTAAAGAATGCTTCTTGTCCAAGCATGAGGGCCAGAAGGAGCCTGAGACAGCCCTAGTTTGATTCTCCAACACCCATGTAAACAGCTGGGTCTGTAACCTCAGTCCTCAGAGGAACAGAGACTGGAGAATCACCAGGGCTTGTGAAAAAAAAGTCAAGTTCTGGACGAGAGACTGGAATCAGTGAAGGAACATGCAGACAAGCAATGTAGGGGGACACCGGATGTGCATGCATCGTTCACATACCACACCACACAAACTACATACACACAGTGCAAAATAAAAATAAAAGCAATAACTAGAAGACAGTTTGAAGGTAAATATCCATATCCACTTAGCCAAACAACATGAGTAGCTTCTATCCTAGGGCCTATGACCTCCCCAGCCACAAGCTTATGACTAGGTTTTAAGTACCAGACATGAATTCCCGTCTGTGTAAGTCACCTCAAATCTAATTGGTTACCCTCATAATAGTCACACCACTGTTGCCCCGGGGGGACATCTTCCCTAGCTGGCCAGTTGTGTAGTTCACAGAGTCTAGCACTGGAATAACTGTTGAGGATTTTTTTTTCCTCAGCACCCTGCACAACACCTTCAGCACTAGTAAAGCTAGCCTTCGGGGAGGAAGCATCCAGCTCAGGCTCAGCTAGATTTCTGTGTTCTGCAACTGAAGCCTCTATTGTCTTCAGCAATAGGGTTTTACTAGTTCTGGTGAGTAACCAAAAGCACAATGCATTTTTGGTAAATGAGTGTGGGATGGCTACATTATAGTATGTCCCAATAGACTTTATTAGAAATGTTTACAGAAATATTGGAAACATATATAATTGAATGTACAGTCATACAAATAATAAATGAGAATTCTTCAAGGAAAGATGCCAATGCCCATTTTTTAGTGAAAATGATGATTTCTAGGTACAATCAAACCAAACAGCAGGGTCATAAAAACTAACAAGACAATATTTCACACTGATGGAGCAGTTAGGGACATATTTTTGTTGTTAAATTATTTTATTTACAAGTGGAGAGAGAGAGAATGGGTGCACCAGGGCCTCTTGCCACTGCAAATAAACTCCAATTGGATGTGCCACTTTGTATATCTTACTTCATGTAGGTTCTGGGGAGTCAAATCCAGGCTGGTAGGCTTTTCAAGCAAGTATATTTAACCACTGAGCAATCTCCTTGCCCTGTGATGTGGAAGTTAGACTAGAAGGCCTGATTTTGATTTTAAGGCATAACTGAGAATTGAAGCCAAAGAATTTCACTCCAAGGACATAGACTGCCCAGAGGTGCCATACCAGGCAAATTTGAATGTGTCAAGTAAGTTAGATGGCTTTGTGGGAATGAAAGGAGAAAAAGACTAAAGAATGTTGCAATGGCAATATGTGACTTAACAACATATAAACATTTAACATATAAACATATAAACAAACTTAACATATAAAGCATCTAAATCACTCACCTAAAAAGTTGCCTCCAGCCAGGCAGCTCAGCTCCATTGAAACATAGAGCCTTTGGTGGTCTTTTCCTCCTCATGGTGGCTGGTACATTCAAAGGTTTTAACCACATGATCATCTGTACTATTTTGTCATCAGAGTGAGTCAGGTAAAGAGGCCAAGCATGCAGGAGCTTGTGAGCAGGACAGGTTTTCCTATATAGGTCCATTTCAAGGGGGAGGAACAGCTACAGTCAGTCAGACTGTTTGTGTCTCCTCAAAGTACTTCTGATTAGTTCTAACTTCCAGTGTGTTAGATATTGAAAGTGTAGCCTTTGGGAGGTAATGATGTCATGAGGGTAAAGCCCACATGAAGCGGGTCACTGCTCTTTATAAAGAGACCCGAGATTAGACAATTCCCATTGCCACCTTGTAAGGACACAGCTGGAACGCTATCTATGACACAGGAACAGGTTCTCACCACATAAGGAATCTGCTGATACTGTGAGGTTGGACTTTGAACCTCCAAAAGTGTGTGAAGTCATTTTCTTCTATGTATAAGTCACATAGTCTAAGGTCTTGTGTTATACAGCGAGAGTGGACTGAGACTGCTTGTCGTGATGGCAGAGAAATAACTGTGACACTCTGGACAAAGGCCATCAGGCAGCTTCTGCAATGCTTGAGCCTAGGTCGAAAGTACAGATGGCCTATGAGCCATGAATCACTCACTACTGTTGTGACTACATCCCCTTCCTTCTTGCGTCTTGCATATTGTTGCTACATCTTGCTGGTCTTGCTCCTGACTGTGCCATGTTTGTCGTTAGCAAGTGAGCTGCTGGAAACAGTGGCAGCAGCTCCCCACCCCAGCCCTGAACTGCATGCCTAGCTCGTCCTTGCAAGTCGGCTCACAGAAGCCCCACAGGCTTTCCTTGTCTGGCCATGCAATTTTTAGAATCATAGCCTATATCTTTCTTCTTACCATGAAGAACAGCCACAGAAAAATACACCCATACCACTTCCCCGTGCAGCACTGGGCTCTTGACAACGGCATGTGTCCTTCTGTGGGAGTTTTCCTGGCACCTGTGTCTTTTGAATATCGGCCCCCCACCCATCCTCATCTCACTCTATACATCAGATGGAAGCCGCAACCCCAAACTGAAGCTGATGCTGCCAGACAGAGGCCTACAAAGGTTTTCCAGCATCACACCCCAGATCATTGCTACCTTGGCTTCCAGGATCCTAGAGAACCAAGGAGGGTATCTATGTGGCCTTTCCACCCATAAGGGATAAATCACTGAAGGAATAATGACAACCCCAATGAAATACTTAGAAGACACCCCAAGCAAAGGCCACCCAGGCTAAGGTGATGGGTATATAGGGGTAGGGGTGTTAAAGGGTCTCTTGGGCTGTAAGAAGTACGAGGAGCTAACCTGGGGACAGGGAAGAGAAGCAGGAAACAGATCAGATATAAGGCTGTAGCAGGACACAGGGGCATCTCCTCCTATCTCTACCTAGGTGCACATTCTCATTCATCCCTTTTGTGAACCCTGTTTGATATGCAGGCTCCTTTTGGAAACTATGTCCTCTGACACTTTGATTAGCTCAGACCCCCTTGACGTTAGCCCTTCTGTCCACAGTTTTCCTTTCCATGGTTTCAGTTACTCATAATGAACCATGCTATGAAAATATTAAATGATAAATCTAGAAATGAGCCATATAACATGATATGGTTTTTCTCTTTCATAATATATTGTAATTTCTATCTATGCTTAACTTCATAGGTGTGTGGGTATAATAAAAAACAATATTTGCCATGGTTTCAGGCACCTAAAGAACATTCAGGTACACTGTGGATAGGGGACTACTGTGTCATTTGTATTCAGTACTTTAACCTGACCCTATAATGGACTGTGAAGGCTCAAATCTCAGCTGATTTGCTCTGTATCCAGGGCCAAGAGCTGATGTGGCTCAGCAAGCTCCCTATTTGAGTATGGTATTAACCTGCATTTAATACCTTGTACAGATGTCCATGGTCAAGGGGAGACTCCCACTCAGACAGGGTGCAGGGTTAGCTCCAAGTTTTCAGAGGTGCCAGGGTATGCAATGGAGACCAAGCTAGACCCAGGGTTTTCATCTGCCCAGAGATGGAGCTACCTCCCGTCATCTCTCTTAGTTTTGCCCTTCATTAGGAACTGGTTTACAGAACATGTGCAGAGTTCCCTAGGAATAAATGAACATTAAATGAAGGAGGGTTAAGAAGCTGAGGTTTTAAGAATGGAGAGATGGCTAAATGGTTAAAGTGCATGCCTGCAAAGCCTAACGACCCAGGTTTGATTCTCCAGGTCCTACAAAAGCCAGATGCACATGGCGGCATATGCATCTGAAGTTCATCTGCAGTGGCTAGAGACACTGATGTGCCCATTCTTTCTCATTTACACAAACACACACACACACACACACACACACACACACACACACACACACACACTCTGTCTCAAATAAATAAAAGAACAAAATCTTTAAAAAAAAAAAAAACAAGTTAGATGTGGTGGTGCACTCCTTTTAAAAAAAAGCTAAGGTTTTAGTTCTCCACAAATTCTTCTGGACTCAGCACCTGAAAAATAAAGCATCACCTGACACTGTCCCCTTGCTCTGGCATCCCTAAACCATTATCTCATCACTGAGGTGGGAAAGGCCCTGATAATCCAGTAGAATTTGTTAATTTCTTTAAAACTGCTTCAAAAGAGAACAAGCCAAAAGGCAAAGGTGGGCAGAGATAAGAAAGTAGAGTAGCCCTGCATCCCAATGATGTGTCTGGAGGCTGCAAGAGCTTTGTCCCATTGGTTCAACTTTGCTTTTGGTTTTGATTTCTAACAGGCCTCTGGCTTGCTTTCTATGGAACAAATGCAATGCCTCCACAAATTATTAAATGAAATTGAATATGCTCAAATGAAATCTGTAAAATCTGGCATCCTTTGAGAGGATTTCTGGAATGGATCAAGAAAGACTGAAAGTATTACTATGTAGCCAGGTTTGCCAAGCTCAGGTACTTGATTATCTTTTTAAACAAATAGAAATCAATTCCAACCAGAAAAGCAGCAAACAGCAGGTCACTTCACTGAGAGGAACAGCAGGCTCCATGCATAGGACCAGGATTTCTGAGGCAGCAGTTACAAATTGAGGCTATTATTTCCATTAGCAGTGACTGCTGGTGCACAGCATGTCAGGAACGGTGAGGCAGATCTGTTGGCTCTATAGGATGAGTGTGGGTTTTCTTCCTGTCTGTGTGTGTCTTAGGGAATATTGATTGCAGAAAACATGATAAACCAAGACAGAACCACCTAAGAGGTGCATGTATGGAAGGGCTTAAGGACCACAGGTCTTGCTATAACCAGCTTAGGCAGCCTGGACTCTGACCAGGCACCTCTCTGAACAGTTGCCCTTATTTGATCTTTGAATGATCTTTAACAGACAACTGCACCCAGAGCTCAGAGCAGAGGCCGTTTATTTGATGTAGAGATAGTTAGATCAGGTGCTATCTCTTGACCAATTCCCATCTATCTTGAAATATCCTAGTAGGATGCCATGTATCAGGAGTGAGTATGCTGTGTGAGCATGTGTTCTGGAACACAGCTGCTGTCTGGATTGCTGGGATGAGGGGAATGCATGGCATGGACCAATACCTTATGTCAGTCTCAGTAGAGGCTGTGAAGTTAGCTTCCCTGCCTGTAAACACTACTTTAGCTTTCTGGCTCTGGTCTGATTACTGATACCCTTTAAAATATCTTGAAATTGAATACTGGTAGCTCCAGGCGACCACTATTCACTGAGAAGGAAAATCCTTATGACAGCAACAAAGAATTAACAAACCTCACCAGGAGACGCTCCCCAGAATTCTACTCTTGCCATCATGCCAAGTAACCATGTGTACTTGGCTTTCCAGACACAGGGAATCATTTTTTTTTTTTCCCTGCACTGTTTGGGACCAAGCAGCTTGTTTTGATCAACAGGTTTTGGGAAATTTGTGAGCCAATGTGATATACATCACTTTTGGGATTACAATGTTCACCTGCTTGAGGGAAGTCTTCCAAGGGTCCAGAGCCCATAATGTGGTGGCAGAGGAGTGAGCTTGATCCTGGGAAAAGGGGACTAGCAGGACTAGCCACTCTAGCCAAATGATATAAAAGGTTTGTTTATATGAGAAGTGCAGAAGCATTTAAGCTCCTCACACCTTAGATTTGTTCCTACAGGTGTGTTACCCTTGGTGATACAAGACAGACTGCAATGGTGAGACTGGGAATGAAAGTGAGTGGCTGGGTAGATTAAAGTAGTGATACTGTTTTAAGTATTGATTTTTAAAACATAATTTTGTTTATGAGAGAGAGAGAGAGAGAGAGAGAGAATGGGCAGGCCAGGGCCTCCAGCCACTGCCAACAAATTCCAGATGCATGCAGCTCCTTGTGCATCTGGCTTTCATGGATCCAGAAAAATCGAACTGGCTTTGTAGGCAAATGCCTTAACTGCTAAGCCATCTTTCTAGCCCTTAAGTATTGATTTTGAAATACATATGCAAACATGAAATAGATATGCTCATTCTTCCTTCTGGCTCTAAAAATATATTTACAAAAGTACTGATTACATTCTGGTAGCTTAGGAGGGAGAGCAAGCAGGTCTGGGAGAGGCACTGATATAAATTCTCCTTTTAGAATTGAAGTTTTATTAGATTCATGTCACAGGCATCATGATGGGGTCCTAAAACCACACTGCAAGACTTTTATTCCCAGAAGGGGTGTTAGCATGTCATGGAGAAGCATGAATAGGGTCACTGAAGCCAGAGAGAGGGGGCCTCAGTTTTCTAAAAAACAAAGGGAGTTTTCTCGCTTTCATAGATTTCCTACTGGAAGGGGAAGGCTGTGCATTGTGAGATGGCAGGCTTAGTTAAAATAATGTGCTAAGAGCCACAGAGGACCTCGATAAGAGAATCAAGTTATAATTCAATGTTGATCTGGCCCAGGCAGCAGGGCTTGCCCACCTAGCCTTAGGCCCTAGGTCTCTTATGACTGCATCTGCATTGTAATACATTCCTTTTTTTTTTTTTTTTTTTCTTTTTGGTTTCTCAAGTAGGGTTTCACTCTAGCCCAAGCTGACCTGGAATTTACTCTGTATTCTCAGGGGGGCCTTGAACTCACAGCAACCTTCCTACCTCTGCCTCCCACATGCTAGGATTAAAGGCATGAGCCACCACACCTGGCTCATTCCTTTTTTAAACAAGTAAAATTCCTATCTTAGCTATTTTCCTACACCTTAACACATTTTGATAGACACACCCTGTACAGTAGCCCCACTGTACAGGGACAAGCATTCCGTCACCTTGAGCACATGCTTGTGCTTTTTCATGTGTTTACCTGTCTGCAAGAACCACTGAGATGCCACTGTAAGCTAGTTTACGTATTCCAGAATTTTCATTATTTCTTTTCTATCTGGTTTCTGCAGTGATTTTGTGTTTCAATGCTATCATTATATGTATCAACAGTTTCATTTTATTTCTAAATGGTGCCCTACTGCATGGCTGTGGCACTCTATTCACTCATCAGCTGACTGATAGCTGGATTGCTTCTAGTTTGGAGAAAGCTGCTGAAATCACTGATCTTTGATTAGGCATGCATTCTCACTTCTTATGGATAAATAAAATATTGAGGTGTCGAATGGTTGTATCACAGGTGGCATGTTTAACTTTTGAAAAATTGACTCAATCTCAAGTGGTTGCACTATTTTTCATTTCCATCAACAGTAGATGAGAGTCCTTAGTCTGCTGGCTCTCATGCTTTAAATCCTCAAGGTTTTTTGAAAGATATTTTGGGAAGATGATATCCAATATAAAGATATCCAATATAAAGAACAGTATTTTTTACTTGTTTTATTTATTTGAGAGAGGGAAACAGATAGAGAGAGAATTGGTACACTGGGGCCTCCAGCCACTACAAAGGAATTCCAAAGACATATACTACCTTGTATGTCTGGCTTATATGGGTCCTGGGGAATTGAACCTGGGTCCTTTGACTTTGCAAGCAAGAGCCTTAATCACTGAGCCATCTCTCTAGCCTCCAAAAGAGTATTTTTAGAAGGAAAAACACACCATAATATGGCAGAATTAGCAGAAGTAGCTCAACTCTATAGGGTGTGTGTGTGTGTGTGTGTGTGTGTGTGTGTGTGTGCTAACTGGGTTTGATGGGCATAATGTAGCAATGTCAGCAATATGTGTGTCAGAAGTAGTACTTAAACCTCACTTCCTACCTCAGCAAATTTCTGGAGTCCAGTGTCTGGATATAGAAAGACCCTACAAGGTGAAGACTGCTACATCTGGTCCCTCTTACAGCACATCACCTGCTGGGCTCCTTTAGATTTTGGAGGTAACATATTCCTCACTTAGATGTGCTATTGTAACTCTTTCAGCAGTTGAACCCAAACCCCACCAGTTTTGAGTGGGGCTCTGAATAAAAGGTGATGTCACAGGTCCAGCCTGTAGTACAAGCTGCTCTGCCACATGGTCACGCACTTCAGTGGATCAATGGGGCTTTACAGTGTTCGTGCAGACGGGATGCTGTCTGACTCTCAGGCAGATATGGCCTTCAGGGTTCTGGAGCAACAGCTACTATCCCTCTTGAAATAAATGCTATTTTTTAGAGAAGCAGATTATGACTTACTAATACTGATATCACACTTGATTTTAGCCAAAAGGCCAAGAAGTGATAAAATTTATTAATACTGGGCCTGGGTAGAGACTTGAAATTTAACCAAGAGCTACTAAGATGCCGTGTGACCTGACCTGCCCATCGTGAACCAGGTGTTTGTTGTCTGACCCACCAAAGTATGAAGTTGGATGGGCGCAGCAGTGTCATTATGAAATGGAAGTGGCATATCCAAGATCAGACCCAGGTAGGTACCGAGTCATGAGTTGGTTACATAGGGAAGTAATACCAGTGTTTCCCTTGCACTATTCTTCCATACCCCTCCTGTAGCCTAGGGGAGGGTGTACTCTTTATAACCACATGACAAAGGAAAGATCTGGGCTTGGTTCTGCACACTGTGTGAGTACCCCCCTGCCTAGTTGACAGCTATATTGCTGCAGCTTCTCCTAGAGACATCCCTGAGGGCAGTAGGCAGGCAAACTCAGTGGGCAGAATTTTGAGCAGTGGACATGGATGTGAAATTTGTTTGGAAAGAAAATAATTAGATGTAAGACTGTAATACTTTGGATAAATATTTATGAGAGAGTTGTAGGGAAATTTTGAAAAAGTTATATAAAAGACCCCTCTGGACAAAAAGGGATAGATACCTGTGTCTCATGTGTCCCATGCTCAGTAAAGATATTGTTTTGACTTGTTCCCCAGCTCCAGCTATGGGTCCCGTACCACTGAGGGGATCAGTTAGCTAAATCAAGAGCAGTTGGTTCCCCACCATGGCTGTGTGCCACTATTGCACTTGTGTGGACATCACAACAGTTTATTTGCTGCTATGTAGGTTGGACCATGAGTTGCTTGGACAGATATTGGTCATTTTCCCCAGTCGCCCATGTAGCACCTTCTGGCACTAGACACACTGACTGTCTGGGGACTGACTCTCTCCTGGCTTCCAGCCATGCCGTTCCATTTCACGTGTCAGCTGCATATGGTTTCTTCAGCAGTAGGGTCTTATCACTAACCTTTGGTGGGTCATCAAGTACTCTGACAGAAATCTGTCATTCTTTTTGGAAACCTTATAGGTTTCTCTGATCAAAAGCTCATTGTGGATGGTAGCCCCATGCTGGTACTGGGAGTTACACAGAGTAGCCTGTGTGAGGAACCAGTGGGACCAGGTAGCTATCAGTATGGGGGAACAGAGTACATATACTGCATGAGCTGGCAGACATCTGGCCCACATGGGAGCCCTGGATCAGAGGACTTCTAGGAGAACTGGCTGTCTTGTTAGTATCTCTGTTGTCCTGGAGGCCTTGCCAGGCCAGGCCAAGCAGAGCTAACTCTATAGCCACCTAGAACAGGGATGGAAGTCCATCCCCATTGGTATGATAGCAAAGAGCCAGCTTCTCAGGATCAGCCACTGGAAATTTTTGTAGCAGTAGCCACCTCCCAACACAGAGCAGGGGTCAAGGCATCTTCCTCCCTAACCTACCCTCAAGGTAAGCCTACTCTGTTTGTTCCTAGGGAGCAATGACACCATCCCCACTTGGGCTCCTGGGAACCCCAGCGGTCACAGCTTTCCCTCTCACACATGCCTAGAAGTGGTTTGCTCTCAGCAGACAGAGAGCTGGAAGCTTTTTGTCTTCTTGAAGAAAATTCAGCTAGAACAACAGCCTGGAGAATATTGCCAGATGAGTGTAAAGAAATTTTTTTGCCTTAATTAGACACACGCACACCCACAGTGGTGTTATTCAGAAGTAATGTGGAGCTAGCCACTATGTCTGAAGTTATTAAAATTCTGCCCAGCTGTGGTCACAGGTGCATAGAGGCACTAGCTTGGAGCTGTTCTAGCTCCAGCCCCAGGCTTCACTTAGTTTCCAGCATGTGCTGTAAACTCCAATATCACAGGTCTATTTGCTCCTGAATAAAAGGATGGGATTTAAGCATTGTCTTCTCTGCTCTTTTCTACCTACAGACGGCAACAACCACACTTTAGATGAGTGCTACCCTGTTTGTTTGAGAGGTAAGAAAGGAGAAGCACATTTAACATTTGGAGAGTGTTCTTCTGGACTGCGCCGGATCCTGGGCCTGTGCATACCTAGCCTCACAGCCTACTCTACCTGGGCACCTCATGGCTGCTCTTTGTCGTGCCTGGCCCCCAGCTGACTGGGTCTGGTCCAGGCTAGTGTTGGCCCCAGTGTCTTGGGGACTACCATAGGAGGAGGGTGTACCACCACAGGCGGACCACCAGGAGGCATCACGGAGAAGGACATTTTGGCGATCCTTGGACTCCCAGCTGCACCTGATGGAGGGTGGTGAGCAGAGGAAAGGCAAAGTGAACGGAAGATGCCTGCACATGGCACCAGGTATGTGGGCAGCAGCTCTGCTGGCTTCCATCAGCTCTACATTCTGGAGTGCTGCCATGGTGAGGTGTGGCACTCTAAAGCAGACTCCCACCAGCCTGCCTTAACAAGCAAGAACACTGCTCAGCACTAGTTGGTGGAAGCCAGCCCTACCTGTTTCAAAAACTTGATGGGGATTTGGAGCAAAGAACTAGAAATATTTACAGACACACATCCAAAATGTCCTGTGGTTTCCTCTCAGCAGCTAGCAAGGGTGGCAGACTGCACCTGTGGGAATGCTTGTTCATGTGAGAATGAAAGACTGTGCTCTACACCTCTACCTTCTAACGACCCCAGCCATGCCTCAGGAACAAGTGGCCGCAGGATGGAAGGGGAAAGAGTCAAAACTGTACTGATTTTCAAACACACACAAAGACAACATCCATTTCACTTCACACAAGGTGGGGGTCCCCTATTAGCTTCACCGCTGAGCATGGCTTCGGTAGCCTGACTAGAGCCTTTGTCACCCAGCCTGTGGGGAGGTAGGTAGGGCCTGTCAGAATGCTGGAAGCCCTGTGGAGCAGAGTTTGGCCCATCCCATGTTTTGGAGGAGGAAGGCTATAGGGGTTAGAAGGAGCTGAGCAGAGGGCCCAACAATCAGTGAGGGAGCTGTCTGTCAAAGAAAGAAAGAACCTGCTCTTGTCTGGAGCATGAGAGATGCAGAGTTCCGGGGAATCTGGCCAACATGCACAGCTCCAAGGGCTGATTTTAAAACAGCCACAGAATGTGGGAAATCAAGAATATTGTTACAAAACTCAGTATAAAAATTAAATACCTCATCAACAATGTTCTTCATAGATTACATATGAAACAAAGTATTTTAGATAATGCATTTAACAGATATGCTATTACAAGGAATCTCTACTTTTATTCTTGTTAACATTATTTTTAAAATCTGTGGTTACTAGAATATTTTTCATTAGATTTTTGGCTTATGTTTTCTACTGGATGGTACTGGTTTAGAAATGTGCATGCTAATCCTGGCTAATCAAGTGTCCAGCTGGTTGGCCACCAGGGCCAACTCGTTGACTCAGATTGTGTTCTATAAAATCATCCTTGTTTCTTTCATAGCTAAAAAAGAATAGCTGAAAATGCTATCCATATCATCCAGCAGGTTGGCATACTCCTGGCTTTTACTCCCTTAGGAAACAGGCTTGTTCCATATGGCTGAACAGGTTGTAAACTGCATAGGAATAACACATCCCAGGGACAAGATGCTATTCACACTGTATACATGCAGACCTGTGTATTTATTACTATCTTATCCCAGAACAAGGCAATACAAAATGGGTATAGTATAATGAGTTTCCAATAGAAGGAACTAAGTCATGTGAAGGAGAGAGATGCCATTTTTTTTCTTTTGATTTGCATGAAAACTGTAGCATGCTTGTATTGGCCCTTGTATTGGCAGAACCCTGATGTTGGCCTGGTTCAGCTCTAAACAGTTGCCTTCTTGTTTTGGTTTCTATCTCTGTCACAGGTCTGGTGCATCTAAGGGCAGGTCTCAGTGCACGTATTAAAACTCCAATTGTCCAAGCCACCATTGGCAACTGTACTAGAGGCTCACAATAATGGGCCAGCCCATGGCCCAGGACTGGTCCAGGATGGACCACTTACCTTCTCATTTTTCTTGTCATCTGTCTTGCACCCTGTGTTGGTGGAGCTGGATGTGGACATGCTACTGACGGGTGTCCCTCCAGCCTCGCCATTGAGGTTGGCAGCACTGACATTGGGAGGCGTGATGGCTGATGCTGCTGAGGTGAGGGGGATGGCTGGCCGGGGGCACATCTGTATCGGGGGCTGCTGGCCATGTTGTGGGGACACCACAGAACGGGGTCTGAGGCTCGTGGTGGGCAGGTGGGATGGAGAGTTCTGAGTGCGCAGTGGTGACACGGTGGCAGCTGGTCGATTCTGGGCCTGGGCGGAGGGGTGGGCAGCTGGAGAGATGGTGATTGAAAGGTTAGTGCATGTTTTGTTACATTTTGCTGTGTAATAGCAACAAACCCTCCTCTCAGGCCCTACCTCTGAGTGCTAAGTCCTCCTAGACGGCAACAACCACACTTTAGATGAGTGCTACCCTGTTTGTTTGACAGGTAAGAAAGGAGAAGCACATTTAACATTTGGAGAGTGTTCTTCTGGACTAGACCTGGAGACCATCACAAGAGGAGATACTGAGGCCAGGTAACCCAAAAATTGCATTTCCATCTTTTGTTAGCCAGAGGCTACACAACCATTCACAGCAGCCTTCCCCAGCGAGGAGCAGGCAGACATGACTGTGAAGAGCTCAGTGATGGTGTATTTCCTATTATTGTGGAATACACCAGAGGTTGGGATGATTAAACACACAGGTGGTGGCTGAAGGGCATGAAACCTACATCAGCTCAGTCATGCCCCCACCTCAATATAACCATACTTTAGGCCAAGCCTCCAATCTCCAGACCCTCTGTGGACAAGCCATATTCAAACTATAGCATCTGCTAACACACCAATGCATTCAGAAGAGATTTTCTTTAATGCCCTGGTCAAAGTGTTTACAAAACTAAATTCCATGTAAGCATCTTGAATAAGTCTCTAAGTACCTCTGAATTAGGCAACTGCTGCATGTAAGCTGGTCACAGTGCACTACTAGACGCTTAGTCTAGACCCCAGGAACTGTGGCCTAAATCTTGACTTCCTCATGGGGCACGGGACCATGCTGGGCTAAGACAGTGAGAACACACTGGCTGTGACAGTCACAGGAGCGGAGGCAAGGGTGCATCCTCCCGATGTAGCTGGAGGCAGAGATGCTCATATCTTGTGGCCATGTTCCTGTAGCTATAGTCTTGCCTGTATGACATAAATCCAAAGGTTTTGGATTTATGAACATCCACAGCTGCGATCCCGTCTCTTGTTGCCAGCAACAATCCCCTGAAGGCCTGAAAGAGCTACAGGTATAGCATGTGTAAACACCTCCCACTGGCAAAGATAAAGTTACCTTTAAGCCCAGCACTACATTGAAAAATTGTCTCCTTCTAAATGCAGAAGAAACAAATGCTCAGATGGCAGGAGAGGGTGATGGCAATCATCTGAGGATAGGGATCTGTGACTCGGGCTGGTCTGGTCCAGGCAGAGAGGCATCTCTTTATCCCAAGTGCCTCACAGCACTCCAGGAAACATCAATACAGTGTTTCCTTGCATTTTTACCCCAGCCATTCTATTATTCTGTACCACTAGCACTGTGGCTTCAGAATATAGGAAAACCCACACAAACAATGAAAACAAGATCCTCAGACCCAAATATGCTTTGACTGTAAAGTATACTTACAAATCTTATCAGTGTCTGTGGGCGATAGGCCACTTTGTACCATATTCCCACCCTGTGGGAGGGAGATAAGCCTTTCTCTAACAGCCGCATGGAGAGAGCTGCAAAGTCCACTCATCCCATGGAGACGTGGGCTACCTATAGGTAACTCTACCAGACGACATAGAAAAAGGCTGCGTATGGGTTTTTTAAAACAAATTATTTCAGTGGTATTGGATGCCTAGCATTTGAACCTTCCCACCATGTGGCCTCACATCCTAAGGAAGGATCAGGCTAGGCAATTACACTGACCAATGGAGCCACTGAGGGCATTCAATCACCCTGCGACTGTATCTACCCCTGAACTCTCCTTCACCCCAGCCTGTGAGCCCCGGAGAGAAAGTAAAACTAGCCAGACAAGAACCGTTTGAACTATGGCCTCAGAAACTCAGTCTTCGGGCTGCTCAGGGCTTTCCACACAGTTCATTCTATCTTCTAGAAAGATGCTTCCAGCCAACTGAGCTGCAGTGTGACTGCTATCTGCAATTTTGACATCTCACTCTAGTTTTTCTTCTATTCCAAGGCACGTAGCTCCTCTTAATAGTCTGTGTAATTCATTTGTTTATTATGTATTTCAATTGTTCATTGTCTTTCCCTCTCCAAGAGGCTGGTTGCTGTATTCACTGACACAATACATTACACACACCTGGAACAGGGCCAGCATGGAGAAAGTGAGTGGTTATTTGCGAGGAGGGAAGCCAAGCTAAAACAATACTATAGATTTCACAGAATTGAACCACTAGAGAAGAAAAAGTGTGCCGCAAGAAAGCAAGGTGTAGCTCACTACCAGCTGCCTAGACTTCTCTCACCCAGCCGTGACTCTGATGATCATCAACACCAACGCGGCTACATTCCTTGAAAAGTCAGAGCAGCAGGTAAAGGCTGACTCAGACAGTGCTATTCCAGTCTGTTTCTCCCTTTTCCTCTCGCCTTCCAACCTCTGGTATGCACGCTTCAGTGATGCCATGGTCTCCTGGACACCACTCTTTCTCCTCAGGTCCCTGCTTTGTCCTCAGTACTGAAATCCTGCTGGAAGCCATCCAGTCCTGGAGTGTTCTTTGTGGCTGTGCTTTTGAATCTCCTCTCTTTCTCCAGGTATTCTATTTTCTTTCTGAAGGTCCTGCCAGGGCTGTGTGGGCCCCTCAATCCGTCCTCCACCTTATGCTTCTCTAGAATACTGTTCATCTCCGGCCCTGTGATCTGATACATTCCTTTTTAAAAAAAATATTCTATTTATTTGAGAGAAAGAGAAAGGCAGAGATGAGAGAGAGAGAGAGAGAGGTGGGGGGGGGGGGAATATGAATCGGCACACTAGGGCCTTTAGCCACTGCAAATGAACTTCAGATGTATGTGCCACCTTGTGCATCTGGCTTCCATGGGCCTTAGGGAATCAAACCTGGATCCACTGGCTTTGTAGGCAAGCTCCTTAGCCACTAAACCATCTCTCCAGCTCTGGTACACTCCTTTTTATGACACCAGTGTCACCAATTTTGTCTTCAAATGTATATACTCTACAGATTTTATGCTACGTATGTTTTCTTTTCCCCAATTTAAAATTGGCTTTTTCCTCCTAGCTATTTCTGATTCATAGCTTTTTCTCCTGTATCACCTCTTTTTTTCTTTCCTATTTTTGCAGGTTATTCCTTTATTTTCTTCTTAGATCTTAAACATGCTAGCTTTGAAGACTTTTTAAGAATTCTTCCTGTTGGGCATGGTGGCACATGCCCTTAATACCAGCACTCCAGAGGCTGAGGTGGGAGGATCGCTGTTGAGTTCAACACCAGCCTGAGACTACATAATGAACAATGAATTCCAGGCCAGCCTGGGCTAGAGGAAGACCCTACCTCAAAAAACCAAAAAAGTATTCTTCCTTATCTATCTCGATTTTGAGCTTTTTGGTTATTTTTTTTTTTTCTTAATGTGTTAGCTTCCTTCCTGTGTTTTGAATTCTTAGTGAGCCAATTCACTTTGAGTGTGAGTGTGAGACTACTGTTCCACACCTCCTGCCCCCAGACCCTGGCCATTATTAGTTCTGCAATAGCATCTAGGCACTCCATCAGAACCAGTAGTGATGGGCTGGCTGGAGCACCAGTCCTGCAGGGGCAGTGTGCATCTGCTGTTCAGGCCAGAGGGTACCAGGGCAAGCTCCTTCTGTTCTCTTCCATTCTCCAGACGGTGGTTCATTGTAGATTATCCCTGGCAGAGCCTGAATCTGTTAGAGCTGGGGCACCTGGAGCTGCCCCCTGCTCCACACAAAAGTCTGCATTCTCCCACAGGAGTTGGAAGTTAATCAACATTCTATAATTTTCATATCACAGCAGTGTGTGCTTCACCCTCACTTGTTACTGTGTGTTCAATTTTGATTAGATTCACAAAGTTTACTTTTTAAACTACTGAAAACAGACATTTTTGTGTTTACAACACAGGAGAGGATCTCCATACAAACTGGAAATCATGCTTTCATACACTCCTTCATTTGCTTCTTAGTAGACCCTTGCTCCATCACTCCACCAGATCATGTGTAGACATGAGCAATTATGAATCCACATGTCACTTAATTTAATAGACAAATGTTTGAGAAAAATGTGTCTAAAAGTCCAGCTGTTCACTTTACAACTGTATCATACAGACTCGATTACTATAGTTTTATAACAAATCTTGAATTCAGGTTAGATCTCTAAATTTGTTCTTTTTCCAGGTTGTTTTTGGTTATTCTAAGTTTTTTTTTTTTTTTTTTTTGCATGCCAATACTAATTTGGAAGCCAGATTTTCAATCTGTACAAATAAATTAGTTGGATTTTGATTGATGCTCCACTGAATTCATATATCAAGTTTTATGAAAGACCATCTTAACAATGTTAAGTCTTTTCACCAACAATGTATATCTCCCTACTTATTTAGAGATTCTGTCATCTCTCTTAGTTTTATAGTTTTCAGTGTTTAGGTCTTTCCTATTATGCTTTGAAGGTGAAATTTCTTCCTCAGGCTTACATGTTTGAAACTGGCCACAGTGTTTCAAGAGGTTATAGAAACTCTAGGAGGTCAGGCTTAGCAGGAGAAGGTGGGGCAAACCTTGAGAGTTCCTGTGTAAACCTGCTTCTGGCCATATCTTTCTGCCCCTGTCTGACACTGCAATGAGGCCAGCTGCTGCAAGCTCCATGCCCCAAATCAAACCACTTCAGCTGCCATGCATTTCCTGCCAAGATGGATGGCACCCTCTAAACTGTGAGCCAAAATAAACTTTTCCTCCTTTCAGTAGTTTCTGTAAAGTATTCTATCACAGGGACAAGAAAGGTAACCAAAGTATCTATCTTTTGTTGGACTTATCCTTTTTTTTTTTTTTGCTGTTATTCTGATGCTATTAAACTTGGCATAGGTTTTAAAATTTTCAAAAATTTATTTATTTCCAAGGACAGTACTCTCGTCCCTTCCTTTCTCTTCCCTTTATATCTCCTTTTTAACTTACTGGCCTCTGCTACTGAGTTTTTCCCTTCTCACACAGAAGCCCAATTATCTCTAGCTAGGATCCACATATGATGGTGAGCATGAGGCACTTGGCTTTCTAGGCTTGGGTTACCTCACTTAGTATAATACTTTCCAGATCCCTCCATTTTCCTGCAAATATCATAACTTACTTTTTTTTTTTTTTTTTTTTTACTGCTGAGTAGAACTCCATTGTATAAATGTGCCACATCTTTATTATCCACTCATCAGTTGAGGGACATCTAGGCTGTTTCCGTTTCCCAGCTATTATGAATTCAGCAGCAATAAACATGGTTGAGCATGTACTTCTAAGGAAATGGGATGAGTCCTTAGGATATATGCCTAGGAGTGCTATAGCTGGGTCATATGGTAGATCAATTTTTAGCTGTCTTAGGAACCTCCACACTGATTTCCATAATGGCTGGACCTGATTGCATTCCCACCAACAGTGTAGAAGGGTTCCTCTTTTTCCACATCCCTGCCAGCATTTATGATCATTTGTTTTCATGATGGTAGCCAATCTGACAGGAGTGCGATGGAATCTCAATGTAGTTATAATATGCATTTCTCTGATGACTAGGGATGTAGAACATTTTTTTAGATGCTTATATGCCATCCAGATTTCTTCTTTTGAGAACTCTCTATTTATACCTCCATGGCCCATTTTTTAATTGGCTTGTTTGATTTCTTAGTATTTAATTTTTTGAGTTCTTTGTATATCCTAGATATTAATCCTCTATCAGATATATAGCTGGTGAAGATTTTTTCCCATTCTGTAGGTTGCCTCTTTTTGTTTTATTCACAATGTCCTTTGCAGTACAAAATCTTTGTAATTTCATGAGGTCCCAGTGGTTAATCTGTGATTTTATTGCCTGAGCAATTGGGATTATATTCAGAAAGTCTTTGCCAAGATCAATATGTTGAAGGGTTTCCCCTACTTTTTCCTCTAGCAATTTCAGAATTTCAGGTCTGATGTTAAGGTCTTCAGCCCATTTGGATTTAATTCTTGTGCATGGAGACAGAGAAGAATCTATTGTCATCCTTCTACAGATACATATCCAGTTTTCCCAGCACCATTTTCTGAAGAGGCTGTCTTTTCTCCAATGAGTATTTTTGGCATTTTTATCGAATATCAGGTGGATATAGCTACCTGGACTTATATCTGGGTACTCTATTCTGTTAGGACAGAAGGAGAAAAAGAGAGAGAAAGTGGGTGCTCATGGCCTAAAGCAGATGAAAAGATGAACTATAAATGCACTTTGTGCATCTGGCTTTATGTGGGTCCTGCCTGGGGAATTGAACCTGGGTTGTTATGTTTTGTAGGCAAGTACCTTAACCACTGAACCATCTCTCCAGCCCTGGCATAGATTTTAGACTGTCAATTTCTCATTTTTTGTTGATAGTAAAGTCATCCCTTTGTGTCTGTGAGGGATCTAGGATCTCATAGATATGAAAATTTGTTTGATTCTCTTGGATGAAGTAGTACAATTGCATAAAACCTGCACAAAACTTACTGTATACTTCCATTCATCTCTAGACTACTTATAGTGCGCAATACTATGTAAATGGAATAGAACTATTTGTATGTTGTATTGTTTAGGGGATAATCACAAAGTCTGTACATGTTTAATATAGATGCATTTTTTTCTTTCTTTTAAAATATTTATTTATTTGAAGGGGGTGGGGTAAATGGGTGTGCCAGGGCCTCCAGTCACTGCAAATGAACTCCAGATGCATGCACCTCCTTGTGCATCTGGCAAACGTGGCTCCTGGGAATTGACCCTGGGTCCTTTGGCTTTCTAGGCCTTAACTGCTAAGCCATCCCTCCAGCCTGTCTTTTTTTCTTTCTTTTTCCTTTCCTTTGAGAGGGGGGGATTTCAATGTAGGATCTCACTCTAGCTCAGGCTGACCTGGAATTAGTGTCAGAGTGGCCTCAAACTTATGACAATCCTCCTATCTCTGTCTCCCAAGTGCTGGGATTAAAGGCGTGAACCACCATACTCAGCTTTATTGCTTTCAAATATTTTTGATCCATGACTGGTTGGGTCCACAGATATGAAGAGCTGAGATACAACTGCCTTTTGTGTGTTGATTTTGTATCCCGCATCCTTACTGAACTAATTTTTAAAGCTCTAAATTATGTGTGTGTGCATGGGTGTGTATGTGCATGTGAGCATATGTGTCCCTCCTTAGGATTTCCATATACAAAATCCTATTGTCTACAACAACAAAAAATTTTCTCTTTCCTTCTCCATCTGCATTACTTTCCCGCCATGCCCCTAGTAAAACTTCTAGTATGATACTGAACAGAAGTGATGAGTGTGCAGCCTGTCCTCTTTCCATCTCTTCAGTCTTTTACCATCAAGTATGATGCATTTGTGTGATCTCACAGAGGCCCTTCATTGGACTAAGGGAGTTCATTTCTATTCCTCATTTTCTGAGTTTCTTAAATAAGGAATAGATGCTGGGTTTTATCATATATATTTTTGAAGTTTTATAATAATCATTTTTAAGTTTGTTACTAAGATGAATTGCATGAATTGTTAAATGGAAATCCAACCTTGCATTCCTGGAATAAATTCTATCTGGTATATTTCCCTTTTTTTTCTTTTTTGTTTTTTTGAGGCTGGGCCTCACTCTAGCCCAGCTGACTTGGAATTCACTATGTAATCTCAGGGTGGCCTTGAACTGTCAGTGATCCTCCTACCTCTGCCTCCCAGGTGCTGGGATTAAAGGCATGCGCCACCACACCTGACTATATTATCGTTTTTATCTGTGGTTATATTTAATTTGTTGAAATCATCTGTAGTATTGTTATGTGTACATTTATGAGGAATATTGGACTGATTTTTACTGATTTTATTTTCTTTCAGTTGTCTGGTTTATTATTAATGTTAACTTTATAGAAAAGATGGGAAATACTGTCTCTCCTTTTCAACCTTCTGGAAATGTTCAGAAAATCCTTTCATTTCTGACTAGGTAATGGTTTTTTAAGTAGGGTCACACTCTCACCCAGGCTGATCTGGAATTACTATGTAGTTTCAGGCTGGCCTTAAATTCAGTGATCCTTCTATCTCTATCTCCCAAGTGCTGGGATTAAGGGCATGCATCATCATGCCCAACTAATGTTTTTATATTTAAATTTAAATGCCATAAATTCTTCCCAAATTATTTTAGATAATTCACCAATTACATCATCTATTTCTAGAGTTTTCTTTTTTTGAGAGAAAACAGAAAGAGAGAGAGAGAGAGAGAGAGAGAGAGAGAGAGAGAGAGAGAGAGAGAGAGAGGAGACAGAGAGAGAGGTTATAAGCACAGTAGGATCTCCTGCCACTACAAATGCAAATCCAGACACAAGTGCAGCTGGCTTTAGTGGATACTGTTGAATTGAACATGGGTTGTCAGGCTTTGCAAGCAAGCATCTTAACCACTGTGCCATCTCTCCAGAGTTTTCTTTGTGGTTGTTTTTAAACTGCTAACTCCACTTTGTTAATACATATAGTCCTATATGCTATATGTTTCTTATTCAGTAAGTCTGACAATTTGTGTATTTAAATGATATATGACTATATCCATTTCATTTAAATTTGTTGAATTTATTCACATGATTTTAAAATAATTCCTCATTATCACTTCTCTGGTGTTGGTGACTTGCATATCTCTCCCCTTTGCTTTGTCCAGGTGGCTAGAGGCTTGATAGTTTTGTTGTTGATCTCAAAGGATCACTTTTTAGCTTTATCTATTTTTCTGGTTTGTTAGTTTCTCCAAAGGATCTCTTGCCACTCTCTTTGTGGTCCTTTGCTCATTTTAGCTTAGCTTCTTTAGGTACAACTAAGGTCATTAACATGACACCTTCCTCAGTTTCCTATTGTAGCGGTTCCACACTATGAACTTCTCCCCCGGGAATGCATTAGTTCCATCCTGTAAATTCCATATGCTGTGTTGTCATTTTGTTTAGCTCAAAATGCTTTCTCATCTCCTTTTTGATTTCTTCTTTGATCCACTGGCTACTTTGAAATATGTAATAATTATTTGTGATATTGACTTGTAGTTCAGCCTCACTGTTGTCAGAGAATGTAGTTTGTATGATGAGTCCCCTTGCACATACTGAGTTTTAAGTATTATAGCCCATATTATGGTCTATCATGGAAATGTTCTATGTGCACATTAAAATAATGTGTGTTTTGATGCTATGGGCAGTGCTCCCTGAATGTCAATTCAGTCAAATTGGTTATGGTGGTGTTCTAATTGAAAGACACAATAATACTGCAATTTTGCATTTCTCCAAGCTGCTTCATCTGTAGTTGCTTATGAATTTGGAAGCTCTATTATTTGGTGCATAAATACTTGGAATTCTTATGTCCTATTAAATGAGTTGACCCTTTGCCATTATTGTCTTTTATCCCTGGTAATATCCTCGGTTATAAAATTTACTCTGTCTGATATTATCCTATCAATTTTCTCTTGGTTAGTATTAGCATGGTATCCTCATAACTGACAGAGTGCAATTTGCAAACTGTTTTATTAACTCTTATTGAGTTAAAGCTCCACATCAATTCTTTTGGTCCTTTCATGACAATTTTGGAGATATGAAGAGTGGCAAAAATTTTGAGTTGTCTAAAACGTACCCTTTTAGCTAAAGTTAAACAAGGTTAACTGCATTTTGGTATCAACTTTCAGACAGAGATGACAGCAGGATGGCACCATGAGAACCCGTGCAGTTCAGAAGCTCTAACTCTGGCCAGTGAGTTGGGCTTTCAATCTCAGCTCTGGCACCTGTTAGTGGGGACTCCTCTGGCCAGCCACTGAATATCTCATTTTGTCTTATGTAAAATAAAAAATAATACCAACTAGGGTGAGATTGTTACCTCTGTGAGCTAGAAATGCAATCATACACATGCATGTGCACACACATGCACTGTTTCCACCTATGAGCAGCAGCAGCAGTTCAGTGTCTATGCTATGAGTGATAGGAACATGCATTCATCTTGTCTTTAAAGTATTAAAATGTCTCTCTTTCATGCATGAGTTCAGTTTGTTTGCTTGCTTGTTTTCAACAAAGTCTGACAGTCTAACCTCGGTTCTATCTGGAGTTACTGAGATCATTTACATTTAATCTGATGGATGATCTATATGAGCTTCTAAACCCATCATTCTATATATGTGTCCTCTTATATTCATGTATTCTTTATTCCTTTCCCTTTCTTTTTAATCTTTTGGACCACTTTTTATGATTTGACTTCAACTCCTTTATTTTCATATTGAATGGTTGCTTAGACCTTCTGTTTATAATAGCCTATTTACTAGTGATTCCTTGCTCTTCATACATAGTGTAAGAACCTACAACAGTATACAGTACTTCCTTTCTCCCCATATGACCTTTTTGTTTATGTTCCCATAATTTTAATTTTATATACATTTAAATAAAACTATTTTAATTTTGTTTTTAAACATTTAAATAATAAGAAAGAGGCCCCCACACTTATTTATGTAGTTCTTTACTATTTTGTCTAGGTTTGTATTTCTTTCTTTCTTTTTTTTTAGACAGAGAGAGAGAGACAGAGGGAGAGAGGGGTGGGGAGGGAGAGAGATAAACACTTGATATGCCAGGACCTCAGCCACTGAAATTGAATTCCAGACACTGTGTCACCTAGTGGACACATGCGACCTTGCGCTTGCCTCACTTTTGTACATCTGGCTAATATGGGATCTGGAGAGTAGAACATGGGTCCTTAGGCTTCGCAGGTAAGGCTTTAACTGCTAAGCCATCTCTCCAGCCCTAGATCCATACTTCTAATTCAAAAGAATTGCAAACATTTCTCACACTGTGATCTATTTCTAGTAGAATACGTGAGTTTTGTTATGTCTGAATTATTCTCTTTTAATTTTGCTGTTTTTCCTGAAAGATATTTTTTTTTTTGCTAGGCACAGAGCCCTAAATTAACAAATATTTATTTCAACATTTCTTTTTTACTGCTTTCTCACTTGAAGTGTTCTTTACATGAAATCTACATTATTATTTTGCTACTTTTTGTAGTATATTTCTCAGGCTGCTCTTGATGTTTTACTTTTCAGTGGCTTTGAACACTTAGGTTATGATTTGCTTTGCTGCAGTTTCTTCCTGCTTCTTGTGTTTAGAATTTAACTCTTTCAACTGTGTATTTGTAGTTTTCATCAAACTGAGAACACTTTTTGGTTATTGTTCCTCCAAACTATTTTTCTGTCCCACCAATTTCTCTTTCACTTTAGGAACTCTAATCACCTATATTGGGCCACTTAAGGGAGTTCCATTGTTCACTGATACTAGTTTTTTAATTCTTTCATTGGGGTTGGGGTAATGACTCAGTAGGCCAAAGTGCTTGCTGCATAGCACTTTTGATGGCCTGAGTTCAGGCCCCGAGAAACCATATAAAACCAGCCACAGTAATGAGCATCTTGAATCCCAGCCTTTGTATGATGAGGTGGGAGGCATTTTCTCTCTCACACATACAAGATTATTAAAGAATTATTTTAGCTATTTCATTTTCTATTGATTCTATAGCCATATCTTCAAATTCACTCATACTTTTTTCTTAAGCAAAGTCTAATTTGTCATTAATTCAACCATCTCATACTCTGTAATTATTTTTTAGAAGTTTGATTTTGTTCTTTTAAATATTTTATAGTCTCAACTTTACAAATATATGGAATATAGATATAATATTGGTTTTAATGTCTTGAAGCTGCTTTATTAAATTTGAATTTTGATTTCCTTTTATATAAATTAAAACAGGATATACTCTTTTATCCTCTCGTCCCAGTTCCCATTACCTTGGGGTTATGGTGTTCACTGTGTAGTCATGAAGGCCTCAGTCAGTCCCTGTGGGGTGGTGGTGATGAGGGGAACCATGCCTCAGGGTATTCCTACCCACTCTGTGGCTCTTACCATCTTTCTGCTCCCACTTTTCCAATGTTCCCTGAGCCATAGCAGGATAGTTGTTACTCTGATTCAGTGTTGAGTTCTCTGTAGCCTTTGGATTTCTGCTTTAATAGGCGCTGACTAATCACTGAATCTGTCACCACTGGCCTAGAACTGGTTGTCAGGGTAGCTATAAGAGCAGTATTCATGTTGTCACTTCCTCTGCTATTTCTCCTGGGCCCTGGCAGATGTAGTAGCGAAACATCTCATGGTGGGTGGGCAATTGGCTATCTTCTTGTCTTATCTATTGATGGATCTTGGTTCTCTTATGTTGTCTTTGCCGTCTGTAAAATAAAATAGATTCTCCAAACAAGAGTAAGAGCAGCTTGGGTTGAAGGAGGTATATGTGAATTCATTTGAGAGACTTTTTTTGGGGTGGGGGGAATGCAAGCCTACTCTTCTTCTCCAGAGATCAGTGGAGGCTTTCCCCTGAAGTCTGGAAACTGCAACTTTTTAGCGTACTCCACTTGGACTAATTGGCTGATTGTGGGCTGTATCTTCTTACTTCTTTGCACACTTAGTGTATTTCTTATGTAGCTGACTTTCTGGGTTTTATGTTTTTAAGGGCTAGGTGTTTCTGTATTCCAACAACTACTCTTGAGCTTGTTCTCTAACACAGCTTATGTGATTGGAAGAAGTTTGAGTCTTTGGAGTTTTGTTTCTCTTGTTAGCTACGACTAGAGCTGTGCTCAGTCCACTAAGGCCAGGTCCTTCTGCGTTGACTACTTGGTGCTTTGTGAATTTGGAATTTTTCCCGATCTGGCTGGTAGAAACAGGCATTTCTGGCCATGTGTATTCTGGACGCTGTTAGCACTATCCTTTCATTCTTTTCCTGGCAGTGGGTATTTTGTTCACATGCATATACTGGTTAGTTCTAAGCAGAATACGGAGCTCTCTCTGAGAAGCTGTTGTCTCTGTCCTCCACCCTGCACAGAGCCATCTTTGCTATGCCTTGCTGGGTTACACCTGGCTTCCTGCCTATGCCACAGTCTGCATTCTCCTCATGGAACATGTCCTTGTTTGTCTCCTATCCAGTCTCCCAACAACTGTTGCCATGTATTTGTCTGCTTAATTGTTTCCAGTGGGAGGATAAAGCCTGTCCTCATATGTTAGCTTGGGTTATAAGCAGGAGTCTAGCTTGATCTTTCAAATAGAAAAGTCTATACCTACTAGTTAGTATTTTCTGTTGTTTCTCCCTGCCCTTAAGATAAAACCTAAACATGGCCCCAAAGCACCGTCCTGGCCTCTGCCTGCTTGCCTACACAGCCTTACTTTCTTGATTCTTCCAAAGTGACCTTTCTCACTTTCTGAATGGCGCAGATCTGTTCAGGCCCCAGGCACTTCTTATGCCATCTCTTCTTATGGACACTCCTCTCACACTCCCAACCACCTCTACATACTGAGTTCTACCAGTTTTTCAGACCAAACATTTGTCTATGTAGAGAAATGTGGTGTCCACATTGGACTATTCCTCCCACACCTCTGCTCCAGACAAGTGAAACTAAACAAATCTACTCCAAAGAGGAGCCATGGCCTTCCTCACTGCCAGGTTGCTGCCCTAGCTGGTTCTCCTGTCCACAGCCCTGTCTGCTTAGACAGTGTCTAGCTGCCTTTTAGGATCCAGGCATCATCACTCTTTTTGAAAAATGCCATACTCTGCCCAGTCCTCTTTCTTTTCCTCCTGATCTGAACGAGTGGCCTCTTCATGCTTCATTAAGGCCTGCCCATGGCTCCACCACAGTACTTACACAATACAGCAGGGACCTACTTACTTACCTACATACCTTCCTCCCTCCCTCCCTCCCTCCCTCCCTCCCTCCCTCCCTCCCTCCTTTCTTTCTTTTTCTTTTTTAGGAATGTACTTTCTAGACCTTTCCTTTAACTGGTCAGAAATAAGGTCTGTCTGGTTTCCTCTAGAACTCCACATCCTAGCTCTTTTCAGTTTTTAAAATGTATTTTTGGGGGCTGTTGAATTGATGGCCATATGTATGGGGCTCCTGCCCATGCTAAATACTGACATAATGTTACAGAAGGAACACTGTTACTTTACAGGGTATGCACTGCCCTTGGAAAAGGATAGAACAAATCATACTAGATGTTATGGACAATGCAATTAAACCTTTGTTAAACTGCCTGCCTTTGGCTCAAGATAAGAACACTTGAAATGCCTACCAACTCAGGGCTGGGATCTACTGAAATGGGTAATTACTATAGTAGACAATTTATTTCCTTTACAGTCAGCCATGGTTTTCACTATAAGTGCAGAATAAAATGCAAAATGTATGAGAAGCCAGTGGCATTTAACTTATAATATCCCTATAAGGTGTGGGAGGAGCAGTCCCGAGTGAAAGGGCATTTCTCTTCTGTGCATGGTAGGAGCCTTCTTTAACCTGACCACCACAGCAATAGTTTAGGGACACACATTAGGTTGGAGAACGCTAGGGGAGCCATTTAGCCATCATGCATCTCACTTGCCTCCCATGTAAAATTAAACTGATGGAAGAGAATGCTTGTCAAACCATCATGGTTGCTATGGTGATGGACGATTGAGACACAATGTTGTGCTGCCCTGAGTCAAACCAATTTCTTTTGGATACTGCTTGTTGTTGCATAGAGGAGGAATGACTGGCAGGACTCCATTTTCTTTTGAATTGGGAAAGTTTCTAGTGAAGCTTGGCATGGAAAGGCATTTTTTTTTTTTTTTTTGCTGGCTGTTTTGTACAGATAACTCGAGGCTGCTTGACACACTTGCAAAGCATTCTGGGCTGACTGGCTGATAAGATGCTTATAACCAGAAGGAACCTAGTCTGAGCCATTTTCTGCCCTCACTCTTGTCTGCTGTTCCATACGTCAAGGAGGTCAGCATCCTGGCAGGCTGCTGACCAATCTGGAAGTTTTGCTGATAGCTGTATCCCCAAGTACTGGGTAGCCAAAAACTACCATTAGATCACCTTAAACCATGGCATAAGTGTGGGTGGTCGAAAGGTAAGAGTTTGGGGGTGAGGCTTCTATAAGCAGATGAAAACACTACAGAGCACTTGTGATGTGAATAACGATGTCTCCAAGGTCCCACAGGCCAAGGTTACAAAAGCATACTCCCCTTAAATCTTGGCTCATTTAAGCAAAAAGATATTCATGAAAAACTAGTGGACAACTGTAGAAACTCTGGCTGTGCAGTCAGTGTTGGAGGCTCAGCGAGCAGGCAGTGCTCAGACAATCTGTGGGGCTGAGCTAGCGCCAGGTTCACTCTGTTGGACACGGTTGCCACCCCTAAATCCACCATGACTTCACCTTGTGCTCACTGATAGTGCCAGACTGCAGGTACCAGAGGTCTCTGCTGGCCTTCGAAAACTGAATGTTTGCATCACTTGTTTCATCTCTAAAGGGAGTCCACATCGCTCCCATGTTTTCTCTTTGGAAAGAAGCATGTGCCAGAAAATGTACCCCTAGGCTGGAACTTTTTTTTTTTTTTTTTTTTTTTTTTGAGGTAGGGTCTCACTCTAGCCTAGGCTGACCTGAAATAATTCACAATGTATTCTTATGCTGGCCTTAAACTCACAGCGATCTTCCTACCTGGGCCTCTCCAGTGAGTGCTGGGACTGAAGGTGTGCACCACCGTGCCTGGCTGGACCTGCATTCTTAATGTGGGGGTGACTTTTATATGGGGAAATTGTTCTAAGTCAGCCTGAGTACACACATGAGTACACATAAATCAGACTGCCATGAACCAAAAACCAGTTCCCCTCAGACACCTTCTGTGCTGGACATATTCTTGTCATTTTCCCAAGCAAATCATCTCAGAATCTGGACCCTGGACTCAGTTTAGCTCTCTGAGTTAATCCCCACAATGTGGCTCACAAGCAGAATCACTGTGCCTCCTGAGTGGTGCAATGCCCTATGCCCGTGCTGCGGTCCTTCACTGGGTCAGGCCCCTTGAAATCTCTTGCCCTCTGGCCAGCTGGCTCTTGTTTCGGGCCCAGATGCTCCACATCAGCTCTTCTCTACCTTGCTCCATGGTAGTCTTTGGAAAAATCTTATTTTTCAGGTTTAAAATCTCTTAGAGGTCCTCCACTGCTCTTAAATTTCACCCCCACCCATAGAACCTTTAGTCCTAATTCTTGTTTACTTTGTGCTTTCCACATGCTCTAACAGCAGAGCTACAAAGTGTTGAGCACATATCAAGTGCCATGCTGGACAGTCCTCACACAATCATCCTAGGCAATGAACACATTCATTTTCCCATTTTACAGAGGAAAGCTGAGAAGCCAGGTGTGTGGCACATGCCTTTAATTCCAGCACTTGGGAGACAGAGGTAGGAGTTTTGCCTTGCCACCCTGAGACTACATAGCGAATTCTAGGTCAGCCTGGGTACAGCAAAACTCTACCTTGAAAATCCCCCCCAACCAAAAAAAAACCCCAAATAAACAAACAACAACCCAGAGGAAAGCTGAGGTCTGTGGGTTGTTCAGGTTCCTGCCTTCAACTAGACTTTTATGTGCTCTGCCTGTATAGAATTCCAGTTGTCCCCTTGTCATGAGGGTATATTCTAAGATCCACCCCTTTGTGTATGCTTTAAATCATAGGTGGTAATGAACTTTTCATAGTCCTTTTTTCTTGTCCATACATGCCTATGACACAGTTTAATTTGTAAATTAGGTATAGTGTGAGATTAGCAATAATAACTAATGTTAATAATGAACTAGAAATAGAATAATTATTACCAGTACTGTGATAAGGTTTATATATGTGTAGCTCTGTCACTGGTCTTTTTTGAGAAGCCCTTTCTTCTCTGTCCTTCCCATGTGCTCCACACTGATCTTAACCTCCACAAGCACCCTCAGCTTTCCCACCAAGCTGCTATCACTTTCTCTCTTTTTTTTTTTTTAAGATTTTTACAATTTTTTTTATTTATTAGAGACAGAGATAAGGAGAGAGAAAGAGAGAGAGAGAATGGGCACACCAGGGCCCCTAGCCACTGCAAATGAACTCCAGACACACGCGCCACCATGTGCATCTGTCTTATATGGGACCTGGAGAATTGAACAGGGATCCTTATAATTCACAGGCATGCGCCTTAACCGCAAAGCCATCTCTCCAGCCCCTACTACCGCTTTCTTGATAGACAGTTTGTCAGTATGTTGGTCAGTCAGGAAGAACCCAAGAGTTGGGATAGTGTCCTGTCTAGTTAGTAGGCCCACTGACTAAAATGCTCTCAAAATGGTCCATGCCAAATTCAGGTTCATCAGTCTTTCCTGTCTCACATAAGCCCACACCTATCAGCAAGGAAATATAAAAAGTCTTGGGTCCCATGGGTGACTATACAGAAGGAGGACCTCCCCCACCCCACCCCACCAGCCATGACTCATGCAGTCTTGTATCAACTTCTCACATGCAAGAAGCTGCTTTCTGGAGCATTTCTCATTGGCCATATTCAGGCCAGCTGATCTAAAAAATACTGTTTGATCCCCTTCTCCCAAAAACATCATGTTCTTTTTGTTCTTTAGGTACGCTTTGAGAAAAAGAGGGAGTTTCTAGAAGATAATGTTGGCTGGAAAGAGAAACCTCTGGATAATACTTCCGCATGGTGGAAGGCTACGTGGCATGGGCTCCCAAGTGCATCCTGCCAGTCAAGCAGTGCATAATAGCTCAATGCTAAGCTTCTAAACCAAAGTGTTTACCTTCTTGTTGCCTTTAAGTTCCACTCCATGGTTTCACTTAATACCACCCTTGGGCAAATAGTTTTCCTTACATTACATCACCTTATGGCTTGATGACGCTGCCTCTGTGCTTCAGGAAGGGGTTTCTCTAGCCTGAGCTCCTTACCAGCACTGTCCTGGAGGGTACTGCCTCCTGGGAGTGCCAATGAAGACCTGTGTGGGCTGCCCACAGTTACCTCACTGGGGAACATATCTGGAGGCACCTTGCTAATTTTGCTAGTCTCTTCAGTCCTCTTACCACAATAAAATGTACAGATATCTAGAAATTCTCTATCCTACTTCAGAAACTAGAACAGGGTAATATAAGGCAAGTGTACATCCTAGAGGTCAGTAGACTCCAAGGTTATGATAAGAAAACCCAAGTCCCCCAACACACCCACTTGTTAGAGACTTGAGTCAAAATATATTCATTCAGGAGCTCTAATGCTGATGGTTGGCAGGGCGAGGCCCTGGAAGTCCACATCCATACCTGTTGGTATAGTGCCTCGTGCCTGGCTGGCTGTTGGCTGGGCTGTATGCCGAAGGCAGCTGCCTGTTGGCAGGGAGGCAGCTGGGTGCTGCATGTGGGACTGTGGTGTGGTGAGGGGAAGGACAGGCCTGTTGACAGTAGCTGGGCTGCTCAGACTTCCACCGCCAGGGTGCATGGTTGTGGCCATTCCCTTGGCCAGCGGAGACCCTCCAAGCACATTATTTCGGGGTGACCCAGTACCTCCTCCAGGAACCCTAAGGAAACAAGCAGAATCAAGCCTGTGAGTGTGCTCAGATGAAACCAGGACCTATACCATGGCAAAACCAGCTCTGACCTGTAGACTCTGAAAGATGAAGATCAAGTGGTCCACAAAGGTCCTAGAACAATGTCAAGTTAGTTGAAGAATATCTGTAAGTCATGCTGAGCAGAAGGGCACCCTTTATAAAAACTTCATAGAGACAACTGCCAAGGTAAACCCTTAGGAAACAGCAAAGCCCTATGGAAAACAGGAATGATTTTAATCAAGTACTTAGTACCAGACCTATTACTCGACTCATAAATGAACTATGTGTAATTTGTAGTAAAGGAGTTAAAAATAATTTCAAGGATAAGGAAGTTATGACAGCATTTCAGTTGGTATCTATCCAACAATCCCAAGAGGTAAAGATGAAGGCACTGAGATGCTAGAATGCGGTCCATCCTGTTTTTCAGAACAGAGCCATTTGACATTTATCAAGCCACTCTATGAGTCACTGATAGTCATTATTTTGTTAGAATATCTTTCACATAGCAAAGAAATTTTCTAGCATGTATATCAAACCTTTTATTTTCGAAAATGACAATAATATATATTACAGCAAAATGATTTTAGATTTTCCAGACAATCTTATAAAGTTATTCAAATATTCAAATAAACTTTGGGGAAAAAAAAGAACCATGTGATTCCAAACACAGCTGGAAAGAATGCCTGACATGGCTTGCCTCACAAGCCTGATGTGTCTGGCACGTGGTGCAGACATGCTGCTCCTTTTACGCAGTGTTACTTTGCTTCTGCTGGGCACTATAAAGGAGTGTCGGAAACACCCTCTCTCTGAAGATGTCAGAGAATTTGGAACTCCATACCAGAAACAAACGTTCTGTCACCCCAAAGGTCTCAAATGGAACCATTTCATGTAAGATGAGCACAACCACTTTGAAAGTGGCCTTTAACCCTTTTCCTCTACATGCATCTGTCTCAATCCTTGCCTTAGCTGCGAGAGTGGAATTTGAGGTTCGGGGGCTTCGGTAGGTTCTGGTTCAGAGGGGTCAGAACACATTATAGTTTTCCAGGGCTGGATACTCTCCAATTCCTGTCCTTTTAGGCTTTCTCTTTTCACACAAGAGGATGCATGGTAGGAGAAGATGGTTATGCCTAACCCTTACCTCTCCTGGACCACAGTTGTCCCATTTTCCTGCAGCCTGCCCTGGGACCTTGGAAAGGGGGAGAGTCCTACAGCACTTAGAGAGGCCCCAGAAGAGGAATCACTGCCAAGGAGCCATGAGTGTCAGGGACCTTCTTCAGCCTCAGAATTATCCTAAAATTAGATTTCAGTGAGTGGCTCTGTCAAAAGGCCAGTCTACTCCATGAATTTAAGACTACTTAGGCAAACTCATGTTTGGTCCCAAACAAATGGGGCTCTGAATTTATGGGTCTCATTTTTGCAAGGCTCTGTTAGCAAGGAGGCAGGCAGCAACAGTGATGCAGTATGGCAGCAGTTTAGCCAGGCCTCCTCCAGCCAGCCCATATTTCCTTAGCACACGCTCACTTGCAACAGCACAGCACCCAGCCCCATTTTAATTTTTAACAAAACCTCCCTGCAGGAGCACAGCTGTGAACTGACTCTAAGTGCTCATTCTCAGCCCCAGAGCACTTTTGAATGACTTGGGTCATGGCTTCAGATTTGCATGTATAGGCTAGGCCTTCCGCTGTCCCTCTGGCATCAGTCTTGAGTTTACAGCTGAGTGGTTTTGACAATTTTCCTAATGCAATGAGGATCACAGGGGTTATCCCAGAGCTGAAGGGATAGCCCTTTGCTTCTGTGAATAAAGACCGAGGTCAGCTTTTACATTTTGCTGTGAGCAGTATGCCCAGCAGGGAAACACAGGCCCCTGAGATCCTTACCCTGGGAGCTCCTGGCAATTCCTCTTCTGAGCAACAAAAGAGGACACTGTGACCTTACAGTACTGTAGTCACCAGAGTTAGATGTGGAAAGATATCTTCACTATGGCCTTCCTGGCTCTGAGTGTCTTCAGAAAACACAGCTTGTTGGAGACAGAGGGGCTCAAGCAACTCATGAAGTGCACAAGCGGAGGTAGTCCAGATCACCCAAAGAATTCTAATTTCATTACTAAAGAGTCTTCTCATAGCAAAGTCCTAATAAGAGGCAGACAGTCCTGTGAACAGAATTTTGATCATAACTTCTTGATTTCTTTGATTTACTCAACCTGCATTTACTGAGTGTCTACCGTATGCAAATAGTATGCAATGAGACCAGAGTGTGAAGCTGGAGATAGCTGCTACGCCCAGGGCTAACAGGCTTCACAAGTCTATGCATGACCAATAATGAGAAGCCCTTTCTGGCTTGGGACATGTGGCATGGCTTGAAAAGGGACACAGGGTAAGTCTTTTCCAACCTTGCATGTGGGCTTAGGACTCAGCTTTCAAGGCTCACTGGATAACAGGAAGAGACAGAAAGCATCCAGAACTGGTATGTGAAGCCACCTAGCTGCTGGAGCTCCTGCTGCTCTGGTTCCCAGCCAGAGCACTTAGTCTGCATTGGGCAAGGGCAGGCAAGCACAGGTAAACTGCGCCACACTAGCAAAGAACCCCACAGGGGTTGTCAGGACCTCATGTCCTAAGCAGCCAGCTCTCTACCCAAGCAGCCAGATTTAGGGGCTTCCTGGAGGTCCGCTGCAACTTGCTTCTCATGCTGGTTCCTGCTGAGAAGGGCCTATCTGAAAGATCTCTCCCCATACACTTTCCTCATTCTTGTATACTGCCTTCCCTGCCTACCAGAAGACCTGGGAAAGCCATTCTCCCCACACCTGTGAGCACCTTCCATGAAGTCCTGGCTTTAGAATACCTGGTAACCCTAAGCCATACACCAATGGTGCATTTGATCTCCCAGGCACCTCCTGAAGCCTCTGGGGCAGGCAAGCATCAGTCTAGCAACTGATGTAAGGCCTATATGTGATTTAACATTTTTTTTTTTCTCTACAATTCTCTTCCAAAACCAGTCAAAACCCAAGGGTTTTATTTGCATGTTCTGCACTGACAGCCAAGAGCAGACCTCTTAGCACAATGGAAAATTCTCAGGCAACTCTGAATTTCCTCTTCAGGGAAGTTTGAAAATTAATTTTTCTGTGTTATAACAGTTATATAAGAGATTTGTGAAATGCCACAAAGTACAAGAAGGAAAAATTTAAATTACCTACAGTGCTATCAGTCAATAACAATTGTGACTTTAAGGCTTGTATCATTTTTCCTCTCCACAGACCTTTTTATGATGTGCTGTATATACATTATACATACATACACACATGCATACTGCACTAATTCTGTTCAAATATGCACATGCTAAACAATCACACATGCTGAATCACACTGCATACACACATATTGTATACAGATATACTGTACCTATACTATGTATACACATGCACATACTACGCCAACACTCAATGGATACACACATCATGACACTTGTATATATAGACACATATGCAAACCAATATGGTGCACATTCTGCATGTACATGTAACACAACTCAACTTACTAGATGTATCTACATGTCTAATAACCACCTCATACACACATTGTGCACATGCGCACCTACATGAGGACACACACTGGATAACATGCACACACTGGGTATTATGTGCACACACTGTCCTCACACACAGCATATATGTACTAGTGACCTTGCTCTTTGGTGACCTGTCCCCCTGCTCAGACACTGTTGCTGCCCAGACTCCAGCTCTTCTTGCTCCCATGCTTATCTCCTGGGTGGCCAGTGTTCACTAACCGAAGTCAAGCAAGCCCAGCTCAGTAGGGAGTCACTCCCCAAGGGAAATTCAAGTGTTCTCATTGCTTCTGGACTGATGAGAACACAGCATGACCTCCAGGGTTTCCACAGCATTAGGGAAATGAAGGCTTTGCTCCCATCTTGCCCAGGCTTCCAGGCCCTCACCTGGAGACAGGTGTCACATAGTTTCCAGGGAACACCCCGGAGACCCCAGTTCTTAGTGAAGCCCCCTTGAACCAGCCGTCCTGGCACTTCTCCAGCACACGGTACATCTCGCCCTTGCGCAGCTCTAGTTCATCATTCTTCTGGGGCTTGTAGGCATAGAGGGCCAGATACCTGTGGGCAGAGGAGGAAGCCAAGGGTCAGTGGATACCTATGAGGGACGGGGAGGATGGCAAGGCAGGCGCTGTGCACACAGAGCTCATCGTTGGATGAATCAACCCAGCAGCAGCAGCTGATGTCTGCTGGGTACTGCAGTTTGTGAAGCCCTCACAACCCCCTTACCTAACTCAATCCTACCACAAACCTGTAAAGCCTGAGGAAAGAGGCAAAGAGTGCTCCTGGTACCCTGGGGCTGTGGGAAGGGCACAGTGCTGTCCTGGCTCACTGGAGGGGCTGTGCAAGAAGCTGTGTGAGTACAGTGGGTGGAGCTCTTTGTTCTGTGTCATAGGAGGGAAGCAGCCAAAGAGGCAGTGATACCCAGGCCCCAGGGTACCTCAGACTTGCACCCTGGGTCTGGTTCCTAGTCCTCACCTTATTTTTCTTTTCTCCATGCTGCCTGCTGTGTGGTACTCTGAGCAAGAGGAACCTTAGGGAAATCCAAATGTGTGCTAAACTAGTCAAGTCTGGGCTTGTTCCCTACAGTTAGGCCTGGTATTCTTGCCTGGTTTATTCAGTCAGCCTGAGCTGGAAGAGAGCTATAGGCCCCTTCCCTAAAGGAGTAGCTCACCTAGGGAATTCCTGACTGTATTCTTCCTAGCAATATCTGTACTGTGACTGGTTGTTTGACTTCTACTTTTCTTTCTTTCTTTCTTTCTTTCTTTCTTTCTTTCTTTCTTTCTTTCTTTCTTTCTTTCTTTCTTTCTTTCTCTCTCTCTCTCTCTCTCTCTCTCTCTCTCTCTCTTTCTTTCTCTTCCTTCCTCCCTCCCTTTTAATTAATTAATTTATTTATTTGAGAGAGAGTAAGAGAGAGAGTGAATGGGCATGCCAGGGCCTCTAGCCACTGTAAATAAATTCCAGATGCATGCACCCCTTGAGCATCTGGTTTATGTGGGTCCTGGAAAGTTGAACTGTGATCTTTTGGCTTTGCAGGCAAATGCCTTAACCACTAAGCCATCTCTCCAACCCTCTTTCTCTTTCTCTTTCTCTTTCTCTCTCTCTTTCTTTCTCTTCCTTCCTCCCTCCCTTATTTCTTTCTCTTTCTCTCTCTCTCTTTCTTTTTTTTTTTTTTTAAGGTAGGATCTCACTGTAGCCCAGGTTGACCTGAAATTCACTGTGTAGTCTCAGGGTGACCTCAAACTCATGCTCCTACTTCTGCCTCCTGAGTGCTGGAATTAAAGCATGTACCACCATGCTAGGCATTTTTTTAAAAAAAAAAAAACTTCTATTTTTCTTTTTTAAATTTTTTTGTTTATTTTTTATTTATTTATTTGAGAGTGACAGAGAGAGAGAGAGAGAGAGAGAGAGAGAGAGAGAGAGAGAGGGAGGGAGAGAGAGAGAGAGAGAATGGGCATGCCAGGGCCTTCAGCCACTGCAAACGAACTCCAGATGTGAGCGCCCCCTTGTGCATCTGGCTAATGTGGGTCCTGGGGAATCGTGCCTTGAACCAGGGTCCTTAGGCTTCACAGGCAAGCACTTACTGCTAAGCCATCTCTCCAGCCCAAAGTTCTATTTTTTTTAAGCATTATTTGCAGATAAACAAACTTGGGCCTATCTTGTTACATACTAAAGATAGCTTGATTTCTACCTTACAGGACAAGTGAGGACTAGATCAACTGGCACAAGTGCTCTGCTCTTCTGGGGGTGGAGAGAACAGCTGGTTTTGAACTACTGCCGCAATTGCATTAGATATTTGTTTACAAGTTTCAGCTAGGAAAGTGGGTAGAGGCTTCATGTCTTAAAAAAGAGGGATCTCACACCAGGCTGGGGACTCAGGAGCCTGCTGACCTTGTCCTGAGGCTGCAAGCTCCTAGAGGATCCTGGGGGACAGCAGCATCTGAGGCTGATAGACTCCCTGAATCCCCAAAGAAACCTCCTGACACTGGGAGGGGTCTTCACAGCAGGCAGAGCAGAAATAGGGCACAGCTTACTAGGTTTTATATAAAAGAGAGTCTAGAACAAAATAAGATTTCTGTTCAGACCAAAGGTTTCCTGGCCTTGAAATCAAATCAAATCTGCCACCCCTTTGAACCTGCTAATTATAGAGTTTTGTTTCTATGTAGTAAGGGCCAAGGCAGAGGAAGGGAACAGAGATGGCAGAGGTCATAAGATCCAACAAGAATGACCCATGGTGTTGTAAAACCTGCCTTCAAGGAAACATAAACTGTGTCCTCCTTCTCTGGTCCTTTGTGTCAGAACAGTCTGACACTGGCCAGAGCAAAATGCCAAGAGGGGTGATGATTCTGTTCTTGAGGTTTGCATGGGTTGCTGAGAGGCTCAAACATCACCAGATAACTATGTTCTTGGTGATGGTGTTCAGGAAGTGGACTAGGGGTTCCCCAGCTACCTAAAGGGAGGATGGTCCAGGACATCCAGCCTATGAAACGAGTCTTGGCGATGCTGATGTTCCCCTCACTACTGGTGCTATGCAGAGCCTGGTGGGTACCCAGGCAAGCTGAGGCCCCACATCTGCACAATGAGCATGTCTGTGGGCTTTTCCTGGCAATCACTGGCTGTAGGACACACCTGCTCCAAGCATGAGCTGCTTGGGCTCACCTCTCTATCATAGAATGGTACCATATAAGTAGTTTGTCGGGCCAGCTTCTGAGCTCTATGCATGTGCAGCCTTGGATCACTGAATGCACAACAGGCCTTTCTTCTCAAGAGCACTGCAACTCTGAATCCATCTACAGCGTGGCTACTCCTTCCAGGACTTCCAGGTTCTCCTTGGAGTGTCCCTTTACTAGTAACATTTTTCCACATGGCTTCTTCCATATAAAGGGGCTCCCAGATAGGGTGACCACCCCAAGAAGGGTGTTAAGAGTTTCAGTTTTTCCTCTTGCTCACTCATCTCCTGCTCTTCTCACCTCATTCCTATGTAGCATGAGGATATTTGGTCAGTTATGTGCCTTTGGCACTGATAACACTTCTAGCAGAGATGCAGCATAGTGTGACAAATAGTTATGTCTCCTCCTTGAGGGGCCTGAGTATAGGTGCAGAGGCCACTACACAAAGAGGCTTGGAGGAAGGAGAGTAGCAAACTTCTCAGGCAGGCATTGTTCCAGGTGTTTTATGAACATGGATGGTATGCAGACTCCTGCCTAAGGACTCTTGTGCCACCATCTAGCTGCAGCTTTCATCTGCCCACAGCCCGATGTGCTGCTCTCTGACTGCAGAGTTTTAACTGATGACTAAAGGCATGGGTAGATTCTCAATATATACTTGTTGAAACAAAGCAAAATATAGGCCTTGGCTTGGAGTCTAAGATTAAAATTGCTTTGCTTGTACATGTGAGAGTGCAAAACCATGAACAAAAGGGACCTATTCTGGCTTGTAGTGTTGCTTCCTGGAACATATGGAGTGATTTCTAGTCACCTACCCATTTGGCATGAGACTGTCCAGAGAGCACAGGATGCAGCAGCCTGGAGACTGCAAGTGTACCTGCACAAACCTGGACACAGTGAGCAGTATCCAGTTAGCATCTCCCTAGCTGGGCACTCATTAATTTATTTCATTTGTTAAGTGTTGGCAGCTGTGATAAAAGTCCACCAACCACTGAAGTGTCTGGCAGCCATTGTTAGTGTTCTGGGGGAGCCACTGCCAAATAGCTGGAGGTCAGTTACATTTATGGGAGTGAGCTGATTATCTTTTATTCAGTATTTTAGGATCCCTAGGTGATTTAGAATAAGGACTTTATGCTTATGTCTAAGCATAAAAGGAATATTTCCATCCTTTTCCTTAAAATTGAAAATGGGGCTGGAAAGATGTCTTGGCAGTTAAGGCACTTGCCTGTAAAGCCAAAGGACCCAGGTTTGATTCCCCAGGACCCACATAAGCCAGATGCACAAGGTGGTGCATGGGTCTGGAATTTGTTTGCATAGGCTGGAGGCTCTGGAGTGCCCATTCATTCTCTCTCTCACTGTCTCTCAAATGAATAAATAAAGACAAAATATTTTGGGCCAAAGAGATGGCTTAGAGGTCAAGGCGCTTGCCTGTGAAGCCTAAGGACCCATGTTCTACTCTCCAGATTCCATGTTAGCCAGATGCATGAAGGTGAGACAAACGCACTGTCACACATGCCCACTAGGTGGCAGAAGCATCTGAAGTTCATTTATAGTAGCTGAGGTCCTGGCACACCAATTCTTTCTCTCTCTCCCTCTCTCTTATTCTCTCTCTCTAAATAATAAGTTTAAAAAAATTAGAAAAAACCTGAAGATGAAGATCATTTATACCAGGGGCTTCAAATTATTTTAAGACCTTTAAGCCAGAAAAATATCCAACATCCCATTCTTCTTAACATTCCGGGCTACATAATTCCGTGAAGAAACAGATGTTGTTGCTAATGAAATAAGGCAGGAAACGGAAAGCTGAAAGATGAACATGGATAAGCTTCCACTGCTATCTTTGTCCACCAGCATTGAGTATGTGGGTATACACTGTGGTGCTAAGTCCAAGCTTACTGGGACTCTCTCACTTACTTCAGTACAGAAGCTGCTGAGAGATACATCATTTCTATCTATAGAAAGATAGATTAGGATTTTTCTGCTACATTAAGCCTCTTCACACAGACCATCTAGCTTCTTAGCAGTGGGAAGGCTGGGCACTTTATTTATCACATGCTCAATGAAACAGCACTCAAGTGCTGAAGCCCAGTGGGGCAGATGAGTCCACTTTAGGTGCCATTACCCTGAGGACTGACATGCCCCTCTTTCCCAGAGCACAGTCACACCTCTGACTTTCCTGGAGAGCTTAGTTATCAAGTGTTAGCTCTGCAAACCCCTGGCACTGTTACAGAACCACAGGTGAGGCAAGGTAAGGGGAGAAGGGCAGAGGTCCATGGTCTTCTGTGTGTCAGACACATGGGCTGACCTAAGCTCCACCTGAGCTCAGAGCTTTTGTAGCTGGGAAACCAAAGCAGGCAAAGCCCAAGAATCTGCCCATGTTACCCCATGTTCAGAGTCAGTTCCAGTCTGTGGCTCAGAAATTCAGCACAGTCCAAGGACATGCATGGCCAGACACCTTAAGAGTCTGAGTGTCCAAGCAAATATAGCAAACGGGAGGCTGGTCTCTGGGTTTGGGACATTGCCACCTAGATCTGAACACAGGCCTTCAGGGAGTGCCAGATAGACCACAGGAGGACACCAATAAACTTGACCTCTTCCTTCTTTGTCTGATAAGCAAGCCTCCCCCTAATCTTTATTTTTCATGTTTGGCCTCTAGGTATGCACTGTGGAAGAACAAAATGGAAATAAGCCTGAGTTCATCTTAAAAAAAAAAATCTGTCTTTTTCTTCTTCTTCCTTCTCTGGGTGCCTCAGAATGGGAACCAAAAGCAGATGGCTGTGCTGCGTGGCTCCTCTGTGTGTGGTGCCTGTGTATCTGGCATACACTTGTGTGGAGCAGAGCGCTGGCCCGGGTTGGGAGTGTGGCACTCTGCATCTGCTTTCCCTTCTGAGTCACTCAAGGGAATGTATCCACAGGTCACAAGGGAAGAGTGCTTTGTACCCAGAGAACAGCTCCTGGCCACCTCCCTCTGCCTGCATCAGCTTTGGAGGTTTCAGCAATCCACCTCTGCACGGCTGACTGCCAGGTTGCTGCTGATAGTCCAGCAGTGCTGCCACTTTCCAGACCTTCACACTTACATCCCTAAGTCAGACCCACACGGGTCAATGTTCCCTACACCGCACACACGTCCTGGAACTAGGGAAGCCTGGTGCACCCGTGGATGACATGGTCCTCACCCCGTGGCTCCCACTCACCCCTTGCTTCAGAAGGCTTTGCAAACTCCACACAGATGTTCATGGGGAGATCAAGGTAGTCTCCCACCACAGCCAGAATAATCAGGCCAGTACCACCTCAGAGATCACCTCTGTCAATGCAGAGGGGCTGGCACTAGAAAGACCTTATTTAAGGTAACGGATTGTTTGGCTAACTCCTTTGCTACCATCTTATAACCTATATGTGGCTTTTGAACCAGTTAGAATCTGACCCACTGTGCAGCTGGTCAAGTGTCAAGGACTGCATGCCAGCCCTGTGTCCTGTGCCTGGTGCCCTGGGGTGGTGTACAAAGACTGGGTGGGGTGGTAGCAGTTGTGACTGGCTGGAGTATCCTGCTTCCTCTGCACCCATGTGCAAGTAGGTGCCACATGCTCTGTTCACTCCCATCACTTGGATCCACAGCAAGCTCTTCACTTGCTGTTGTCGGCAGATTTTCCTTCCGTTCTAATCATGGAATGAGTCAGACTATTTTAGTGTCTCCGCTCATCTCACACCCTTTCTCCTCCAGATGGTGGCTTGCTCACATGTCTTCTCCAGTAAGTGAGGTTTATCTCATTCCTCCTGCCAGGGGTCCTGCCTCTGCTTTTTCCTAAGCTACAGCCACCAGGAGCAGGTTGGGGAAATGTGTGCCCACCCCCAGATTGCTCTCTTCAAGTGATGGCTACTGAATGGCCTCATGAGCAGCAGATAATGGACATATCTGTGTACAAGGAGCCAGTCCAGGAGTATGCTCTACACAAGGTGACAAGAGGTTCTGCTGCTGTGAGGTGATAAGGAGTGGCTGCATGTCTATTGCTATCATGTGTAGATTCCTCTATCCTCTCCTCTTTTGCCCTCCATGCCTAGCTCCATTCCCATGAAGATGACAAGAACCCAGCCTTCCTGTGCTAGGTACCCCACTAATATATGTTCTCATCAACCTTTAGACTCTTGTCCAGTTTCAGCTGTGACTTGAGGAATGGCTTCCAGGACTGAATACTCTTATGTCCCATTATGGCCAGAAAGTTGGCCAAATGAAAGGCAGACAAGTCTGACAGCCAGAGAATTGTAGCATTGCAGAAGAGGAAAGTGTGTGTGTGTGTGTGTGTGTGTGTGTGTGTGTTTGGGGTGGGACATTGTTTCTTTAGAAAAGCCAGGCCTTCATGTACTGGGTATGCAAACTGAGCCCACCACTGTGGGTCACAACAACTGAACTCTGAGGAAATTGGTGCTGTGGAGCCGTTTACAAAGAGATGGAAGACAGCATCCCACCACCAGTGAATGGGCTGACCTACAAAGTCAGCCTTTGCCATCACCAGGGCTTGGGTTTCAAGGCACACAGGATTATGGATGAAAGCAGCTTGTAGAATGCTGTTTTCTGGGTATAACATGGCTATCATCATTTTAATCAGAGCTGCTGTGATTAGCTGCAAGAGACGTTCATAACACAGGGCTTAAAGGAGGAGGTGGTGAGAAGACTCATTAGACCATTCATTCCCTCCTGTACTCCCTTGCTGCTGTATGTAATTCTGCCCCACCTGCACGTGGTTTGGGGAGGTGCTAGACTATATAGGTGATAGAAAGTTACCTGAACAGGGGACTCCATCAGAACAGCTTTTAGGTGATTGTCAAGCATGCTGGGATAGGAATTTTCAGTGATGAAGCTGTTTTGGAGTCTCTCATATTCCTCTCCTGTAAAGTAACCTTTCACACATGCTCCTGTAAGTAAGCCATAAACTCACTGTTTCACCAAGCTAGGCTTGTGCAGAATTGTTCCTTTGGATTGTCATCATTGCCCTATCTGGAGTGAATGGACATTTGTTCATGTCTCCCCAGGAAAGTTAATGTGGCAGGGGCCACTAGAGTTATTCCATTGCTGACCTCCATAACGGCTTCATCTGGACCCTTGCCTGGAGCTCCAAGGCCATCATTCCTACATACTCCTGGCTGCACAGCTGTGTAGTTTCTGTAAATACAGCTTATCTCATGTTCAAATTTAGATTTTTGAACATGACTTACAGCTGCTGTTTTGGGAAGAACAGTCAGGTAAGAAACAGTTGTGCCCTGTCCAGATTCTTTGAGCCAAATATCATCAATGGGTCAGGTGAGTCCCCTGCTTAATAAACTTATGAGGTCAATCTTGTTGTGCTACCCAAGAATAGCATAAAAATGTGATCTTAGTGGTCAAGTTTTCAAGTCGTTGCAGCATGTATATTGCTGCAACATGTGAGATTTCTACGCCAGTGTGGATGTACAAGCTTGTTTTTCCTGGCTTCTTACAAGCCTTGATTCATTTATTGCTCAGACCACCAATGTTACCTGCAGACCCATCTCCACCCAAGTTGGCTACTCCAGGGACATTATCTGATACATTACTCTCCTGTCCTACTACTCAGGTGAAAATCTCAAGTTAAACAGTGGCAATATGCCCTAAGGGTGAGGTAGAGAAGGAGAAAGGAGAGAGCTACATGTCCTGGTGAACTTCTTTTCATGTCAGAAGGGTGCTGGGAAGGAAGAGGACCCTTCATGTTCTGTGTCAAAGTGAAGGAACACTGAGGAAATGAAGGTGTGTCTACAGTTGAGGCCTCAATAATATATCAAAATAGTCATTGCTCTTAGGTCTCAAAGGCAGAGCAACCTTCTCTGTTGGCTCATTCTGACACATAAGATCTGGAGCTCTCTATATCCAGAAGGGGGTTGACTTTGGTTCTCAGAGAAAAGTAGGAAGCTGTTGGGAGTCTAGGCATAGGTATTCAGATGTCAGGTGGGAATGCCACAATAAATCTAGTCATATCACACTGCCTGTGCCCTACCTCTCATGCTAGATACCCTATGGATAAGGGTCTTCTTCCTTGGAAATGTTGTCTTGCATCTGGTTCTTCACAGCATCCTTCTCACTCACCTCCTGACTTGGAATGAAGCCACAGGAGAAGACACAGGAGCATGGTCAGAGAAAGGACAGCTATCCCTCATATCTATAGGGACTGGTCCCAGGATACCCTGACTGCTAAATGCTCAATTCTTATCTAGAATGACAATGCATTTGTGCATAACCTGTGCACATCCTCCTGTATACGTCAATGGAGATGACTTAAAAATACTGACTACAATGTCTATATATCACTTCATGCATGTAGATGCTGCAGAGAGCTTGGTGCATGACAAATTCAATTTCTACTTTTAGGCATTTTCTGGGATTTCCTCTTGAATATTTTCCTTACATGGGTGATTGAACTCAAAGAGAGACGAACCTTAAAATGTGGTAAAGTTGACTGACTATACCCTATGTCTACTGTTAGCAAAAACTTAAATTTTAACCCAGAGACTAATCTGGAACATAGCATACTAATCTATGTTCATGTGAGGAAGCCAGGGAAACTTTGGATACAATTCAGATTTCTTTTATTAAGGTTTTTAATCATGTAGATGGGCACGAAAGAGAAAGGTGTTCAAAACTTTCTTATTCACAACAAATCTAACATTTGGACTTGCCCTAAGGAACTAGGTGAGAGTACACCTGAGTGGTTAAGCTGCTTCCAGCAAACCTTTTGAATTTGGATTACTTTTTTGTCCAAAAGCATTTTTTTTTCCTCTTGAAATGTATTCCATTGTGCCACCACACAGGTTTTGAGTGTCCCACTGACTCACCTTGATTGATGGAACTTTCTGTCTTTATCCTTTTGTTTGCCACATTCATCTACTCCACCTTAAAAATCCATTCCAGAGACTGAACTCATTGCCAAATTAAACAGCATTCTTCAGAAAGCTTTTAAATAAGAATTTTTAAACTGCACATATCTTTTAAAAGCTGTAATTTAGCAGAGCAAATTTCCTCAACCAGATAAGTGCCTCACTTCCTAGCAGTGATTCATGTGGTTATATTTGGGGCCGGCATGCAGCTGGCTGGCCTTGGGTTGCATTAATGGCAGTTCACTACTTCTGAGCAGGCAGTACCAAGCTGCTACCCAGGTTCTCAAGGCTTCCCCAGCTGCTGCCACACCCTCAGGCCACGACAGACCTCAGCAGCCTATAGGCCCACTTCAAGACATGTCTGGCTCTCTTCTTCATAGACCAGTGCCTATGATGTCAAATATTTTGAACTTTCCTTCTTCTCATAACTGTCCTAGGGACAATGATTTAAAGGACCTTGTTAGGCTTTTGTTTTCTTTTCCTTTTGGGAATCATTACCAGATGAACATAATTATACAAACCAGCTAGTAGTCAACTGAAAATCTGCTAGGTAGAAACCGTTTTGTAAACATCAGTGTGTGTGTGTGCGTGTGTGTGTGCGCGCGCGTGTGTGTGTGTGTGTGTGGCCAAAGCTGAAACATGACACTACAACAAACAGGAGGGGTAGCTCACACGTTGAGGGGCAGCTGGACTTTGGGAGATGTGCCCTGTTCTCCAGCCACTGTGGCAGCTTGCTGGATGGCCGTGGGGATGGGTCCAGCTGAGGAGGAGTCCTGGAAAGAGACAAGAGGACACAGGAGTAAGGTGAGGGGAGATTCCATCTGAGGAGGAGAAATGGTCAGGTCAGGCTGGCACCGGCAGCCCGTTTGTGCTCCCTCGGTGCTCTGCCTTCTCCAGCTCTCCTACACTCACCTTGGTTGCTTGCTAATAACATTGTTCTGGCCCTCTCTAGGGAGGCTGGTGGGGCAGGACACTTGTCTCAAGGCAGCTTCAAACAGCCCTTTCTGAATATGGTTAAGATGGGATACGGCCAAGTTGTAGGCCTGGCTTTATCCTTATAACTTTATTCTTGTGTTGAAAAGAAAATCCAGACAAAGCCTTTCATAATAAAAAAACATGATTTTATTTAAAAACTGAACATTAACTTCTAAACAGGTGATGAGACAGTGTTAAGATAACCAGAGTTTACATAACACATCATCTTCCATTCTACTATGCACCCTGTAAATCTCAAGGTTTCAAGGGCTCCTTATGTAGGGCATGGCTTGAGTGATGATCCAACTTGAGGTGGTACCTTCCAAGTGTTGGGTATGTGTTGACTTCTCCAGGACTAAGGGCAGAGGAATCTGGGAGGCATGACGGTCTTGACAATGAAATACATACACAGAGAATTTTTAGACTTTAAAGGAAAGTTAGCAACATAGAAAAAATGCTAACAAAATGAATGAGACAATCATTAATATAAATGGCAAAAAGTCAGCAACATGGAGCTGGGCATGGTGGTGCATGCCTTTAATCCCAGCACTTGGGAGGCACAGGCAGGAGGAGCGTCATGAGTTTGAGGCCATCCTAAGACTATAAGACTATATAGTGGGTCACTATATATATATATATATATATATAGTGACCCACTATATAGTCTTATTATATAGTCCAGAGCGAGCGAGCGTGCTGGAGACTGTTGGACTGTAGGGGTGGAGGAATGCCTAAATCAAAGGAACTTGTTTCTTCAAGCACTTCGGGCAGCGATTCTGACAGTGAAGTTGAAAAGAAGTTAAAAAGGAAAAAGCAAGTTGCTCCTGAAAAACCTGTAAAGAAGCAGAAGACTGGTGAAACTTCCAGAGCTCTGGCCTCCCCCAAGCAAAGCAGCAGCAGCAGAGATGACAACATGTTTCAGATTGGGAAAATGAAGTATGTCAGCGTTCAAGAATTTAAAGGGAATGTTCTAATTGATATTAGAGAATACTGGATGAATCAGGATGGTGAAATGAAACCAGGAAGAAAAGGTATTGCTTTAAATCCGGAGCAGTGGAGCCAGCTGAAGGAACAAATTTCTGACATTGATGATGCAGTAAGAAAACTGTAAAACCTGAGCCATATAAAACCTGTACTGTTCTAGTTGTATTAATCTGTCTTTTTACATTGGCTTTTGTTTTCTAAATGTTGTTTTACACACTGTTGTATATTTGGATTGCAGAACAATTTGTAAGTTTTTTTTTAATGTGCATTATTAAAAATGTTCTTAGTGAAGCTGTCAAAAAAAAAAAAAAGACTATATAGTGAATTCCAGGTTAGCTTGAGCTAGAATGAGACCCTACCTCAGAAAAACAAAACAAGCAAACAAAGTCAGCAACAAGGAAGAAAAATTTAGCAAGAAAATTTAAATTTAGAAAAATAATTAGAAACACTGAAACCCCAATGAATTAAATAAAAACCACAATGGAAAGCATCACCAATAGAAGAAAGAATGTCAGGGTGAGGACAAGTCAAGGAATGCTACATTCAAACATAATAAAGGAAGAAAATAAACTCACATGACCAAAATGTCCACACATTTGAGCATACAGTTAAGAGACCAAAATTAAGAATCCAATGGAGCAGAAGGAGGAGCTGAGAAAAAAATGAAGGGCACAGAGAATCTATTCAATGAAATTATATCAGAATTTTCTCCGAATCTAGAGAAAGAAATGGTCATCCGTACACAAGAGGCATTTTTAACCCCAGTAGACACAACTATAGGAAAACCTCTCTAGACATATTATATTAAAGATATTAAAAAATACAAAGCAAATTAATATTAAAGTCGCTAGGGAAATGCTACAAAGACAAGTAAGAGTAAGATCAAACTTCTTGCTAAAAGCTAAGAAAACATAAAATGGTGTATTTCAAGCCTTGAAAATAACTAACTACCAAGAAAGACTGTTATCCAGCAATGCAACTTTTGAAGATTAGTAAAGAAATAAGAACATTTCAAGACAGGCTCAGGACTGGAGAGATGGCTCAGCAGTTAAGTGGGCTTCTAACACAAGCATGAGGGCCTGAAGGGGCCTGAGAGAGACTGACAGGATTCAAATCTCCAGATCCCAGTAAAAGAGCTGGACATGGCCACGTGTGCCTATAACCCTAGTCCCACAGGGAAGCAGACTGGATAATACACACAGTCCTCTAAGCTCTGGAATCCGTAAAAAGAAACTGTGGTTCAAAATACTATCAGGAGGGTGAGAGATGGGGTAGAACAACCGACAGTCCATTGCAGCCACTGCAGGGGAGTGACTCCTGTGGCAGGTGAGTGGATGGGCCCCGCCAGACACATAATGAGCAGATGCCACACCTCTCTCTCGTTTTCTTACACACACACACACACACACACACACACACACACACACACACACACGACAAGCACAAACTAACCAAGCCAGCCCTACAGGAGATAGGAATACTTTGCACAGAGGAGGAAGAATGACAATCTTGCTCATGAGAACACAGGAAAGAATAAATTTCATGAAAGAACCAAAGGAGAGGTAAGAAGGAATCCATCATGTCCAACACAGTAAACCAGCAAACCCATAATAGAGAAATTAGCAAAAATCTCTCAATAACAAGTATACATGGCCTCAACGCACCAAAAAAGGGGGTTCAGAATTGGCTATTTTTCATATACTAGAATCAAAACACTCCCCACTGGTAAAGATACCTATCAACTAAGAGTCAAAATATAGAAGTCAATTTATCAAGTGAATGGAAGATGAAAACATGTTGGCATAGTTATTTTGATATCTGAGAGAGTACAGAGAACAAGTAGTCAGAAGAGATAAGAAGGCCACTAAGCATCAATAAAGAAAACAGTTCATTACAAAGATATAGCAATTGTAAATATATATGCATTGAATGCTGGGGCTTTCAATTTTATACAGCAAACAATAATGGACATGAAAGATCAGATAGATCCTGAGACAGTATAAGTAGATTATTTCAATATATCACTCTTATCTTTAGATCAGTCAGTAGAACTTACTATCAACAATAACAACAACAAAAACTCTCAGAGGATTAGAGAGATGGTATAGCAGTTAAGGCACTTGCCTGCAAAGCCTACCTGGGTTCCATTTCCCAGTACCCATGTTAAAGCCAGATGCACAAATTGGTACATGCATCTAAAGTTCATTTGCAGTGGCTAGAGGCCTTGGTGTACTATTTTTCTATCTCTTTCCTCTCTGTCTCTTTCTGCTTACAAATATATAAAAAAAAATTTATTTTCAAAAAAAGCTTTCAAGCCGCACATGGTTGAATGCAGCCCTCTTTTTGTTTGACAAGTGCAGCTCTTCACTGGCATTAACACAGTGAGGTGATCAGAGAAGGAGCCAAAGACTTCAACTTTGGGGGAAAGAAGATGGCCTGAACCAAGCAGACTGCTCCACTGGTGGGAATCCCCTGACCCTGACTAGTTTCTTATCCAGAAGCTGCCTTTCCAGAGGATGGTGAGAGAGATCACCCAGGATTTCAAAACAGACTTAAGGTTTCTGAGTATAGCCACTGTGCACTTCAGGAGGCCAGTGAGGCATACCTGGTAGGTCTGTCTAAAGACATTAATCTATGTGCCAGCCACACCAAGAGAGTTATCACCATGCCCAGAGACATCCAATTGGCTAGCTGGATATGGGGAGAGAGAGCTTAAGTGAGGGCAGTTTTTATGATGTTTTGTAGTAAATTCTATAAGTACTTTAGGTTCATTTGTGATTTTTTTTTTTTTTTGGTAAAAACTACTTGTTTGTGATATGATCTGTACTTAAGTCACTCCATCTCTCACTCAGGATGAATGGGAAAGTGACTGTTCACATACCTCAGTGATGAGCGCTGTGGCTCAGGAGGGACAAGGTGCTAATATGAAGAAGGGATGGGTGGTATTTCTTGTTACTCATGATGCATGTTTATGTGGGTTAATTACTTGTTTAGGTACTAGAACTAATAGATAAGGGTATACAGGGTCCTTTTGCAATAAAACTTGTTATTATATACAAAACTTGATCCAAGTGTTTAACAATGGGGGCTGTTAAGTCTGACCACATGTCACTGTGATAGAATGTGGGTTTTTCAAGGGTTGAAGATTCAAGTCAAGAATGTAACTTAGGGGCTGGCGAGATGGCTTAGCGGTTAAGCGCTTGCCTGTGAAGCTTAAGGACCCCGGTTCGAGGCTCGGTTCTCCAGGTCCCACGTTAGCCAGATGCAGAAGGGGGCGCATGCGTCTGGAGTTCGTTTGCAGAGGCTGGAAGCCCTGGCGCGCCCATTCTCTCTCTCCCTCTATCTGTCTTTCTCTCTGTGTCTGTCACTCTCAAATAAATAAATAAATAAAATTAAAAAAAAAAAAGAATGTAACTTAGTTTCCTAAAAAAAGAAAAAGAAAAAGAAAGAAAGAAAGAAGGAAAAAAGAAAGAGAAATTAAACACATGTACATTTATAACAGCTCTTTTATGTATTATAGTATCAATATTTTTAAATTAGATGATTTACATTCACAAGTGAAGTCTTGTCATTAAGGTGTGTATAATTTAGAGTCCAGTTGGTTTTCTCTAAATCGAGTGTACTTTTTAAAAAGTGCAAAAATGCTATCGTGCACTAAACCTTACATAAATACTCATTCTACTGCATATTAAGTAATCCTCTAGCTGATGACAATGACCTTCTATGCTCATAGATTGTCAGAACTGATTTTGTGAAAATTCTGTATTATCAAAGTAAACTACCGATTCAGTGCAATCACCACAAAATTTCTAATGACATTCTTTATGGGATTACATTCATTTGCAAGCACAAAAGACCCAAAAGAGCCAAAATAACTCTAAACAGAAAGATAAATGCTGGAAGTATTACAATACCTGATTTCAAATGATACTATAGAGTCATAGTAACAAAAATTCTATGACATTGTCACCAAAACAAACATGAGGACCAGTAGAATAGAATAGATGACCTGGAAATAAACTCAATAAGCTACAGTTACCTAATTTTCAGCAAAGGTGTCAAAATATGTATTGTTATCCAACTGATAGAGGCCTAATCTCTAGGATCTACAAAGAACTCCATAATCTAAACAGCAAAAAGTCAAACACCCCACTCACAAAATGGGGCAAAGAGCTGAACAGGCAGTTTACAGAGGAAGAAATACAAATGGCAAACACACACTTAAGAAAATCTTCATCATCCCTAATCATCAGAGAAATGCAAATTAAAACAACTATGAGATTCCACCTTACCCCAATAAGGATAGCAAACATCAAAAAGTCAAAGGAAATAAATGCTGGAGAGGATGTGGAGAAGTAGGAACACTCATCCACTGTTGGTGGGAATGTAGGATGGTACAACCACTTTGGAAAGCAATATGGAGACTCCTGAAAAAGCTGACTATAGAGATACCAACAGACCCAGTGATTCCCTTACTGGGCATCTACCCTAAAACCTTCAAACCACAGGCCAGAGAAATTTGCTCAACCATGTTTGTAGTGGCTCAATTTGTAATAGCTAAAAGGTGGAATCTACCCAGATGCCCATCACTAGAAGAATGGATAACTAAGATGTGGTATATCTACACAATGGAATTCTATACAGCAGTAAGAAAAAAATGACACAATGAAATTTGAGGAAAAATGGTTGAACCTGGAACAGATCATTCTCAGTGAACTCACCCAATCACAGAAAAAAATCGCCACATAGTCTCACTCATCTACAGCACCTAACCTGAATCTACCCAAGATACCTTACACACCCAGCAAGCATCTCATGGACTAGACACTAGGATGGACGGGGAGGGAGGGGAAGGAATCGAAGGGGTGGGAAACACTAATCTAGACCCAAACGGCAATCTACTTCCTAAAAGGCAGATCATATGGCTGAACCTTCACCAGGCCCTTACATGGAACACCTGAACCACAAGACACCAGACAGGGTATGATGAAGACTAACCTTAATCTTCTATATCTTCCCTCCTTCCCCTCCCTCCCCCCACCGTCTGTCTCTCCTCTCTAACTATTGTATATTAGTTATCTTTTTCCTCCTTCTCTCAGTGGGCACTGACCTGTAACTCCCAGTACCAGCATGTGGCTATCATCCACAATAAGCTTTTGATCAGAGAGACCTACAAGGTTTCCTAAAGACAGACAAATTTCTGTCAGAGTACTTGATGACCCACCAAAGGTTAATGGTAAGACCCTCCTGCTGAAGACACCTTATGTGGTTGACATGTGAAATGGAATGGCATGGCTGGAAGTTGGAAGAGAGTCAGTCCTCAGACAGTCAGCACATCTAGTGCCAGAAGGTGCTACATGGGCAACTGAGGGAAATGACCAATATCTGTCCAAGCAACTCACAGTCTAACCTACTTAGCAGCAAATAACCTGTTGTGATGCCCACACAAGTGTAATAGTGGCACACAGCCATGGCGGGGAACCAACTGCTCTTGATTTGGCTAACTGATCTCAGTGGTACGGGACCCATAGCTGGAGCTGAGAAACAAGTCAGAACCATATCCAAGCATAAGCCCACTCTCCATTGTCAAGCTACCATCTATCATGGGCTACAAGAGGGCCTATACCTCTTAAATGCTCTATTAAAAAAAAGTAAGGGTTATCTCATTTGTCCTGGTGCTAACTTACTCTCCATTGGAGAATCTGCTTCTCTTTTTCCAATAGATGTAGAACCTAAGGAGAGAGCCACCCCATCATACCTCAAAAGGGCCCCAGCTGAAACTAAGAAAAATTGGCAAAACAAGCAAGGGACCCCACCTTAATGCATTCAGAATGGCTAACATGAAGAAAATAAAGGACAATAAAATGCTGGCAAGGATGTAGGGAAAGAGGAATCCTTATTCCCTACTGATGGCAATGTAAAGTTGTATAACTGCTATGGAAATCAGCATGGATGCTTCTAAAATAACAGAAATATCTTATGCCTTAGCTGTACCACTACTGACTATATACACGGACTCCAAATTGAGACACTTGCACATCCTCATTCATTGTTGTACTATTCACAATAGATAGAAAATGGAATCAGCCTAGATGTCCATCAACAAATGAATGGATATAGAAGAAGGTATCACATATACACAATAGAATTTTATTTAGCCACCAAGAAAAATAAAATACTGAAAGCTGTAGAAAAATGTATAGATTGGAAATAGTTATGCTTAACAAAATAAGCCTGACTCATAAAAACAAACACCAAATATGTTCTCTAATATACAGACCTTGGATTTCAGTATGTGTTTGTGTTGAAATCAGAAAGGAACCATTACAGAGGAAAAGAAATTCTGAGGGAGCAGCTGAGTGGGGGAGAGGGCAATGGAATGAATGTGACACGAAAGCAGAAGGGGCGACCATCCATGGGTAGAGAGGACTGGCAAGAGGAAGGCAGAGGGACAGGAAAGTGAGGCAGGAGACAAATCAAAACAAAGTATAATAATGCACACGTGAACACATGCATGCATGCACACACATACAAATTCCATAATGAGACCTACTACTTTGCATGGTAACTAAAAAATACTAATAAAAGAAAATCCAGAGTCTTCGTGTTTTGTTTTTTGTTTTTGTTTTTTAAGGTAGGGTCTTACTTTAGCTCTGGCTGACCTGGAATTCACTCTGTAGTCTCAGGGTGGCCTTGAACTCATGGCAATCCTCCTACCTCTGACTCCCAAGTGCTGGGATTAAAGGCGTGCACCACCACACCAGCCTCAGAGTTTTAGATTTCTAGGGAGCAGTGTTTCAAGGCAAAGTTACCACCGGTCACATTGTGGAAATGCTGATATACAGAGGAGCTTCCTGGAGGTAGGGCCTGTTGGATGACCACATGGCTTATGACCCCGGGATGATCCTGCCTCCAAGAATGCACAAAGACTATCTGCTTGTTTCCTGCCTGGAGCTGTTGCCTCCAGGCTCCTCTCCTCTTCTTCCTTAAGTCAGGATCACAGAAGGCTGCAAGTCCGGGTGCTGCAGTGCTAAGGCTGCTGTGTGACATTCTGTCTGGATGGGCTATGCTGCCCCAGCTCAGATTCAGAAAGGACTGAGTAGGCCAGAACAGGTCCCATGGTCATCTCTCACTCATAGTTATCTGAGCTTCTCTGTGTTGTAGAGACAGAGATCAAGAGAGAATGCATTCTAAAATATTCAGGCAAGTTAGAAGAGAAACTCAGATAGGAACTGTTTTCTATATGGAAAATTTGCACTGGGGAGACCCAGACGTTCCACAGGAGAGTGATCAGTGGCTGCATAGGACACCATGCAGCCAGGCTGATGGTACAGAGGGGTGGTGAAGAAGAAGTTCAAAGAAGCAGATATAGAAGATTGCCTTGTTTTTGGTAAATGACACATTTTTCATGGCTGTAAGTGCCCAAGGCTTACATACCAAATGATAACATTGGTCCTCTGGGGTGTTTAGATTGGGGAAACTTTTTTTTTTTTTTTCTTTATCGAGGTAGGATCTCACTCTATTCAGGCTGACCTGGAAATCACTCTGTAGTCTCAGGGTAGCCTTGAACTCATGGCAATCCTCCTACCTCTGCCTCCTGAGTGCTAGGATTAAAGGTGGGGAAACTTTTTATTACTTTTTAATCACCATTTTTTGAGAGGCCAGAGCAATGGCTGGCTCAGAAGATAAAGTGCTTCAGAACATAAGTTTGGATCCTAGCACCTTTGAAAAGCACCAGGTGTGGTTGAATTCACATGTAATCCCAGCTCTAGGGAGAAGAGATGGAATCCTCAGGGCTCACTGGCTAGCTAGTCTAGCCAAATTTGGCAAACTCTAGGTTCAATGAGAGATCCTATCTCAAAGAATAAGGTGGAAAGTAATTGAGGAAGACACCCAATGTTTACCTTTGGCCTCCACACACACATGCATGTATACCCGCACATACACGTACACCCACATACATATGAAGGTGGAAGCACACATGCATTCTACACACACATACATGTGCAAAAATAAATTTTACATCATTTTTATATCAAGTGACAACTGTCTGCAATAACATTTTCAAAGAGGTATAGGCTGGGCATGAGTGGTATATACATGTAATACCAGAATTCAGGAGGCATGAGACAGCCTGAACTATAAAGCAAGTTGTGTCTCAAGGAAAAAAAAAAAAGTCTGTCTTGAAAGCAAGCTCTGGTTGGTAGAGTCAGTCTTCCCGATTCTAAATGTACCATCACTGAGGTGATAGTGGGAACTGCTGATATTAAGAGATAAGCCAGAGTAGAATAGGCAGTCACCACCTCTGCTCTGGCATGTACTGGGCTTGGCTAGCCTGGACACTAGTCTTGGCTGAGAGCATAGACTTTCTTGGACTGTGTCATGCACTGTGGTGGCATAAAGGCTCATGACCCTATCGTTGCTGGTATCTGTGGACTTTGGTGGGTCTGAAGGAACCCCAAGAGGGGGACCCCACGCTCTGCCCAGATATGGCGACACCCCAAATCACTCACGAGAAGCGGTCTTGATGCAAACTGCAAGAGGATTTTATTCCAAGCACGCTGGGGCCCACAGTCGTACACCACACAGGGGTAGAGGACTGCAGAGCCCCGAATGCAGGAACGGGACAGTTTTTATAGGGTTTCTAACAAAGCCTGTGCATTAGACCAATCATTTTTTTAACATCAGGAGCCCGTGGGGTGCGAGCCAGTCAGTTTGTGCCACTCCATAGTTTCTAAGCCAATTAGTTTAATTTGTTCAAGCCCCTCATGGACCAATCAGTCTCTCATGACCTTGGTGGTCAACATTTGCGCAGGTGCTTGGGTGGGAGTAGCAGAGTGTGGTATCAGTCTCCTATGACCTTGGAGGTCAGCATTTGCGCAGGTCCTTGGGTGGGGGTAGCAGAGTGTGGTATCAGCCTCCAATGACCTTGGTGGTCTGAGGCAGGCTGCTACGGCTTATGGTGCAGGCTACTAAGGCTTACAGTGTGGGCTATTAAGGCTTATGGTGCAGGCTATTAAGGCTTATGGTGCAGGCTATTTTCAGAAACCAAATAAGTGGTTCACTTCATTACTCATTTCCCATCCTTGAGGGCTATCTCATGCCCTTTTTACCTAGTTTTATATTAGGAGCGGGCTCTGATATAATGAGAAGAGGGATTCTTTACTTGCTTCCAACAGAGAGTAAAGCCTGGAGTTTGAGGTATGCAGGGGCCCGCTTAAGCTCCCTTTGGAGTGTGATAGTATTTCTGGGCTTCTGAATTCTTGGGCCTTTCAGGTCAAGCACCCTACAGGGTAGGTGTCCGCAGGGTTAAGGGAATGTGTGGGAACACCCAGGACCTATAGTGGGCCAGGACCATTTAGAGGACATAGAGGACAGGACACTGGCATCAACTGTATCTAAAGATAGCTAAAGGGAGGATGTTTTGGGAGTTTTGCTATAAACCTGGCCATCAGCTGAAATTTCATCCAACAAATGTTATGAAGCAAATTTGTGAGGTTTCATGGCTACACATTACTTAGAACTGAAATACAGGAACAGAGGCAAGTTGTATTTGTGGACACATCCTTTTTATCCAAGTTCAAAAGACTTAAAACATATCCTTAGTTGAGCATGACCCAGGACAGCCCTGCCACTCCTGGTACTTCAATGCAATGGTGCCCAGAGTAGGAACATGATGGATGTCCTGCCAGCTGGTGTTAGCACCGGAGTGGGCTCTGTCTTCAGAAGTTCAAAGGAATAGTTGAAGGCTGGCATTGGTTTCCAGATGCACACAGGGCTCTATCAGTCCACCTCGGAATCAGGTTTTCATTCTATCACCATTAGAATCAAGTCAGAAGCAAAGCTGCTGGGGCAGGAAACTGGGGGCTGTAACTTTCTGGAGACCACAAGTCCTTCCTGGAAGAGCATTGTCTGCTGGGATTGCTGGGCCTGCTGAGGAGCACTGAGAAGCAACTGCCCCCTGCTGGTGCATGGCTAGCACTGCAGTCCTTAAATGACTACAAACTTGCAAACACAATGCCTTGCATGCAGGTCCTAGTCACCAGCATCCAGCCCAGCCTCTGGCAGCAGGTCCAAATGCACCTTCATTCCACTCTTAATCCACTCTTCTGGGGTGTTTGTAACAAGCGTGTGAGGTAGACTGGTATTATGCAGGGCAAAAAAAGACCTGTTTGAGATTAACTGATTGTGACACCAAGACAGCAGATGCATTAGTCCTCCAGCTTCGACTGCATTCCAAGGGCATCCTGAGCCTCTCCTGCAGCCCGGCTTTCTCCTAACTGCTTGGGCCTTTCTGACCCTGTTTAGATTTTTCTTTTTACACTGTGGATCGACATCAGGCATCCTACATGCTAGACAAGCACTCTACTACTGAGCTATATACCCAGTCCTCTTTTTACTTTTGATTTGAGACAGGGTCTTACTAAGTTGCTCAGGCTAGCCTTGAACTTATTCTGTTAGCCAGATAGGCTTTGAGCTTCAATTTCTGCTGCCTCCAGATGCAGTACTGAGGATTTCAGGTCTACACCACTAAGCCACCTGGCTTATTTTTTTTTTGGGGGGGGGTTTCGAGGTAGGGTCTCATTCTAGCCCAGGCTGACCTGGAATTCATTATGCAGTCTCAGGATGGCCTCAAGCTCATGGTGATCCTCCTACCTCTTGCCTTCTGAATGCTGGGATTAAAGGCATGCACCATCATGCCCAGCTGGATTAAATTTTTAATGGCTTAATTTTATATGGGTCTAGGCTTTAAGAAATTAGTGAGCTTTGCAGGACTAAGGAAGCAAGGAAGCAGTAATAGAAATAAGAAAGGGAAAGAAAGAGCTTTGGCTGCCTTGGGATAGAAACAATTGAGAATAGTTCTACAACAATAGTATGCCCTGCTCTAAGGTGTTCTGGGGGAAATCTCAGTTTCAACTTCAAAGTATTGGCCACTCCTGTTTGCCATGAGCTGTGCCTATTGGCCCTTTCACAGGAAAGGTCTCAGACTGTAATGAAGAAGGATATGCATTGTTATGTTCTTTTACAATGACTCTGTAGGGGCACACACGTGGATTCTGCCCAATTGGGTGAACACACCCATTCCAGAGAGCTGACCAACCACATGGAGGTGTCAGAGGCTCTTCTCTTCGGGGAACTGCCCACATACACAAAAGATCCAGCAGCTACTTCAGGCCTAATGTTCAAAGAGCAATACCAGAAACGAGGCACAATTCTGTCTCCCACACCTCCCACTCTCCCTGGGAAATGGCTGCATAGCAGAGTGCATGCATATCGCAGAGATCCAGTCCCTAGGAATTGGGCTGTTATTGGTGACAGTGGTCTGCTCTATGACATTCCAGCCTTCCCTGGGAAGAAGTCAGAGTGAGCTTCTGGCTACAGTGCTGTTACCCAATTCTAAACTGTGTTTCTACCAACACCAGAGGATCTTTACTTCATCTTAGTGATCCCCGCCCCCCCCCCCCCCCCCGTGCAGACAGGGTGACCAGGTCATGTCGTTTTCATGTTGGGATTAACAAGGAGAAAGAAGTGAGCAGGTTTCCGCACAAACTGAGACACCAAGCTGCTTTCTCTGAGACCCTGGCGTAGATGAAGATCCTGAGAAGAAACAACTCATTAATTTTTAATATGAGTCCTGAAAACACTGTCATCACCCCAAGGGGCATTGAAATGAACATGTTTTATTCATCACTCACTACCACTCTATTACAGTGTTAACCAGGCCCTATGAACTTGCTTCCCAAAGAAAAGCTTATAATAAAACATTCATGGCCTGATTCTTCTTATTTCTGCACTGAACTGGAACAACAAACAGCTGTGTAGCCAAAGAGCCAGAGGTAGGGCAGAGGCCAGAGCCTGGTTGGACAAGAATTTCTGTCCAGGGAGAAGCTGACCTGAACCTTTTTGTCCTTCTAACTTCCACCCTTGCTCACAGGCCATTTTTGTTTTGTTTTTCGAGGTAAGGTCTCACTCTAGCTCAAGCTGATATGGAATTCACTCTGTAGTCTCAGGGAGGCATGAACTCACAGAGGACCTCCTACATCCACCTCCTGAGTGCTGGGATTAAAGGTGGGTGCCAACACACCCAGCTGCCCTCCACTTTCATGGCTGCCCACTGGCTATGCACTCCCCTGTCCCCAGGAAGTCCACATATGCTTACAGACTAATACAGATGGAGACTTGATGGTCTCAGTGAGGGGCTGATATGTGACCACAGGTCAACTGTGGCCCAGAATCTTTAGCCCTGCTTCTGTTTTAAAACAAAGTTTACTTGGCAGCCAGCCATGTCTACACAATTACTTTGCCTGTGTCTGCTTTAGCCCTGGCAAGGTCAGAGATGCCTAATTATCACAGAGCACACAGGGAACACAAAGTCTAAAATATTTACTCTATGGCCCTTTACCACAAAGTTTGCCAACAACTGCTCTAGGAATCCATCCTGTGAGGATGAATCATTAGCATCTGTCCCCATCTGATAGGAACTGATTTATATCAATGATCTACGGCATTAGACAGTGGGTCACCTCGACACTGATAAGACACTGATAAGAAGGATGTACTTAAGCAGGGGAGAGTGACCCATGGGACCATGGTACCCACAAAACACCAAGGAAGGGATATATGTTAGGATGATATGGGATCTATTTCTCACCTACCTGGGGCTCTGCAAGCTTCAACTCTGAGCTAATTGGTGCTGACCTGAGGCTTTTTCATTCAAAAGAGACACAAATGGTCTCTCTCCAGCCCATAGCTTTCTTATCTTAGCCTTCTTTTCCTTGTGTAAAAGTGACTTTGGGGGCTCAAGAAATGTCTCAGTGGTTAAGAATTCTTCCCATGCAAGCATGAGGGCCCAAGGGAGCCTAAGACTGCCTGAGTTTGATTCCTCAGCACCCACGAAAACAGCTTAAAATGGTTATATACATCTGGAACCCATGGGTCCTGTGGGGTGCAGAGGCTGGAAAATCACTGGGCTCACAAAAATAACACATTCCAGAATCAGTGAGAGATTCTGACTCAAGAAAACATGTGAATGAGTAATGAAGGGGGATCCCCAATGTTCTCCTCTGCCTTCTCTGCATGCACTTGTCCTAGGAAAAATTCTTTACTCTGTGTCAGAGAAACACTTCTCATAGCTATTCAGACTGGTCCTTTGGATTGACAATGGCAACAGGACAGGGTGGACACCATACTAGCCTGGTATGTGAGACCAGAGAGGGTCAATGGAGTAGGGATGGTAGTCAGAGTCCTGGCAGGTGACTCACACTGGCTCCCGATGAAGTCTGAAGTGGAGACACAGGTAGCCCAGAGCTCAGTGTGAGGAAGGCAGGAAGGGTGTGTTCTGGGAATGGGGAGAAGGAAGAAGTAAGGTAGCTTGTGAATTCAGGGTGTGATGGGAAACGTTTTAATGT